>NC_090936.1:993955629-994580629 GCF_040938575.1 Ambystoma mexicanum
AGCAGGCTTTGATCCGAGCGGTGCTCGTCGACGACAGAGCGTTGGCGTCCTGCAAGGAAGAGGCGTGCGGGGCACCTCGGTGACGATAGTTCTGGACCGCAAAGAGATGAAGAAGAACTGTGGCCCAGCAAGGGCGTCGAGTCGTCGGCGTCTCTGCGGTCTTTGGGTGGCGGGAAACCCACCGGTGGATACTCCTCGGCGCGTCGACGGTCAGGCCTTCTCCCACAGGAGACGGCACGGCGATGCAGACGAGAGCGTCCGTTGATCAAGTTGAAGTTCTTAGGCAAACGGGAGCACGGCGGCTCCGGTCGGCGACGGCGGTCGTCGACAGTGGCGGACAACAGTCCGGGTGCTTCGCTTTGGGATTCCTCAGCAGTCCCCGTATCGGGTCGGCAGCCTGTCGTAGGTCTGTCTACCAGGGAGCGTTGGCAAAGGTCAGCTGTGCACGATGGTCCCTCGTAGCTCGGGAAGAGGGCGCCTTACCAGGTCCTCTCTGGGTCAGTCCTTGGAGACACAGCAGCCTTTAGATCGTGAAGGAGAGCCACGGCAATCCTTCTCCTCCAGCAGGGCCTCAAGGTCAAGCGTCAGTTACTCCAGTTACTCGTCGTAGTGGACTTCAGCTTCTGAACAATTTCCAGTGGTGAGAGGTCCCCAGATATACTATTTGGTCTCTCATCCACGCTGCTGGCACACACTCAGCAGCCAATCGTACAGAAGGGCATTCATGCAGTCGGTCAGCCAATCAGGCACGCAGGGCATTCAGGCCACTCTTCTCCCGCTCAGACACTCACAACAAGGAATGTGGATTGAGACAAGTACTCAGCCATTCAACTCTACATACTGCATTCAGTCCGGTTTCGGGCAGGGCTGTCTCAGTCTTTGTCTCTCATGGCAGAAACCAGACAGCCACAACACGGAGTGCATATTGGTCATACTCCCCATTCACCCAGGTCCCACCCACAGGCGGTACCCACAACATACAGTCAGCGGGAAGGCTCCAGTAAGTCTAGCTGGGCCTTCACAACAACACCATATACGGAACTTCCACCCAACAGCCAGTCAGGGGGAAGGGACAGAGTCAGGGCTTCCCAGGACTTTGGGAATACAAGGTATCAGGCGATAGAAAGCAAGAGGCCACCGGGGCCATCTTGTTTCCTATCAGGAATCAACTGATTCCAATGGCAGGGCCGGGGTACCCTAAAATGGCGGATACCCAGCGCACCTGTCAAATTCAGCATGTAGCTGCCACCAGCCCATACCCAGCTCTGTGGGCCACCCACGGGTGCCCAAAAACATACACTAGGGGCACAGGGTTGCACCCCTACCCATGGGTGCCATAAGGGTATCCCATGGGTCTGTTCACCAAACCAAAAGAGAGAGCTGCACCGCCAGGAGTCCCGCATGGACTTCTGCGCGGAAAACACGACAGAACACACGATAAGCACAGAAAAAGGACAAGGATACGGAGGCCCTGTCCCTCCGATGCATTTCCAGCATCACAGTCGCCCCCCCCAGACTGAGGTTAGGGTGCCTAATCTCCCACGGGATAGACACCCTCATCCAGACGGTCAACATACCTTCTGGAAAGGCCATCTGCATTATCGTGACTCTTCCCTGGTCTGTGCTCTATGGTGAAGTCTAGCCCTTGCAGGCTAATGGACCACCGGAGCAGTTTCGGATTTTCACCCTTCATCTGCATAAGCCATTTCAGGGGCTTATGATCTGTTTGGACCTTGAAGGTGGACCCCGTAAGGTAGGGCCTAAAACGCCTAAGGCTCCAAACTATACTAAAACATTCCTTTTCAACAGTAGCCCACCTAAGTTCTCTACCCTTGAGTTGTCTACTGATGAATATGATAGGATGTTCTCTCCCTTTGTCATCTAACTGGGACAAGACAGCTCCAATTCCGGTGTCGCAGGCATCCGTCTGGACGATAAAGGGTCGGCTGTAATCAGGTGCACACAACACGGGTGCCCTGCACAGACTTTCTTTCAAGCCATCAAAGGCCCTCTGACAGTCTTCAGTCCAATTAACCTTCCTAGGCTGTTTGGGTGAAGTCAGAGCTGTCAGTGGTGCGGCTATGGTCCCATAGTCCGCCATGAAATTGCGATAGTACCCAGTGAGGCCCAAAAAGGCTCTCACCTGGGTTTGAGTAGTGGGAGTCTCCCAGTCCTGTACGTCCTGTACCTTACTGGAAAGAGGCTGGATTTGACCCCCTCCTACCTCATGACCAAGATAGGTAACTTTCCCCTGAGCTATCTGGCACTTGGTAGCCTTGATAGTGAGGTTAGCCCTTTTCAAGGCCTGCAACACTTTATCCAGGTGTGTCAAATGCGCTTCCCAGGTGGAACTGTAGACGGCAATGTCGTCTAGATAGGCCACACAAAAGGCCTCCAGCCCACTGAGCGCATGATTGACCAACCTCTGGAAAGTGGCAGGGGCATTCTTCAACCCAAAAGGCATGACCCTAAACTGGTAGAGTCCCTCTGGTGTGGAGAATGCCGTCTTTTCCTTGGCATGGTCCGTCAGAGCTATTTGCCAATAGCCTGAGGTCAGGTCAAAGGTGCTCACAAATTTGGCAGCACCTATGGTGTCCATGAGCTCATCAGCCCTGGGCAATGGGTGCGCGTCAGTTTTGGTGACGGCATTGACTCCTCGGTAGTCCACACAGAACCTCCAATCTTTGGTACCCGCCTGGGAACTTGCCTTGGGGACAAGGACCACTGGACTGGACCATGGACTGGTTGAGGGTTCAATTACACCCAGATCCAACATCTTGGCGACCTCAGCCTGGATGTGGTTCTTAACGGTATCTGACATACGGTAGCACCTGCTCTTGAAAGGCACGCTGTCACCAGTGTCAATTACATGCCTACACCAAGGTGTAAGGCCCGGTGTCAGCGAAAACAGAGAGGCATACTGCTGGAGCAAAGCCCGGCAGGCCCTCTGCTGCTCTGTTGTCAAATCGGGAGAGAGCTGTACTCCCTCCACTGAGCCGTCCTGAGGGTTGCTATGCAGAAAATCAGGAAGGGGCTCACTCTCATCCTCTTCTTGCCCTGAAGCTAGCAAGAGACATGAGACTTCTGCTCGCCGGTGGAAAGGCTTGAGCCTGTTGACATGGAATACCTGAGGGGCTACCCCAGAGGCACCCAGGTCAACCAGATAATTGACTTCGCCCATCTTGGAGATTATCCTGAAGGGTCCAGTCCACTTGTCTGCCAAAGCTCTAGGCTTGGTAGGCTCCATCACGAGGACTTCCTGTCCCGGAGTCCAATCGACCTGCGAAGCTTTAAGGTCATGCCAATACTTATTCAGTTCTTGGCTGGCCTTGAGATTTGCTGTTGCCTGACCCATCATCTGTGTCATCCTCCGTCTGAGGCCTAACACATAGTCCCCCACTTGCTTGGCGGGACCTGGAGGGGTGGCCTCCAAGCCTTCTCGGATCAAGGCGAGGGGCCCCCTCACGGGATGTCCAAAGAGTAACTCAAAGGGGCTGAAACCAACACCCTCTTGAGGTACCTCTCTGTAAGCAAACAGCAGGCATGGCAGGAGGAGATCCCATTTCCTCCGTAGGGGCTCTTCCAAAGCACCTAGCATGCCCTTGAGAGTTTTGTTAAATCTCTCAACCAGACCATTGGTCTGGGGGTGGTAAGAGGTGGAGAACTTGTAGGTTACCCCGCACTCTTTCCACATGGTCTTCATGTAACCCGACATGAAGTTGGATCCTCGGTCGGAGACAACTTCCTTGGGGAATCCAACACGGGTGAAAATGCCCAGGAGAGCCCGGGCCACTACCTTGGCAGTAATAGTCCGAAGGGGTATAGCCTCAGGGTACCTGGTGGCATGATCAACCAAGACCAGGATGAACCGATGTCCACCTGAAGTGGGAGGGTCCAGGGGACCGACAATGTCGATGCCCACCCTCTCAAACGGTGTGCCGACCACTGGCAATGGCTGCAGTGGGGCAATGACCCTGCCTCCAGTCTTGCCAGATAACTGACAAGTGGGGCAGGTCCGGCAGTGGGACTCCACTTCCACTCCCATCCGAGGCCAGTAGAAGTGGGCAGAGAGCCTCTGCTTAGTCTTCTTGGTACCAAGATGACCAGCCAAGGGCACCTCATGCGCCAACTGCAGTAGGAAGGGCCTGTAAACCTGGGGTACCACCAACCTCTTGAGGGCACCAGGTTCAGGCTTAGTGGGCTCACTAACAAGGAGCTCACCCTCCCAATAAATCTTGAATGTCCTAGGCACTTCACCTTGTGCCTGGGACAGGGCCTGCGTCCGCAGACCCTCGAGAGAGGGACACTCTCTCTGCCCTTTACAGAAGTCCGCCCGGGAGGGTCCCCCTTCAGCTAACAAGCATTGAAGGTCGGGATGATCCTCCGGGTTGAGAACCTCTCCCACAGGAGAGTCTTCTGTCTCTTCTCCCACAGGAGTTGAGTCCGGGTTTTCCACTGGACCCAGCCCGTCCGGAGCCTGGATCCCAATGGGTGCTGTCGGAACAGCAGGAAGAGAAGGTGTTCCTCCCACAGAGGTGGCCTTCTTGGTCTTCCTTCTTCGTGCCTTAGGCCTCGCCTTTGGCTCGGGTACTTGACTCACAGCCAGACCCGGTGTCACCTGTGACCTAGTGACCGCAGCAGCAGTCATGGGAAGACCATCCGAGATCAACCCCAACTCTACTAGATCATTGTGATGCTGGAAATGCATCAGAGGGACAGGGCCTCTGAATCCTTGTCCTTTTCTGCCTTTTATCGTGTGTTCTGTTATGTTTTCTGCCCAGGAGTCCATTTGGGACTCCTGGCAGTGCAGCTCTCTCTTTTGGTTTGGTGAACAGACCCATGGGATACCCTTATGGCACCCATGGGTAGGGGTACAACCCTGTGCCCCTAGTGTATGTTTTTTTGGCACCTGTGGGTGGCCCACAGAGCAGGGTATGGGCTGGTGGCAGCTCCATGCTGAATTAGACAGGTGCTCTGGGCGTCCTCCATTTTGGGATACCCAGGCCCTGCCATTGGGATCAGTTGATTCCTGATAGAAAACAAGATGGCCCCTGTGGCCTCTTGCTTTCTATTGCCTGTTGTCTTGTTTTTCCCAAAGTCCTGGGAAGCCCTGACTCTGTCCCTTCCCCCTGACTGGCTGTTGGGTGGAAGTTCCATATATGGTGTTGTTGTGAAGGCCCAGCTAGACTGACTGGAGCCTTCCCTTTGACTGTATGTTGTGGGTACCTCCTGTGGGTGGGACCTGGGTGAATGGAGTGTGTGACCAATATACACTTCTTGTTGTGGTTGTCTGGTTTCTGGCATGTGAGACAAAGACTGAGACAGCCCTGCCCGAAACTGGCCTGAATGCAGTGTGTAGTGTTGAATGGCTGGGTACTTGTCCCAATCCACATTCCTTGTTGTGAGTGTCTGAAAGGGAGGAGTGTGGCCTGAATGCACTGTGTGCCTGATTGGCTGACTGACTGCATGAATGCCCTTCTGTGTGATTGGCTGCTGTGTGTGTGCCAGCAGTGTGGATGAGAGACAGGATAGTATATCTGGGGACCTCTCACCACTGGAAATTGTTCAGAAGCATTCAGAAGCTGAGTCTCCACTCAAGAGTAACTGGATTTGCTGATCCTCGACGTCCAGCTGGAAGAAGAAGACTTGCTGTGGCATTTGCTTCGACGGAACTGAAGGTTGTCGAAATCGTCGAGGACTGACCCGAGAGAGGACCTGGCTAGGCGCCCTCTTCCCGTGCTCCGAGGGACCATCGAGCACCGCTGAATCTTCGCCGAAGCGCCCTGGAAGTCAGACCCTCGAAAGGCTGCCGACCCGAGACGGGACCGCCGAGGAGATCGAAGTGAAGCACCCGGACATCGACGCTGTCGAAGTCCATTGCCGTCGACCAGGGTTCGCAGGTCTGTGTAACCGCTGGAGGCCCGTCGAAGTTGTGTTGCCCCGCCGTGGGAACCACTTGACGCCGTGCCGCCGACGACCGGAGCCGTCCGCTCCTTGCCTAAGAACATTTGCCTTGAAGGACTCCCTCGTCCGCATCGTCGGCCGCTTTGTCCCGCCGGAGAAAGTCGAGGACGACCAACGCGCCGAGGAGAATCCACCGGTGGGTTTCCCGCCACCTCACGACCCCAAAGACTCGAGCGACTCGACGCCCTTGCTGGGCCACCGTCACCCACAATCTTTGCGGTCCAGAACTAGTGTCGCCGAGGTGCCCCGCACGCCTCTTCCTCGCAGGACGCCGACGTCTCGACGCCGACGAGCACCGCTCGGATCGAAGCCTGCCGCCTCATCGACGCCGTTCTACCTTGTTTGTTGTCGGACGTTCGACGCCCCGTGTCTCCCGCTTGAAAGGGAAGGCATTCAAGAAGGGCCGTCGATTCCCCGACACCGAACACCGAGTTCCTCGACGCTTCTCGACGCCTCTCGACGATCCGTGACTCCTGCTTTAAAGGGGGTCATTCAAGAAGGATCTGTCGACGCCTCTTCGAAGAACTCGACTCCACCAGGTACATTGGGGGGGTAAAAACATTATAGGAGAGAAATAGACTATTGCACAATATATGGACTGGGCTGGTGTTATATCTCTTTATTTTACAGGTTGCCCAGGTGGGGGGATCTCCACACAGAACTGTGTCCAGTGGTAGGGGCCAGTATTCTGCCTATTGTTTCAACCCTCTGTTATCTCTCCTCTCTCTATTGCTGGTTTCCTTCTTATTGATCTGTGTGCCATTTTAACAGTATTGTGAATGCACTTTAATGAGGTCTAATATTAGTGGTACCACTTTAGAATTGTAGATATTTACCATTGCTGATTTTCCTGAGCACAAAGTGCGTTATTGTGATAAGTGTACATAACCCTTGAATATTAATTATATAAAGACTGTGTTTTCAGTAATACAGTGTGTGGACATTCCTTTGTGGGGGCTTGGGGATACACTGTACTTAAGAACCAGCCTGCATCACCTCCTGAGAAGCTAGGCCTTGATTGCTCGTCCATCGTTACCATATTAGAGAATCTTGGCTGGGGTCCTCTGTGCCTCCCCTCTACCATATAGAGAGCGGAAGTACAGACCCCCCTACCAGTCTTTACAGCTGGTGGCAGCGGTGGGATGCTTATGGTTTTAAGACTCAGTGTATAACCGTGCCACTTACAAAATATCCGCACTTTTGTTAGATTAAGGTTCGGGTGTGTTCCAAATAACTGCATTACAAGCAATGGAGTCCATTGCAAATGGTAAATTGACTCGGATGAGCTTAGAGGCTCTCCAGAGTGCTTGTGAAGCCAGGGAGTTAGACTTTGTGGATAAGTCTAGGGCTGAGCTGATAGCTGCCCTGGTGGATTACCAGACTGATGGTGAAACTCTTGAGGAAGGGGGGGATGCAACCAGTGAGGACTCTGCCCCTGGGGTTGTCGCTGAATCTGTTTCTGGGAATGCCACCATTCCTGCTGCCTCTGTTCCAAACCCCAGCAATTCCATGGAACTTGAGTTATTAAGGATGAAGTTAGCCTTTGAATATCGCAAGTTGGAAATAGAAGCTGAGCTTAAGAAAGAGGAGCTGGCACAGCAAGTGGAACTCAAGAATAGGGATCTTGCGCTCAAAGAAAAGGACACTGAATGTCAGAGAATCCAGTTAGAGAAAGCTCGAGTGGAGACTTCAGCTAGACCAATTGAGAGTGGCAGGTCCCCAGCCACCAAGTTTATGAAAGATTTGGTTGGTGTGTTTGTGGAGGGTTCAGATATCCTCCAATGGATTGAAGCGTTTGAAATGGCTTGTGCAATTCATGATGTAGATAAAAGAGATTGGGCTAAGTGTTTGTTAAGCAGAGTGCCTCAAACTGGATATGACTGTATTCTGAAGCTGAGTGTGGAAGAAAGGGGTCAGTATGAGTGTACGAAGTCTGCTTTGATTGCCAAGTTTGGCAAGACACCTGCCCAATACCTTAAAAGGTTCAGGGAATTTAAGAAAAGAGAGAATGTGTCTTGGGTTGACTGGGTGAGTACTGCGCACATGAACATGATGGGGTGGATTGATGGATACAAGGTGAAAACTTTTGTTGAGTTGTCCCACCTCTTGTTTTTTGAGCATTTTTCTGAAGCCTGTTCACCAGAGCTGCGTCAGTATGTGGCTGACCAGAACATTTTGGACCCCTTTAAGCTGGCTAGGTTGGCTGACAAGTGGGTCTCCCATCGGGTGTCCCCTAAGGACCCCAGTGGGAAGGACAAGGACAAAGAAAAGGGGGCCTCTCAGAAAGCTGAGGAGTCCCAAAAGCAGTCACAGTCGGGTAAACCAAAACCTTCCTCTCCTAAGACCCAAAAATCTAGTGGGGATAAGTCCTCTGTGGGTGGGAATAAGAGTAGTGGTCCACCTGCTGCAAAGCAGGTTCCCAGTGGTTCCAGTACCGTACCCCGCACTCCTGGCACTTGTTGGGACTGTGGGGCTCTGGATCACAAAAGGGGTGACCCCAAGTGTAAAGGTAAGGCACTTGGAGTACAGGCTGTCAGCCTGACCTACCCTTACCCCGTGTCTGAGGTGGAGGCCACTGTCCTCCCCTCCTCTACCGGAATCACCTTTGGTGCTCCGGAAGAGATTTCCTTAGTGTCCCTTGGGGCCTGGGACCAGTACGCAGAAGTACTGGCGACTATCCCACAGAACACCCGTAGGTTTTTGAGAAGTGTCCTCTTGAATGGCCAGCCTTCTACTGGTTTGAGAGACACTGGGGCAAGCATGACAGTGGTGGACAGGACCCTGCTCAAGCCAGAGGACTATGAAGGTGCTCCTCTGCAAACCACCAGATTAGCTGGTGGGCCTCCCAAATTATCACCTGTAGCCTTAGTCACACTCATGATTGGAGACAAGACAGCAAAGCTTCCTGTCCTGGTTCAGGACAATGTCCCTGCTAACATTCTGTTAGGTAATGATCTAGTGGAGTTGGGGTTGATCTCGGATGGTCTTCCCCTGACTGCTGCTGCGGTCACTAGGTCACAGGTGACACCGGGTCTGGCTGTGAGTCAGGTACCCGAGCCAAAGGCGAGGCCTAAGGCAAGAAGAAGGAAGACCAAGAAGGCCACCTCTGTGGAGGGAACACCTTCTCTTCCTGCTGTTCCGACAGCACCCATTGGGATCCATACTCCGGACGGGCTGGGTCCAGTGGAAAACCCAAACTCAACTCCTGTGGGAGAAGAGACAGAAGACTCTCCTGTGGGAGAGGTTCTCAACCCAGAGGAGCACCCCGACCTTCAATGCTTGTTAGCTGAAGGGGGACCCTCCCGGGCAGACTTCTGTAAAGGACAGAGAGAGTGCCACTCTCTCGAGGGTCTGAGGAAACAGGCCCTGTCCCAGGCACAAGGTGAAGTGCCTAGGACATTCAAGGTTTATTGGGAGGGTGAGCTCCTTGTTAGTGAGCCCACTAAGCCTGAACCTGGTGCCCGCAAGAGGTTGGTGGTACCCCAGGTTTACAGGCCCTTCCTACTGCAGTTGGCGCATGAGGTGCCCTTGGCTGGTCATCTTGGGACTAAGAAGACTAAGCAGAGGCTCTCTGCCCATTTCTACTGGCCAAGGATGGGGGTAGAAGTGGAGTCCCACTGCAGGACCTGCCCCACTTGTCAGTTGTCTGGCAAGACTGGAGGCAGGATCATTGCCCCACTGCAGCCATTACCAGTGGTTGGCACACCATTTGAGAGGGTGGGCATCGACATCGTCGGTCCCCTTGACCCTCCCACTTCAGGTGGACATCGGTTCATCCTGGTCTTGGTAGATCATGCCACCAGGTACCCTGAGGCAATACCCCTTCGGACTGTTACTGCCAAGGTGGTTGCCAGGGCTCTCCTGGGCATTTTCACCCGTGTTGGATTCCCCAAGGAGGTTGTCTCTGACAGAGGATCCAACTTCATGTCTAGTTACATGAAAACCATGTGGAAAGAGTGCGGGGTAACCTACAAGTTCTCCACCTCTTACCACCCCCAGACCAATGGTCTGGTTGAGAGATTTAACAAAACTCTCAAGGGCATGCTAGGTGCTTTGGAAGAGCCCCTAAGGAGGAAATGGGATCTCCTCCTGCCATGCCTGCTGTTTGCTTACAGGGAGGTACCTCAAGAGGGTGTTGGTTTCAGCCCCTTTGAGTTACTCTTTGGACATCCCGTGAGGGGGCCCCTCGCCTTGATCCGAGAAGGCTTGGAAGCCACCCCTCCAGGTCCCGCCAAGCAAGTGGGGGACTATGTGTTAGGCCTCAGGCGGAGGATGACACAAATGATGGGTCAGGCAACAGCAAATCTCAAGGCCAGCCAGGAATTGAACAAGTACTGGCATGACCTTAAAGCTTCGCAAGTGGATTGGACTCCGGGACAGGAAATCCTTGTGATGGAGCCTACCAAGCCTAGAGCTTTGGCAGACAAGTGGACTGGACCCTTCAGGATCATCTCCAAGATGGGCGAAGTCAATTATCTGGTTGACATGGGAGCCTCTGGGGTAGCCCCCCAGGTATTCCATGTCAACAGGCTCAAGCCTTTCCACAGACGAGCGGAGGTCTCATGTCTCTTGCTAGCTTCAGGGCAAGAAGAGGATGAGAGTGAGCCCCTTCCTGATTTGCTGCATAGCAACCCTCAGGATGGCTCAGTGGAGGGAGTACAACTCTCTCCCGATTTGACAACGGAGCAGCAGAGGGCCTGCAGGGCTTTGCTCCAGCAGTATGCCTCTCTGTTTTCACTGACACCGGGCCTTACACCGTGGTGTAAGCACGAAATTGACACTGGTGACAGCGTGCCTGTCAAGAGCAGGAGCTATCGTATGTCAGATACCGTCAAAAACCACATCCAGGCTGAGGTCGCCAAGATGTTGGATCTGGGTGTTATTGAACCCTCAACCAGTCCCTGGTCCAGTCCAGTGGTCCTTGTCCCCAAGGCAAGTTCCCAGGCGGGTACCAAGGATTGGAGGTTCTGTGTGGACTACCGAGGAGTCAATGCCGTCACCAAAACTGACGCGCACCCATTGCCCAGGGCTGATGAGCTCGTGGACACCATAGGTGCTGCCAAATTTGTGAGCACCTTTGACCTTACCTCAGGCTATTGGCAAATAGCTCTGACGGACCATGCCAAGGAAAAGACGGCCTTCTCAACACCTGAGGGACTCTACCAGTTTAGGGTCATGCCCTTTGGGTTGAAGAATGCCCCTGCCACCTTCCAGAGATTGGTCAACCATGCGCTCAGTGGGCTGGAAGCCTTTTGTGTGGCTTACTTAGACGACATTGCCGTCTACAGTTCCACCTGGGAAGAGCATTTGACACATCTGGATAGGGTGTTGCAGGCCTTGAAAAGGGCTAACCTCACTATCAAGGCCACCAAGTGCCAGATAGCTCAGGGGAAAGTTATCTATCTTGGTCATGAGGTAGGAGGGGGTCAAATCCAACCTCTCTCCAGTAAAGTACAGGACGTACAGAACTGGGAGACTCCCACTACTCAAACCCAGGTGAGAGCCTTTTTGGGCCTCACTGGGTACTATCGCAATTTCATGGCAGACTATGGAACCATAGCTGCACCCCTGACAGCTCTAACTTCGCCCAAACAACCTAGGAAGGTTAATTGGACTGAAGACTGTCAGAGGGCCTTTGATGGCTTGAAAGAAAGTCTGTGTAGGGCACCTGTGTTGTGTGCGCCTGACTACAGCCGACCCTTTATCGTCCAGACGGATGCCTGCGACACCGGAATTGGAGCTGTCTTGTCCCAGTTAGATGACAAAGGGAGAGAACACCCTATCATATTCATCAGTAGACAACTCAAGGGTAGAGAACTTAGGTGGGCTACTGTTGAAAAGGAGTGTTTTAGCATAGTTTGGAGCCTTAGGCGTTTTAGGCCCTACCTTACGGGGTCTACCTTCAAGGTCCAAACAGATCATAAGCCCCTGAAGTGGCTTATGCAGATGAAGGGTGAGAACCCGAAATTGCTCAGGTGGTCCATTAGCCTGCAAGGGCTAGACTTCACCATAGAGCACAGACCAGGGAAGAGTCACGATAATGCGGATGGCCTTTCCAGAAGGTATGTTGACCGTCTGGATGAGGGTGTCTATCCCGTGGGAGATTAGACACCCTCCACCTCAGTCTGGGGGGGGCGACTGTGATGCTGGAAATGCATCAGAGGGACAGGGCCTCTGAATCCTTGTCCTTTTCTGCCTTTTATCGTGTGTTCTGTTATGTTTTCTGCCCAGGAGTCCATTTGGGACTCCTGGCAGTGCAGCTCTCTCTTTTGGTTTGGTGAACAGACCCATGGGATACCCTTATGGCACCCATGGGTAGGGGTACAACCCTGTGCCCCTAGTGTATGTTTTTTTGGCACCTGTGGGTGGCCCACAGAGCAGGGTATGGGCTGGTGGCAGCTCCATGCTGAATTAGACAGGTGCTCTGGGCGTCCTCCATTTTGGGATACCCAGGCCCTGCCATTGGGATCAGTTGATTCCTGATAGAAAACAAGATGGCCCCTGTGGCCTCTTGCTTTCTATTGCCTGTTGTCTTGTTTTTCCCAAAGTCCTGGGAAGCCCTGACTCTGTCCCTTCCCCCTGACTGGCTGTTGGGTGGAAGTTCCATATATGGTGTTGTTGTGAAGGCCCAGCTAGACTGACTGGAGCCTTCCCTTTGACTGTATGTTGTGGGTACCTCCTGTGGGTGGGACCTGGGTGAATGGAGTGTGTGACCAATATACACTTCTTGTTGTGGTTGTCTGGTTTCTGGCATGTGAGACAAAGACTGAGACAGCCCTGCCCGAAACTGGCCTGAATGCAGTGTGTAGTGTTGAATGGCTGGGTACTTGTCCCAATCCACATTCCTTGTTGTGAGTGTCTGAAAGGGAGGAGTGTGGCCTGAATGCACTGTGTGCCTGATTGGCTGACTGACTGCATGAATGCCCTTCTGTGTGATTGGCTGCTGTGTGTGTGCCAGCAGTGTGGATGAGAGACAGGATAGTATATCTGGGGACCTCTCACCACTGGAAATTGTTCAGAAGCATTCAGAAGCTGAGTCTCCACTCAAGAGTAACTGGATTTGCTGATCCTCGACGTCCAGCTGGAAGAAGAAGACTTGCTGTGGCATTTGCTTCGACGGAACTGAAGGTTGTCGAAATCGTCGAGGACTGACCCGAGAGAGGACCTGGCTAGGCGCCCTCTTCCCGTGCTCCGAGGGACCATCGAGCACCGCTGAATCTTCGCCGAAGCGCCCTGGAAGTCAGACCCTCGAAAGGCTGCCGACCCGAGACGGGACCGCCGAGGAGATCGAAGTGAAGCACCCGGACATCGACGCTGTCGAAGTCCATTGCCGTCGACCAGGGTTCGCAGGTCTGTGTAACCGCTGGAGGCCCGTCGAAGTTGTGTTGCCCCGCCGTGGGAACCACTTGACGCCGTGCCGCCGACGACCGGAGCCGTCCGCTCCTTGCCTAAGAACATTTGCCTTGAAGGACTCCCTCGTCCGCATCGTCGGCCGCTTTGTCCCGCCGGAGAAAGTCGAGGACGACCAACGCGCCGAGGAGAATCCGCCGGTGGGTTTCCCGCCACCTCACGACCCCAAAGACTCGAGCGACTCGACGCCCTTGCTGGGCCACCGTCACCCACAATCTTTGCGGTCCAGAACTAGTGTCGCCGAGGTGCCCCGCACGCCTCTTCCTCGCAGGACGCCGACGTCTCGACGCCGACGAGCACCGCTCGGATCGAAGCCTGCCGCCTCATCGACGCCGTTCTACCTTGTTTGTTGTCGGACGTTCGACGCCCCGTGTCTCCCGCTTGAAAGGGAAGGCATTCAAGAAGGGCCGTCGATTCCCCGACACCGAACACCGAGTTCCTCGACGCTTCTCGACGCCTCTCGACGATCCGTGACTCCTGCTTTAAAGGGGGTCATTCAAGAAGGATCTGTCGACGCCTCTTCAAAGAACTCGACTCCACCAGGTACATTGGGGGGGTAAAAACATTATAGGAGAGAAATAGACTATTGCACAATATATGGACTGGGCTGGTGTTATATCTCTTTATTTTACAGGTTGCCCAGGTGGGGGGATCTCCACACAGAACTGTGTCCAGTGGTAGGGGCCAGTATTCTGCCTATTGTTTCAACCCTCTGTTATCTCTCCTCTCTCTATTGCTGGTTTCCTTCTTATTGATCTGTGTGCCATTTTAACAGTATTGTGAATGCACTTTAATGAGGTCTAATATTAGTGGTACCACTTTAGAATTGTAGATATTTACCATTGCTGATTTTCCTGAGCACAAAGTGCGTTATTGTGATAAGTGTACATAACCCTTGAATATTAATTATATAAAGACTGTGTTTTCAGTAATACAGTGTGTGGACATTCCTTTGTGGGGGCTTGGGGATACACTGTACTTAAGAACCAGCCTGCATCACCTCCTGAGAAGCTAGGCCTTGATTGCTCGTCCATCGTTACCATATTAGAGAATCTTGGCTGGGGTCCTCTGTGCCTCCCCTCTACCATATAGAGAGCGGAAGTACAGACCCCCCTACCAGTCTTTACAATCATTACCTAACAGAACGTTAGCAGGGACATTGTCCTGAACCAGGACAGGAAGCTTTGCTGTCTTGTCTCCAATCATGAGTGTGACTAAGGCTACAGGCGATAATTTGGGAGGCCCACCAGCTAACCTGGTGGTTCTCAGAGGAGCACTTACATAGTCCTCTGGCTTGAGCAGGGTCCTGTCCACCACTGTCATGCTTGCCCCAGTGTCTCTCAAACCAGTAGAAGGCTGGCCATTCAAGAGGACACTTCTCAAAAACCTACGGGTGTTCTGCGGGATAGTCGCCAGTACTTCGGCGTACTGGTCCCAGGCCCCAAGGGACACTAAGGAAATCTCTACTGGAGCACCAAATGTGATTCCGGTAGAGGAGGGGAGGACGGTGGCCTCCACCTCAGACACGGGGTAAGGGTAGGTCAGGCTGACAGCCTGTACTCCAAGTGCCTTACCTTTACACTTGGAGTCACCCCTTCGGTGATCCAGAGCCCCACAATCCCAACAAGTGCTAGGAGTGCGACGTACGGTACTGGAACCACTGGGAGCCTGCTTTGCAGCAGGTGGACCACTACTCTTATTCCCACCCACAGAGGACTTATCCCCACTAGATTTTTGGTTCTTAGGAGAGGAAGGTTTTGTTTTATTCGACTGTGACTGCTTGGGGGACTCCTCAGCTTTCTGAGAGGCCCCCTTCTCTTTATCCTTGTCCTTCCCACTGGAGTCCTTAGGGGACACCCGGTGGGAGACCCACTTGTCAGCCAACCTAGCCAGCTTAAAGGGGTCCAAAATGTTCTGGTCAGCAACATACTGACGCAGCTCTGGCGAACAGGCTTCAGAAAAATGCTCAAAAAACAACAGGTGGGATAATTCAGAAAAAGTTTTCACCTTGTACCCATCAATCCACCCCATCATGTTCATGTGCGCAGCACTCACCCAGTCAACCCAAGACACATTCTCTCGTTTCTTAAAATCCCTGAACCTTTTAAGATATTGGGTAGGTGTCTTGCCAAACTTGGCAATTAAAGCAGACTTCATACACTCATACTGACCCCTTTCTTCCACACTCAGCTTCAGAATACAGTCATATCCAGTTTGAGGTACTCTACTTAACAAACACTTAGCCCAATCTCTTTTATCAACATCATGAATCGCACAAGCCATTTCAAACGCTTCAATCCATTGGAGGATATCTGAACCCTCCAAAAACACACCAACCAAATCTTTCATAAACTTGGTGGCTGGGGACCTGCCACTCTCAATTGGTTTAGCTGAAGTCTCCACTCGAGCTTTCTCTAACTGGATTCTCTGACATTCAGTGTCCTTATCTTTGAGCGCAAGATCCCTATTCTTGAGTTCCACTTGCTGTGCCAGCTCCTCTTTCTTAAGCTCAGCTTCTATTTCCAACTTGCGATATTCAAAGGCCAACTTCATCCTTAATAACTCAAGTTCCATGGAATTGCTGGGGTTCGGAACAGAGGCAGCAGGAATGGCGGCATTCCCAGAAACAGATTCAGCGACAACCCCAGGGGCAGAGTCCTCACTGGTTGCATCCCCCCCTTCATCAAGAGTTTCACCATCAGTCTGGTAGTCCACCAGGGCAGCTATCAGCTCCGCCCTAGACTTATCCACAAAGTCTAACTCCCTGGCTTCACAAGCACTCTGGAGAGCCTCTAAGCTCATCCGAGTCAATTTACCATTCGCAATGGTCTCCATTGCTTGTAATGCAGTTATTTGGAACACACCTAAACCTTAATTCAATAAAGTGCAGATATTTTGTAAGTGGCACGGTTATACACTGATTCTTAAAACCATAAGCATCCCACCGCTGCCACCAAGCTTGTCAGGACGAGGTGGGGGGGTCTGTACTTCCGCTCTCTATATGGCAGAGGAAAGGCACAGAGGACCCCAGCCGAGATTCTCTGATATGGTAACGCTGGTCGAGCAATCAAGGCCTAGCTTCTCAGGAGGTGATGCGGGCTGGTTCTTAAGTACAGTGTATCCCCAAGCCCCCACAAAGGAATGTCCACACACTGTATTACTGAAAACACAGTCTTTATATAATTAATATTCAAAGGTTATGTACACTTATCACAATAATGCACTTTGTGCTCCGGAAAATCAACAATGGTAAATATCTACAATTCTAAAGTGGTACCACTAATATTCGATTTAGAGTGCATTCAACAAGGCTGTGAAAATGCCACACGGATCAATAGCAATGAAACCAGCAATAGAGAGAAGAGAGAAAGCAGACGGATGAAACAATAGGCAGACGCCTGGTCCTTGCTACGGGACACAGCTCTGAGTGGAGATCCCCCCACCTGGGCAACCTGTAAAATAACGATATATAAAACAAGCCCAGTCCATATATTGTTCAAGAGTCTCGTTCTCTCCCACAATGTTTTACCCCCCCAATGTACCTGGTGGAGTAGAGTTCGTCGGCGAGGCGTCGACCGATCCTTCTGGAGTGACTCCCTTTAAGGCAGGAGCCACGGATCGTCGAGAGGCGTCGCGGACTCGGGGTTCGGTGTCGGGGAATCGGCGGCCCTTCTTGAATGTCGCCCCTTTCAAGCGGGAGACACGGGGCGCCGAACGTCCGACCGTGAACCGGGTAGAACGACGTCGATGAGGCAGCAGGCTTTGATCCGAGCGGTGCTCGTCGACGACAGAGCGTTGGCGTCCTGCAAGGAAGAGGCGTGCGGGGCACCTCGGTGACGATAGTTCTGGACCGCAAAGAGATGAAGAAGAACTGTGGCCCAGCAAGGGCGTCGAGTCGTCGGCGTCTCTGCGGTCTTTGGGTGGCGGGAAACCCACCGGTGGATACTCCTCGGCGCGTCGACGGTCAGGCCTTCTCCCACAGGAGACGGCACGGCGATGCAGACGAGAGCGTCCGTTGATCAAGTTGAAGTTCTTAGGCAAACGGGAGCACGGCGGCTCCGGTCGGCGACGGCGGTCGTCGACAGTGGCGGACAACAGTCCGGGTGCTTCGCTTTGGGATTCCTCAGCAGTCCCCGTATCGGGTCGGCAGCCTGTCGTAGGTCTGTCTACCAGGGAGCGTTGGCAAAGGTCAGCTGTGCACGATGGTCCCTCGTAGCTCGGGAAGAGGGCGCCTTACCAGGTCCTCTCTGGGTCAGTCCTTGGAGACACAGCAGCCTTTAGATCGTGAAGGAGAGCCACGGCAATCCTTCTCCTCCAGCAGGGCCTCAAGGTCAAGCGTCAGTTACTCCAGTTACTCGTCGTAGTGGACTTCAGCTTCTGAACAATTTCCAGTGGTGAGAGGTCCCCAGATATACTATTTGGTCTCTCATCCACGCTGCTGGCACACACTCAGCAGCCAATCGTACAGAAGGGCATTCATGCAGTCGGTCAGCCAATCAGGCACGCAGGGCATTCAGGCCACTCTTCTCCCGCTCAGACACTCACAACAAGGAATGTGGATTGAGACAAGTACTCAGCCATTCAACTCTACATACTGCATTCAGTCCGGTTTCGGGCAGGGCTGTCTCAGTCTTTGTCTCTCATGGCAGAAACCAGACAGCCACAACACGGAGTGCATATTGGTCACACTCCCCATTCACCCAGGTCCCACCCACAGGCGGTACCCACAACATACAGTCAGCGGGAAGGCTCCAGTAAGTCTAGCTGGGCCTTCACAACAACACCATATACGGAACTTCCACCCAACAGCCAGTCAGGGGGAAGGGACAGAGTCAGGGCTTCCCAGGACTTTGGGAATACAAGGTATCAGGCGATAGAAAGCAAGAGGCCACCGGGGCCATCTTGTTTCCTATCAGGAATCAACTGATTCCAATGGCAGGGCCGGGGTACCCTAAAATGGCGGATACCCAGCGCACCTGTCAAATTCAGCATGTAGCTGCCACCAGCCCATACCCAGCTCTGTGGGCCACCCACGGGTGCCCAAAAACATACACTAGGGGCACAGGGTTGCACCCCTACCCATGGGTGCCATAAGGGTATCCCATGGGTCTGTTCACCAAACCAAAAGAGAGAGCTGCACCGCCAGGAGTCCCGCATGGACTTCTGCGCGGAAAACACGACAGAACACACGATAAGCACAGAAAAAGGACAAGGATACGGAGGCCCTGTCCCTCCGATGCATTTCCAGCATCACAGCCGGTCGGCAGAATGTCTGAGATTTCTCCATGAAAACAGACTTGGGGTTACTTGTGTTTTAGGCTTTCCCCTTGGCCGCCAGGTAGGTGCACCCACACATGTGAGGTACCGTTTTCATCGGGACACCTGTGGGAACGCGTGACGGTAGGCCATGTGTTGTTGGGGGCGTGTTTCGATGGGTGCGTCGAGCGAAATGTGCTGAAAAGGCGTTTTTTTCCCGACATTTCGGACTTTACGGGGCTGTCTGAGTAATAGAATCTGGGGGTATGTGCGGAAATCATACCTCTGCGGATTCCCACGGGTGTCCTCTTTTCGGAAATGCATGGGGTTCCCTGTTTTCCTCGGTGGCTTGGACACCCGAGGCCCATATCTGTATGTTGTGCCGGTCGGCAGAATGGCTGAGATTCCCCTCTGCAAACAGACTGGGGGTTGCTTGCGTTTTCGGCTTGCCCCTTGCCAGCCAGGTAGGTGCACCCACGCATGTGAGGTACCGTTTTCATCGGGACACGTGTGGGAACGCTGGACGGTAGGCCATTAGGCCATGTGTTGTTGGGGGCGTGTTTCAATGGGTGCGTCGAGCGAAATGTGCGGAAAAGGCGTTTTTTTCCCGACATTTCGGACTTTACGGGGCTGTCTGAGTAATAGAATCTGGGGGGATGTGCGCAAATCATACCTCTGCGGATTCCCACGGGTGTCCTCTTTTCGGAAATGCATGGGGTTCCCTGTTTTCCTCGGTGGCTTGGACACCCGAGGCCCATATCTGTACGTTGTGCCGGTCGGCAGAATGTCTGAGATTTCGCTCTGAAAACAGACTTGGGGTTACTTGTGTTTTAGGCTTTCCCCTTGGCGGCCAGGTAGGTGCACCCACACATGTGAGGTACCATTTTCATCGGGACACCTGTGGGAACGCGTGACGGTAGGCCATGTGTTGTTGGGGGCGTGTTTCGATGGGTGCGTCGAGCGAAATGTACGGAAAAAGCGTTTTTTTCCCCACATTTCGGACTTTGCAGGGCTGTCTGGGTGATAAATTCTGAGGCGATGTGCGCAAATCATACCTCTGCGGATTCCCACGGGTGTCCTCTTTTCGGAAATGCATGGGGTTCCCCGTTTTCCTTTGTGGCTTGGACACCCGAGGCCCATATCTGTACATTGTGCCGGTCGGCAGAATGTCTGAGATTTCGCTCTGAAAACAGACTTGGGGTTACTTGTGTTTCAGGCTTTCCCCTTGGCGGCCAGGTAGGTGCACCCACACATGTGAGGTACCGTTTTCATCGGGACACCTGTGGGAACGCGGGACGGTAGGCCATGTGTTGTTGGGGGCGTGTTTCGATGGGTGCGTCGAGCGAAATGTGCAGAAAAAGCGTTTTTTTCCCCACATTTCGGACTTTGCAGGGCTGTCTGGGTAATGAATTCTGGGGCGATGTGCGCAAATCATACCTCTGCGGATTCCCACGGGTGTCCTCTTTTCGGAAATGCATGAGGTTCCCTGTTTTCCTCGGTGGCTTGGACACCCGATGCCCAGATCTGTACGTTGTGCCGGTCGGCAGAATGTCTAAGATTTCCCTCTGAAAACAGACTTGGGGTTACTTGTGTTTTAGGCTTTCCCCTTGGCGGCCAGGTAGGTGCACCCACACATTTGGGGTACCGTTTTCATCGGGACACCTGTGGGAACGCGGGGCGGTAGGCCATGTGTTGTTGGGGGCCTGTTTCGATGGGTGCGTCGAGCGAAATGTGCAGAAAAAGCGTTTTTTTACCCCACATTTCGGACTTTTCAGGGCTGTCTGGGTAATAAATTCTGGGGCGATGTGCGCAAATCATACCTCTGCGGATTCCCACGGGTGTCCTCTTCTCGGAAATGCATGGGGTTCCCTGTTTTCCTCGGTGGCTTGGACACCCGAGGCCCAGATCTGTATGTTGTGCCGGTCGGCAGAATGGCTGAGATTCCCCTCTGCAAACAGACTTGGGGTTTCTTGTGTTTTGGGCTTTCCCCTTGGCGGCCAGGTAGGTGCACTCACACATGTGAGGTACCGTTTTCATCGGGACACCTGTGGGAACGCGTGACGGTAGGCCATGTGTTGTTGGGGGCGTGTTTCGATGGGTGCGTCGAGCGAAATGTGCAGAAAAAGCGTTTTTTTCCCGACTTTTCGGACTTTGCGGGGCTGTCTGGGTAATAAATTCTGGGGCGATGTGCGCAAATCATACCGCTGCGGATTCCCACGGGTGTCCTCTTTTCGGAAATGCATGGGGTTCCCTGTTTTCCTCAGTGGCTTGGACACCCGAGGCCCATATCTGTACGTTGTGGAGGTCGGCAGAATGTCTGAGATTTGGCTCTGAAAACAGACTTGGGGTTACTTGTGTTTTAGGCTTTCCCCTTGGCGGCCAGGTAGGTGCACCCACACATGTGAGGTACCATTTTCATCGGGACACCTGTGGGAACGCGTGACGGTAGGCCATGTGTTGTTGGGGCATGTTTCGATGGGTGCGTCGAGCGAAATGTGCAGAAAAGGCGTTTTTCCCCGACATTTCGGACTTTGCTTGGCTTTCTGGGTAATAAAATCTGGGGCGATGTGCGCAAATCATACCCCTGCGTATTCCCACGGGTGTCCTCTTTTCGGAAATGCATGGGGTTCCCTGTTTTCCTCGGTGGCTTGGACACCCGAGGGCCATATCTGTACGTTGTGCCGGTCGGCAGAATGTCTGAGATTTCGCTCTGAAAACAGACTTGGGGTTACTTGTGTTTTCGGCTTGCCCCTTGCCAGCCAGGTAGGTGCACCCACGCATGTGAGGTACCGTTTTCATCGGGACACCTGTGGGAACGCTGAACGGTAGGCCATTAGGCCATGTGTTGTTGGGGGCGTGTTTCGATGGGTGCGTCGAGCGAAATATGCGGAAAAAGCGTTTTTTTCCCGACTTTTCGGACTTTGCAGGGCTGTCTGGGTAATAAAATCTGGGGCGATGTGCGCAAATCATACCTCTGCGGATTCCCACGGGTGTCCTCTTTTAAGAAATGCATGGGGTTCCCCGTTTTCCTTGGTGGCTTGGACATCCGAGGCCGATATCTGTATGTTGTGCCGGTCGGCAGAATGGCTGAGATTCCCCTCTGCAAACAGACTGGGGGTTGCTTGCGTTTTCGGCTTGCCCCTTGCCAGCCAGGTAGGTGCACCCACGCATGTGAGGTACCGTTTTCATCGGGACACCTGTGGGAACGCGGGACGGTAGGCCATGTGTTGTTGGGGGCGTATTTCGATGGGTGCGTCGAGCGAAATGTGCGGAAAAAGTGTTTTTTTCCCGACATTTCGGACTTTGCGGGGCTGTCTGGGTAAAAAATTCTGGGGCGATGTGCGCAAATCATACCTCTGCGGATTCCCACGGGTGTCCTCTTTTCGGAAATGCATGGGGTTCCCTGTTTTCCTCGGTGGCTTGGACACCCGAGGCCCATATCTGTACGTTGTGCCGGTCGGCAGAATGTCTGAGATTTCCCTCTGAAAACAGACTTGGGGTTACTTGTGTTTTAGGCTTTCCCCTTGGCGGCCAGGTAGGTGCACCCACACATGTGAGGTACCGTTTTCATCGGGACACCTGTGGGAACGCGTGACGGTAGGCCATGTGTTGTTGGGGGCGTGTTTCGATGGGTGCGTCGAGCGAAATATGCGGAAAAAGCTTTTTTTTCCCCACATTTAGGACTTTGCAGGGCTGTCTGGGTAATAAATTCTGAGGCAATGTGCGCAAATCATACCTCTGCGGATTCCCACGGGTGTCCTCTTTTCGGAAATGCATGGGGTTCCCTGTTTTCCTCGGTGGCTTGGACACCTGAGGCCGAGATCTGTACGTTGTGCCGGTCGGCAGAATGTCTGAGATTTCCCTCTGAGAACAGACTTGGGGTTACTTGTGTTTTAGGCTTTCCCCTTGGCGGCCAGGTAGGTGCACCCACACATATGGGGTACCGTCTTCATCGGGACACCTGTGGGAACGCGGGACGGTAGGCCATGTGTTGTTGGGGGCATGTTTCGATGGGTGCGTCGAGCGAAATGTGCAGAAAAAGCTTTTTTTTACCCCACATTTCGGACTTTTCAGGGCTGTCTGGGTAATAAATTCTGGGGCGATGTGCGCAAATGATACCTCTGCGGATTCCCACGGGTGTCCTCTTTTCGGAAATGCATGGGGTTCCCTGTTTTCCTCGGTGGCTTGGACACCCGAGGCCCAGATCTGTACGTTGTGCCGGTCAGCAGAATGTCTGAGATTTCCCTCTGAAAACAGACTTGGGGTTACTTGTGTTTTAGGCTTTCCCCTTGGCGGCCAGGTAGGTGCACCCACACATGTGAGGTACCGTTTTCATCGGGACACCTGTGGGAACGCGTGACGGTAGGCCATGTGTTGTTGGGGGCGTGTTTCGATGGATGCGTCGAGCGAAATGTGCGGAATAGGCGTTTTTTTCCCGACATTTCGGACTTTGCTGGGCTATCTGAGTAATAGAATCTGGGGGGATGTGCGCAAATCATACCTCTGCGTATTCCCACGGGTGTCCTCTTTTCGGAAATGCATGGGGTTCCCTGTTTTCCTCGGTGGCTTGGACACCCGAGGCCCATATCTGTACGTTGTGCCGGTCGGCAGAATGTCTGAGATTTCGCTCTGAAAACAGACTTGGGGTTACTTGTGTTTTAGGCTTTCCCCTTGGCGGCCAGGTAGGTGCACCCACGCATGTGAGGTACCGTTTTCATCGGGACACCTGTGGGAACGCGTGACGGTAGGCCATGTGTTGTTGGGGGCATGTTTCGATGGGTGCGTCGAGCAAAATGTGCGGAAAAAGTATTTTTTTTCCCGACATTTCGGACTTTGCGGGGCTGTCTGGGTAAAAAATTCTGGGGCGATGTGCGCAAATCATACCTCTGCGGATTCCCACGGGTGTCCTCTTTTCGGAAATGCATGAGGTTCCCTGTTTTCCTCGGTGGCTTGGACACCCGAGGGCCATATCTGTACGTTGTGCCGGTCGGCAGAATGTCTGAGATTTCGCTCTGAAAACAGACTTGGGGTTACTTGTGTTTTAGGCTTTCCCCTTGGCGGCCAGGTAGGTGCACCCACACATGTGAGGTACCGTTTTCATCGGGACACCTGTGGGAATGCGTGACGGTAGGCTATGTGTTGTTGGGGGCGTGTTTCGATGGGTGCGTCGAGCGAAATGAGCGGAAAAAGCGTTTTTTCCCCACATTTCAGACTTTGCAGGGCTGTCTGGGGCGATGTGCGCAAATCCTACCTCTGCGGATTCCCACGGGTGTCCTCTTTTCGGAAATGCATGGGGTTCCCCGTTTTCCTTGGTGGCTTGGACACCCGAGGCCCATATCTGTACGTTGTGCCGGTCGGCAGAATGTCTGAGATTTCGCTCTGAAAACAGACTTGGGGTTACTTGTGTTTTAGGCTTTCCCCTTGGCGGCCAGGTAGGTGCACCCACACATTTGAGGTACCGTTTTCATCGGGACACCTGTGGGAACGCGTGACGGTAGGCCATGTGTTGTTGGGGGCGTGTTTCGATGGGTGCGTCGAGCGAAATGTGCAGTAAAAGCATTTTTTTCCCGACATTTCGGACTTTGCGGGGCTGACTGGGTAATAAAATCTGGGGCGATGTGCGCAAATCATACCTCTGCGGATTCCCACGGGTGTCCTCTTTTCGGAAATGCATGGGGTTCCCCGTTTTCCTCAGTGGCTTGGACACCCGAGGCCCATATCTGTACGTTGGGCCGGTCGGCAGAATGTCTGAGATTTCCCTCTGAAAACAGACTTGGGGTTACTTGTGTTTTAGGCTTTCCCCTTGGCGGCCAGGTAGGTGCACCCGCACATGTGAGGTACCGTTTTCATCGGGACACCTGTGGGAACGCGTGACAGTAGGCCATGTGTTGTTGGGGGCGTGTTTCTATGGGTGCGTCGAGCGAAATGTGCGGAAAAAGCGTTTTTTTCCCCACATTTTGGACTTTGCAGGGCTGTCTGGGTAATAAAATCTGGGGCGATGTGCGCAAATCATACCTCTGCAGATTCCCACGGGTGTCCTCTTTTTGGAAATGCATGGGGTTCCCTGTTTTCCTCAGTGGCTTGGACACCCGAGGCTCATATCTGTATGTTGTGCCAGTCAGCAGAATGTCTGAGATTTCGCTCTGAAAACAGACTTGGGGTTACTTGTGTTTTAGGCTTTCCCCTTGGCGGCCAGGTAGGTGCACCCACGCATGTGAGGTACCGTTTTCATCGGGACACCTGTGGGAACGCGGGACGGTAGGCCATGTGTTGTGTTTGTGTGGTTTTCATAACGTTTTGACCCATTTGCTGGTGCCCTTTGTCTCACAACCCTTTCTTTTCCCAAATGTGACCTACATTTAGTCGCTGCTTTAGCCACCATACACTTTTGTAACCTGCACAAGTCACATACCCTTGAAAAGGTCTGCCTGTGCTCTTTCAAAAAATGTATGGCTGCCATTCCTCACCACATTGGTTTTCCCAATTTACACATGCTAAGTGCGTCTGGTCAGGCCGTGAGCGTAAAACTCCTGTGTACCATGGCTCAGTGTTTGGCTTGTGGTATTGCTTGTTTTGTAAAAACACTACAAAAATTGTATGCTCTCCTAACTGCAAGAGCCGGGGGAATGTAGCGGAGCATTGCTTTTCTCAAAATTCATAGAAGCCATTGCCGTACCAAGCCAACCATGTCCAACACATACCCTTTTTTTCAGTCATTTTCCCGCTTTTCCCCCATTCGATGGCAGTTTCCCCTACCTAGTTGTTGCCTGACCTATGCAAATCACCCCTTCCTAAACTTGGAATTTAGTCTACTTTTCAGAAATATATGCCTTTCTGTCCTCCAATTTGGCTTTCCTGCCCTTTTCTTCAATTCCGTCCATGCATGTCCAATTGGCAAAAATGGCAAAAATCGCCTACCTCTCACAAAACGGTTGATGACCACATCAAAATAATTTTTTTCCATTTCCACTCAACCTGTTCCTGAAAGCCACGAAATTGGGGAACTCAGCACAGCAAACCATTTGTTCCTAGCACTTACAAGGAAAAAACCACAGGCTTCTTTGTACATCATTTTATTGGCATTTTTTGAAAAAACCCAAAAGTTTCGCACTTTTTCCTTATTTTCTCTCACCCCCCTACAGCAACCTGGGATTCCTGGGTGGCGTTACGACCGCCTACATGTGGGAAAAAAAGGAGCCAAATTAAGCCGAGATATCTCATGTAACAAAAAAGTTACAAGCCATTGAATGGCCACATACCAAAATCACCAAAAAAGGCCCTGGCACTGGGGAGAAATACCCATTGCACTTAAAGGGTTAATAATGCCAAATTGGCCACTACTGACAACATTAGGTACCTGGGTATTCCGATTTTGGCTCATCCTCAAAAGACTTTCCTCTGGGACTTTTTGGAAAAGAAAGCTATATTGTTGACTGCACAGGTGGTTACAGTCAACGCCAAATATGGCAGGTTCTCTATGGTGCCTGAGTTGAAATCTTCTATTGGGAAAGTTTTGCCAAAGCTGTTATATGGCTAGAAGTGCTCCCTGCATGGTTATTGGATTTCTATGAAGCCCTGATATGGAGAAGAGTGTTGTATGTTATCCCCTCCTGTCTTAGTAACGAGTCAGCACGAACTGGCTCTATTTCGAACATTGTTGTGTTCTCCCTCAACTTCCCTGTATTCTGACCTGGGAAGAGCAGAGCCTGTGAGATGTGGCCTGCCTCTTTGTGAATTATGGGAGCTTTGTCTTAGTCATTTGTGTAGGTTAAAGTTATCTAGGGAGGTGCTGATTGAGAACCCGGCGAAAGTAAAGTTGTTTTTACTACTGAGGGATTGGCTACAAACGAGGGAAGATTTTGGGAAACATACCTTATATGCCCATCTGTGCTGCAGTCATTAGAGGGTGTGTATCTGTGATGCTGGAAATGCATCGGAGGGACAGGGCCTCCGTATCCTTGTCCTTTTTCTGTTCTTATCGTGTGTTCTGTCGTGTTTTCCGCGCAGAAGTCCATGCGGGACTCCTGGCGGTGCAGCTCTCTCTTTTGGTTTGGTGAACAGACCCATGGGATACCCTTATGGCACCCATGGGTAGGGGTACAACCCTGTGCCCCTAGTGTATGTTTTTGGGCACCCGTGGGTGGCCCACAGAGCTGGGTATGGGCTGGTGGCAGCTACATGCTGACTTTGACAGGTGCGCTGGGTATCCGCCATTTTGGGGTACCCCCGCCCTGCCATTGGAATCAGTTGATTCCTGATAGGAAACAAGATGGCCCCGGTGGCCTCTTGCTTTCTATCGCCTGATACCTTGTTTTCCCAAAGTCCTGGGAAGCCCTGACTCTGTCCCTTCCCCCTGACTGGCTGTTGGGTGGAAGTTCCGTATATGGTGTTGTTGTGAAGGCCCAGCTAGACTTACTGGAGCCTTCCCGCTGACTGTATGTTGTGGGTACCGCCTGGGGGTGGGACCTGGGTGAATGGGGAGTGTGACCAATATGCACTCCGTGTTGTGGCTGTCTGGTTTCTGCCATGAGGGACAAAGACTGAGACAGCCCTGCCCGAAACTGGACTGAATGCAGTATGTAGAGTTGAATGGCTGAGTACTTGTCTCAATCCACATTCCTTGTTGTGAGTGTCTGAGCGGGAGAAGAGTGGCCTGAATGCCCTGCGTGCCTGATTGGCTGACCGACTGCATGAATGCCCTTCTGTACGATTGGCTGCTGAGTGTGTGCCAGCAGTGTGGATGAGAGACCAAATAGTATATCTGGGGACCTCTCACCACTGGAAATTGTTCAGAAGCTGAAGTCCACTACGACGAGTAACTGGAGTAACTGACGCTTGACCTTGAGGCCCTGCTGGAGGAGAAGGATTGCCGTGGCTCTCCTTGACGATCTAAAGGCTGCTGTGTCTCCAAGGACTGACCCAGAGAGGACCTGGTAAGGCGCCCTCTTCCCGAGCTACGAGGGACCATCGTGCACAGCTGACCTTTGCCAACGCTCCCTGGTAGACAGACCTACGACAGGCTGCCGACCCGATACGGGGACTGCTGAGGAATCCCAAAGCGAAGCACCCGGACTGTTGTCCGCCACTGTCGACGACCGCCGTCGCCGACCAGAGCCGCCGTGCTCCCGTTTGCCTAAGAACTTCAACTTGATCAACGGACGCTCTCGTCTGCATCGCCGTGCCGTCTCCCGTGGGAGAAGGCCTGACCGTCGACGCGCCGAGGAGTATCCACCGGTGGGTTTCCCGCCACCCAAAGACCGCAGAGACGCCGACGACTCGACGCCCTGGCTGGGCCACAGTTCTTCTTCATCTCTTTGCGGTCCAGAACTATCGTCACCGAGGTGGCCCGCACGCCTCTTCCTTGCAGGACGCCAACGCTCTGTCGTCGACGAGCACCGCTCGGATCAAAGCCTGCTGCCTCATCGACGTCGTTCTACCCGGTTCACGGTCGGACGTTCGGCGCCCCGTGTCTCCCGCTTGAAAGGGGCGACATTCAAGAAGGGCCGCCGATTCCCCGACACCGAACCCCGAGTCCACGACGCCTCTCGACGATCCGTGGCTCCTGCCTTAAAGGGAGTCACTCCAGAAGGATCGGTCGACGCCTCGCCGACGAACTCTACTCCACCAGGTACATTGGGGGGGTAAAACATTGTGGGAGAGAACGAGACTCTTGAACAATATATGGACTGGGCTTGTTTTATATATCGTTATTTTACAGGTTGCCCACGTGGGGGGATCTCCACTCAGAGCTGTGTCCAGTAGCGAGGACCAGTCGTCTGCCTATTGTTTCATCCGTCTGCTTTCTCTCTTCTCTCTATTGCTGGTTTCATTGCTATTGATCCGTGTGGCATTTTCACAGCCTTGTTGAATGCACTCTAATCGAATATTAGTGGTACCACTTTAGAATTGTAGATATTTACCATTGTTGATTTTCCGGAGCACAAAGTGCGTTATTGTGATAAGTGTACATAACCTTTGAATATTAATTATATAAAGACTGTGTTTTCAGTAATACAGTGTGTGGACATTCCTTTGTGGGGGCTTGGGGATACACTGTACTTAAGAACCAGCCCGCATCACCTCCTGAGAAGCTAGGCCTTGATTGCTCGACCAGCGTTACCATATCAGAGAATCTCGGCTGGGGTCCTCTGTGCCTTTCCTCTGCCATATAGAGAGCGGAAGTACAGACCCCCCCACCTCGTCCTGACAAGCTTGGTGGCAGCGGTGGGATGCTTATGGTTTTAAGAATCAGTGTATAACCGTGCCACTTACAAAATATCTGCACTTTATTGAATTAAGGTTTAGGTGTGTTCCAAATAACTGCATTACAAGCAATGGAGACCATTGCGAATGGTAAATTGACTCGGATGAGCTTAGAGGCTCTCCAGAGTGCTTGTGAAGCCAGGGAGTTAGACTTTGTGGATAAGTCTAGGGCTGAGCTGATAGCTGCCCTGGTGGACTACCAGACTGATGGTGAAACTCTTGATGAAGGGGGGGATGCAACCAGTGAGGACTCTGCCCCTGGGGTTGTCGCTGAATCTGCTTCTGGGAATGCCGCCATTCCTGCTGCCTCTGTTCCGAACCCCAGCAATTCCATGGAACTTGAGTTATTAAGGATGAAGTTAGCCTTTGAATATCGCAAGTTGGAAATCGATGCTGAACTTAAGAAAGAGGAGCTGGCACAGCAAGTGGAACTCAAGAATAGGGATCTTGCGCTCAAAGATAAGGACACTGAATGTCAGAGAATCCAGTTAGAGAAAGCTCGAGTGGAGACTTCAGCTAGACCAATTGAGAGTGGCAGGTCCCCAGCCACCAAGTTTATGAAAGATTTGGTTGGTGTGTTTTTGGAGGGTTCAGATATCCTCCAATGGATTGAAGCGTTTGAAATGGCTTGTGCGATTCATGATGTTGATAAAAGAGATTGGGCTAAGTGTTTGTTAAGCAGAGTGCCTCAAACTGGATATGACTGTATTCTGAAGCTGAGTGTGGAAGAAAGGGGTCAGTATGAGTGTATGAAGTCTGCTTTAATTGCCAAGTTTGGCAAGACACCTACCCAATATCTTAAAAGGTTCAGGGATTTTAAGAAGCGAGAGAATGTGTCTTGGGTTGACTGGGTGAGTGCTGCGCACATGAACATGATGGGGTGGATTGATGGGTACAAGGTGAAAACTTTTGCTGAATTATCCCACCTGTTGTTTTTTGAGCATTTTTCTGAAGCCTGTTCGCCAGAGCTGCGTCAGTATGTTGCTGACCAGAACATTTTGGATCCCTTTAAGCTGGCTAGGTTGGCTGACAAGTGGGTCTCCCACCGGGTGTCCCCTAAGGACTCCAGTGGGAAGGACAAGGATAAAGAGAAGGGGGCCTCTCAGAAAGCTGAGGAGTCCCCCAAGCAGTCACAGTCGAATAAAACAAAACCTTCCTCTCCTAAGAACCAAAAATCTAGTGGGGATAAGTCCTCTGTGGGTGGGAATAAGAGTAGTGGTCCACCTGCTGCAAAGCAGGCTCCCAGTGGTTCCAGTACCGTACCTCGCACTCCTAGCACTTGTTGGGATTGTGGGGCTCTGGATCACCGAAGGGGTGACTCCAAGTGTAAAGGTAAGGCACTTGGAGTACAGGCTGTCAGCCTGACCTACCCTTACCCCGTGTCTGAGGTGGAGGCCACCGTCCTCCCCTCCTCTACCGGAATCACATTTGGTGCTCCAGTAGAGATTTCCTTAGTGTCCCTTGGGGCCTGGGACCAGTACGCAGAAGTACTGGCGACTATCCCGCAGAACACCCGTAGGTTTTTGAGAAGTATCCTCTTGAATGGCCAGCCTTCTACTGGTTTGAGAGACACTGGGGCAAGCATGACAGTGGTGGACAGGACCCTGCTCAAGCCAGAGGACTATGTAAGTGCTCCTCTGAGAACCACCAGGTTAGCTGGTGGGCCTCCCAAATTATCGCCTGTAGCCTTAGTCACACTCATGATTGGAGACAAGACAGCAAAGCTTCCTGTCCTGGTTCAGGACAATGTCCCTGCTAACATTCTGTTAGGTAATGATCTAGTAGAGTTGGGGTTGATCTCGGATGGTCTTCCCATGACTGCTGCTGCGGTCACTAGGTCACAGGTGACACCGGGTCTGGCTGTGAGTCAGGTACCCGAGCCAAAGGCGAGGCCTAAGGCACGAAGAAGGAAGACCAAGAAGGCCACCTCTGTGGGAGGAACACCTTCTCTTCCTGCTGTTCCGACAGCACCCATTGGGATCCATGCTCCGGACGGGCTGGGTCCAGTGGAAAACCCGGACTCAACTCCTGTGGGAGAAGAGACAGAAGACTCTCCTGTGGGAGAGGTTCTCAACCCGGAGGATCATCCCGACCTTCAATGCTTGTTAGCTGAAGGGGGACCCTCCCGGGCGGACTTCTGTAAAGGGCAGAGAGAGTGTCCCTCTCTCGAGGGTCTGCGGACGCAGGCCCTGTCCCAGGCACAAGGTGAAGTGCCTAGGACCTTCAAGATTTATTGGGAGGGTGAGCTCCTTGTTAGTGAGCCCACTAAGCCTGAACCTGGTGCCCTCAAGAGGTTGGTGGTACCCCAGGTTTACAGGCCCTTCCTTCTGCAGTTGGCGCATGAGGTGCCCTTGGCTGGTCATCTTGGGACCAAGAAGACTAAGCAGAGGCTCTCTGCCCATTTCTACTGGCCACGGATGGGAGTAGAGGTGGAGTCCCACTGCAGGACCTGCCCCACTTGTCAGTTATCTGGCAAGACTGGAGGCAGGGTCATTGCCCCACTGCAGCCATTGCCAGTGGTCGGCACACCGTTTGAGAGGGTGGGCATCGACATTGTCGGTCCCCTGGACCCTCCCACTTCAGGTGGACATCGGTTCATCCTGGTCTTGGTTGATCATGCCACCAGGTACCCTGAGGCTATACCCCTTCGGACTATTACTGCCAAGGTGGTGGCCCGGGCTCTCCTGGGCATTTTCACCCGTGTTGGATTCCCCAAGGAGGTTGTCTCTGACCGAGGATCCAACTTCATGTCGAGTTACATGAAGACCAAGTGGAAAGAGTGCGGGGTAACCTACAAGTTCTCCACCTCTTACCACCCCCAGACCAATGGTCTGGTTGAGAGGTTTAACAAAACTCTCAAGGGCATGCTAGGTGCTTTGGAAGAGCCCCTACGGAGGAAATGGGATCTCCTCCTGCCATGCCTGCTGTTTGCTTACAGAGAGGTACCTCAAGAGGGTGTTGGTTTCAGCCCCTTTGAGTTACTCTTTGGACATCCCGTGAGGGGGCCCCTCGCCTTGATCCGAGAAGGCTTGGAAGCCACCCCTCCAGGTCCCGCCAAGCAAGTGGGGGACTATGTGTTAGGCCTCAGACGGAGGATGACACAGATGATGGGTCAGGCAACAGCAAATCTCAAGGCCAGCCAGGAATTGAATAAGTACTGGCATGACCTTAAAGCGTCGCAAGTGGATTGGACTCCGGGACAGGAAATCCTTGTGATGGAGCCTACCAAGCCTAGAGCTTTGGCAGACAAGTGGACTGGACCCTTCAGGATCATCTCCAAGATGGGCGAAGTCAATTATCTGGTTGACCTGGGAGCCTCTGGGGTAGCCCCCCAGGTATTCCATGTCAACAGGCTCAAGCCTTTCCACAGGCGAGCAGAGGTCTCATGTCTCTTGCTAGCTTCAGGGCAAGAAGAGGATGAGAGTGAGCCCCTTCCTGATTTGCTGCATAGCAACCCTCAGGATGGCTCAGTGGAGGGAGTACAGCTCTCTCCCGATTTGACAACAGAGCAGCAGAGGGCCTGCCGGGCTTTGCTCCAGCAGTATGCCTCTCTGTTTTCACTGACACCGGGCCTTACACCGTGGTGTAGGCATGAAATTGACACTGGTGACAGCGTGCCTGTCAAGAGCAGGTGCTACCGTATGTCAGATACCGTTAAGAACCACATCCAGGCTGAGGTCGCCAAGATGTTGGATCTGGGTGTAATTGAACCCTCAACCAGTCCCTGGTCCAGTCCAGTGGTCCTTGTCCCCAAGACAAGTTCCCAGGCGGGTACCAAAGATTGGAGGTTCTGTGTGGACTACCGAGGAGTCAATGCCGTCACCAAAACTGACGCGCACCCATTGCCCAGGGCTGATGAGCTCGTGGACACCATAGGTGCTGCCAAATTTGTGAGCACCTTTGACCTCACCTCAGGCTATTGGCAAATAGCTCTGACGGACCATGCCAAGGAAAAGACGGCATTCTCCACACCAGAGGGACTCTACCAGTTTAGGGCCATGCCTTTTGGGTTGAAGAATGCCCCTGCCACTTTCCAGAGGTTGGTCAATCATGCGCTCAGTGGGCTGGAGGCCTTTTGTGTGGCCTATCTAGACGACATTGCCGTCTACAGTTCCACCTGGGAAGCGCATTTGACACACCTGGATAAAGTGTTGCAGGCCTTGAAAAGGGCTAACCTCACTATCAAGGCTACCAAGTGCCAGATAGCTCAGGGGAAAGTTACCTATCTTGGTCATGAGGTAGGAGGGGGTCAAATCCAGCCTCTTTCCAGTAAGGTACAGGACGTACAGAGCTGGGAGACTCCCACTACTCAAACCCAGGTGAGAGCCTTTTTGGGCCTCACTGGGTATTATCGCAATTTCATGGCGGACTATGGGACCATAGCCGCACCACTGACAGCTCTGACTTCACCCAAACAGCCTAGGAAGGTTAATTGGACTGAATACTGTCAGAGGGCCTTTGATGGCTTGAAAGAAAGTCTGTGCAGGGCACCCGTGTTGTGTGCACCTGACTACAGCCGACCCTTTATCGTCCAGACGGATGCCTGCGACACCGGAATTGGAGCTGTCTTGTCCCAGTTAGATGACAAAGGGAGAGAACATCCTATCATATTCATCAGTAGACAACTCAAGGGTAGAGAACTTAGGTGGGCTACTGTTGAAAAGGAATGTTTTAGTATAGTTTGGAGCCTTAGGCGTTTTAGGCCCTACCTTACGGGGTCCACCTTCAAGGTCCAAACAGATCATAAGCCCCTGAAATGGCTTATGCAGATGAAGGGTGAAAATCCGAAACTGCTCAGGTGGTCCATTAGCCTGCAAGGGCTAGACTTCACCATAGAGCAAAGACCAGGGAAGAGTCACGATAATGCAGATGGCCTTTCCAGAAGGTATGTTGACCGTCTGGATGAGGGTGTCTATCCCGTGGGAGATCAGGCACCCTAACCTCAGTCTGGGGGGGGCGACTGTGATGCTGGAAATGCATCGGAGGGACAGGGCCTCCGTATCCTTGTCCTTTTTCTGTTCTTATCGTGTGTTCTGTCGTGTTTTCCGCGCAGAAGTCCATGCGGGACTCCTGGCGGTGCAGCTCTCTCTTTTGGTTTGGTGAACAGACCCATGGGATACCCTTATGGCACCCATGGGTAGGGGTACAACCCTGTGCCCCTAGTGTATGTTTTTGGGCACCCGTGGGTGGCCCACAGAGCTGGGTATGGGCTGGTGGCAGCTACATGCTGACTTTGACAGGTGCGCTGGGTATCCGCCATTTTGGGGTACCCCGGCCCTGCCATTGGAATCAGTTGATTCCTGATAGGAAACAAGATGACCCCGGTGGCCTCTTGCTTTCTATCACCTGATACCTTGTTTTCCCAAAGTCCTGGGAAGCCCTGACTCTGTCCCTTCCCCCTGACTGGCTGTTGGGTGGAAGTTCCGTATATGGTGTTGTTGTGAAGGCCCAGCTAGACTTACTGGAGCCTTCCCGCTGACTGTATGTTGTGGGTACCGCCTGGGGGTGGGACCTGGGTGAATGGGGAGTGTGACCAATATGCACTCCGTGTTGTGGCTGTCTGGTTTCTGCCATGAGGGACAAAGACTGAGACAGCCCTGCCCGAAACTGGACTGAATGCAGTATGTAGAGTTGAATGGCTGAGTACTTGTCTCAATCCACATTCCTTGTTGTGAGTGTCTGAGCGGGAGAAGAGTGGCCTGAATGCCCTGCGTGCCTGATTGGCTGACCGACTGCATGAATGCCCTTCTGTACGATTGGCTGCTGAGTGTGTGCCAGCAGTGTGGATGAGAGACCAAATAGTATATCTGGGGACCTCTCACCACTGGAAATTGTTCAGAAGCTGAAGTCCACTACGACGAGTAACTGGAGTAACTGACGCTTGACCTTGAGGCCCTGCTGGAGGAGAAGGATTGCCGTGGCTCTCCTTCACGATCTAAAGGCTGCTGTGTCTCCAAGGACTGACCCAGAGAGGACCTGGTAAGGCGCCCTCTTCCCGAGCTACGAGGGACCATCGTGCACAGCTGACCTTTGCCAACGCTCCCTGGTAGACAGACCTACGACAGGCTGCCGACCCGATACGGGGACTGCTGAGGAATCCCAAAGCGAAGCACCCGGACTGTTGTCCGCCACTGTCGACGACCGCCGTCGCCGACCGGAGCCGCCGTGCTCCCGTTTGCCTAAGAACTTCAACTTGATCAACGGACGCTCTCGTCTGCATCGCCGTGCCGTCTCCCGTGGGAGAAGGCCTGACCGTCGACGCGCCGAGGAGTATCCACCGGTGGGTTTCCCGCCACCCAAAGACCGCAGAGACGCCGACGACTCGACGCCCTTGCTGGGCCACAGTTCTTCTTCATCTCTTTGCGGTCCAGAACTATCGTCACCGAGGTGCCCCGCACGCCTCTTCCTTGCAGGACGCCAATGCTCTGTCGTCGACGAGCACCGCTCGGATCAAAGCCTGCTGCCTCATCGACGTCGTTCTACCCGGTTCACGGTCGGACGTTCGGCGCCCCGTGTCTCCCGCTTGAAAGGGGCGACATTCAAGAAGGGCCGCCGATTCCCCGACACCGAACCCCGAGTCCGCGACGCCTCTCGACGATCCGTGGCTCCTGCCTTAAAGGGAGTCACTCCAGAAGGATCGGTCGACGCCTCGCCGACGAACTCTACTCCACCAGGTACATTGGGGGGGTAAAACATTGTGGGAGAGAACGAGACTCTTGAACAATATATGGACTGGGCTTGTTTTATATATCGTTATTTTACAGGTTGCCCAGGTGGGGGGATCTCCACTCAGAGCTGTGTCCAGTAGCGAGGACCAGTCGTCTGCCTATTGTTTCATCCGTCTGCTTTCTCTCTTCTCTCTATTGCTGGTTTCATTGCTATTGATCCGTGTGGCATTTTCACAGCCTTGTTGAATGCACTCTAATCGAATATTAGTGGTACCACTTTAGAATTGTAGATATTTACCATTGTTGATTTTCCGGAGCACAAAGTGCGTTATTGTGATAAGTGTACATAACCTTTGAATATTAATTATATAAAGACTGTGTTTTCAGTAATACAGTGTGTGGACATTCCTTTGTGGGGGCTTGGGGATACACTGTACTTAAGAACCAGCCCGCATCACCTCCTGAGAAGCTAGGCCTTGATTGCTCGACCAGCATTACCATATCAGAGAATCTCGGCTGGGGTCCTCTGTGCCTTTCCTCTGCCATATAGAGAGCGGAAGTACAGACCCCCCCACCTCGTCCTGACAGTATCGCTCAATCATATTTGATGAAATTCCCAGACAAAGGGTGGAGAAACAATTGTATGTGGTTTTCATTTTATATCCTCTTAACAAATGAAATAGCATGTATACGCAGTGGTGTCACCCCTGATTTGGCCTATTGCAGATGTTGTGAGAATGTTCATCATCTGCTGTTGATATGCCCTGCATTGCTACCAGAGCATATCCTTGACTTTGGGAAATGTGTGCACAATTTAGCTTGTGTGGACTCTGAGAATTTGTGGTGGAAGATGTTGGGTGTAACGTCAGTGGCCATGCCCCTTGGGTGGTTAGATTCTTACAGGTGTGTAATCTTTTTCAAAAGAGAAATTTGTTTCATTTTTACAATCTCAATACCACACTTTTAAAGTCCACTATGTCTCTCTGACTCCTGACTTCTCTAACTCCTTACCGGTATGAGCTTCATTTATATATTTTTTATTCATTTTCATATATGTGCTATGCAATGGATTTATTCATTTTCATATATGTGCTATGCTATGGAATATAATGGTTGTATATTGTTTAAAGAGAGAAATGTATCTTATTAACTTTTATATGTTCTGATAACTATTAACTTTCATATGCTCTAAGCAATAATTTGAACTGGTATGACATTTTCTTTTCCTTTGTTCTGTTCTTGTAAAGGTTTGTTTAAAACCACACAAAATAACAAATACAAAAATAAGAAATGTATCCATTCTTTGAATTTGTGGGCCTTGCGCTTGCCCCTTGGAGTTCTCCATATTTATTGGGCCAGTCGAATAGTAATATGAGATTGTAGCAGCTCCTACCGAGTTCTTGGCTTGTCTTCAACGCCTCTGGTAGATTTACTCCTCCACATCCAATAATGATGCCATCATTTAGTGCGTACCCATGAAAAATATTTACTCTTCATAAAGTTTTGAGATCCCCTGGGCAGAGCAAACCAGGCTCTGTCTTTTCTTTCTTAGCCACTCCAAAATGTTATTGTGGAGGGATTCCAACCATTGGAGCTTTGTACTCTTATGAGCACTGATGTTTGTGAGGATACTGCAAGTTTTTACTCCTCACTGCTGGCATTTTCCTGCTTGCCAACTTCCGGATGTTTCCAAGCATTCTACCTCACCAAAACAAAGGGGCCATTGCATTCATATTCCTGTTGTTCGAAGGGTTTATGGCTGACCATGTTGGCCTCTTAGTTTGGCGTGGCTGCAGATTGTGCAGTGGCTTCTGCATCTGCATTTTGCCCAGCGAGGGGATACTAGACGTTGGTTTGGCGTGTTGGTTTTTTGCAGCATCTTGCTTATTGACTGGGTATGAGATTGGACTTGCAGAGTCCTGGTTTTCATGTTTTTCTAGGGCATAGATAGAGACAACATTGGGAACTACAACTTGATTGGAGAATTCCTTTAGGGGATCGGTTTCTGCTGTTGATTTCCCTATGGAGTTGATCCTTGAGCCCTGCGGGCTGCAGCGCGTTACAAGCATTAAACATAAACATAAGCACTGAGCCTCAAGACTTCACTCCTTGGGGGCTCCTCCATTGCAAGCAACTTGACCTGGGTCAAGGTCTTGAGGGTCTATTCCCGATCCTCTACTGTACGCAGAGATCTTCTATTGGAGGAGCATCACTGCTATTATCATGTCTCCTGTATATATTTGCTGTGGGCTTCTTTTGGGGGACTCTCTTGGAAGGCCATTAATATAAAGCAGAGACTTTGCTTTCTCTTTTGGGGTTACATGTTGTAATTGTGTTACTCATGGTATTTCCAAATGCTGCCTCGATGAAAAAGGGCATAGTGGCAACGTTTGCGGCTCCTCCCCATCCATGCTCATTGGTGTGGTGGAAGCTGTATGGTACTCCATACCATCAATCATCCATTTCCTGGCTGAATGTCTCTTAGAGAGACCTAGGTCTTCGTCCACGTCTCTCAAAAATAACTTCAAAGAAGCCTACAATTTGCCAAAGAGCTCTTACTCTATGATCTTCACCTCTTACACCGTCCTCACCTATCGTTTGTTTGTGTTCCCAACTCCCTCGTGTTCAATTCTGATGCAAGTTTACTTGGCTGACTTGCAGCCTTACGTCCCTCTGTCCTGAATTCCCTTTTCATTTTTGGGAGTTGCTGAATGAACATTTCTTGACAAGTGCGCGCATGGTTGTGTTAACAGTGTAGCCACCTGAGCAAGGTAAGCAAGGATAAATAGTGCAAGCGAGGATAAGCAAGCAGAGTGGAGCAACTGGGCAATGCTGCGTGGGCATCCCACAAGCGAGGCAGGGTAACTGCTGTTACCATCAGCAGCTGGGAGAGGGGCAGCCCCAAACCTCCGCGCCTGCTCCTCTCCTTCCCCCCAGCTACGGAGACATGCAGTCTCGGCAGCACAAAAGCCACGGAAGGGTAAGGTGCGAACAGTCATTGCACCTTTCCTGCAAATAGCAAGGTGCTAAAGCGCTATAAGGAAACAACCATCAGGCAGGGCCCAGGTTCAAAGATCTGCCCCCACCAGGAGGTCAGACAGTCGGCTATCCGGCCGGGGGCTGCGACAACAGCGGCCCCCACCACATACACAACAAAGACCCAGGGCCTTCCTGGGTCCTATAAATGAGAGCAGCATGCTCAGAGTAAACACAATCTGTTTGTGGACCCTGAACGGGGACCCAAGCAAACAGGAGGTTCACTGTTTAATCAGTGTCTTCCAAATCTTCTTGCTTCTTTAGCAATTCTTGAAGTTCGCTGTACATCGCAGTGTCTTTTTCCTTCCCGAACACTTTACTGTTCAAAGCAATTGCAATACAGCTTTAACGAAGGAAGAAGCGGCAACCGAACGGCCAGCGCGGACGCTGTCAACTTCAACATTTTCGGCATAGAATGAAAAGCGAGCGGCGGGTGTGTTCAAAACAAAACAAACAAAGACGCGTGCTGCGGAATCATCCCCAAAACCAGTGTGAACGAGGGAGAAGCGGCACACGAACAGCACGGCGCGGACGGCTTCCAATTCAACACGTTTAAGCAGGCATAGAAAATCATGAGGTCCAAACGGAAAACACGGGCAAGCCCAAATCACCACAATTGCTAGCAGCCATTGAAGCGGCAGAGCACTACGGATGGGCATGGGTTAGAGAAAACATGTACAGCCTACCCAGGGAAAGAATTACCAGCCCACCCAGCCAGGAGGAGGTTTCTGCACCATTAAAAAGGAGAAAAATATCCAAAGGTGCCAGAAAAGGTACCAAAAAATTGTCAGAACTATGCGAGAATGTCGCGGAATCATAGCATCTAATGGTAGAAATAAGGGGGAAACAGACACCGCCCACAAGGGAACCTGGGGCCTCAAACCCCACCATCGCAATAGAACCTACAATAACGATTGTCAACCCACCCGTGACACCACCTATAGCAATCCCGCCACAACAAGCACAGCAGTTGCCAATAGCCCCCACAGCTATAAATACAACAGCCTCCACAACTCCAGCAACTGATCCAACAGGTGCCCTAAAAGCATGGACAACTCCAGGCACAGACAACACGGGCGCGACAGGGACACCCGGCAGCAATACAACTGACATTGTAACAATCTGTAATGCACAATTAGACCAGAAAATGAAATCCATCCAAACAGAGATATTAAATAGATACAAAAGATGCCTGGCATGGAACATTGATACCACAATAAAAGAAGCCATATGGGCCAAAGAATGTATAGAAATCTTTTCCTTAATAGAAGCCCAGCACAAAGGGAAAGACGCTTTCAGAGACCCCAAAAAAATAGAAGAAAAAGCTAATGCCAGAAACGCCCAGGTCGAACAAAACTGGGACAATTGGTTACAGGCCTTTGCGTTTTTAGCAACAATATACGAAGAAAAATTTCCTTTGGATGGCAGGAAGATCTGGGCATAAATTGATAAAATAAGGGAAATAAAAGTAACACAGAGGGGGAAGACATGGCTTGCATACGACATTAGATTTAGGAGGAGCATGTCAGAAAGGCCGGCCATTGAGTGGGATGAAGTCCAGAACGATTTATACACCCTCAACGCCGAACCTCCCCAGGAAGAAGATACCATGGAGTCTTCTTCCAAAAATAGCAAAAATTCCCAAGTAAGCAAATCCCATGACAATGATAAATCCACAAAAGGGGAGCAGCCCTTTTGGAGGAACCAGCCTTGGGTGGCTAAAAATAATGCCCACAGACAGAACAAACAGCAGGCTGTCTAATCCAACATCCCATGCAGAAATTTTGGGAAAAACCAGTGTACATGGGGCAAAGAATGCTGGTACAAACACGCCTGCACAAACTGCAACGGCGACCATGCAGCAAGCAACTGCACCAGACTACCAGCCAAGAAAGAATAATATCCCAGCTTTAGAACCAGGACCAACGCCCATCAACCCAGGCAATTTTAGGGATGCCCTAAACAGCTACCCTGACAAGGAAACCAGCAGGATAATATCGCAAGGTTTCACCAAAGGGTTTTTCATCCCATTTAAGGGCACTGGGTCACAACACATCCCGATGAACCTAAAGTCAGCCACGGACAACCCTCAGATAGTAGAAACCAAAATCAAGAAAGAACTGCAACTAGGAAGGGTAGCAGGTCCCTGGGACTTCATGCCCTTAAAGGACAATTTAATATCTCCACTAGGCCTGGTCCCCAAAAAAGAACCCGGAAAAATGAGACTAATTCATCACCTCTCCTACCCTAAAGGCCAGTCTTTAAACGACGGCATCCCACACACAGAATCCGCGGCATCTTACACGCATTTTCAAGAGGCGGTAAGGCTCATACAAGAGTGCGGCAGAAATGCTTTGATGGCCAAACTGGACATCAAATCTGCTTTCAGACTCTTGCCAGTCCAACCAGAGTCACAGCAGTGGCTAGGTTTCACTTTTAACAACAAATTCTACGAAGATAGATGCCTCCCCATGGGGTACGCAGTATCCTGTGCACTATTTGAACAATTCAGTTCCTTTTTTCAATAGACGATTTCATGGTCATAGGGCCACCAAACTCCGAGGAATGCGCCCAGGCTTTAGCAAAACTCAAGCACATGGCCGCACAGTGGGGAGTTTCCCTAGCGAAGGGAAAAACCACCAAACCAGACACAAACATAATTTTTCTGGGCATCGAAATAGACTCAGCACAGGGACTCGCAGAATCCCCAAAACAAAAATATCAGAACTCCTGGCAAAAATACAAAACCTGATAAGAAGACAAAAGAGGACCGTAAAGGAAATACAATCCTTTGCAGGCAGCCTCAATTTCGCATCCAAAATAATACCTCAAGGAAGGATATTTGCCAGAAGCCTGGAGTTCAAAATCAAATCACTCACCAAACCACACTTGCATATCCGGCTAGGCTGTCATGATGCCTACCTCCAAGGAGCCAGGTCCGACCCAGCGACCCCAGAGGCAGGCATCATTTCCCCCAGGGGAGTGCCAGCGGGCCCAAGCTGGGGCCCTTTGGACGCAGTCCTGGTGCCTTAGGCGCCAGGCTCATGTTGGACCTCTGTCCTGGCGCCTTAGGCGCCAGGCTCATAAAGCTAGACATGTGGGCAAGTGTTTTCATGTGCACTTACCTGATGCAGACCATGCTGCCACATCCAGGCCCTCTTGAGGCCTGAATGGAACTACTTTACCTGTGGGACTACTTTCCACCCGGGTGTGGTCAGGGAAGGATACATACCTGATCGGAGGAAGGATACACACTTGGGACTTCTTCCAAAGCTATTTAAACCACACCCGATCAGCAACAAACGCTTCGCGTTGTTCTGCTCCTCGCAGCTGGACGCTCACCGTGCCAGCTCCTGCTTCTGGACTTCAGCCACGCCTGTCAGCATCCTGGGTCACCTGCAAAGAGAGACAAGAGACCTTACCAGCTAAATCTGCACCACGGAGACATCACCGACGATCCTGAAAGGGAAGACATTATTTTTAAAAGCATTTCGTTACGATCGCTGCAGCGCTGCATTTCACTCGCCTTTCCTGGGTTCCTCCATCTTCAGCAGCGATCATCCGGATACACAGCCACTTCCCAGAGCCTAGAGAAAAAGACAAGAATAAGAGGTGAGAGAACGAAGGGAATAAGACTTACCTCATTTCATTTCGGGTCTTGCCGCTTCCAGGCATTTTCCGGACCCCGGCCCCTATGGGGAAAAAAGACAAAGACATTGAATGAGCGTATGCAAAGTCAGTTCCCGAGCGCTCATCCAGAACTAACCTGCCATTTACTGGAACTGGAACTGCACGTTTCACTTCTGGTCGGTGCCATATCTCCGGCATTCCGAACCCCGGCCCCTAAGGGGAAAAAAGACATAAACATTAGCGCTTGCTGCAAAAAGACAATGAACATTTTTATTAAGCTTGGACTTTTGAACTTGCAACAGAACTTTTACAGAGCTTTACCTGAATAGTCAAGCTTACCTGAACTCCCATCAATCCTCAATCCAGTGAAGTAACTGGGTTTCAACGCGCCCCTGCATCAGAAGCAGGATGGAGAGCTCATCCTTCCTGACCCTAAGGTGAGACTTCACGGGGAATCGTGGTAGGGTATCGTGGAGGGTTGGAAGAGAGTGGGAGGCTTGATCATAACTCAGTCAGTAGATAATACTCCCTTTTCACGCACAGGGGAATATTCCTGCGAGCCGGAGAAGCCAGAGTAGAGGGCCCTTCCTGTCCATCTTCAGAGTCCTGCGCTTCACCATTGAAGAAGCATCAGCACTCGAAGCCAGACCTGCGCCTCCGTGGGAATCAGGTGAGCGTTACAGAACGCGAAGCCTACCCACAATTTCCCACCCGGGCGCTATGGAGACTTCCGAGACTGACCAGCTGGCCCAGCTTTTGGGGGAATTACGGGCAGAGGTGCACTCAGCCCGCCAGGAGACTAACGCTCTCAAAAGAGAACTGATCTTATCCAAGGAAAGAACAGATGACCTAGCCAAAAGATTATTACAGGCCCAGGCAGGGCACACTCCTTTACCTAATTCCGGAGACATTTCCACATCAATGGGTTTGAGTAACCCGGTACAAATTAATCTACCTGGACACATGCCTTTGGCCCCGCCTGAACGTTTTGCGGGGGATCCCAAGAAATATGCCGTCTTTATGAACCAATGTCGTTTACACTTTCTATGCAGACCCGGAGCCTTCCCTAACGACAAGACCAAGGTAGCCTTTATACTATCTTACCTCAGTGGCAGTGCTGCCGATTGGTCTATTCCATTGGTAAATCAGGATGATCCCATTCTCCAGAATTTTCAGGGCTTCCAGGCCAGCATGGAAAGATTGTTCGCTCGACACTCTCAAGGACAGACCCTTGATAACGAACTGCTATCTTTACGAAAAGGTAATCAGGATCTTCTGTCCTACATAGCCACCTTTAACAGACTGGTTGTGGAAACTGGATGGCCAGAAAGCAAAAGGATCACATTGTTTCATCGAGGCCTGCGCGGAGAGCTTAAGGATGTTCTAGCTCAGATAGTAAACCCACCCCAGGTCTGCGCAGACTACATTGACTTGGTGGTTCAACTTGATCACAGACTTCAAAATAGAAAAGCAGATCGGTTCAAGTATGAAAACCGAGCACCGATCAAAACCCACGCTAACTCCAAGAGTATCGACGTATCTGAACCTATGCAAATCGGTGGTGTTAAAGGACCATTAACGCAGAAAGAACGAGAGAGAAGGCGGCAAATGCAACTTTGTCTGTATTGCGGGACTTCCGGTCACTTTCTTCGAAATTGTCCAGTTAAACCACTTAAGAAGGTGGTTGGAGCTACTGATAATGAATTAGTGACACCTGATTCGGGAAACTACCTAGCCCGGCAAGCGTAGGGGTCCGCTTGCCGAGCTTGAAAACGAACTCTTTGACCTCGCAGTTTGTCATGCCAATGGTGCTCGTGGACCCAAAACAGCCTCAGCAGTTGCATGCTATAAAAGTATACATCGACAGTGGAGCTATTGGAAATTACATAGACTGTGAATTGGCTTCCAGGATTAAACTTCCTCTCCGCCCGAAAGTAACCCAAGATGTCATTACTACAGTAGATGGAACCGAAATAGCCTCAGGGCCTGTAACGCATTCCACTGTTGAAGTGACACTGGTGGGTCAGGATGGACATGGGGAAGCAATCGTGTTTGATGTTATCAAGGCCCCACAATTTCAAGTAATTCTTGGAATTCCTTGGTTAGAAACACATAATCCCAGAATTGACTGGCGAGCAAAGAAGATAAGTTTTCCTGATTGTGAACCAACTTGTTATCCAAGAAATCCAGCTATGGGTCTAGCCTCAGCAACTTCCACCCCTGTACAGCTACCGTCAGAATACCAAGAATTCCAAGACGTTTTTCAGAAAGAACAGGCTAACACGTTACCTCCCCATCGGTCTTATGATTGCCAAATCGATCTAGTACCCAATGCTCAACTACCTTGTAGTAGGATTTATGCTCTTACGGAACCTGAGAACCTGCATTTGCGTCAGTATTTAGATCAGTACCTAGCCAATGGTTTTATTCGCCCGTCCAAGTCTCCTGTCTCTTCAGCTGTTCTTCGTGCCGAAAAAAGAAGGCGACCTTAGAACGTGTATTGACTATCGCGCCCTAAATCAAATAACGATTAAGAATCGTTATCCTCTGCCCTTGATCCCCGAGCTTATCGACCAGGTGAAAGACGCTTGTGTGTACACCAAGTTAGATCTCCGAGGAGTTTATCACCTGGTGCGCATAAAAGAAGGCGACGAATGGAAGACTGCATTCCGCACCAAGTTTGGGCTCTTCGAATATCAGGTGATGCCCTTCGGTTTGTGCAATGCACCTGCCGCCTTTCAGTACTTTATGAATGATGTTCTTCGGGAACTTATCGATGTCTGTGTCATTGTTTACATTGACGACATCTTGGTGTACTCTTCTTCAGAATCTGATCACAGAAAACATGTTAGGGCAGTTCTTGAGAAACTGCGCCAGCACAGATTATTTGCAAAACTCGAAAAATGCGTTTTTCACACCACAGAAGTTGAGTTTCTCGGATTCATCCTGACACCTCAAGGAGTCCGAATGGACTCGCGAAAGGTGGACGCTATCCTCAAATGGCCATCTCCAAGCTCTGTGAAGGGAGTTCAGAGCATGCTCGGCTTTGCCAATTTCTATCGAAGATTCATCCCGGAATTTTCCCGAACAGTCCAACCCATCACCGCTCTCCTAAAGAAAAACAAACGCTTCGAATGGACTCTTGAGGCCGAACAAGGCTTCCAGGACCTGAAAACCAAATTCACCTCTGCACTTGTATTGAAGCACCCGCACCCAGATCTCCCGTACATAGTGGAAACCGATGCATCCAGCCGGTCAAATCCTGCCATGGGAGCTGTCCTGTCGCAAAGAGACCCAAAAACTAACCAACTACACCCAGTGGCCTTTTGGTCCAGAACATTTTCTCCTCCTGAAATCAACTACGCAATTACCGATAAAGAGTTACTGGCCATCAAATCTGCTTTCAAGGCTTGGCGTCACTACCTTCTCGGGGCAAGACACACCATCACCGTAATTACGGACCACAGAAACTTACAGTATTTAAAAACGGCCAAAGCTCAATCTTCACGACAACTCCGATGGGCTCTATTCTTTGCGGAATTTGATTTTGTAATTACCTATCGCCCTGGCTGCAAGAATGGAAAAGCGGACGCCTTATCCCAGATTGGCATGGAAGAACCTAATTCGAGCTTAGAACCTGTGCCCATCATACCTGAGCAAAGAATCTTAGGCTTGACTTCATTGCAAACTATTGAGGATATCCAAGCGCAAGTAAAACAACTTCTTGACTCTTCAACCTTACTGGAATGGAGTCAAAAGGGTCCTCATTACACCGTTAAGGATGACTTACCCTACTTCCAGGAGCGGTTGTTTCTGCCAAGTAAAGAATTGCAAGAACTTGTTATTGGCCATCATCATGAATCTTTAATGGAAGGACACCCTGGTATCGCTAAAACAGAGGAAAAAATCAAACGCCACTTCTGGTGGCCTTCTTGGAGAAAAGACATAAAGTCTTTTGTACTGTCTTGTGGAATTTGCGCCCAAAACAAGGCTCAAAAGAAAAGGCCAGCCGGCCTACTTCAGCCCTTGGATATTCCACCAGCGCCATGGCACACCCTGTCAATGGACTTTATAACAGACCTGCCTCCTTGTGCTGGTTACAACACAATCCTTGTAATTGTGGACCAATTCTCCAAAATGGCCCACTTTATCCCTTTAAAGGGTTTGCCTTCAGCTTCCACCTTGGCCAAGGAATTCCTGGAGAATATAGTTCGCATACATGGTTTCCCTTCCATATTAGTCTCGGATCGTGGAAGTCAATTTATCTCACATTTTTGGAAGAAGTGTTGCCAACTAGCACAAATAGATGTGCGGTTATCCACCAGCCACCACTCCCAGACCGACGGACAAACGGAGAGAACCAATCAGACTCTCGAGCAATATCTTCGGTGCATGTTACACCAATCCGAGTTAAATTGGAAAGACATCCTTTGGATCGCAGAATATGCATACAACAATTCAGTGCATTCTGGAACCGGACAAACCCCCTTTTATACTTTGTATGGTCACCATCCTCGGACCTCTGACCTAGATCCACCTCTGACCCTGGAAATGCCCGCAGTAAATCATCTGCATTCCACAATAACCCGAGCCTTCAAAGAAGCTGCAACTCATTTACAGCAAGCCAAGAAAAAGTATAAAGAAAACGCTGATTTGCACCGAAGTAGAGCTCCTCCTTACCAAGTAGGAGACCAGGTATGGCTAGCAACAAAACATTTACCCCTCAAGGGCCCGCGAACCTTCAATCCCAGATTCATAGGACCTTATCCCATCAAAGCTATAATCAACCCAGTGGCCTTTAAACTGGATCTACCGTCCAACATGTGTATTCATCCAGTTTTTCATGCATCACTTTTGAAGCCAGTACAACCAGGAACCCGATTGTCCAAGCCTCCAGATCCAGTTCAAATTGAAGGGGAATTAGAATTCGAAGTTAAAGACATTTTAGACTCCAAGGTGGTAAAGTCAAAACTCTTCTATCTTGTTGACTGGAAGGGATATGGACCTCAAGAGAGATCGTGGGAGCCTAGTAACCATGTCCACGCACCTCGATTAGTACAAAGGTTTCACCAGAGATTTCCGAACAAGCCCAAACCCCCGGAGGGAAGAACCTTGGGAGGGGCCTTGAGGGGGGGGTACTGTCATGATGCCTACCTCCAAGGAGCCAGGTCCGACCCAGCGACCCCAGAGGCAGGCATCATTTCCCCCAGGGGAGTGCCAGGGGGCCCAAGCTGGGGCCCTTTGGACGCAGTCCTGGTGCCTTCGGCGCCAGGCTCATGTTGGACCTCTGTCCTGGCGCCTTAGGCGCCAGGCTCATAAAGCTAGACATGTGTGCAAGTGTTTTCATGTGCACTTACCTGATGCAGACCATGCTGCCACATCAAGGCCCTCTTGAGGCCTGAATGGAACTACTTTACCTGTGGGACTACTTTCCACCCGGGTGTGGTCGGGGAAGGATACATACCTGATCGGAGGAAGGATACACACTTGGGACTTCTTCCAAAGCTATTTAAACCACACCCGATCAGCAACACACGCTTTGCGTTGTTCTGCTCCTCGCAGCTGGACGCTCACCGTGTCAGCTCCTGCTTGTGGACTTCAGCCACGCCTGTCAGCATCCTGGGTCACCTGCAAAGAGAGACAAGAGACCTTACCAGCTAAATCTGCACCACGGAGACATCACCGACGATCCTGAAAGGGAAGACATTATTTTTAAAAGCATTTCGTTACGATCGCTGCAGCGCTGCATTTCACTCGCCTTTCCTGGGTTCCTCCATCTTCAGCAGCTATCATCCGGATACACAGCCACTTCCCAGAGCCTAGAGAAAAAGACAAGAATAAGAGTGTGATGCTGGAAATGCATCGGAGGGACAGGGCCTCCGTATCCTTGTCCTTTTTCTGTTCTTATCGTGTGTTCTGTCGTGTTTTCCGCGCAGAAGTCCATGCGGGACTCCTGGCGGTGCAGCTCTCTCTTTTGGTTTGGTGAACAGACCCATGGGATACCCTTATGGCACCCATGGCTAGGGGTACAACCCTGAGCCCCTAGTGTATGTTTTTGGGCACCCGTGGGTGGCCCACAGAGCCGGGTATGGGCTGGTGGCAGCTACATGCTGAATTTGACAGGTGCGCTGGGTATCCGCCATTTTGGGGTACCCCGGCCCTGCCATTGGAATCAGTTGATTCCTGATAGGAAACAAGATGGCCCCGGTGGCCTCTTGCTTTCTATCCCCTGATACCTTGTTTTCCCAAAGTCCTGGGAAGCCCTGACTCTGTCCCTTCCCCCTGACTGGCTGTTGGGTGGAAGTTCCGTATATGGTGTTGTTGTGAAGGCCCAGCTAGACTTACTGGAGCCTTCCCGCTGACTGTATGTTGTGGGTACCTCCTGTGGGTGGGACCTGGGTGAATGGGGAGTGTGACCGATATGCACTCCGTGTTGTGGCTGTCTGGTTTCTGCCATGTGAGACAAAGACTGAGACAGCCCTGCCCGAAACTGGACTGAATGCAGTGTGTAGAGTTGAATGGCTGAGTACTTGTCTCAATCCACATTCCTTGTTGTGAGTGTCTGAGCGGGAGAAGAGTGGCCTGAATGCCCTGCATGCCTGATTGGCTGACCGACTGCATGAATGCCCTTCTGTACGATTGGCTGCTGGGTGTGTGCCAGCAGTGTGGATGAGAGACCGAATAGTATATCTGGGGACCTCTCACCACTGGAAATTGTTCAGAAGCTGAAGTCCACTACGACGAGTAACTGGAGTAACTGACGCTTGACCTTGAGGCCCTGCTGGAAGAGAAGGATTGCCGTGGCTCTCCTTCACGATCTAAAGGCTGCTGTGTCTCCAAGGACTGACCCAGAGAGGACCTGGTAAGGCGCCCTCTTCCCGAGCTACGAGGGACCATCGTGCACAGCTGACCTTTGCCAACGCTCCCTGGTAGACAGACCTACGACAGGCTGCCGACCCGATACGGGGACTGCTGAGGAATCCCAGAGCGAAGCGCCCGGACTGTTGTCCGCCACTGTCGACGACCGCCGTCGCCGACCGGAGCCGCCGCGCTCCCGTTTGCCTAAGAACTTTAACTTGATCAACGGACGCTCTCGTCTGCATCGCCGTACCGTCTCCTGTGGGAGAAGGCCTGACCGTCGACGCGCCGAGGAGTATCCACCGGTGGGTTTCCCGCCACCCAAAGGCCGCAGAGACGCCGATGACTCGACGCCCTTGCTGGGCCACAGTTCTTCTTCATCTCTTTGCGGTCCAGAACTATCGTCACCGAGGTGCCCCGCACGCCTCTTCCTTGCAGGACGCCAACGCTCTGTCGTCGACGAGCACCGCTCGGATCAAAGCCTGCTGCCTCATCGACGTCGTTCTACCCGGTTCACGGTCGGACGTTCGGCGCCCCGTGTCTCCCGCTTGAAAGGGGCGACATTCAAGAAGGGCCGCCGATTCCCCGACACCGAACCCCGAGTCCGCGACGCCTCTCGACGATCCGTGGCTCCTGCCTTAAAGGGAGTCACTCCAGAAGGATCGGTCGACGCCTCACCGACGAACTCTACTCCACCAGGTACATTGGGGGGGTAAAACATTGTAGGAGAGAACGAGACTCTTGAACAATATATGGACTGGGCTTGTTTTATATATCGTTATTTTACAGGTTGCCCAGGTGGGGGGATCTCCACTCAGAGCTGTGTCCAGTAGCAAGGACCAGTCGTCTGCCTATTGTTTCATCCGTCTGCTTTCTCTCTTCTCTCTATTGCTGGTTTCATTGCTATTGATCCGTGTGGCATTTTCACAGCCTTGTTGATGCACTCTAATCGAATATTAGTGGTACCACTTTAGAATTGTAGATATTTACCATTGTTGATTTTCCGGAGCACAAAGTGCATTATTGTGATAAGTGTACATAACCTTTGAATATTAATTATATAAAGACTGTGTTTTCAGTAATACAGTGTGTGGACATTCCTTTGTGGGGGCTTGGGGATACACTGTACTTAAGAACCAGCCTGCATCACCTCCTGAGAAGCTAGGCCTTGATTGCTCGTCCATCGTTACCATATCAGAGAATCTTGGCTGGGGTCCTCTGTGCCTTTCCTCTGCCATATAGAGAGCGGAAGTACAGACCCCCCCACCTCGTCCTGACAGCTTGGTGGCAGCGGTGGGATGCTTATGGTTTTAAGAATCAGTGTATAACCGTGCCACTTACAAAATATCTGCACTTTATTGAATTAAGGTTTAGGTGTGTTCCAAATAACTGCATTACAAGCGATGGAGACCATTGCGAATGGTAAATTGACCCGGATGAGCTTAGAGGCTCTCCAGAGTGCTTATGAAGCCAGGGAGTTAGACTTTGTGGATAAGTCTAGGGCTGAGCTGATAGCTGCCCTGGTGGACTACCAGACTGATGATGAAACTCTTGATGAAGGGGGGGATGCAACCAGTGCGGACTCTGCCCCTGGGGTTGTCGCTGAATCTGTTTCTGGGAATGCCGCCATTCCTGCTGCCTCTGTTCCGAACCCCAGCAATTCCATGGAACTTGAGTTATTAAGGATGAAATTGGCCTTTGAATATCGCAAGTTGGAAATAGAAGCTGAGCTTAAGAGAGAGGAGCTGGCACAGCAAGTGGAACTCAAGAATAGGGATCTTGCGCTCAAAGATAAGGACACTGAATGTCAGAGAATCCAGTTAGAGAAAGCTCGAGGGGAGACTTCAGCTAAACCAATTGAGAGTGGCAGGTCCCCAGCCACCAAGTTTATGAAGGATTTGGTTGGTGTGTTTTTGGAGGGTTCAGATATCCTCCAATGGATTGAAGCGTTTGAAATGGCGTGTGCAATTCATGATGTGGATAAAAGAGATTGGGCTAAGTGTTTGTTAAGCGGAGTGCCTCAAACTGGATATGACTGTATTCTGAAGCTGAGTGTGGAAGAAAGGGGTCAGTATGAGTGTATGAAGTCTGCTTTAATTGCCAAGTTTGGCAAGACACCTACCCAATATCTTAAACGGTTCAGGGATTTTAAGAAACGAGAGAATGTGTCTTGGGTTGACTGGGTGAGTGCTGCGCACATGAACATGATGGGGTGGATTGATGGGTACAAGGTGAAAACTTTTGCTGAATTATCCCACCTGTTGTTTTTTGAGCATTTTTCTGAAGCCTGTTCGCCAGAGCTGCGTCAGTATGTTGCTGACCAGAACATTTTGGACCCCTTTAAGCTGGCTAGGTTGGCTGACAAGTGGGTCTCCCACCGGGTGTCCCCTAAGGACTCCAGTGGGAAGGACAAGGATAAAGAGAAGGGGGCCTCTCAGAAAGCTGAGGAGTCCCCCAAGCAGTCACAGTCGAATAAAACAAAACCTTCCTCTCCTAAGAACCAAAAATCTAGTGGGGATAAGTCCTCTGTGGGTGGGAATAAGAGTAGTGGTCCACCTGCTGCAAAGCAGGCTCCCAGTGGTTCCAGTACCGTACCTCGCACTCCTAGCACTTGTTGGGATTGTGGGGCTCTGGATCACCGAAGGGGTGACTCCAAGTGTAAAGGTAAGGCACTTGGAGTACAGGCTGTCAGCCTGACCTACCCTTACCCCGTGTCTGAGGTGGAGGCCACCGTCCTCCCCTCCTCTACCGGAATCACATTTGGTGCTCCAGTAGAGATTTCCTTAGTGTCCCTTGGGGCCTGGGACCAGTACGCAGAAGTACTGGCGACTATCCCGCAGAACACCCGTAGGTTTTTGAGAAGTGTCCTCTTGAATGGCCAGCCTTCTACTGGTTTGAGAGACACTGGGGCAAGCATGACAGTGGTGGACAGGACCCTGCTCAAGCCAGAGGACTATGTAAGTGCTCCTCTGAGAACCACCAGGTTAGCTGGTGGGCCTCCCAAATTATCGCCTATAGCCTTAGTCACACTCATGATTGGAGACAAGACAGCAAAGCTTCCTGTCCTGGTTCAGGACAATGTCCCTGCTAACATTCTGTTAGGTAATGATCTAGTAGAGTTGGGGTTGATCTCGGATGGTCTTCCCATGACTGCTGCTGCGGTTACTAGGTCACAGGTGACACCGGGTCTGGCTGTGAGTCAGGTACCCGAGCCAAAGGCGAGGCCTAAGGCACGAAGAAGGAAGACCAAGAAGGCCACCTCTGTGGGAGGAACACCTTCTCTTCCTGCTGTTCCGACAGCACCCATTGGGATCCATGCTCCGGACGGGCTGGGTCCAGTGGAAAACCCGGACTCAACTCCTGTGGGAGAAGAGACAGAAGACTCTCCTGTGGGAGAGGTTCTCAACCCGGAGGATCATCCCGACCTTCAATGCTTGTTGGCTGAAGGGGGACCCTCCCGGGCGGACTTCTGTAAAGGGCAGAGAGAGTGTCCCTCTCTCGAGGGTCTGCGGACGCAGGCCCTGTCCCAGGCACAAGGTGAAGTGCCTAGGACATTCAAGATTTATTGGGAGGGTGAGCTCCTTGTTAGTGAGCCCACTAAGCCTGAACCTGGTGCCCTCAAGAGGTTGGTGGTACCCCAGGTTTACAGGCCCTTCCTAATGCAGTTGGCGCATGAGGTGCCCTTGGCTGGTCATCTTGGTACCAAGAAGACTAAGCAGAGGCTCTCTGCCCACTTCTACTGGCCTCGGATGGGAGTGGAAGTGGAGTCCCACTGCCGGACCTGCCCCACTTGTCAGTTATCTGGCAAGACTGGAGGCAGGGTCATTGCCCCACTGCAGCCATTGCCAGTGGTCGGCACACCGTTTGAGAGGGTGGGCATCGACATTGTCGGTCCCCTGGACCCTCCCACTTCAGGTAGACATCGGTTCATCCTGGTCTTGGTTGATCATGCCACCAGGTACCCTGAGGCTATACCCCTTCGGACTATTACTGCCAAGGTGGTTGCCCGGGCTCTCCTGGGCATTTTTACCCGTGTTGGATTCCCCAAGGAAGTTGTCTCCGACCGAGGATCCAACTTCATGTCGAGTTACATGAAGACCATGTGGAAAGAGTGCGGGGTAACCTACAAGTTCTCCACCTCTTACCACCCCCAGACCAATGGTCTGGTTGAGAGATTTAACAAAACTCTCAAGGGCATGCTAGGTGCTTTGGAAGAGCCCCTACGGAGGAAATGGGATCTCCTCCTGCCATGCCTGCTGTTTGCTTACAGAGAGGTACCTCAAGAGGGTGTTGGTTTCAGCCCCTTTGAGTTACTCTTTGGACATCCCGTGAGGGGGCCCCTCGCCTTGATCCGAGAAGGCTTGGAAGCCACCCCTCCAGGTCCCGCCAAGCAAGTGGGGGACTATGTGTTAGGCCTCAGACGGAGGATGACACAGATGATGGGTCAGGCAACAGCAAATCTCAAGGCCAGCCAAGAATTGAATAAGTATTGGCATGACCTTAAAGCTTCGCAGGTCGATTGGACTCCGGGACAGGAAGTCCTCGTGATGGAGCCTACCAAGCCTAGAGCGTTGGCAGACAAATGGACTGGACCCTTCAGGATAATCTCCAAGATGGGCGAAGTCAATTATCTGGTTGACCTGGGTGCCTCCGGGGTAGCCCCTCAGGTATTCCATGTCAACAGGCTCAAGCCTTTCCACCGGCGAGCAGAAGTCTCATGTCTCTTGCTAGCTTCAGGGCAAGAAGAGGATGAGAGTGAGCCCCTTCCTGATTTGCTGCATAGCAACCCTCAGGACGGCTCAGTGGAGGGAGTACAGCTCTCTCCCGATTTGACAACAGAGCAGCAGAGGGCCTGCCGGGCTTTGCTCCAGCAGTATGCCTCTCTGTTTTCGCTGACACCGGGCCTTACACCTTGGTGTAGGCATGAAATTGACACTGGTGACAGCGTGCCTGTCAAGAGCAGGTGCTACCGTATGTCAGATACCGTTAAGAACCACATCCAGGCTGAGGTCGCCAAGATGTTGGATCTGGGTGTAATTGAACCCTCAACCAGTCGCTGGTCCAGTCCAGTGGTCCTTGTCCCCAAGGCAAGTTCCCAGGCGGGTACCAAAGATTGGAGGTTCTGTGTGGACTACCGAGGAGTCAATGCCGTCACCAAAACTGACGCGCACCCATTGCCCAGGGCTGATGAGCTCGTGGACACCATAGGTGCTGCCAAATTTGTGAGCACCTTTGACCTCACCTCAGGCTATTGGCAAATAGCTCTGACGGACCATGCCAAGGAAAAGACGGCATTCTCCACACCAGAGGGACTCTACCAGTTTAGGGTCATGCCTTTTGGGTTGAAGAATGCCCCTGCCACTTTCCAGAGGTTGGTCAATCATGCGCTCAGTGGGCTGGAGGCCTTTTGTGTGGCCTACCTAGACGACATTGCCATCTACAGTTCCACCTGGGAAGCGCATTTGACACACCTGGATAAAGTGTTGCAGGCCTTGAAAAGGGCTAACCTCACTATCAAGGCTACCAAGTGCCAGATAGCTCAGGGGAAAGTTACCTATCTTGGTCATGAGGTAGGAGGGGGTCAAATCCAGCCTCTTTCCAGTAAGGTACAGGACGTACAGAACTGGGAGACTCCCACTACTCAAACCCAGGTGAGAGCCTTTTTGGGCCTCACTGGGTATTATCGCAATTTCATGGCGGACTATGGGACCATAGCCGCACCACTGACAGCTCTGACTTCACCCAAACAGCCTAGGAAGGTTAATTGGACTGAAGACTCTCAGAGGGCCTTTGATGGCTTGAAAGAAAGTCTGTGCAGGCCACCCGTGTTGTGTGCACCTGACTACAGCCGACCCTTTATCGTCCAGACGGATGCCTGCGACACCGGAATTGGAGCTGTCTTGTCCCAGTTAGATGACAAAGGGAGAGAACATCCTATCATATTCATCAGTAGACAACTCAAGGGTAGAGAACTTAGGTGGGCTACTGTTGAAAAGGAATGTTTTAGTATAGTTTGGAGCCTTAGGCGTTTTAGGCCCTACCTTACGGGGTCCACCTTCAAGGTCCAAACAGATCATAAGCCCCTGAAATGGCTTATGCAGATGAAGGGTGAAAATCCGAAACTGCTCAGGTGGTCCATTAGCCTGCAAGGGCTAGACTTCACCATAGAGCACAGACCAGGGAAGAGTCACGATAATGCAGATGGCCTTTCCAGAAGGTATGTTGACCGTCTGGATGAGGGTGTCTATCCCGTGGGAGATTAGGCACCCTAACCTCAGTCTGGGGGGGGCGACTGTGATGCTGGAAATGCATCGGAGGTACAGGGCCTCCGTATCCTTGTCCTTTTTCTGTTCTTATCGTGTGTTCTGTCGTGTTTTCCGCGCAGAAGTCCATGCGGGACTCCTGGCGGTGCAGCTCTCTCTTTTGGTTTGGTGAACAGACCCATGGGATACCCTTATGGCACCCATGGGTAGGGGTACAACCCTGAGCCCCTAGTGTATGTTTTTGGGCACCCGTGGGTGGCCCACAGAGCCGGGTATGGGCTGGTGGCAGCTACATGCTGAATTTGACAGGTGCGCTGGGTATCCGCCATTTTGGGGTACCCCGGCCCTGCCATTGGAATCAGTTGATTCCTGATAGGAAACAAGATGGCCCCGGTGGCCTCTTGCTTTCTATCCCCTGATACCTTGTTTTCCCAAAGTCCTGGGAAGCCCTGACTCTGTCCCTTCCCCCTGACTGGCTGTTGGGTGGAAGTTCCGTATATGGTGTTGTTGTGAAGGCCCAGCTAGACTTACTGGAGCCTTCCCGCTGACTGTATGTTGTGGGTACCTCCTGTGGGTGGGACCTGGGTGAATGGGGAGTGTGACCGATATGCACTCCGTGTTGTGGCTGTCTGGTTTCTGCCATGTGAGACAAAGACTGAGACAGCCCTGCCCGAAACTGGACTGAATGCAGTGTGTAGAGTTGAATGGCTGAGTACTTGTCTCAATCCACATTCCTTGTTGTGAGTGTCTGAGCGGGAGAAGAGTGGCCTGAATGCCCTGCATGCCTGATTGGCTGACCGACTGCATGAATGCCCTTCTGTACGATTGGCTGCTGGGTGTGTGCCAGCAGTGTGGATGAGAGACCGAATAGTATATCTGGGGACCTCTCACCACTGGAAATTGTTCAGAAGCTGAAGTCCACTACGATGAGTAACTGGAGTAACTGACGCTTGACCTTGAGGCCCTGCTGGAAGAGAAGGATTGCCGTGGCTCTCCTTCACGATCTAAAGGCTGCTGTGTCTCCAAGGACTGACCCAGAGAGGACCTGGTAAGGCGCCCTCTTCCCGAGCTACGAGGGACCATCGTGCACAGCTGACCTTTGCCAACGCTCCCTGGTAGACAGACCTACGACAGGCTGCCGACCCGATACGGGGACTGCTGAGGAATCCCAGAGCGAAGCGCCCGGACTGTTGTCCGCCACTGTCGACGACCGCCGTCGCCGACCGGAGCCGCCGCGCTCCCGTTTGCCTAAGAACTTTAACTTGATCAACGGACGCTCTCGTCTGCATCGCCGTACCGTCTCCTGTGGGAGAAGGCCTGACCGTCGACGCGCCGAGGAGTATCCACCGGTGGGTTTCCCGCCACCCAAAGGCCGCAGAGACGCCGACGACTCGACGCCCTTGCTGGGCCACAGTTCTTCTTCATCTCTTTGCGGTCCAGAACTATCGTCACCGAGGTGCCCCCGCACGCCTCTTCCTTGCAGGACGCCAACGCTCTGTCGTCGACGAGCACCGCTCGGATCAAAGCCTGCTGCCTCATCGACGTCGTTCTACCCGGTTTACGGTCGGACGTTCGGCGCCCCGTGTCTCCCGCTTGAAAGGGGCGACATTCAAGAAGGGCCGCCGATTCCCCGACACCGAACCCCGAGTCCGCGACGCCTCTCGACGATCCGTGGCTCCTGCCTTAAAGGGAGTCACTCCAGAAGGATCGGTCGACGCTTCGCCGACGAACTCTACTCCACCAGGTACATTGGGGGGGTAAAACATTGTGGGAGAGAACGAGACTCTTGAACAATATATGGACTGGGCTTGTTTTATATATCGTTATTTTACAGGTTGCCCAGGTGGGGGGATCTCCACTCAGAGCTGTGTCCAGTAGCAAGGACCAGTCGTCTGCCTATTGTTTCATCCGTCTGCTTTCTCTCTTCTCTCTATTGCTGGTTTCATTGCTATTGATCCGTGTGGCATTTTCACAGCCTTGTTGATGCACTCTAATCGAATATTAGTGGTACCACTTTAGAATTGTAGATATTTACCATTGTTGATTTTCCGGAGCACAAAGTGCATTATTGTGATAAGTGTACATAACCTTTGAATATTAATTATATAAAGACTGTGTTTTCAGTAATACAGTGTGTGGACATTCCTTTGTGGGGGCTTGGGGATACACTGTACTTAAGAACCAGCCTGCATCACCTCCTGAGAAGCTAGGCCTTGATTGCTCGTCCATCGTTACCATATCAGAGAATCTTGGCTGGGGTCCTCTGTGCCTTTCCTCTGCCATATAGAGAGCGGAAGTACAGACCCCCCCACCTCGTCCTGACAAAGAGGTGAGAGAAGGAAGGGAATAAGACTTACCTCATTTCATTTCGGGTCTTGCCGCTTCCAGGCATTTTCCGGACCCCGGCCCCTATGGGGAAAAAAGACAGACATTGAATGAGCGTATGCAAAGTCAGTTCCCGAGCGCTCATCCAGAACTAACCTGCCATTTACTGGAACTGGAACTGCACATTTCACTTCTGGTCGGTGCCATATCTCCGGCATTCCGAACCCCGGCCCCTAAGGGGAAAAAAGACATAAACATTAGCGCTTGCTGCAAAAAGACAATGAACATTATTATTAAGCTTGGACTTTTGAACTTGCAACAGAACTTTTACAGAGTTTTACCTGAATAGTCAAGCTTACCTGAACTCCCATCAAACCTCAATCCTGTGATGTAACTGGGTTTCAACGCGCCCCTGCATCAGAAGCAGGATGGAGAGCTCATCCTTCCTGACCCTAAGGTGAGACTTCACGGGGAATCGTGGCAGGGTATCGTGGAGGGTTGGAAGAGAGTGGGAGGCTTGATCATAACTCAGTCAGTAGGTAATACTCCCTTTTCACGCACAGGGGAATATTCCTGCGAGCCGGAGAAGCCAGAGTAGAGGGCCCTTCCTGTCCATCTTCAGAGTCCTGCGCTTCACCATTGAAGAAGCATCAGCACTCGAAGCCAGACCTGCGCCTCCGTGGGAATCAGGTGAGTGTTACATAGGCAGAGAGGTGAAACAAGACCTGGAGGGAAACATGGGGAAAATTCCTCAGAGATTTCAACAGGGTTTTACTTTGGCGAACGCCTTTAAATACCCGGTCAAACAGGGTCCTATACACCGACGCAGCTGGGAGCAAGGGGTTTGGAGCCATACTAGACTCCGAATGGGTGGCAGGACACTGGCCCATTCATGGCAAACAGCAGGGTGGACAAGAAACGTCACCCTACTAGAAATATTCTCCATCTGGCTAACATTACACATCTGGGGCAGGCGACTAGCGAATACGGAACTTTTGATCTGGTGCGATAACATGGCTGTAGTGGGCTCCATAAACAGAAGGTCTACAAAATGCCCTCTAGTACTAAAAGTATTACGAGCCATTACAACAGTCACACTACAAGTAAACGTTGTACTCAAAACGAAGCACATTTCAGGGACAGATAATAACATTGCTGATGCCTTATCTCGTTTCCAGTGGACAAGATTCCGAGAGCTAGCGCCGCACGCCCAAGAACAGATGACGCCAATACCAGCAGAATGCTGGAGAATAATGGGAAGACAAGAATAACGGCATCAATGCCAACGCCAGAGAGCACAGGCCGGGATGCCCAATGAAAAGCAGGCACCTCTAAAACGGGTGCAACAACACATTGGCATCAACGCCAGCACCAGAGAGTGCAGGCCGGGATGACCAATACAAAGCAGGCACCTCTAAAACTGGTGCCAACAACACATTGGCATCAACGCCAGCACCAGAGAGTGCAGGCCGGGAGGACCAATACAAAGCAGGCACCTCTAAAAGGGGTTCCAGCAACACATTGGCATCAACGCCAGCGCCAGAGAGCCCAGGCCGGAATGCCCAACAAGAATCAGGCACATCAACAACGGGTGCCAACAACCTCACAGGCTTCCTAACAGAGATGGCAGAGAGGGCGGTGGCAAGCACCACTGCAACGCAGTACAGTAAGTGTTTGCAAACAGTATTTAAGGCCACAGGTGTAAACCACGTAGAACTTATAACGATTAAAGATATAGAAGTATTTTTAAAATGGGCCCGGGAACAAGATTTCAAAAGGGATTGGGCAAAAATACACCTGGTGGCAATTTCATACTTTACAAAAATTCGGGGCGATTCAGACCCCACCCAGAATGCCCTCATCTCTTATCCCATGAAGGGATAGGGCGGAATAGAGGGTCCATAAGTGGACACCCTCCGACCCCTTGATTTCAGCAAACTGGTGCAGATAGCAAGCCATTTGGAAGCCATATGTTGGCACCCATACGAGATAAAGTTATTTAAAACAGCTTTTTTCCTAGCCTACTTCGGGGCTTTCCGGGTGGAAGAACTCGCTTCCAGTACCAAGGCCACAAACGGCCTGGGTGTCATGGAAATCAGGGTGAGGCAAGAGAGTGTTAACATAGAAATACAACAGTCAAAAATGGGTGCAAAAAGAACCATCAATATTTGTTGCATCGACGAGGAAACAAACTGCCCAGTTTCCATCACCAACCTCTATTACGCGCAACGACCCAAAGTAGGGGGGAGTTTTTTAATCCACAAGGATACATCGGCCCTAAGCCGCTACCAATTTAAAGGAGTGCTGATAAAAGCAATCAGCACAGCAGGGTGGGATCCCAAACAATTCGGCACTCACTCCTTCACGATAGGTGCCGCCACTGCAGCATGGCAAGGAGGTTTAGCACCGCAACTACTGAAAAACATAGGGGGATGGAAGTCAGACTGTTATAAAAGATATATCAGACCAAAATTGATATAGCCTTCCGCCCTAAACTTTCTTTCTTTTCCCCACCTCCCGCCACCACAGAAACAACAGGTGAATCGAGGACCACACTACGATCTGCATGGATAGTTGGCCACTCATTCGTTTTCAGGACAGGCAGATGAGCTGAAGAGACCAAAGAAGGGCCACCGTTCAGAGACACCATTACTTCATGGTGGGGATACAGAGGCCTACGCTGGGCTGACGTCCACGAAACACTAGCAGAACTGGTGGCATACAGGGACCCCCCAGAATTCCTGATCATCCATCTAGGGGGCAACGATCTAGTTAACACAGCTAGACGCATCCTATGCGAAGAAATCTGCTCCTCCATAGCAGGCATTTCACACAACTGGAGGGGGACGGAAATATACTTCTCAGCCATTTTACCAAGAAAGAAATGGCTAGGGGCCAACTGCTACAATTCTATAGACATATCTAGAAGAAAACTGAACAGGACGATAGAAAGATTCTGTATAACAAGAGGACTGGGTTTCATAAAACACCCAGCCATTACACTAGGCAACCCAGACCTTTTCCTCTATGACGGCACCCATCTGTCTAGCCAGGGCATGGAGCATTTATTTCGGGAAATCAATACAACTCTTGCTCACAGGGGCTGTCTCTAGGGCATACTCTTGGGGGAACACGGTCAGCCGGGAACCTGCCCGTGTGTGGCGGCACGGGTGCGAGGGGGTAACCTCAGGACCCGGTGCCCAAAAGTATGATGCCATCATGATATGTGATATTGTTATTGTCATAACCCATATCTGTACAATAAAATCCTAGGGCCTTTTTATTGCCAACACTTCAAACAAGTTGTGAGCCTATCATTATGGGTGAGGGTTTGGGGTTCGGCCATTACTAATACATGCATATGGGTTCAGCAGTTATGGGTAATGCTGCATGGGAATCCCACAAGCGAGGCAGGGTAACTGCTGTTACCATCGGCAGCTGGGAGAGGGGCAGCCCCAACCCCCCGCGCCTGCTCCTCTCCTTCCCCCCAGCTACGGAGACACGCAGTCTCGGCAGCACAAAAGCCACGGAAGGGTAAGGTGCGAACAGTCATCGCACCTTTCCTCAAAATAGCAAGGTGCTAAAGCGCCATAAGGAAACAACCATCAGGCAGGGCCCAGGTTCAAAGATCTGCCCCCACCAGGGGGTCAGTGTGATGCTGGAAATGCATCAGAAGGACAGGGCCTCTGAATCCTTGTCCTTTACTGCTTTTTATCGTGTGTTCTGTCATGTTTTCTGCCCAGGAGTCCATGTGGGACTACTGGCAGTGCAGCTCTCTCTTTTGGTTTGGTGAACAGACCCATGGGATACCCTTATGGCACCCATGGGTAGGGGTACAACCCTGTGCCCCTAGTGTATGTTTTTGGGCACCTGTGGGTGGCCCACAGAGCAGGGTATGGGCTGGTGGCAGCTCCATGCTGAATTTGACAGGTGCTCTGGGTGTCCTCCTTTTTGGGATACCCAGGCCCTGCCATTGGGATCAGTTGATTCCTGATAGGAAACAAGATGGCCCCTGTGGCCTCTTGCTTTCCATTGCCTGTTACCTTGTTTCCCAAAGTCCTGGGAAGCCCTGACTCTGTCCCTTCCCCCTGACTGGCTGTTGGGTGGAAGTTCCATATATGGTGTTGTTGTGAAGGCCCAGCTAGACTGACTGGAGCCTTCCCAGTGACTGTATGTTGTGGGTACCTCCTGTGGGTGGGACCTGGGTGAATGGAGTGTGTGACCAATATACACTCCTTGTTGTGGTTGTCTGGTTTCTGGCATGAGAGACAAAGACTGAGACAGCCCTGCCCGAAACTGGCCTGAATGCAGTGTGTAGTGTTGAATGGCTGGGTACTTGTCCCAATCCACATTCCTTGTTGTGAGTGTCGGAAAGGGAGGAGTGTGGCCTGAATGCACTGTGTGCCTGATTGGCTGACTGACTGCATGAATGCCCTTCTGTATGATTGGCTGCTGAGTGTGTGCCAGCAGTGTGGATGAGAGACAGAATAGTATATCTGGGGACCTCTCACCACTGGTAATTGTTCAGAAGCGTTCAGAAGCGTTCAGAAGCGTTCTGGAGTTGAGTCTCCACTCTAAGAGTAACTGGAACTGCTGATCCTCGACGCCCAGCTGGAAGAAGAAGACTTGCTGTTGCATTTGCTTCGACCGATCCGAAGGCTGCCGAAATCGTCGAAGACTGACCCGAGAGAGGACCTGGTAAGGCGCCCTCTTCCCGTGCTCCGAGGGACCATCGGGCACCGCTCCATCTTCGCCGAAGCGCCCTGGAAGACAGACCCTCGAAAGGCTGCCGACCCGAGACGGGACCGCCGAGGAGATCGAAGTGAAGCACCCGGACATCGCCGCTGTCGAAGTCCATTGCCGTCGACCAGGGTTCGCAGGTTTGTGTAACCACTGGAGGCCCGTCGAAGATGTGTTGCCCACCGTGGGGACCACTTGACGCCGTGCCGCCGACGACCGGAGCCGCCCGCTCCTTTGCCTAAGAACATTCGAATCGAAGGACTCCCTCGTCCGCACCGTCGACCGCTTTATCCTGCCGGAGAAAGTCGAGGACGACCAACGCGCCGAGGAGAAACCTGCCGGTGGGGTTCCCGCCACCCGAAGACCACAAAGACTCGAACGACTCGACGCCCTTGCTGGGCCTCTGTCTCCACAATCTTTGCGGTCCAGAACTATTGTCACCGAGGTGCCCCGCACGCCTCTGCCTTGCAGGACGCCGACGCTCCGACGCCGACGAGCACCGCTCGGATGAAGCTGCCGCCTCATCGACGCCGTTCTACCCTGTTTGTCGACGGACGTTCGACGCCCCGTGTCTCCCGCTTGAAAGGGAAGGCATTCAAGAAGGGCCGTCGATTCCCCGACGCCGAACGCCAAGTTCCTCGACGGACGTTCGACGCCCCGTGTCTCCCGCTTGAAAGGGAAGGCATTCAAGAAGGGCCGTCGATTCCCCGCCGCCGAACGCCGAGTTCCTCGACGCTTCTCGACGCCGCTCGACGATCCGTGACTCCCGCTTGAAAGGGGGTCGCTCAAGAAGGATCTGTCGACGCCTCTTCGAAGAACTCGACTCCACCAGGTACATTGGGGGGGTAAAAACATTATAGGAGGGAATAAGACTTGCAGAACAATATATGGACTGGGCTTGTGCTATATCTTTATTGTACAGGTTGCCCAGGTGGGGGGGATCTCCACACAGAACTGTGTCTAGTGATAGGGGCCAGTATTCTGCCTATTGCTCAACCATCTTATTTTCTCTCCTCTCTCTATTGCTGGTTTCACTCTATTGATCTGTGTGACATTGTTACAGTATTGTTGATGCATTTTAATGAGATCTAATACAAAGGGTGGTACCACTTTAGAATTGTATATATTTGCCATTGTTGACTTTCCTAAGTACAAAGTGAGTTATTATGATAAGTGTACATAACCTTGAATATTGGTTATATAAAGACTGTGTTCTAACCAATACAGTGTGTGGACATTCCTTTGTGGGGGCTTGGGGACTACACTGTACTTAAGAACCAGCCTGCATCACCTCCTGAGAAGCTAGGCCTTGATTGCTCGCCCATTGCTACCGTAATAGAGAATCTTGGCTGGGGTCTTCTGTGCCTCTCTTCTACCATATAGAGAGCAGAAGTACAGACACCCCCTACCGGTCCTTTACAGCTGGTGGCAGCGGTGGGATGCTTATGGTTTTAAGAATCAGTGTATAACCGTGCCACTTACAAAATATCTGCACTTTATTAAATTAAGGTTTAGTTGTGTACAAGATAACTGCATTACAAACAATGGAGTCTATTGCAAATGGCAAATTGACTCGGATGAGCTTGGAGGCTCTCCAGAGTGCTTGTGAAGCCAGGGAGTTAGACTTTGTGGATAAGTCTAGGGCTGAGCTGATAGCTGCCCTGGTGGACTACCAGACTGATGGTGAAACTCTTGATGAGAGGGGGAAAGCAACCAATGAGGACTCTGCCCCTGAGGTTTCTGCTGAATCTGTTTCTGGGAATGCCGCCATTCCTGCTGCCTCTGTTCCAAACCCCAGCAATTCCTTGGTGTGATGCTGGAAATGCATCAGAGGGACAGGGCCTCTGAATCCTTGTCCTTTACTGCTTTTTATCGTGTGTTCTGTCATGTTTTCTGCCCAGGAGTCCATGTGGGACTCCTGGCAGTGCAACTCTCTCTTTTGGTTTGGTGAACAGACCCATGGGATACCCTTATGGCACCCATGGGTAGGGGTACAACCCTGTGCCCCTAGTGTATGTTTTTGGACACCTGTGGGTGGCCCACAGAGCAGGGTATGGGCTGGTGGCAGCTCCATGCTGAATTTGACAGGTGCTCTGGGTGTCCTCCATTTTGGGATACCCAGGCCCTGCCATTGGGATCAGTTGATTCCTGATAGGAAACAAGATGGCCCCTGTGGCCTATTGCTTTCTATTGCCTGTTACCTTGTTTCCCAAAGTCCTGGGAAGCCCTGACTCTGTCCCTTCCCCCTGACTGGCTGTTGGGTGGAAGTTCCATATATGGTGTTGTTGTGAAGGCCCAGCTAGACTGACTGGAGCCTTCCCAGTGACTGTATGATGTGGGTACCTCCTGTGGGTGGGACCTGGGTGAATGGAGTGCGTGACCAATATACACTCCTTGTTGTGGTTGTCTGGTTTCTGGCATGAGAGACAAAGACTGAGACAGCCCTGCCCGAAACTGGCCTGAATGCAGTGTGTAGTGTTGAATGGCTGGGTACTTGTCCCAATCCACATTCCTTGTTGTGAGTGTCTGAAAGGGAGGAGTGTGGCCTGAATGCACTGTGTGCCTGATTGGCTGACTGACTGCATGAATGCCCTTCTGTATGATTGGCTGCTGAGTGTGTGCCAGCAGTGTGGATGAGAGACAGAATAGTATATCTGGGGACCTCTCACTACTGGTAGTTGTTCAGAAGCATTCAGAAGCGTTCAGAAGCGTTCAGAAGCATTCAGAAGCGTTCTGGAGTTGAGTCTCCACTCTAAGAGTAACTGGAACTGCTGATCCTCGACATCCAGCTGGAAGAAGAAGACTTGCTGTTGCATTTGCTTCGACCGATCCGAAGGCTGCCGAAATCGTCGAAGACTGACCCGAGAGAGGACCTGGTAAGGCGCCCTCTTCCCGTGCTCCGAGGGACCATCGAGCACCGCTCCATCTTCGCCGAAGCGCCCTGGAAGACAGACCCTCGAAAGGCTGCCGACCCAAGACGGGACCACCGAGGAGATCGAAGTGAAGCACCCGGACATCGCCGCCGACGAAGTCCATTGCCGTCGACCAGGGTTCGCAGGTTTGTGTAACCGCTGGAGGCCCGTCGAAGTTGTGTTGCCCAGCCGTGGGAACCACTTGACGCCGTGCCGCCGACGACCGGAGCCGCCCGCTCATTTGCCTAAGAACATTCGAATCGAAGGACTCCCTCGTCCGCACCGTCGACCGCTTTATCCTGCCGGAGAAAGTCGAGGACGACCAACGTGCCGCGGAGAAACCTGCCGGTGGGGTTCCCGCCACCCGAAGACCACAAAGACTCGAACGACTCGACGCCCTTGCTGGGCCTCCGTCTCCACAATCTTTGCGGTCCAGAACTATTGTCACCGAGGTGCCCCGCACGCCTCTGCCTTGCAGGACGCCGACGCTCCGACGCCGACGAGCACCGCTCGGACGAAGCTGCCGCCTCATCGACGCCGTTCTACCCTGTTTGTCGACGGACGTTCGACGCCCCGTGTCTCCCGCTTGAAAGGGAAGGCATTCAAGAAGGGCCGTCGATTCCCCGCCGCCGAACGCCGAGTTCCTCGACGCTTCTCGACGCCTCTCGACGATCCGTGACTCCCGCTTGAAAGGGGGTCGCTCAAGAAGGATCTGTCGACGCCTCTTCGAAGAACTCGACTCCACCAGGTACATTGGGGGGGTAAAAACATTATAGGAGGGAATAAGACTTGCAGAACAATATATGGACTGGGCTTGTGCTATATCTTTATTTTACAGGTTGCCCAGGTGGGGGGATCTTCACACAGAACTGTGTCTAGTGGTAGGGGCCAGTATTCTGCCTATTGCTCAACCATCTTATTTTCTCTCCTCTCTCTATTGCTGGTTTCACTCTATTGATCTGTGTGACATTGTTACAGTATTGTTGATGCACTTTAATGAGATCTAATACAAAGGGTGGTACCACTTTAGAATTGTATATATTTGCCATTGTTGATTTTCCTAAGTACAAAGTGAGTTATTATGATAAGTGTACATAACCTTGAATATTGATTATATAAAGACTGTGTTCTAACCAATACAGAGTGTGGACATTCCTTTGTGGGGGCTTGGGGACTACACTGTACTTAAGAACCAGCCTGCATCACCTCCTGAGAAGCTAGGCCTTGATTGCTCGCCCATTGCTACCGTAATAGAGAATCTTGGCTGGGGTCTTCTGTGCCTCTCTTCTACCATATAGAGAGCAGAAGTACAGACACCCCCTACCGGTCCTTTACACTTGGAGCTTGAGTTATTAAGGATGAAATTGGCCTTTGAATACCGCAAGTTGGAAATAGATGCTGAACTTAAGAAAGAGGAATTGGCTCAACAAGTGGAGCTCAAGAATAGGGATCTTGAACTCAGAAATAAGGACCTTGAACTCAAGAGCCAGGACACTGAATGTCAGAGAATCCAGCTAGAGAAAGCTAGAGTGGAGGCTTCAGCTAAAACCAGTGAGAGTGTCAGGTCCCCAGCCACCAGGTTTATGAAAGATTTGGTTGGTGTATTTGTGGAGGGTTCAGATATCCTCCAATGGATTGAAGCGTTTGAAATGGCTTGTGCGATTCATGATGTTGATAAAAAGAGATTGGGCTAAGTGTTTGTTAAGCAGAGTGCCTCAAACTGGATATGACTGTATTCTGAAGCTGAGTGTGGAAGAAAGGGGTCAGTATGAGTGTATGAAGTCTGCTTTGATTGCCAAGTTTGGCAAGACACCTACCCAATACCTTAGAAGGTTCAGGGATTTTAAGAAAAGAGAGAATGTGTCTTGGGTTAACTGGGTGAGTGCTGCGCACATGAACATGATGGGGTGGATCGATGGATACAAGGTTAAGACTTTTGTTGAATTGTCCCACCTCTTGTTTTTTGAGCCTTTTTCTGAAGCCTGTTCACCAGAGCTGCGTCAGTATGTGGCTGACCAGAACATTTTGGACCCCTTTAAGCTGGCTAGGTTGGCTGACAAGTGGGTCTCCCACCGGGTGTCCCCTAAGGACTCCAGTGGGAAGGACAAGGACAAAGAAAAGGGGGCCTCTCAGAACGCTGAGGAGTCCCACAAGCAGTCACAGTCGGGTAAACCCAAACCTTCCTCTCCCAAGACCCAAAAATCTAGTGGGGATAAGTCATCTGTGGGTGGGAATAAGAGTAGTGGTCCACCTGCTGCAAAGCAGGCTCCCAGTGGTTCCAGTACCGTACCCCGCACTCCTGGCGCTTGTTGGGACTGTGGGGCTCTGGATCACAGAAGGGGTGACTCCAAGTGTAAAGGTAAGGCACTTGCAGTACAGGCTGTCAGCCTGACCTACCCTTACCCCGTGTCTGAGGTGGAGGCCACTGTCCTCGCCTCCTCTACCGGGATCACATTTGGTGCTCCGGTAGAGATTTCCTTAGTGTCCCTTGGGGCCTGGGACCAGTATGCAGAAGTACTGGCGACTATCCCACAGAACACCCGTAGGTTTTTGAGAAGTGTCCTCTTGAATGGCCAGCCTTCTACTGGTTTGAGGGACACTGGGGCAAGCATGACAGTGGTGGACAGGACCCTGCTCAAGCCAGAGGACTATGTAGGTGCTCCTCTGAGAACCACCAGGTTAGCTGGTGGGCCTCCCAAAGTATCGCCTGTAGCCTTAGTCACACTCATGATTGGAGACAAGACAGCAAAGCTTCCTGTCCTGGTTCAGGACAATGTCCCTGCTAACATTCTGTTAGGAAATGATCTAGTAGAGTTGGGGTTGATCTCGGATGGTCTTCCCATGACTGCTGCTGCAGTCACTAGGTCACAGGTGACACCGGGTCTGGCTGTGAGTCAGGTACCCGAGCCAAAGACGAGGCCTAAGGCAAGAAGAAGGAAGACCAAGAAGGCCACCTCTGTGGAGGGAACACCTCCTCTTCCTGCTGTTCCGACAGCACCCATTGGGATCCATGCTGCGGACGGGCTGGGTCCAGTGGAAAACCCAAACTCAACTCCTGTGGGAGAAGAGACAGAAGACTCTCCTGTAAGAGAGGTTCTCAACCCGGAGGATCATCCCGACCTTCAATGCTTGTTAGCTGAAGGGGGACCCTCCCGGGAAGACTTCTGTAAGGGACAGAGAGAGTGCCACTCTCTCGAGGGACTGAGGAAACAGGCCCTGTCCCAGGCACAAGGAGAAGTGCCTAGGACATTCCGGATTTATTGGGAGGGTGAGCTCCTTGTTAGTGAGCCCACTAAGCCTGAACCTGGTGCCCTCAAGAGGTTGGTGGTACCCCAGGTTTACAGGCCCTTCCTACTGCAGTTGGCGCATGAGGTGCCCTTGGCTGGTCATCTTGGGACCAAGAAGACTAAGCAGAGGCTCTCTGCCCATTTCAACTGGCCACGGATGGGAGTAGAGGTGGAGTCCCACTGCAGGACCTGCCCAACTTGTCAGTTGTCTGGCAAGACTGGAGGCAGTGGCATTGCCCCACTGCAGCCATTGCCAGTGGTTGGCACACCATTTGAGAGGGTGGGCATCGACATCGTCGGTCCCATTGACCCTCCCACTTCAGGTGGACATCGGTTCATCCTGGACTTGGTAGATCATGCCACCAGGTACCCTGAGGCAATACCCCTTCGGAATGTTACTGCCAAGGTGGTTGCCAGGGCTCTCCTGGGCATTTTCACCCGTGTTGGATTCCCCAAGGAGGTTGTCTCTGACAGAGGATCCAACTTCATGTCTAGTTACATGAAAACCATGTGGAAAGAGTGCGGGGTAACCTACAAGTTCTCCACCTCTTACCACCCCCAGACCAATGGTCTGGTTTAGAGATTTAATAAAACTCTCAAGGGCATGCTAGGGGCTTTGGAAGAACCCCTAAGGAGGAAATGGGATCTCCTGCTGCCATGCCTGCTGTTTGCTTAGAGAGAGGTACCTCAAGAAGGTGTTGGTTTCAGCCCCTTTGAGTTACTCTTTGGACATCCCGTGAGGGGGCCCCTCGCCTTGATCAGAGAAGGCTTGGAAGCCACCCCTCAAGGTCCCGCCAAGCAAGTGGGGGACTATGTGTTAGGCCTCAGACGGAGGATGACACAGATGATGGGTCAGGCAACAGGAAATCTCAAGGCCAGCCAGGAATTGAATAAGTACTGGCATGACCTTAAAGCCTCGCAAGTGGATTGGACTCCGGGACAGGAAATCCTTGTGATGGAGTCTACCAAGCCTAGAGCTTTGGCAGACAAGTGGACTGGACCCTTCAGGATCATCTCCAAGATGGGCGAAGTCAATTATCTGGTTGACATGGGAGCCTCTGGGGTAGCCCCTCAGATATTCCATGTCAACCGGCTCAAGCCTTTCCACCGGCGAGCAGAAGTCTCATGTCTCTTGCTAGCTTCAGGGCAAGAAGAGGATGAGAGTGAGCCCCTCCCTGATTTGCTGCATAGCAACCCTCAGGATGGCTCAGTGGAGGGAGTACATCTCTCTCCGGATTTGACAACAGAGCAACAGAGGGCCTGCAGGGCTTTGCTCCAACAGTATGCCTCTCTGTTTTCACTGACGCCAGGCCTTACACCGTGGTGTAGGCATGACATTGACACTGGTGACAGTGTGCCTGTCAAAAGCAGGTGCTACCGTATGTCAGATACCGTCAAGAACCACATCCAGGCTGAGGTCGCCAAGATGTTGGACCTGGGTGTTATTGAACCCTCAACCAGTCCCTGGTCCCGTCCAGTGGTCCTTGTCCCCAAGGCAAGTTCCCAGGCGGGTACCAAGGATTGGAGGTTCTGTGTGGACAACCGAGGAGTCAATGCCGTCACCAAAACTGACGCGCACCCATTGCCCAGGGCTGATGAGCTTGTGGACACCATAGGTGCTGCCAAATTTGTGAGCACCTTTGTCCTTACCTCAGGCTATTGGCAAATAGCTCTGACGGACCATGCCAAGGAAAAGACGGCCTTCTCAACACCTGAGGGACTCTACCAGTTTAGGGTCATGCCTTTTGGGTTGAAGAATGCCCCTGCCACCTTCCAGAGATTGGTCAACCATGCGCTCAGTCAGCTGGAAGCCTTTTGTGTGGCTTACTTAGACGACATTGCCGTCTACAGTTCCACCTGGGAAGAGCATTTGACACATCTGGATAAGGTGTTGCAGGCCTTGAAAAGGGCTAACCTCACTATCAAGGCCACCAAGTGCCAGTAGCTCAGGGGAAAGTTACATATCTCGGTCATGAGGTAGGAGGGGGTCAAATCCAACCTCTCTCCAGTAAAGTACAGGATGTACAGAACTGGGAGACTCCCACTACTCAAACCCAGGTGAGAGCCTTTTTGTGTCTCACTGGGTACTATTGCAATTTCATGGCAGACTATGGAACCATAGCAGCACCCGTGACAGCTCTAACTTCACCCAAACAGCCTAGGAAGGTTAATTGGACCGAAGACTGTCAGAGGGCCTTTGATGGCTTGAAAGAAAGTCTGTGTAGGGCACCTGTGTTGTGTGCGCCTGACTACAGCCAACCCTTTATCGTCCAGACGGATGCCTGCGACACCGGAATTGGAGCTGTCTTGTCCCAGTTAGATGAGAAAGGGAGAGAACATCCTATCATATTCATCAGTAGACAACTCAAGGGTAGAGAACTTAGGTGGGCTACTGTTGAAAAGGAGTGTTTTAGCATAGTTTGGAGCCTTAGGCGTTTTAGGCCCTACCTTACGGGGTCTACCTTCAAGGTCCAAACAGATCATAAGCCCCTGAAGTGGCTTATGCAGATGAAGGGTGAGAATCCGAAATTGCTCAGGTGGTCCATTAGCCTGCAAGGGCTAGACTTCACCATAGAGCACAGACCAGGGAAGAGTCACGATAATGCAGATGGCCTTTCCAGAAGGTATGTTGACCGTCTGGATGAGGGTGTCTATCCCGTGGGAGATTAGACACCCTCCACCTCAGTCTGGGGGGGGCGACTGTGGGGCGACTGCTGGAAATGCATCAGAGGGACAGGGCCTCTGAATCCTTGTCCTTTACTGCTTTTTATCGTGTGTTCTGTCATGTTTTCTGCCCAGGAGTCCATGTGGGACTCCTGGCAGTGCAGCTCTCTCTTTTTTGGTTTGGTGAACAGACCCATGGGATACCCTTATGGCACCCATGGGTAGGGGTACAACCCTGTGCCCCTAGTGTATGTTTTTGGGCACCTGTAGGTGGCCCACAGAGCAGGGTATGGGCTGGTGGCAGCTCTATGCTGAATTTGACAGGTGCTCTGGGTGTCCTCCTTTTTGGGATACCCAGGCCCTGCCATTGGGATCAGTTGATTCCTGATAGGAAACAAGATGGCCCCTGTGGCCTCTTGCTTTCCATTGCCTGTTACCTTGTTTCCCAAAGTCCTGGGAAGCCCTGACTCTGTCCCTTCCCCCTGACTGGCTGTTGGGTGGAAGTTCCATATATGGTGTTGTTGTGAAGGCCCAGCTAGACTGACTGCCTTCCCAGTGACTGTATGTTGTGGGTACCTCCTGTGGGTGGGACCTGGGTGAATGGAGTGTGTGACCAATATACACTCCTTGTTGTGGTTGTCTGGTTTCTGGCATGAGAGACAAAGACTGAGACAGCCCTGCCCGAAACTGGCCTGAATGCAGTGTGTAGTGTTGAATGGCTGGGCACTTGTCCCAATCCACATTCCTTGTTGTGAGTGTCTGAAAGGGAGGAGTGTGGCCTGAATGCACTGTGTGCCTGATTGGCTGACTGACTGCATGAATGCCCTTCTGTATGATTGGCTGCTGAGTGTGTGCCAGCAGTGTGGATGAGAGACAGAATAGTATATCTGGTGACCTCTCACCACTGGTAGTTGTTCAGAAGCGTTCAGAAGCGTTCAGAAGCGTTCTGGAGTTGAGTCTCCACTCTAAGAGTAACTGGAACTGCTGATCCTCGACGTCCAGCTGGAAGAAGAAGACTTGCTGTTGCATTTGCTTCGACCGATCCGAAGGCTGCCGAAATCGTCGAAGACTGACCCGAGAGAGGACCTGGTAAGGCGCCCTCTTCCCGTGCTCCGAGGGACCATCGAGCACCGCTCCATCTTCGCCGAAGCGCCCTGGAAGACAGACCCTCGAAAGGCTGCCGACCCGAGACGGGACCGCCGAGGAGATCGAAGTGAAGCACCCGGACATCGCCGCCGTCGAAGTCCATTGCCGTCGACCAGGGTTCGCAGGTTTGTGTAACCGCTGGAGGCCCGTCGAAGTTGTGTTGCCCAGCCGTGGGGACCACTTGACGCCGTACCGCCGACGACCGGAGCCGCCCGCTCCTTTGCCTAAGAACATTCGAATCGAAGGACTCCCTCGTCCGCACCGTCGACCGCTTTATCCTGCCGGAGAAAGTCGAGGACGACCAACGCGCCGAGGAGAAACCTGCCGGTGGGGTTCCCGCCACCCGAAGACCACAAAGACTCGAACGACTCGACGCCCTTGCTGGGCCTCCGTCTCCACAATCTTTGCGGTCCAGAACTATTGTCACCGAGGTGCCCCGCACGCCTCTGTCTTGCAGGACGCTGACGCTCCGACGCCGACGAGCACCGCTCGGACGAAGCTGCCGCCTCATCGAAGCCGTTCTACCCTGTTTGTCGACGGACGTTCGACGCCCCGTGTCTCCCGCTTGAAAGGGAAGGTATTCAAGAAGGGCCGTCGATTCCCCGACGCCGAACGCCGAGTTCCTCGACGGACGTTCGACGCCCCGTGTCTCCCGCTTGAAAGGGAAGGCATTCAAGAAGGGCCGTCGATTCCCCGCCGCCGAATGCCGAGTTCCTCGACGCTTCTCGACGCCTCTCGACGATCCGTGACTCCCCCTTGAAAGGGGGTCGCTCAAGAAGGATCTGTCGACGCCTCTTCGAAGAACTCGACTCCACCAGGTACATTGGGGGGTAAAAACATTATAGGAGGGAATAAGACTTGCAGAACAATATATGGACTGGGCTTGTGCTATATCCTTATTTTACAGGTTGCCCAGGTGGGGGGGATCTCCACACAGAACTGTGTCTAGTGATAGGGCCAGTATTCTGCCTATTGCTCAACCATCTTATTTTCTCTCCTCTCTCTATTGCTGGTTTCACTCTATTGATCTGTGTGACATTGTTACAGTATTGTTGATGCACTTTAATGATATCTAATACAAAGGGTGGTACCACTTTAGAATTGTATATATTTGCCATTGTTGATTTTCCTAAGTACAAAGGCCCTCATTACGACCCTGGCGGAAAGTAACTGACCTGACCGCCATAGCGTAAATAGCGTTTCTGCCATTGCACGATGGAGTAAAGTGCGGCTAATTCCGACCCATCGGGCACGAGCATTACGCCATGGCGGAAGTGCAAAGTCCGCGATGGCGGAAATGTCCCCAAAACGCCCCTCACCGCCGTCGTACGGCGCCCTAGGTGCAATTCCGCCACCCATCATAGCGGTCACCGTAATGAGCGGTAATCGCAAAATACGGTGACCATAAATATACGGAAACGGAAGTAAAAACATGGGGCCGGAACGGGAAACAGTACGCCGTACACCTATAAAATCAGAATCCCAACACAACCATTAAAAATCCGACCCTGAGACACATCCCAACCCGTTAGCCACCCTAGTTAAAACAATCAAAATGGGAAAAGTTGCTAAAAAAGCGTGCGACCGCAAGCGGCAGGTCCACTTCTCCCATGAGGAACTCACCGTGCTCACAGAGACCCTCCAGGAGAATGCTGCCGTCGTCTTCTCGACGCAAATGACCAGGACGGCACTTGCGAACAAGAAGTCCATATGGGCCCTGGTGGCACAGCGGGTAAGTGCGGTGGGGACCGCACCCCGCAACCCACAGCAATGCAGAAAGCGATGGGACGACTTGCGGATACGCGAACGGAGCATACTATTTGCCAACCGTAACATTGCCACAGCTACCGGGGGAGGATCGGAATCACCCATCAAGTTGACCCCCTGGGAAGAAATCTGTGCCTCCACCATTGGAATGGAGAGTATAGAGGGAGTCGGAGGGATGGAGAAAGGAGTGCAGACATCCGAAGAATCAGGTAGGTGGGCCAAATAAAACAATGCTAAATCCACAATGTCCAATCATGTGAAGTACCATGTGTCCACATAGTGCAACAGAAACACATGTCCAGGAGAACGTCCACATACATTGGCCTGATAGTGCACTTTAAAACTCACATTAAATACATAAATAATTAAAAATCCTAAAAACACCCTCTACACGTGCAGCATGCACACCCTAACTGCAGGCTGCAAAACAACTGCATCCTCAATCCACACAAAAATGAAACCACCTCCAAGGCCCTGACCCAAATCACCCTCAGGTACCACCCCAATGCATGTGATACATTGCCATTCCAATTTCCACAGACCCATAAATAACGCTCGCCCTCCTTTACTCCACCACAGGGTCCGATTCAAACGACGAGCTCCAGGACACCCCTACCAGCACACCTGCAAAGAGGGCCAAGACCAACGGCCAAAGACCCTCCACCTCAGCTGCACGGATCAAGACACGGCAGCAGCACAAATCAAGTGGCAGCACACAGGAGGGGACTTCAACAGGCACCCCAGCAGCCAGCATGCCCACAACAGCAGCACCACAGGTCCCCCCAATGGATGCCACAGAAGGCACTGCTTCTGGTGGCAGCAGCACCATAGGTGACACTGCAATAATGACAGCATGCTCCGACACAGAAAACGGTGCTGTCGATGTAGGACCCATCCATGACCTGTCTCAATCCCCCTGTTTGTTTCATCCCGTACACCATGAGGATACCACGCAGGGGCACCCACAAGACGACGACTGGCCACCCCCCACAAGCCCTGTGGCAAGGCAACATGAGGTGATCAGCCCCTCTGTGACACCACCGCAAATGGCCATGGCCCAGCAGAGGCAACAGTCCCTCGACCAGGTGATCGTGCAACAGCAGCAACTGGCCACGCTCCTCAAGGAGCATGCTGATGAATGTGGGGGTTCTAAGGCAGTCATAGAAACATCTACTGAGACACTTAGGGCACAAATGGAGAGAAGTACAGAGACACTAAGGGTACAAATGGAGAGAAGTACAGAGACACTAAGGGTACAAATGGAGAGAAGCACCAAGAGCCTGAGGGGGGAACTGCATGCGACGTCCAAAGACGTATGTGGTGAACTTGCCGCTGTGCGCCGTGTGCTCACTGAGCTCTCACAAACCCTTAGGGACATGCATGGACGTGAGCAGGCAGAGACATCATCCGTTGCAAGTTCCGTCCAGGGCAGCCCCCAACGTACATCTGGGAGGAACCTGCGCTCCACAGGCAGGGGTGCCCCTGATACCCGGAGAGGGGGCTTGCAATAGCGTCTGCCCACTGACAATGAGCATCTTTGGACACTGGTGTTCGGGGGGGAGGTAGGAGGGTGGAGGGGGGGGTGTTGGGCTTTCTTGGGTGGCGGGTCGATGGGGTGTGTAATATAATTTCACATATGCTATAAACATTACATAATCACCCAATGAGATGTGTGGACATTGATCTTTGTGTACGAGGCCTTTATTAGCGTACAGTCCACATTGTGCATGTTCCAGACACACACAGTGCCACAAGTCCCTTGTCCATGTATCAGCCACCAGGCGTGAGTGCTAGAAGCATGAATCTATGATATTCTGACGAATTTCACGGGCCTCCTGTGCCTCGCGGACTCCTTGAGGTGCTGCCACATCCCCACCCTCATCATGACCATCTTCAGGTGCTTGCAGTTCTGCGTCAGGGGGCATGGGCACATTTCTACGTACGCACATGTTGTGTAGCATGACACATGCCATGACCATCCTTGCAACCTTCTCATGGCGGTACAGGAGTGCCCCGCCAGACCTGCTGAGGCAGCGGAAACAAGCCTTCAGTAGGCCGAATGCCTGTTCAATGACTACACGGGTACGTGAGTGGGCATGGTTGTAGTCCTCCTCATGCTGGTTCTGTGGGTTCCGGAGTGGTGTAAGGAGCCATCTCTTCAGTGGATACCCGGCATCACCTGTATGTGGACAATAAAGGATGTTTGTGGAATGACATTGCTACGTACGCATCCCCCCCCTTCCTGCCAGGTCGTTGCCGCATCACATACCCCACATTATCATGCATGAAATGAGACTCACCGAGTAGCCAGGATCTGTTCCCTGCGTGTCGCTCCATGTAGCGTGGTATTGTAGAGTTCCTCAAGACCATAGAATCATGGGTTGATCCAGGAAATCGGGCACAACAATGTGTAAAGATCCTGTTGGAGTCACACACCATCTTTACATTAAGAGAATGATATTGTTTCCGGTTGCGGTACTGGGCCTCCATGGAATGTGGGACAACCAATTCCACATGGGTGCAGTCGATGGCACCAATGCAACCCGGTATGCCGGCCAGTGCATGGAATCCCACTTTTGTGTTTGTAATCTCCTGCTCCGAGCGTGGTAAAGAGATGTAGTCGTCTGCGTGCTTCAGGAGGGCATCAAGCACTTGCGATAGTGTCCGTGACAACAGTGGCTGTGAAATGCCATGCAACTGTCCGACTGTGTGCTGGTAGGTGCCTGTGGCCAGGAAGTGGAGTACAGACACCACCTTCAGTAGGGGTGGGATGGCGGTTGGGCTATCTATCATGCTGACAAGGTCAGCGTGTGTCATGTTCACAATGGCGGTTATGGTGTCCCCGTCCAAACGGTAGGGGTGTGGATCTGCTCAGCAGTGAGGTTGAACGGATGAGCTCGGAGGCGTGGGATTGCGGGCTGCCTGCGTGGTGGTAGTGGCTGTGCTGGTGGCCCTTGCTGGCCCTGCCTTGCCCTCCTCCTCCTCCTGCGTCTCCTCTGTGCGGCCGGTTGTTGTAGTAGTTGGTGTTCGTCTTCTTCTTGAAGTTGTAGTACTTGCAGTGCTATCAGGTCCCCCAGGGCCAACATCGCTAGTCCTGCCGGTAGCATTTTGGAGTGGGTGTGGTTGTGGGATGGGGTTGGGTGTGCAATTTATGTGTTTTCAGGCTGTATAGTCTCCACCTGTGGTGATTCATTCCACCTGTGCCAGCTGCAATCCCCTTTGGGCGAGCACGTCCCGCACACAACGCTGCAATGTGACGCATGGCATCTTGCTATTACAATCATGTATTTAATCCCGATGGCAGTGAAATATTGGTTTATATGTTCATTCTGCTATGGTCCCATTGTTTCACATACTATCTTTGCAGTCGCGAACAAATTTGTGAAGGGTCAGTGGAATGTAGTACTCGATTAACGGTGGACCCTCATGCAGCACTGTACCGAGGTTCACCGACGGGCGGGGCGTCCCATTTGTGAGTGAAGCCAGTTGCCATTTTCACACACTGCCGCACTACATGGATGAATTTGTGATTTCAAGCGGTCACAGATGCCTTATCGACGTGATGTTGCAAATGAGGAATTCGAAGGACAGCGCTTTCGGTTTTCAGCTAGCGGCGAGGAGACGCCCACAGGTCTGACTGCAAATATAACGTTCTATTGTTTAATGTCCTTGGGACAGGGGCCATGGCGAGAATGCAATGATTGATATGAATAGTATGGGATGCGCAATAGCGTAGTGGACGATAAGGCAGGACGTTCCCAAATACATGTTACTTCACAACACTAGAATTCCGGGCTGGAGCACAGTGGATTTTGCAGACTGCATTACGCACAGACTCAATGGAAGTTTCAAATGTGATGTGAGTAAATAATCAGGCGTTTTCATACCGGGATGAGGGAATGATGTATGGATGCATGGACAGATGATTTAATTGAGAGTTTGCCATGTACATGGCTTTTCGGGATCTATCCCCTTCCCCTGCGCTATGTGATGCAGAGCTGCCATAGTGGGACCATCGTCTATCTGCCCTTGTTGAACCCTCCCTGTCTCGACGCGCCTTCAAACACTTGTGTCTATGCACGTTACGAATCCCATCTAATGGATTCTGTCTTAACAGACGCATGCACACAAACACTCGTTTGTAATAGTGTTTTCACCTCGATTTATATAGTTATGATTCGCAAGTGATTTTTGGGTGGAAATAATCCTTTTGAGTGGGCTAGCATGCATATGGCTGTAGATTTAGTGTGATCATTGAAGTGAGTAATACAAATGAAGTTCTGATGCCCATGCTATTCTTTTTCATTTCATTTGGGTGACAGGTATCTCCTCCCCTTTTGCCGCTGCCATCTGTATGCCACTCCTGCAGATGGCTTTTACTCCCGACACCTGCTGCTTCGAGTTAATCAGTGGAGCACCATTACGATCTTATGGGACGATCGCCAATGGGCCACATGCCCTTACGCAGTACTAGTGGCTAGGAGCTACATATCAGCCTTTCAGCTGGACTAGTGCCTACCTAATGGGACGGCCCTGCGGTTCTCGGCGCTTCCATGTTGCCTTTTTGAACGTGAATGTAGCCCCTGTGTACCATGAAGGAACAGGGCGTCACACAAGAAGAAGCTGGTCATTTATTGCGGATGCAGCCCACAGTAATGAAAAATATTTTGGAGTTTATGACCTAATAGCTGTATGGGCTTGGTGAATTTGATGTGCATTAAAATTTGATTCTGATTTCAACCGTGTAGCGTTATTCTTTGCAAGTAATGTAGCATATTCCTATTTGTGGAGCGGTGTATTGTGAGGAGATCTGCATTGGGTTCCGGCTTCTGAGTATAGTTGCGTGGTACTGTACTGGCCGCGTTTGCCTACGAAGCCCAGTAAGGTCAGGGATGGGGCCTGCCATTATGACTGTTTTAATGATGTCATGCTCAGGGGCGGGGGATTAGCTTTTGTGTAACAGATGCCGGTCAGCCAGGTGGATTGGTGAAATGATGTGATTATCAGTAAATGGCTGGTCACAGGTGCCTGTGTTTGCGTGCGTTTCTTGGAGGGAGACTGAGGTCATGTCCATTGGAATAGCTTCTGTATTCGTGCCATCTGTGCCCTGCAGCTCCCATTGGCCCCTCTTGAGATGAGCCTGGCTGCTCAGTCACTCTGCCAACTTGTGTGGTACATGCTTATGCTGATGGTTGGTTTGTTTACTGGCAAGGGTACAGGGCTGGTGCAGTCTCCCTCAGGATACTGCTTTGAATGTTGCCTTACACTGGTGTCAAGCGATGGGGGCCTGTTGTTGTTTTGTCTCATGTTTCAGTTCATATTGCTGCACTTGAACCTTCACGTGCCTGTGCTGCATCAGTACGGCAATGGTGACATGCCAAATATGGATGGCCACTCACAAGGCACTTGGAGCCCCTACATTCATTTGTTCGTTGGCATGCATGGGTGACTTGTACATTTCACTGGTTGCATTGTGTAACTTCATTGCACCTACGAGGTGTTGTGCAATGTGGGCAGGGAGTGGTGTACAGGCACTCAGTAGGGCCATTTACGGTTGGTTCACGATGCCGTAATTCTCACCATGGCGGAATGGTACTTTCCGCCATGCTTGATGGCGTTAAGTGAATGTCCGCTAGGGTCAGCATTCGCGTACCGTTGCGCCATGGTGGTAATTACGGTTTTGCATGGCGCGCGTGCGCGTACTTGGTGCAGTTTGCGTTGGCGTTCACTACGGTGTCGCTGATGGCATCGTACTTTACGGTGACGGGTCATAATCGCACCGAGCGGTATTCGATGGCGGTATTACATTTCCGCCATCGTTTTTCGATTTCCGCCAGGGTCGTAATGAGGGCCAAAGTGAGTTATTATGATAAGCGTACATAACCTTGAATATTGATTATATAAAGACTTTGTTCTAACCAATACAGTGTGTGGACATTCCTTTGTGGGGGCTTGGGGACTACACTGTACTTAAGAACCTGCCTGCATCACCTCCTGAGAAGCTAGGCCTTGATTGCTCGTCCATTGCTACCATAATAGAGAATCTTGGCTGGGGTCTTCTGTGCCTCTCTTCTACAATATAGAGAGCAGAAGTACAGACACCCCCTACCGGTCCTTTACAGTCAGACAGTCGGCTATCCGGCCGGGAGCTGCGACAGCAGCGGCCCCCACCACATACACAACAAAGACCCAGGGCCTCCCTGGATCCTATAAATGAGAGCAGCATGCTCAGAGTAAACACAATCTGTTTGTGGACCCTGAACGGGGACCCAAGCAAACAGGAGGTTCACTGTTTACTCAGAGTCTTCCAAATCTTCTTGCTTCTTTACCACAGAACCCACCCACCCTACTAAAGGGGAGAAGAACAAAAAGAAGTACAAGGCACTGTACGGTGCCCACAACAAGTCGTGAGACACAAGAAGGCAGCACAGGTCCGAGGGGGTAACCTCAGGACCCGGTGCCCAAATGTATGATACCATCATGATATGTGATATTGTTATTGTCATAACCCATATCTGTACAATAAAATCCTACGGCCTTTTTATTGCCAACACTTGAAACAAGTTGTGAGCCTATCATTATGGGTGAGGGTTTAGGGTTCAGCCATTACTAATGCATGCATATGGGTTCAGCAGTTAATGAGCTCGCACATGCTTGAGAAACATGCAACCGTAAACTGTGGAGAGAGCTCACAGAGTGCAGTGGGGACCCAGCAGCCAGCTTTGTCGTTCTACTCCAACCCATGAAGCCACTGGCTTATGGCTGCAGGCAAGTCTGCAACTGCACGGCACTATGGCACAGAGATAAAATGTAACTGAGCATCCGGCTAAGTAGGTTATAGCCCACGGAGCAAGTTCTTTTAGCTGTTTTTCATTCTCTGTAGAGGATTTCTGACATTGGCGGCTAATTTTGAAGCGCTTGTGATTTCAATCCTCAGTGAGTAACGTAACTGACCCCTTGCCCTCTGTGCTGAGTGTGGCAGCTGCAACTCACCGATGGCGCCCCATGATGAGGAAACATGTGTCAAGATTGCTGTTGGTACTCTTTCTCAGAACACATTTGACAGGTGTTTAAGATTGAACGCCTTTATGTGCGCAGTCAGAGTAACATTGAAATGGATAGCTCCCTCCGGTACGGAATGGAGAGTTAACACTTGATTAATGTCCTCGTGAGTTGGCAAAAGGCTAACAAACAAGCTATTTATCCTTTTAAACAGTTCTGGGCACCAGCCCATTCATGTCAAGCGAGAACCCTATGAAAACCTTAGTACCTGATAGTCATACTTACAACCACTGCGTTCACTTGCTCCATATGTCCTCCTGCTCCTGTCACTGCCCTATAGATCAGCAACACCACTGCCTTGGCTGTGCCAGAGTCTGTTGCAGCCTTTAGGTGTCAGATTTTTTTCACCTAAGTGTGTATTGTAATCTCCTCGTAGTCGCAATTATATTTTGTGATAAAAATACAAAATGTATTTCAAATAATACAGAAAAACATTATTTGATGGTGTATTTATGTAAGTTGGTACTTATGCACACAACACTAGCAAAAATGTGAAACTTAATATAGGATAACAGCATAATTTACATACAGTCCACGCACATGGTAGCATGACAGTAAAAACTGTTATGGAGCTGGAATCTCAATACCACACTTTTAAAGTCCACTATGTCTCTCTGACTCCTGACTTCTCTAACTCCTTACTGGTATGAACTTCATTTAATTTGCCTTTTTCCCGATACATCACTGTATATGTCTCTATCAAACTCCCAACATGTTTCTGTCCCAGTTGTTATAACTGCTGGACATTCTTCAGGGGCACATATGGCTATGACTATTAATTGTGATTTTAAGAGCTTTCTACTTCAATTAAGAACACTCATTTCCTAATTCCTCGTGTTTCCATGAGAATAAATGTCTTAATAATACCTTGTGCTGCGTGTGCCACTCCTCCAGTCTGCTTTTATGCTTTTGTACTATTGGCTTGTCTTCCAAAGTGACTATAAAGACGATGAAGTCATGATCTGAGGAGTTTTGATCTCTTGTTCTTTTGTAAAAATGAACTAGTGTTCACTTGTCCTAGCAAAATAAGTTCAAAATAGTGAGGCGTTATTTGAGGGAACAAAGGAATAGGAGTCAGGGGGGGTTAGGGTTTGGTTACTTCCTCGGTCTTGGCTGTAGAGTCCTTTCTTGGATAGAGTCATTGTACCCTGATCCAGTGCTGTGCAGCAGGGGGGATCTGCAAACTGGCTGATGTCTTATGTGTGTCAGTCTTCACCTGTTTATGTGGCATGAAGTATAGGATAGGAATATGTTTCTAAGTAGGGGTTTTATTGCGAGTTGAAGAGGATATTTATTTCAGATATTACTTTGTGCAATGTGACACGCATAAACCGTTTAGAAATAAGGAGAGGCTTGTAGTTTTCTCCTGAGGTAGTCTAGGAGTCTGGGATAGAGGCTGCCACTGTTTGTGTAGTACAATTCTGTTAGCAATAGAGATATGGCATTCATGGGTCTGTGGATGAATGTAAAGTAGGGTATTATGTGGTATAGAGTGCTTAGTTGAAAAAAGCAGCTCAGTATTACCCATGGTGGTTCAGGTATTCCTTACAATGGGGAATGGTGATGGCCATGGGCATATCTCATTGTGCAGGAAGATAGAGGCATTTTTAGAAGGCTCTGGATTGCAAATTGGTCTCAGGAGGATAGCTCAGTGGCAACGTGATCGCCTTGGAAGCAAGACTACATGGAGGAACACAAGTTCGATCGCCAGGTCTGCGCATAGAAAACTCTGGGTATTAAGTTTGTTATAAATAACATATCATATCAAAGCATCAATTCAGTTTTGGTAGGGTTAAATTGTAGTGTTTATGATGTCATCCATATGTTCACTTTTGCAAGGCATGTTTTTATGTCTCAGGGGATTGTTATGGTTTGTTCAGAAGTTTGTAGATTATTTGTGTGTAATCTGTTAGTTATACCAGTTGACGGTGGCGTGGTTGATGAGATCCAGTAGTAATGTCGTGTAGATTTTGTAAAAAAGAGGTGACAGTGTGGATCCTTGGGGGCCTCTGCAGATTAGAAGACGAGGTTGGAATATGTTCAGGGCCATGATAGTGGTTTTAGTTTTACCAGTAAGGGAGCAGGTGATCCAAAGTAGAGCTGTCATTTCAATTCAATGTCTCCTAAGAAGGATTTCTTGACTGATGGGTTCAAAAGCAGCTGAGGTCCAGAAGGATGAGTAGGCTCTCTGAGTTTGTGTCTGTGTTGCAGAGCAGAGATCATCTTTATGCAAAGAGCTGCTCATGCCACTGGTCTAAATATATGGCCTGAGCAGTACAAGTGATATATAAGGTTAGACACAGGTATACTTGTTACTGCCTATTTTTCTTTTTTGGGGTATTTACTGAATTAGTTAAATAAGCAGTTGTGCCGTTTATCTGGTGCTCTGCTTACAAGTGCTGTTAGCTGCCAGAAGAGAATCCAGATGTTTCTGAATGTATAAGTAGCAGGGATCAAAATGAAGATAAGATAAGTAGGAGTTAAAAGAAGCTGCTGGTTATCAGGCATCACCCAGTGAGAAGGAGCTACCGCTGGAGCCGGTGAAGCCAGAACCTAGCCCATCTATACATATCTGTCTACTACATCTAACACATAAGGCTATATATGTTTTCTTTACTTTTTCCGATTGCAGTCTTATGAAAATGTCCATATGCAGAGAGTTATTGTGACATACGGCACTTGTTTGACACTAGTTGTCCTGGGGAATCAAAGGGAGCTTCTGGTACCACACGCTGTCACTCTAAACAGGCTCTTCCAGGCTACAGGCAAGAGCCAAAGAGCTCTCAATTATTTAAATCCACGAGTTGTATGTGTCTGAGTCTGGCACTGCAATCTCTCTGACAAGGATGTTCCTAATTTGCGTTCCAGTCGCCCAGGCAGGAGGAGAAAGCTGAACTGATGGGTTGATTGGCTGAATTATCAATCAATCGACCTGCCAGAAGCTGAATTTCCAGTTCTCTCAGGGCTGTAGCTTTTCATTCAACTTTGAACTTTTTTCAATTGCCCATATTACTAGTTGGGAGGCCTTGGTAGTAAAAATGCCTTTTGGTAGTGGGAGTGAATAACAAATCTGGTGCAGTCAGGTGCTGCTAATTTGATGTAAGAATCATACTGTGTGACAAAAAGTGAAAAAGTGCAGTCACCAGAATAGACAAAAGAATAATTTCATGTGTAAAGCTAATTTAGCTCATTACTGGTTCCCGGGCTTCAATGCAAAGTGAAGTATGATGACTGATACCTGACAGTTGAAGTAAGCACGCTGGCCAAGTGAGGGGGTACCACATGCAGTCATTTGATGAGGCCATCTGTGTCAACTGCTGGGGATCATTTGGAAATCACAGAAGGTATGAATTACTGAGGTCCCTACGTGGAGTTCAGGGGGTGCAAAGTCTGCCACTACAAATACCAATTGCGCGTTGGGGCTGCGGCAGACCGGGGGATCTTAAGGGAGGACCACATATGCAACAGAGAACTGAGAAAAAAGTGCTTTATGGGGCAGGGTGCACATGAGTGATGCAGGAAGTACCATGGCAAGGGCATTTTAGTGAGCTTCAGTAAAGTTATCCATGCCAGAGACTACTGTCTTTAACCTCTACGCCCATGTCTGTAGATACAGGAGAAGTATAACTGTGATAGGCGACAGTATGTCTAGCAATGCAAAGGCACAGGGCCACAACATTATCTTCCTGGATGATTGGTAAAACGTCTGACTTCGAATACTAATCTCCACTGACAAAATAGCAGCATTAGCAAACTTCAATTCATGAGTAGAAGACTGAGCAAGCAAACCAATGCAATAATGTGTGTGTAATATCAAAAACTGTAGGGTTCACCCAATGGGCACAGTGCCGTACTCAAAAGGCAGGACATACCTCGGACATTGGGCCTCATTACGTAGTAGGTGGTAAGGGATTACCGGCACCGGTAAGGTCACCGGTGCCGGTAATCCCTTACCACCTATTCCGAGGTCCCTTAGCGTGTCTCTTCCTCAACGCCTGGTTTTACCAGGCATTATGGATAGGACCCGTTAAGGGACTTCACAGCTAATAACGGTACCGCAAATTGCGGTACTGTTATTAGCTCCATCCCCATTCCCATTGAGCCCTATGGCGGCTCGAATGCCAATGGGGAATGGTTCCCGGAATCGGGACTTACTGGTTCCTCCAAGGTTGGAATGACACGGTAAGTCCCTATTTCGGGAACCCGGACCCGGAATGCGGTAAGGGGGTAGCCATGGTGCTAATAGCACCATGGCTACCCCCTACCACGTAATGAGGCCCATTATCTTCTCCTTAGACACCTCAGACAATGAAGCAACCATGATGACTTCGCTCTCGTGATCCCATGCACATTAACCTCGGCTCAAATATCAACAGTCTGCGGACAATAAGGTTAAAGAACATCTCAAGAGAAGGCTTCCCTGTCACTTTCTCTAATATACAACCACAGGACAACACATATGAAAACCATGAAGCTTTACTACGAGAGTTCCACAGTTCAATGACTAGAATCCGGAACATCTCAGCAACCTCAGAACTGAAGAAGCTTACATCAGAAATTAAAGCTGCCAGCAAATTATCTCCAAAAGGAGCTGGTAACCCTGAAAAGAAGGGGATGAAAATGTGAGTGGGCATATCTGAAATACGGGTACAATAGTGGCACATTGGTGTGTCTAATTCACGGCAAAAGCAAGCGGGAAACTCAAAGACATCTCCAACATTTAACGGAAGCAGTCTAACCGAGACTGCATGATGAACAATTTTATCTCACACCCAAAGAAATAGCAGATGATGATTATTCCTGCTTGAAAAATAGGATTGACAGCTCCCAAGACACCTCCTCCCTTTGTGCCATCAGAGATCCACCAACTACCTCCATTCTCAACACCTTCCACTCTATTGCAGATAAAACCTGTGAATGTATTGAACACATCTTCTGTAATTATCATCACTGTCCCCTGCACTAGCCTTGCACTCCAACCCTTCCTTGACAATAGAAACAGTACCACAGATAGCTACAATAAAAATAGCTTATTACTCTGCTCCTCAAAAAACCCAGTACAGACCATGCGCTCCGTGCCAATTTCCATCTAATCTCAAATTTCCTGTTTGTGGTAAACATTCTGAAAAAGATGGTCAAATCAGGAGGCGTGCCCAGCAGACATGCAGTGAAGCTGCACTCCGTGAGAGTTCCCGCAAGATCCTATAAAAAATAGCAATAGTGGAAACCTGGGAACAACAGCAACTGCCTGAAACATAGTAGTAGAGTGGTAAACATACCCGGAGCCTGAGGCAAGGAGGTGTAGGGAGAAGGAGGGCCACGGGCAGAGAAAAGCGGCTTGGAAAAGAGCGACCGGCACCCCCAAGATGGCAGTCGCATGACTCAAGCTGAAGGAAGACGCATCGGGGGCCGCCTGACAGAGTACACAGTAGAGTGGAGAGAGCTTGCCCGGGACCCCCGCTAGCAGCAATTGACCCCCGGCAGGGTCAATGGAAGAAGGAATGGGTAATGTGCTGCGATGGGAGATGAGCGAGCAAGAGGCAGAGTAAATGGCTGGTGAGTCCCGCAACACCACGGCAGGAACGCCAGAGTGGTGTGGGTGAGAAGGGACTGCAGCAGTGCGACCACTGAGTGCCTGGGGCAGAGGGACACAGAAAAAGAGAAGGCACCTGAGAACCGGAGAGACCTAGGGACTCGGAACATCCGGGAACGTTCAGTGGCTGAACGTGTGTGACGGAATAAGTGGAGCATTGTGGAGTGCGCACATCTACAGCTTTGCCCTCAGTGCTCACGGCTCCAACAGAGAGCGGGAGAAGGCCTCTATCATGTAGGTGATCCCCTCAGGATTTGGACCAGGGTGGTGCCTGCTCAGAGAACAGGGTAGCAGGGCACAGAGCACTGTGGAGGTGCTACCATCCAGGTGATTGAGGTCTGGCCTGATGACCCCCTGGAGTTGATTACAGCGGAGAGGCCGGTGCAGAGGAGCGGAGGCGGGATGGAGGGAGCCACTGGCGCGAGGGAGATGAGCACCACAAACTACAGCTCCGCAACGACTACAACAGCAGAGGCCGAGAGGAGGTGAGAGGTGGAGTATAGGGAGGAGCAATGGGGCGCTGCTGTCGGGGACACTGGAGGATGGCCCGCCTATGTTGAGAGTGCTCGAGAGAAGGTGACCACCCCGGCAAGGAGCATAAAGGTGTGACCAGGTGCCTGTGAGGCCCAAAAATACTGCAGGCTAGGCGGGGGGGTCAGGGAACACGAAGGACCCGGCCGAAGGGATAACGCAATGGCAGAGGAGCTCATACGGCACCCCCATAACACTACGCCAGATGACGAACGAGGGTCAGGACGTCACCAGCAAGGAGGGAAACCCTGGGACTGAGTAAGAGGAATCTTGGCTGGTAAATGAGAACCTGAGAATAACTGGGTGCAGAGACAATCTCACAACTCCGGCTCACACACTGAGGCCACAGAGGCATATACTGTTGTTAGGAGACCATCAAGGTGCGCATAGAACGAGCTGAGATGGCGGATAAGCAGCGGAAAAACAGGGGCAGACAAACAGTCATGGAAGCCTACACCAGTAAGGAGCAAGGCAACTCGAGCCAACGTGGAACTACAGAGATGGAGGCCACTCCGTCGCTGGTGCACCCACAGGAAGAAGGACTAATCCTGGCAGCCATATCAGCCCTGAAGGCAACGATGGAACATAAAATAAATGCCGTCATAGTGAATGTGGGTTTATTACGGCAAGAGGTCCGGGGTCTGGCATCTGGGGACGGCTGAGCAGCAGGTACAAGACAATGCCGGGCACATTGTGGGGACCCGGACAAAGTTAGAGGACCTAATTGACAGAGTACAAGTCCTGGAAAGGGGCACAGAGGATGCAGAAGGAAGAGCCCGGGGGAACAATGTACGAATCCTTGCCCTCCCGGAGGGGGACGAGGTAGAGATGTGTTGGCGTACATCGAGACATTGCTCCTGCAAGAGGTGGGCCCGGGTACGCTCACACGGGGGTTCACAGTGGAATGTCCACACAAATTTCTGGCAAGAAGATCCCCGCCGGGAGCACCACAAGGCCTATAATAGGAAAGATCATGAATTACAAAGACAGGGAGAGGATATTGGCCTTCTCCAGAGAAGGAGGAATCATCACTAGGGGGTCCGCGAAACTGGCAATATACCCGGGCTATATACAGTACATGCTAATCTACCCGGCCAAATTGAAAAACCTACATAAAGACAAATCTCACTTCTTCGAGAATGCAGAGGAGGCCCAAGCCTGAATGGACGGACAGGGAATCCAGCAACTTCCGAGTATATGACACAATGTGCCAGGACTCCCCCAGAAGAGAAATCTAGTGCGGGAGCACACAAGTCTGCGACACCAAGGTGAAAGAAAGGTGTCCTGACGAGAGCCGCTGTGGGCGGCTGGAACGGACTCCAAAGGTTTTTGTCTTAGATGCTAGTTTTGGGGCATCATGCTGCTATCGATTACTTGGGAGGGGAGAGGAGGGAGCAAGAAAGGAGCCTGCGCCTGAGCAGGCAGGTTACTGCTGGGCAGTTTTGTTTAGCACTGTTTGTGGATTGTTGGGAGATTTGTGAGGGGAGGTGGGGGGTTTGAGAGACAGATCAGAATAAGAGTCTGACCGCTGAGTTGCTGCTAGGTGCTAAGGTTAAGTACAGGGGACGCCCTTGCGGTTGCAGTGAATTGGGCGAAGGGACGGGAGGATGAAAGTGGATCAAGAGGTGGGGAGAATAGTGCAGGGTCTAATAGGCCGAGCCATAACCAGTGGGAATCCAATAGGGTGGCAGGAGAACACTGACTGCAGTGGGAGGGCAGAAATCGGAGAACTGTTGGACAGACGGAAGGGGCAATGGGAATTGAGACGCCCGGTTGCATACGTCCATGATAAAAGATAGAGGGGTGGACATACTCCCGTGGCACGTCAGAGGGCTCAATAATTATGTGAAAAGGTTGCGAAAACATACATACCTGGTAAAGAAGGGCATATACAGGTGGTGATGCTACAAGAAACGCACTTCGCAGCGGACCGACAAGCCACTATGGCTAAGAAGTGGGGGGCAAGATGTATGGTTCCCCCTTTTGTGCATATGCAAGGGGGTGTCCTGGTTTGGATAGCCCCGACTGCCCCTTCCACCAGCTGGAATACAGAAAAGATGACAAGGCTAGGCTGGTAGTGGTGCACGCCCTGTGGGACAATAGGGAAGTGTGCTTTGTGAACACTTAAGCTCCAAACCACGATGCCTCAGTGTTTTTCAGGTCATTATATTCTAAGCTAGCCAAGTAGAAGGAATCAGTGTGGGTCTGGGGTGGGGATTTTAACTGCACCAACAACAGGGAAGTCTGCTTCGTGAACACTTACGCTCCAAACCACGATGCTTCAGTGTTTTTCAGGTCATTATATTCTAAGCTAGCCAAGTAGAGGGAATCAGTGTGGGTCTGGGGTGGGGATTTTAACTGCACTCTCAATCATAGACTGAATAGGTTAGACACAAAATATAAAAAGTCTGCACCACCGGCCAGAGTACTTGGTTCTCTGATGCGGGACCTATGGCTAGCAGATGTCTGGAGGGAGGCACATGGTGAGACATAGGATTATCCTCACTTTTCATCCCCCCATGCAGTGCACACAAGGATAGACTATGGGCCTCATTCCAACCCAGGCGTTAAGGGGTTTACGGCGCCGTAAACGGCGCCGACCCTTAACGCCTGATTACAAGGTCCCTTAGCGCCATGGTGAGTTTAACGCCTGCTTTTTGCAGGCGTTAAAATCCATGGCGCTAAGGGACCTTGGAGATAATTACGGCACCGTAATTTACGGTGGCGTAATTATCTCCTTCCCCACTCCCATTATGCCCTATGGGGCAAAAATGGGAATGGGGAAGGGTAAATGGGAAATGGGGATTTACCGCCCCACTCACCTTGGAATGGGGCGGTAAATCCGCCAACCACCATGGCGTAAACGTAGTTTACGCCATGGCAGTAAAGGTACGACCCAGGCGGTAACTTACCGCCTGGGTCGTAATGAGGCCCTATATCTTCACAGGAAGGGAAATTCTGGGAGAATTTGTGCACACAGAATACAGCTCAAGGGGGCTATCGGATCACGCCCTGCTCTTGATGATATGGCAAACTAGTGCCCCCGAGACCCTTAATACCCACTTGGCGGTTGCGGGCCAAAGCCTTACAAGACAGGGTTTTTAGTGAACACCTGGGAAAGAAGGTAGAAGAGTACTTCAATATTAAGATTGGTAGCGCAGGGAAATCAGGCGCACTATGGGAAGCATTCAAGGTAGTGGCGAGAGGAGCAGCGATAGGGAAAACGGGGGGACTCAGAAAAGAAATTCTGGGGACCCTGGAGGAGGTCGAGAAGGAGTTGGAGGAGAAGAAAGACGCTGAGGGAGGTCCACAGAGAGAGCCTGGGACATTGTTAGAACTGAGGCAAAAATATATGGGTGAACGGGAAAGGCTGGTGAGACTAGATTTTGCCAAGTACACCCAAAGGCTACATGGGGAGGGGACAAGCCCGGGAGAATGTTGGTGTGGCTATGCAGGCGAGAGGAGTCAAGGTACATGATCAGCGCGGTTACTGATGATAAAGGAAAGGTGGTCAGGACTCAAGTTGAGATCAAAAATGAGTTTTTGAGCTACTATAAATCTCTATACTATGACACTGAGTCTGTTTTGACCAGAGGTGTGGAGGATGCACTAGCTCAGATAGATCTTCCAAGACTAAAAGCAGAACAGATAGACAGGTTAGATGTGCCCCTGACACTAGAGGAAATAAGGGAGGTGATCAGGGACCTCCCGACAGCCAAAACCCTGGGGCCAGACGGACTCCCAGGAGAGTTCTACAAAACATACAGAGACATAGTAGTGCCTAAACTGCTGGCGGTCTTCACAGAGGCATACGAGCTGGGAGTGCTCCCCACCAGCTTACGGGAAGCTATGATAGCACCTATCCTTAAGCCAGGCAAGCCCTCACAGAACTGTGGATCATAAAGACCTCTCTCGATGGCGAACCAAGACAGTAAAATCTTGACAACTGCACTGGCAAACAGGCTTAGAAAAGTAATAGGAGATTTGGTCCACAGAGATCAAACTGGGTATGTCCCGGGGCGTAGTATGACATGGAACCTGAGAAGGCTACACTACGTTATAGATAGCACTAACCAGGTGAAGGAGGGCTGCGTAGTGGCGCCATTGGACATGGGAAAAGCCTTCGACTCGGTCCGCTGGAACTGGTTGCTGGTGACCCTGAAGCGATTCGGGATCGATGAAGGCTTCCTAAAATGGGTGTCACTGATCTACACAACTCCCATGGTGAGAGTGAAGATAGAAAGACACACATCGGAGGCATGGGAGGTACAGAAGGGAACTAAGCAGGGGTCCACTGTCACTAGGTGTTGTATATCCTGGCCTTGGAGCCTTGACCGTGTGCCTCCGAACGGAATATGTGGATGCAGGGATCAGAATAGATGAGGTGACACATTTAGTGTCCCTGTATGCAGATGACATGTTGTTGCATGTCACCAGACCAGAGGAAAACTTGCAATACCTACTGGACGTCATAGACCAATTTGGTACCCTTTCAGGTATTACCATGAACCGGGAGAAATCCAGACTATTCCCACTTGTGGGGCTGGGGTCTGCAGTGGGCGACTGAAACCTTCCGTTACTTAGGTATTAATGTGTGGCACGACCCAGAGGCGGAGCATAGGGACAATAAACTGAAGGCGCATAAGGGCATAGCCGACTTGATGGGATTGTGGAGGGAGCTAAGGAGGAGGTGTGGGTGGGCACCGCTATATCATGCAGTTTGTTGTAATAATTTACACATTTCGTTGTAGAGTTGATGGCGAACCTCAGAGACCCAGTATGCACTATACTGGTATGTAATAATGAGCAAACAAATGTGTCTGATGAAAGATTTTCCTCAAACCTAGGGTCGCCAATTGTGTAGTGAAAACTACCAGTGAATATTACTCCTTCATATAGTCTCAGAGAGCAAAGACAAAAGGTCCATATGGAAAAAAACATTTTTATAGTTTTTCTTGTGGTTTTTTATTATTACTAAAGTTCATTTTAGTGAAGAAGCAGAATCCAAGCAAAGCCAATGCATTTCGGGCCTATTGATTGGTCCTTCATCAGGGCCAATTCTGCTATTGTCTGTGATTTGAGCACATATCACATTTTCCAATCCACAATTTTCACTTCTCTATAATCGCACTTAGTATTCATTCATAAGGCCAAGACAGTTTGTTTATCTCCACAAGTGTTGTTGACAAGTATGTACCAGGAGCCTTGTCCTTTTTAAGGATCGCAGGCCGATACATTTTTAACTTCACTCTTTTAAAAAAATTGGTTTCCTACTCTGGACTGAAATGGTAAATCTTTTGCGTTTTGTCAGGTGGTGCCTCTACATCCAGGATTTCAACACTGTTGTTTTTTTTCTTTTGGGGCGTATTCTTAATGAAAAGTAACAAAGATGAATCGCAATGGGCCCACCTGAGGAGGAAGCTGCCACTAGGGGCGTCAGGTGGAGTGACCCTCCTGAAGATCGTTGTACTTCCTCGTCTCCTCTACTGTTTTACGAATATACCTTATAATATACCCAGGGGCTTCTTCCAACAACTAAACACGATGGCCAGGGTATTCATGTGGGAGAGGGGATGAAATAGAGTCGCTTTGCGTACACTACAGAGGGATTACACGAAGGGTGGAATGAAGGTACCCAACTTTGAGTTCTATTATCTAGTGGAACAGATGCAGCTTGTTGGTAAACTGGTTGGCGGATGAAGCAACACAGGACATCTGGTTGCTGCAGCCGATGCTAGTCAGACCATTTCTAAAAGAAGTCTTATGGGTAAAAACACAGACTTTGTTAAGACCCTCAGGCTTGATCAAACTTGGTAGGGAAGTCTGGAGGAGTACCTGGAAGTTACTGGGAGCCTCAGACCCATGTTCCACATGTGTCCCCTTGGTGGGTGTTGTGGGAGAGCAGCATGGAGTCGTGGGACATTTGAGGAGACAATGGGGGAGAAGAGGAGTAGCTATGGTGGGAGACCTACTACGGGAAGGCAAGGCTATAAACTTCCAAACCCTGGTCAGAGATTACGGCATTCAGGGGGCCAGTTTTTACTATACCTAGGCATGGTTAGACAAATTAAAAAAAGATGGTTAAGCCCACGGGGGACGGTGGACTTCAATGAGACGCTAGAAACCATATATGACATATCGGAGGGGGTATACATGGTCTCCAGGCTGTATGACCTGTTTAAGTGTGAGAGGAAAGTGGGATCTAGATATGGGGAGGGTTTTCACAGATGAGGAATGAAGGAGAGTGCTGCAGTGCACGAAACAAGTCTGGAGAAATGCCAGATTCAGAATAATCCAACTGCATGTAGTGCAAAGGGCATACCTAACCCTGGGCAGATTTACCTATATAACGGGGGAAAACAAACACGCCTGCCCGAGGGGCGCACAGGGCGGGACGGATATGATGCACTTGTTTTGGGTATGTCCAGTGATTGGGAAATTCTGGCGAATGCTGGCAGAAAGGGTGACAAAGAGGGGTATACAGCTGGCAACTGCGACCCCTGTCTGCTAGGCCTATTCCAGAGGGGCAGAAGACATGCTGCTCACCATGCCAAAATGTAAGATTTGATCTGCATACTAGCAAAAAGAAGAATAGCAATGGCGTGGAAATCGACTGAGGGTCCCAAACTAGAGGCTTGCTGGGCAGACCTGAAAAGGTGGTCATTAGCAGAAACTGTGGTGTGGTGCAGGGCACTACAAAGAGGAATACATGAAAGGAGTGAAGGGGTAGAAGCCTGGAATGCATTAACACAGGCTATGTTTTGCCTGGACTCAGAGGTGGTGGATTGAGGCATATACTCAAAGGGGGTAAAAGGCAGGCATCAGAGGGTGGAGGGGCGGCAGATGGCATGGCTAAGCGAAGGACTATGGATATGGTTGCAGCAAGAAGACTGGGTGAGGAGTGGTAACCCAGTACTTGAACACTTAAAATGGTGTGATTCATTGACATTTAGCATTGTGTGATGTCAAGTTATTTGTGATTTTTTCGGTACAAATCAGTCTGAATGGCAACACCCCCCTTTTTGTGTATATACGAGGAGTGGGAAGGGCAGGGGGAGGGGGTAACAGCCAACGAGACGTTTTATACGAAGAATTGTATACATATATGATTTCACTGCAGAAAGGAAGTCTGTCTAGAGTTGGGTTTGTTCCTATATTTAAAAAAAAATTAAAAAAGTAAAAAAAAAATAGTCAAATCACAACTTCAAGAACATTATGAGAGCAAAGTGCTACTTCTTGACCACCAGTTAGGCTTAAGACCCAGCTGGGGGGTGATGGCGAGCATCCCCCAGATAGCAAGATCCTCCCCACAATGAGAGCCAATAATGGACTCTCCCAATATTGGAATAAGGCTAAGACAAGTGCGGGTGAGCTTAAATGGGAGTTTATCAATCAGAATAGGCATGCAAAGGACTCTGCAAACTCCGAGAGCGCTCTGTCTGACAATAGCAAAGACAGGCGTATATATTTACAAAAAACTTCATAAGAACCTACATACTATACGGGGCACAAGTTCGTGGGGATTGGGTGGCGACGACTAACTGTAGGTGCCGCTGTGATGTGGTTTGCCGTGGTTGGTGGACGTCACTGGTTACCCTTGTGGGCGGGGCCGGGCAGGTCAGCTGGGTTCATCCGGACGGTGTTGTTGTGCCAGACGTGACCGGTGTCAGTGTTGAACGTCTTTCCTGGCTTTCTGCCCTAAAGCCATGCACACCGCAGTCATTCAACATTGCAATACTTTCTTCCCCGGTAAATCTTCCAATAGGTTATTCTACAGGTTAATGCAACACAGGAGGAATGCACCTAGAGTGGGGTCCGAGTTATCGTGAGCTGTCCGAGTTATCATGTCTCGTTAGAAGTCATTATGAATGTGTTCCTGTAATGTTGCTATAATATTGGGTGTCCTAATTTTACAGGGGCCATTAACCTAAGGTGAGCCGGTGGGTCGTGGAGCCTAAGAAAGGGCGCCTTCGGGCCTGTGTTTATTGCCGGGGTTTACTGCTGGGTTGCAAATAATTCAGGTGGCAAGCCGTGGCCTTGGGTGCTGCGGGGGAATGTGAATGTTTGACGCGGCTCCAGCCGAATTGGGGGAGGTGGAGCAGAGCAGCACAGGCCTCTGCTTTTCCGTCTGGCAGGCTTCAATGGGGAGGAAGGGGGAATGGCCTTGGATATGCCCCCAATGGTATTTTCCTCATGTGTTGCACATTTAAGTGGAAGAGGCATAAACATTCATATAATATACAATACTCATTGAGTCTTTTCAAAGCTTATGTTTTCAACATTGTTAGTGCCTATTACATGGCCATTTCAAATGGGTTACGTATATGTTAAGTATTTAACAACCACAAGATTTTGTTACATTTCTATACATGCGCGGTAAGCGAGGTAGTAGTAAGGTTGGTGGAGCACGCAGGAACAACCGGCCAATGAGACTGATGACAGTGACACATGGTGAACTTGGACATACATACTGTACATTTTCGTGCACCATTTACATGAGCTCCCAATAGGGCTGTATTTGTTTTCCTTTGCACTCTAGCAGCATTAGTTCAGTTATGGCATGTGACCTTGGGGTGCAGTCTTCTCGGCGAAACATATAACATGAAAACCCCGGGACACCTTTACCATTTGCGCATAGCTACGGGGATGTGGGTACTTCAACCTGTATGCCATATAAGCACACATTCTGCCATTTTCATGGAGGTTACATGTTTTTAGTCAGAAAGGTCATGGAGAGAAGAGTTTCCTCACAGGTAGTTTGCTCATTAGTATTTGGGGGCTCTGCTTTTGTCAGGGGACCATTTTACAGTTCTTTTCCACCCCGGCCCTGCTGGCCGGGTCATACTGGGAACAGTGATACACTGCGGAAGGTGAAATGTTACAGTGTTTGCATCTAACACTAGCTCATGTCCGTCTGTTCGTGGGAACGGGCTCTCAGCGGATCTGCCAGGGAGCTGTGGCCGCAGGGACAAGTTAGACTCTCCAGGGGTGGGGGCTGCGCTGTGGTGCACTGGGCTCAAACCATTTTGATTTCACAAAATGGTTTCCAGGGCCTAGCTAAATACAGCATGTTTGGTCAATGTCTTCAGCCAGTGGTCCACCCGCCACCTGGGTCCTGGTGGCAGGGGGAACCCCTGACGAGCCATGGACTTCACAGGGGGAGAGGCTGCAGGGGAGGGGGTCTCTTGGACCAATCCTCCCATACATTTCCCCCCTTTCGTTACTTAAGTAACGAATACTGTAACTCCCTCAACCTCTTGCGTTCTTCTTCTTCAGCTACAGCCTCATCCCATGCAGGGGTACCTTTTATGGGCATCCATGCCCTACACACTCCTCGCAGGCTTTCTCCCCTTCTAGCATACTCGTCCGGGGTGCACGTCAGATATATACACCCTTCATCCTCGTTCAAATCCACCCACACCTCCTCATACCATTCAAGTATACGGGGCTCTTTAATTGTAGTGTGCCACAGCCTGTCTACCACATCTCCGCTGTGGTACCTAGGCACCATCTGGTATCTTGGTGTGTTTTCTGTTCCTGTTTGTACCTCTACTTCCTGCATATGTTGTACCGTACCACGAGCGTTGCCCATTGTCACCATCATCATTGCACCGTTTGGTACTGCGTTTGCACAACATCGAAGGCCCACCTGGCACATACAAAAGATAAAAAGGAGGAACACTACTGTCGGCCTCAAAAATTTAACAGTCATTCCCAGCCATGATGGGACCCAGGAGAAGATGTTGTCGAACCATGTGCTTGCTTCTGCTCCAACTTCCATTTTCATTCTTTCTCCTAGGTTATGTACTGCTTCGATCACATGGGACAAGGAACCATTATCCGCGTCTTCGGAAGGTACGAAAGTGCAGCAGGCACTTCCAATTTTTCGGCAAACACCTCCGTCCATTGCTGTCAACAGGTCCAAGACATACCTATTTTGCATGGTCATTAGCCGCAGTGCTCGCAGTTCCACCTTTATTACGTTAAATCCTTCTTCAGTGTCATTCGCCAGCTGGATCAGCTCCCAGCGTGTAATTTGGAGCCATTTTGCATTTGCTTGTGCCTGGATGCTAGGGATGAGTGAGGCAAAGAAAGTTTCTGCAGAGCTGAATAATCGATATCTATCCGGGATCCGTGCTAGCAGCTCTGATGATGCTTTTGATATGTAGTTTGATGATTGTTTGTTTCATGACAGCATCTCCTCCTTTTTACCGGGAGACAGGACATATACTTGTGACTCTGCAGTTGGCTGGGCCTCATTCTGCTGAGGGGTCTCTCGCATTCTCTTGCTCCCAGCAATGTGGCTTTCCGGGATCACCATTAGTGCGGAATGTAGGGTAGCCAATGAGCAGCTGCCACTCCAAGATTGTGGGAGGTGCAGGTATGCCTGGTTGCCACATACCCAATAAGTGTCCATGAGGGCAGCTGTCCCCTGTCTCATATCTGGGATGGTGAGGGTCTTGTTGCAATTTTTGTTTATCCCCATGATGACTTTCCTGTCTCCCTTGAAACACAGTTCATAGATTATTTCTTTCTGTAGCTTGAAGGGCTTTTCAATGGCCGTCACCCAAGTCAATTTTGAGATGTGCTCCTTCCAGACTGGTGTACAAGTTTTTTCTATCCATTGCAGTTTCTCTGGTGCCACACCTCGCAGCGCTTCAGCTTTGCACATTATCTCTTCATCTTTCCACTTATTTTCTGAAAATAGTGTCCCTTGTATTATAAAAAATGGTTCCTCCAAACAAATCACTCCTACCGCCTTCGGATAACATGTCTTCTCATTCTGCAGCATTTTGAAAGTTACCTCATGTGCCTGGAAGGTGTTCTTAATTCTGCACAACGTGAGATGAAGGAGACATTGGGCATCGACAATAGGCAATTCTTTGGGCAGCAATACTTTGGGTGTACCTGAAGCGTGGGGAATGAGGGAGCAGGCATAACAGCTCTCATTTGTTGTTTGCTTAGCTATTGCACTCATGTCCGCATACCATTTATTTGTCTGGTGGGGGTGTCGTGGGTCTTCCATTTTGTCCAGTCCCAACCCATAATACTCGTCATATTTTCTCCTTCCCACCTCCCTTTTCCTCCTGTTATTTCTAAGATATCTCCCAGCTCCGTGGGCGAGGAACAGTGTAGGCCCCCCTTTCTCCCCTTCGCCCCCCTTTCCCCATTCATTGTATAATGCTTCGTATCTCACAGCCATCTTTTCATTGTCTTTCTCTATACTATCTAGCAGTGTGTTTTCTATTGCGGGAGTGGACACGCTGGTGGGGGTGTTGTATACCCATGATATAACAGAGGGGTTGCGATCATTTAAACTGTGGGCATTGTAATTAGATGCTTTTGGTGGGGAAGTTGTGCTGTTTCGCGTTTTTTCCTGCAGTCTTTCATTTGGCGAGATAGCAACATTGGGCGGTGTCGTGTAATATCCCCATATGAGTTTAGATCCGTCCCACACCAAAAAATCACCTTCTTTAGTATTTGCAGTTATTGTTTCATTTGTCGCATTAATTCCGTTGTTCCCTTTCCCTCCCCCCTCGTTCATCTCGATAGAGATGAACGCTATAAACCAATACGTAACCAAGCCAAACAATATTGTAAAAAATAATGTAATGCATACAGACAATCCACACTCATACGAATATCTACATCTTTCAGCTAAAACTTTTCTATATCTAACAAATCTATCCGTTGCAGGCTGCCCGTTAGTTGCCATGGTAGTTCCTGTTTGAGATATAAAAGTGCATTAAGTGCGTGCATGTAAACATTCTTTTTTGGCACTGTTTGTGCCAGGATGTCATGGAAAGGAGATGGGTTGGGGAAGGAGGGGGGAACGTGGGAAATGTACAGAGAGGGGAGCAGACAATATATATATTTTTCACATCGTTATTTACACGTGAACTTTTTTTTTTTTTTTCATTTATCTCGATCGATAACCTGTAATATAATTTCTTTCGTTAACTTTTTGTCTGTCAGTTACACTCCTCCATTCACTTGTTCATGTTCACTCATCATTCTCATTACTTTTGTTTGCTGTTGTCTGTGCCTCCCCATCCACCTCTTCCTGTACACTATTATATGTCTTTCGCACATCTGTCAAATGTATCCAGTATTTGAGCCCCTTTACTTTTACAGCTGTAGGGGTACAAAATACCACTTTGTACGGCCCATGGAACCCTGGGGCATTCCACCGGCGCACAAAGCTCCGGACATAAATGAACTCTCCTGGCATTAATTGTGCCTGTGCTTCATGTTCTGTAAGGGACACCGTTGTGTTTCCTTCTTCCCTTGTGAATGGTGGTGAGAGCTGCTTTGAGATTGCTCGCGCTGCCCTAGTTAGCCTCTTTAGGTATTCTGTGAATTCATCTCCTAATATCGTGGCGCTTCTGTGTGCATCTGAGTGTTGGCGTAGTGGGGAATGTGCAAGGTGCATCCGTCTCCCTGTCACAATTTCGTGTGGGGACAGATGGTGGTCCTTGCTCGGCTGATTCCTCAGCTCAAACAGCGCAAGGGGTAAACAGTAGATCCAGTTTTTCTTTAACGAAAAACACAATTTAGACAGTCTCCCTTTTAACAGTCCGTTCATCTTTTCGACAACGCCATTACTTTGAGGATGATAAATCGGGCACAATTTATGTTTTATTCCCAATAACGTGGTCACTTCTTTGAAGACCTCGTTCACAAAATGAGTGCCGTTGTCTGAGCGAATTACGTCGCAAATTCCCCAACGCGGGAACACTTCCCTTACTAGGAACTTTGCAGCGCTCTTAGCATCAGGTCGTGCACATGGGCCTGCTTCCACCCACCTCGAAAATGGACATACAACCACTATCATGTAGCGTGCCCCATTACACCTCTCCCCCATGTCTGCATAATCAATGTGCAGTTCTCTGAAGGGCCCTATGGGTTTTGGAATTGTCCCCCTGAGTGTTCGTAGAGTCATTCCAGAGTTATATATTTGGCACGTTGTGCACTCCATTGTCAATCTAGATATGTGTTCTTGGAGACATGGCAAGAACCAGTCTTCTTGTATCTCTGCTGCAATGTGTTGTTTGGTGTTATGTGCGGGGAAGTGTAATTGCTGAAATCTCTAACAGTTTAACGGGCATTACTACTTTTCGTGAGTTATTTTGGCGCCATAGTAAGTCTGTTGCCGATTGGCTGCACTCTCTTTTTTCCCCACACCATCTTTTCATCACAACTGACCCCTTCCTGCAGCTCTAGTATTTGTGATATGGGCATGACATTGTATCCTTCTGGGAGCTCTTCGCTCGTTTTGTGCTGTAATAGGTACTCACCTGTTCCATGTCTTTCAAAATATGAAGCTTCCTTGGCAGCAGCGTCTGCTGCTGCGTTCCCCAAAGATACAAAGTCTGTGTTGGGTGTATGTGCTTGGCATTTCACTATTGCTACCACTGTTGGATCTTTTAGGGCCTCAATCAATTCTTTCAGCAGTTGAGCATGTTGCACTGGGGTCCCATCTGCCCTTCGAAACCCCCTCTGCCCCCACCGGGCTAGACCTCCGTGTACTGTCATTGTCATGTAGGCTGAATCTGTATATATTGTTACGGCACATCTTTTAGCTGCATGTAATGCTTCTATTAGGGCGATAAGTTCCGCTGCTTGTGCTGAGAAATGGGATGGGAGGTGGTACTGTACTAGTACTTCATACTCACCGTCTTCTAGCCTCACTACTGCCAGTCCCACATGTTTCTCTCCTGTGTCCATGTCAATCGACACTGACCCATCCACAAAGTACACCTCTCCCTCACTCAGGGCATTTTCGCACACCACAGTGCCTTCCCCCGTTTATCCTGTGTAAGTTCCACAATTGTGTTCTTGCATGTCCTCTAGTGTGCATGGTTCTGTGATGAATGTTGCCGGGTTTACTGTCCTGCACCTTACCACGTGAATATTGGCGCTGGACAATATTATTTCATAGGCAGTTGCTCGCTGTGTGGTCAGTGTACTTTTTGATCTTTCAAGTATTGCAAATAATGAGTGTTCCACAAACAACGTGACAGGGCACCCCATTACTATTGTGGCACTTTTCCCAATGGCGAACGCGGCGGCGGCGAGAGATTGCTCGCACGCAAAGTGGCCTTGCATCACCGCATCCAATGTGCCACTATAGTAAGCCAATGGTTTGTGTCCTAGGGAAGTCTTTTGTGTCAGTACAGCTGTCATGAGAGTTCCCTTACAATGTGAGAACAAGTAAAATTCACGCTCATAATCAGGATTGGCGAGTACTGGAGCACTCGAAATCAGCTCTTTTAGTGACTTAAACGAGTCACTCATTTCTTCTGACCACTCTATTTTCTTGTTCTCTTGCTGGGCCTCCTTGAGTGCTTGCAGTAATGGCCTGGTGTAGGCTGCATAATCTAATATCCATGCTCTACAATAGTTACACATTCCCAAGAATGTCTGCATCTTCTTCACTGTTGTTGGTTCTCTCACTGACCTTATTGCTTCCACTCTGTCAGGGATTATTCTTTTCCCGTCTTTTGATATCAGCTGTCCCAGGTACTGCACCTCTGTCTGACAGTATTGTAGCTTTCCCTTGTCCACCTTGTACCCTTTATTCGCCAGTAGAGTCAAAAGTGTTACTGAGTCTTTTCTGCACGTCTCTTCACTCTGTGCGCAGACGAGCAAATCGTCTACGTACTGAATGATCGTGCTTTCAACTGATAAATTACCCAGGTCTTCGTGTAGTATGCGATTGAATATGCTTGGACTTTCACAGTACCCCTGAGGTAACCTGCAATGCTCGTATCTCTTTCCCCCTAATGTGAATGCTGTCAGTTATCTGCTTTCTTCTGCCAAGGGGATGGAGAAGAATGCATTTTTCAAATCAACCACTGTGAAATGTGATGCTGTTTTTGGGATGCTGCATAATATTGAAGCAGGGTTCAGGACTAAAGGGAACTCTTTCTGTATGACGTCATTTAGGGGCGTAAGTCCTGGATCATCCTCCAAGCCCCTCCCTTTGCTTTTTTGATCGGGTAGATACAGGTGTTACATGGGGAGTTTGAAGGCACTATTATCCCCTGCGCTAACAATGCATTTATTGTTTCTTTTATCCCTTCCTCAGCTTCGCGGGACAATGGATATTGTTTCACTCGGGGCACAATTGCCCCTTGTTTGAGCTTTATTACCACTGGTGTCACTCCATGCAACAAATCTACATCATGGGGACCTGTTGTCCACAAATTGTTTGGTACCAGTCGCATGTCATCATCAAAAAAGGACGGTGGCGTTCCCGCTACTGCCATCAACTGGACGGGAACTTGTCTAGTCTGAATCAAAATGTCACAGGGCATTGCTATTTCCATTATTATCTCGCCGTCATTTTCTGCATCAGAAAAGAGATCCTCATCAGATAAGTCCCGTAGGGCAATATTAGCGTTGATGCACAGTACAGTGCGCCATTCACACCCATCTATGTCCATCCCAATCACTGCAATCCTTTTTGCTGATACCTGTACAGCATGCAGGTCTAAGGATACCACTGACCCTGGTGCTATGTCTGGGCGTACTATTGGGCGGAAGATGAATTCTGCGGGTATTTTCCACTACAACTTTTTTAGCTCGGGGACTACTTGGGCCAGCGTTTTTAAGCCTTCGATGAACATTCTCTCGTCCACTGGCATGCCGCGTATTTCCGGTGCCGTTGTCTGAGCCTGCACTACCAGCATTACGCATAATGGGCATATTCCTGGTGTCGAGCACACTATCCCTCTTTCTGTAAATTATATTGTCATGTTAAGCTTGCTAAGAAGGTCCCTTCCGAGCAGGTTTATTGGCGATTGTTCATAATACAGTAAGGGTGTCTTTACCGTTTTACCCCCCACTGTCACATCCAAATCTTCTGTGTAAGGAACTTCAATTACAGCCCCAGAGAACCCCTGCGTCTCTAACTTCCGGTTAAATAACGGAAACCGGCCCTCACGAATACATGATCTCTCCGCTCCCGAATCCACCATGAATATGAACTGCTTGTCTCCTATCTGCGCCCCTACCAATGGTTCCTCCGCTGCATCGTAGGTTGTAGATAGAACAGGACACGCAAGTGTTCTCTGTGGGCTGTCCTATGCTGGTTGTCTCGTTGTCCCCCCCTGGCTGAAGACACTTCCTGAAACTACTGACACACCACTATAGGGAGCTGGTGCTGGTGCTCCATTGGCATTCGTTGCGAAGGGGTTGCCTGGGGTGTAGTGCATAATGTCGTTGTTTTGTGGGTGATTCTGTGTTCTGTAGTGATGCACTTGCCTTTGCTCTGGGTACCCCTGCTCTTGTCCCCTCTGTTGTCGCCCCATTGGAAGACCATATGGGCTTCCCGGGTGAGGGGTGCCATAGTGTTCTATCTCTGGAAATCCGTTGTTTGTTCTACTCCTGCACTCTCTGGAAAAGTGCCCCCACCTCCCACAGTTCCAACAGCTTCCCTGAGCACCTCTGGGACCTTGCCATCCACTTCCTCCCATTCCCCCATACCTTTGTCCACCCCCTCTACGACCCCTGTACCCACCTCGTCCCCCTCGAGGGGCCCACTCTTGCCACTGCGGACCTCCACTCTGCTCCTGCTCGTTCCACTGTCGTTGCCCTGCTCCTGCCCAATTCGTTGCCATCCTCCCCTGTATTGCTACCAGCCCCTCCTCCTCCTCTTCTCCCGCCCTGCTGTGTGGGAGCGCGGCTACTGCTGCAGCGACCTTCACCAGCTTCGTTTGTACCAATTTTGCCTCGTCTGCCAATCTTTTCTGCGCTACCTCCTTTTCCCTCTCTTTTATTCGTTTACAGTGGTGAACTATTATGCTCTGTATTTCGGGCCATCCTTTTGCTTCAATACCTGCAATTTTGTCAAGTGCCTTTTGTACCTCTGTAGGGAGCCCCCTCTTTATTATGAAGTAGAATAATGATGTTGATTGATACCGGGGCGTGCCCGTTTCTGCTCTCCACATCTCCTGGACCCGTAAAATGTAATCCATAGCATCTTCCCCATCGTTCATCGTACATTGCATCACTGACTGCAAATCTGGGGTGTCTGGGAATGTCTCTCTTAATGCGTCCCACACCCTGGCACGTACCGTGTTAAAAGAGGCACCATCATGGCGATCGCAGTCTAACGTTACTCCCGGGAAGCCAGCCTTTACCCATACTCTGTCAGCTTGATCCCCGACTGCTGATACTAGCAGACTCTTCACATCACCTATTGCTAGAGGTACCCCGGCTGTGTGTTTCTCAAATGCATATATCCACTTGCTTGCCCATCCTGATAGTGGGGGCAACAACTTTAACAAATTGGCCTTATCCATCTGAGCCCAGGGTATGTAATTCGGCCTCCCTCCTCCCCTGTGTATTAGTGGGAGTTGTAACCTCCCCTTTGTTGTCTTGTCTGCACTCACCTTCACTCCGTTCTTTCCTAGTGGTGCCATTTCCCCAACCTATTCCTTAGTCGTCCTGCCCACTTTTCTTCCATGGTTCTCCCTGAACATGCGCCATCCAACCCCTCACTTCCTCCTCCCATTGCCATGCTTATTCTTTCACTTTCCTCTAAGTCTTCTCCTATATCACACAATAACTCCTCTCTACCTCCTGTGGTCCTTATCTCATCGTCAGTGCACTCCTCCCTCTCCTCTAGTTCAATTATTCGGGCCGGTTCTTCTTGTATCCTAAACAATATCTCCCCTTTCTTCCACCCCATCTCAATCGTTTTATCCTGACTCTGCGCTCTTGATGTGAGCTCTGACCTAGCAGCATTAGCTGCAGTCTGTTCACATATGCTTTTTATCCTCGAGAGCTCGTCTTTTGCTACAGAGAGCCTGGACTCTAGGTCTTCTGTTAGTTTCTCGATGTTCACTATTGGTGTACTTAAAGGTCGCGCTCTCTATGACTCTCATACGGTGGGGGTGCTCTTGGCCCTTGAGTCGTAGTGACTGTTGTTGGGGGTACATATGTTGGGTCACTGTATCCTTCTGCGGGCACTGGCTTATTTAGTATTGGGTACAACCTAGTTACCTCTACCGGTGGCTCCCCTTCTGGAAACACCTTGTCGTCTTTGGTATCAGTAATGGATTGTCAGTGGTAGATGGCAGATCAGTACCTAATTCCCTTTTCTTAGGTGGGGGTACTTCTTCAAACAATCTCCATAGGTCTAATATTTCTCTCCTATTATGTAGCTGCTTCCCCTTGTATTTCAAATAAATGCATGTAGCTACCATATCTAGGACACTCTTGTCAAACGATCCCCCTTCGGGCCATATTTGGGGTAACCCTTCCCCCTTCAGCTCTGTAATCCACTGATCGTCATATTTCTTAATGCGTTCAGCATACCCAGGTAGATTCTTACAAATATGCGCTAATGGTGTTTCTGTCCCCATAGTTCGTGGCTGCTCGATACGGATGTATATCTATATATATATATATATATATATATCTCCGTATATAGATGTGTCACCTGATATATCTGAGTATTTGCGTATCACTGCGTGTGCTTCCGTCACCTGAACAATCTAAGATAACCTGCACACAGCTTTTTTCCCCATATGCTTTTAGGGGGCACATACAAGAGCAAGGCACACTTCGTACCCCGCCAATATCTTCAGCACATTTATCCAAAGAGAGAAAAAAAAAACAGTCACCTTACTGTATTGCTCTTTTCCTTTGAAAATTTCTTCTGGTCGCACTTACCATGACCACACCATAATTACACACTTATGACCACGCTTATACATTCAACATGACAAATATGTGCTGGCACATGTGATGCTTACACACTCATAGACAACACTCTATTCACCGCTCAATTTGTAATCCCTTTCCTCCCTTACTAGCTGTCCCTTTCTTTCTTAATCTGATATTAATTCATCTTGTAGTTTTGATATACACTCGTCTTTCTTCTTACATTATTATTATTTTTTTTTTTTTTGTGCTAACCCTGTTTTTTCCCCATAAACCCAGAGAGAAGAATAGAAAGAATAGCAGTCCCTAATATATTCGCTGTGTTTCCCTTTTACCAGACACATTTATCTTATTTTCACTTCCTCATATATTCCCAGTACTAGTCAAGATAGCACTATGCGGCGCCGCCTTCTACCCCCTCGCGGAGCTAGGTTCCCGTCTCTTTATCTCTTTTCACCTCTTAATCCTAATGACCATATGCAAAGAAAAAGTAAAGAAAGTCTAAAGTGGTTCTTAGTAGTCCCAGAGTGTCCCCTTTCAAACAACCTCGTTCCCTGTCCTGTTTTCCTCCCCTACTCCCTTTATGGTCGCTCGCACTTAATACTCACGTGCCCGTCTTGAACCGAGAGTCTCCGAACTGGGTCCGTCCAGGCAGTGTTGCCGTACGCTCAACGGTGAGCCCCGGCTCCGGCGAGCGGTACTCAAAGGGGATTTTTCAACCGGGATCCCATACCCTCTCTCTGTTGAGTGTGCACATCTGAGCGCCCCGGTCGCCGTTGGCGGGCAGCCTTCCGGAGCCGGCGCACCGTGCGTATCCCTTTTCGACCGGAGATTTTTGTGCCAAAGGGGACGGTAGGGATATATATACATGTTAAGAGAAAATAATCATCACGCTGTCGGGGTCACCACTGATGGCGAGCGTCCCCCAGATAGCACGATCCTCCCCACAATGAGAGACAATAATGGACTCTCCCAATATGGGAATAAGGCTAAGACAAGTGCGGGTGAGCTTAAATGGGAGTTTATCAATCAGAATAGGCATGCAAAGGACTCTGCAAACTCCGAGAGCGCTCTGTCTGACAATAGCAAAGACAGGCGTATATATTTACAAAAAACGTCATAAGAACCTACATACTATAGGGGGCACAAGTTCGTGGGGATTGGGTGGCGACGACTAACTATAGGTGCCGCTGTGATGTGGTTTGCCGTGGTTGGTGGATGTCACTGGTTACCCTCGTGGGCCGGGCCAGGCAGGTCAGCTGGGTTCATCCGGACGGTGTTGTTGTGCCAGCCGTGACCGGTGTCAGTGATGAATGTCTTTCCTGGCTTTCTGCCCTAAGGCCATGCACACCGCAGTCATTCAACATTGCAATACTATCTTCCCCGGTAAATCTTCCAATAGGTTACTCTACAGGTTAATGCAACACAGGAGGAATGCACCTAGAGTGGGGTCTTTTGGTGATACATCAATACATGGTTACCATCGTCCTGTTGACCGGGTATCATAGGTCGCAAGGTTGGGTCTCAGGGCAAGGGACAAGCTGTCCGAGTTATCATGTCTCGTTAGAAGTCATTATTAATGTGTTCCTGTAATGTTGCTATAATATTGGGTGTCCTAATTTTACAGGGGCCATTAACCTAAGGTGAGCCGGTGGGTCGTGGAGCCTAAGAAAGGGAGCCTTCGGGCCTGTGTTTATGGACGGGGTTTACTGCTGGGTTGTAAATAATTCAGGTGGCAAGCCGTGGCCTTGGGTGCTGCGGGGGAATGTGAATGTTTGACGCGGCTCCAGCCGAATTGGGGGAGGTGGAGCAGAGCAGCACAGGCCTCTGCTTTTCCGTCTGGCAGGCTTCAATGGGGAGGAAGGGGGAATGGCCTTGGATATGCTCCCAATGGTATTTTCCTCGTGTGTTGCAGATTTAAGTGGAAGAGGCATAAACATTCATATAATATACAATACTCATTGAGTCTTTTCAAAGCTTATGTTTTCAACATTGTTAGTGCCTTTTACATGGCCATTTCAAATGCGTTACGTATATGTTAAGTATTTAACAACCACAACATTTTGTTACATTTCTATACATGCGCAGTAAGCGAGGTAGTAGTAAGGTTGTTGGAGCACGCAGGAACAACCGGCCAATGAGACTGATGACAGTGACACATGGTGAACTTGGACATACATACTGTACATTTTCGTGCACCATTTACATGAGCTCCCAATAGGGCTGTATTTGTTTCCATTGCACTCTAGCAGCATTAGTTCAGTTATGGCATGGGACCTTGGGGTGCAGTCTTCTCGGCGAAACATATAACATGAAAACCTCGGGACACCTTTACCATTTGCGCATAGCTACGGGGATGTGGGTACTTCAACCCGTATGCCATATAAGCACACATTCTGCCATTTTCATGGAGGTTACATGTTTTTAGTCAGAAAGGTCATGGAATGGAGAGAAGAGTTTCCTCACAGGTAGTTTGCTCATTAGTATTTGGGGGCTCTGCTTTTGTCAGGGGACCATTTTACAGTTCTGTTCCACCCCGGCCCTACTGGCCGGGTCATACTGGGAACAGTGATACACTGCGGAAGGTGATATGTTACAGTGTTTGCATCTAACACTAGCTCATGTCCGTCTGTTCGTGGGAACGGGCTCTCAGCGGATCTGCCAGGGAGCTGCGGCCACAGGGACAAGTGAGACTCTCCAGGGGTGGGGGCCGCGCTGTGGTGCACTGGGCTCAAACCATTTTGATTTCACAAAATGGTTTCCAGGGCCCAGCTAAATACAGCATGTTTGGTCAATGTCTTCAGCCAGTGGTCCACCCGCCACCTGGGCCCTGGTGGCAGGGGGAACCCCTGACGAGCCATGGACTTCACAGGGGGGAGAGGCTGCAGGGGAGGGGGTCTCTTGGACCAATCCTCCCATACAGGGGCAAAAGCCTTTCTTTTAAACATCAGGGAAAAGATTCTGAAATCCCAAGATAAAAGTAAATCAACCAGCCCTATCCTACTCGACCTCTTCAAGGCCTATAATGTTGTCTACTTTATCCCCCTCCATCCCTCCACTATTCACCTAGCCACATCTGGGAAATCGCCTTAACAATGACCAATCCACTTATGTCTGGATGGGTAACTTTTCATAAAATTCCACACCAATGAGATTAGGGCACTGCCATATCCTTGTGGTTTTTTAATTTTTGTCTGAGACCCCTATCCCTACTTCTAGAGTCATATACCCTTCCAACTTTATGGGAATAGCACACATATCCTGACACAATGAGATAATATTAAGACTGACCCGTCGACCATAACTCATCTCTGGAGGATAAATAGCAACATTAACCATAGCTAAGCCAAAACCGAAATTCTTCAGTGCAGAATGCCACTCTCAGACCATACATCATTCCTTGGGCAGGTGAAAAGGGCCTGCTTCTGAAACCCACCATCCCTACCAAACTCCTGGCCACACAAACCTTTCCTTTCAAACTAAAAGTCAAAGCGGTGGTCAGATCTGCCCACCTCAAACTGAGCCTCCACAGGAAAATGCAATGGCCAACACAAGTTGGAACACAAGTTTGTAAGTTATACTCTTTGCTAACTATAACAGCTTGTATGAGGGTTTACCCCCAAAAAAACGAATTCTGAGAGCCTAGACGGTCTTACGCCCAACAAATATGACATCTCACGACAATAAGAATATGGACTGGGCGATATGGACCAAAAGTCATATCTCGGTTTTTTGGGGCTATTGCTGAATATACAATATATATCTCGAGACTGTTTATGTGGGTTAAATGCACAGTTGTAAGCTGCCAACTACATGTGAGATGTAAGAAACACCTTTAATTATAAGACATTGATCAAAATAAAGTGCAAATACAGGGTTTCTCTTCCTATTTCAAAATACACACAGCTGTGCAAATATCAAAATGTAAAAAAAAAAAGTGTAGTATATGTAATAATGTTTATATAGCTATATATCTCGATGTTAACAATATTGTCTCATCCTATATCGATATTGAAAATATATCGATATATCTCTAAAACTCTATATATCAGCCAGTCCTAATAAGAATACACAAGTGACTACATGTTAGACAGAGAATGGTCGTCAAAACCATCCGCATCATCCACCACATATATTGGTGCTTCGGTTCTACATACCTGCTTGAACTAACCCAAATTTAAATTCCAACAGGAACCAAAAATTGGGAACACATTGGGCCTCATTACGAGGTTGGAGATACCCCCAAACTCGGCCCTGGCGTCGGCACCCGCGAAAGGGGACTCACCGGACCATTACGACCTTGGCGGACCCGGTAATTCCCCTTGCGTGGGTGGCGGAGCCGGTACGTCCCCATTCCCATTTGATCCCCCATAGGGCACAATGGGAATGGGGAGGATGGTAGCAGCGGTACCGTTCATAACGGTACTGTTGCTACCATCATGTTCTGCTGCTGGTGCCGGTACAGCCACCTGGTTTGACCAGGTTTGACCAGGTGGCTGCTATGGCAACAGCGAGCAGAACTCGTAGTATGGTGGTACGGTGACAACGGTGCTGGTAGCGATACCGGTGCCGTTGTTGCCTTACCGCCATACTAGTAATGAGGCCCAGTGTCTTCTCCTTGACATCTTTAAACCACAAAAAAACTCAACGGAGGCAGACTATTCGCCCACCCACGTGACCCAAAGGTGCAGACTGCACTTCCAGCAATGCCTGTGGCTGGGAAAAAATATACTTCCTTCAGAAAGCCTATGAAGTTCTCCCTCCTCTCACCAGCCTTTGCACCTTACACTGATGGCTCAGCAGGTGACATAACTTTGGACCCTTGGTTTTACTCAATACTCAACTACCAATTCCAATGCAATGACTTTATTGGGTTACCACCTCAGATGTGTCCTACATGCTGCTCCTTTACAGCAGGTCAGCTGGTCAATCCCATACCTTGAAATGGCACTTGCCTTGTATTACATTATCAAACACTTTTCATGTTTTTTGCCAACTATAATGCAACTATTGTTATACTGTGAAAGAAACTTGAGCTCTCATTTCTCCTCACGTAGAACTTGTTATTTGGCAATCATGGCACGGGCTATCCATTGTCATTGCAGACCGTCAACCTTTCCCACATAAACACATGAAAAACTCAAAATACCTCAGCATCAAAATACACTTCAATCATGGATCCTATGCTCATCTGACAAACTGTTCCTGGAATTCTCCACTCTTCTGCTTAAAAGGACCGGGAAGGCACTCCCTGTGCAACAACCACAGCTATAGAATGCATGTACCTGCCTAGGTGATAAGCACCTTGCTTTCCAAGAAACACCTCAAAACGCATTCGCTACATTAAGTACTGTGGAATGAATTGGTGTACAGAGTGCCACTACACAACAATGTATTTCATACGTGTATTCAAGGGTGGTTGTAGTTGACTGCAAGAAAAAGGAATATACAATAATGTCTGCTAATGAATACAGTGTAGGACGGGGAGTACGCACAGGACAAAAAAGAGATACACCAAATGGTTTACCCCACAAGTATGCAATGCCTTTTCCACCAATTAACACCTACTACCCGCAGAGCTGGGAGTTGGTAGGTCCACAAGTGCATACAGTTACCATATCCTCTGCTGCTCCTGGCAGTGGGTGCCTCTACTGGGAGGATTTTCCTTTGCTGAGGTGGGGATGTGGGGTGTTTTTTACAAACAGACAACCACATGGTCATGATGTCCTTGGTGAACTGCTTTAAGAACTCTGCTGCCATTGTGGCTTGGTGGACCTCTAAACTGCTGTTACTGCACTGATTTCTGCAGAATTCTGCTGCTCATTTAGGAAAATCCAGATGTTTCCATGATCACGTCTCTGTTGGAGCTCCTAAGTACATTGAGTGCTGCATCCATGCCTGTCCTGTGTTTGCCACCTCCCTGCACTGATGGATGTTCAGTGCATGGATGTGAAGGACATGCCGGATGATATGCAAAACCTGTATATGTTTGGCTGATCAGCAGGGACGCTCTGCTGGTGCTCAAAGACATCTGCATGCTTTTCCATGGTAAACAATGGAGGTATTTCTAAGGTTAATGTTTATGGCATGTGTGGCTTAGTTATACAGTGTGGTATTTATTATGTTTGTATTGTGGTTTTGTTGAGAGGAAGCCTAGGTATAAAGTTACAGAGTACTGGGTTTCATCTTTATTTCAGGCGATAAAGCAAGAAGTTGTTGGAGCTGGTAGCAATGCAGTATAGTTCCAGGGACGCAGTTCAGGACCAAGTACAATTTTGGTTCCATGGTGTCTTGCCGCAGGCCAGTTTTGCTAAAGTCCACCTTTCTGTGCCCAGCTTTCCCGCTGCGACAAACTGAAACCGACTGAAAGTCATTATTGTCCTTATTGTTGTCTATCCCACTTGGGATCAGGAGGCATGAATTCAGCTTGCCATGTGTCCCTTGGCTCTCCTTGGGTATGTAGGAATATTTGTGTTTGTAATTATTTTATACCTAATGATTATGCTATTATTAGATGCGACAGAAACACCACTCAAACGAAGGGAGGTGGACTCGCCCTCATATTCAGAAATACCTTCAACATTAAAGTCATCCAGGACGCTCAAATCCCCTCTGCTGAATCCTTGTCTATCAAGCTACCCCTATCACCCAACCACACGGCAACTATGCACCTCATTTACTGACCACCAGGTCCCTCTTCTTTTATAGAGGACATTGCATCACTCATAACCACAGATACCAAACCCAATTTTCAAACCATCTTACTTGGGGACTTTAATCTTGGTTTTAACGACCCTAAGAACACTAACGCCCATGACCTGGCCAACACCTTATCTGACTTGGGTCATATGCACATTATTCACGAGCCCACTCATATCAAAAGCAGAACACTGGACTGGCTCACTCACCTCAATTGCTCTATTGACCTCCTATCCAATGACCCATGCATTTGGTCGGATCATCATAAAATAACCTTTTCTATCAAAGCCAGCACACCCCACTTGGCGCCTATCATCGCCCCAGCCACCATCACGAGAAATAAGAAAGACATTACACCTGACAAACTCCTACCCATATTACTCCCCATCCTGAACAATATTGACTCAGATGCTGACCCCACAGTTTTAGTGGATATCTACAACCAGGCTATACTCAAAGCACTGAACACCATCGCCCCCCTAAAAGTGCAGAAACCCAAACCACAGCGTCACCTTAACACTTGGTTCACGCCGAAGTTAAGAGAATTACGCAAAACTAAGAGAACCGCAGAGGCACATTGGAAAAAACATCCCACAGCATCCAATAAGACTGAGCTAACCCTAGCCTCCTCTATTTACAAAGAAGCCATCTTTCTTGCTAAAAAAGACACCTATAACAAAAGGATTACACAAGCGGAATCCAACACAAAAGAACTTTTTAAGATTCTGAAAGAACTAGAATCCCCCACTGCCCTTATAGACAAATGTGTTACTGACGCACTATGGTGTAGTAATATTCAGAAGGCCTTATTAGATAAAATAGCTCGCCTACAATCTAAAATCAACGCAAAAAAATCCCTACTACTAGCTGACCCGGACTACAAACAATTACCTAACAAATTACCTTCCTTTAAGTCAACTTGTAAACCTTTCAGCTTCTCACCCCTCTCAATCTGGGAAGTAGAAAACATCATCAGGAAACTTAAACCTTCAAACTGCCAAGGTGATGCCTGCCCTGCCCCGATCATCAAAGCTGCCTCGCACGATCTGGCACCATTCATTACCAACCTCATCAATGCCTCCTTCAAATCTGGAGTAGTACCCGATAACCTAAAAGACGCGTGGGTCATTCCACTCCTCAAAAAACCTACTCTTGACCCAGTCAACCCATCTAACTATAGGCCGATAACGATTGTACCTTTCTCATTAAAAATACTGGACAGAGCAGCCTATTTACAAATACAGGCCTACTTAGAATCAAACAATCTCCTAGGACTTAGGCAATCAGGTTTCCGACCGAGACACGGCACGGAAATTGCATTAATAGATCTCACTACCCAGATCCAAATCTTGAAAGACAATGGCAAACGTGCACTCCTCTTACTGCTTGACCTGTCAGCAGCTTTTGACTTGGTTAACCACCAAACACTCTGTCACCACTTGAAAACTGCAGCACACTTTTCAGACGCAACCACGGCTTGGATCAGTTCCTTCTTGGCGAATAGAACCATGAGGGTCTTCTCTCCCACTGATTCCGCTGAACCCTCACCAGTACCTTGTGGAGTCCCGCAAGGCTCTTGCGTGTCCCCGACACTATATAATGTATTCACAAAGCCCCTCTTTGGTATCCTTGACTATCTGGGTGTCATGTATACCAATTACGCGGATGACACCCAGATACTCATTCCTATCTCGGGTAACTATGAAACAGACAGCAAAACCCTTAATGAAATCTACTCAGTAATACAAGCATGGATGGCACATCATGGACTTTGTCTCAATGACGAAAAAACTGAGTTGATCATCCTTGGCACTCACGCCAAACTCAAAAATCTTAATCCTGCATTCAAATCCTTCACCATAGATGGCAATCTCATCCCTGTGTCAAATAACACTAAAACCCTTGGTATCTACATCGATGCCACCTTATCCTTCTCCAAACAAACTAACGCAGTAGCATCATCAGCCGCTTACTCCTGTAAGCTGATTACTGCATGTAGGCCGTTCATCTCCTCACCCAATTGCATTACTCTTGCTAGAGCTTTAGTCCTATCCAAAATAGACTATTGTAATGCCCTTTACTTAGGCACTAGCCACAAAAATATCAACAAACTGCAAGTAATTCAAAATAATGCCATCAGGGCTGCCCTCAACATCCCCAAGAAGGCGCACATCTCTGAGACCAGACGCAAATTACGCTGGCTCCCAGTCGAGCACAGAATATCCCTCAAAACTTTGGCCCTTACACACAAAGCCAGGGCCAACCTTGCACCAGCATACCTTACCAACCAACTTACACCTCACACTTCTTCAAAACCACTTAGAGCCGCACAAGCTAACACTATGTCCATACCGAGATTCAAACATCATAACTCGGGTGGAGCTAGCTTCCCTGTACAAGCTTCTAAATTATGGAACACAATCCCCGCGCATTTGCGAGCAGAACCTTCATTTAACCTATTCAAACACAACACGAAGTGTTGGCTTCACAACATGGACTCTATGACAGCCTAACCTCCTGATCCCAGCATGATTTACTGCTGACGGCACACTTTTGTAATTAATGTATTTATCTTAGACTATGTATGTATGCATTTGCAATACTAACTATCTACCTACCTGTAACTGTAACGTAACCCTTGTTGACTGTTTTTAATTGTAACTGTAACCAGATCTATCCTAGGCGCCCGTATGCCCCCGGGCCTGGCTGCACTTTATAAATAAAATAAATAAAAAATACAAATTTTAAATTCTAGGCTCACGCTGGCATAACATGCCACTCTAACAACTCCATTTACACAAACCCATCCCACAATTCTGGGCAATGAATAGACATTGAGGTAGTCAGAAATCAAAATATATTTAAAATAATAATATGACTTCATTGGTCTCCAGCTTCACACCAAGGAGGACAATGCAACGCTATAGCTCAACCAATAGTCATCCAAAATAAATGAATTACCTGCATGTAAAAGTAAGGAAATGCAGGTGTTTTTACTCTGCATAATGTTTAATAAATATAATTAATTCTTAATACTTTTTTTGTTTGTTGTGCAAACATTTAATCTATGGTTGCGGCATCCTATGGTTGCATTAATGCTTGATATCATCCTGGGCGATAGTATTTTACAGCGATAATATAATCCATATGACTCTAGACTGTCTTAAGACACTAATTATATTTAAATAGTACTTACTTTTACAAAGGCAATTCCACATTAAAGTAGCACCAAAATGCATTCAGGTTTACATTTCAGTTTTAAATTTATTTTCTCAATACAAAGTAGATTGTAATCAATCTAGATGGGGGAACACCGGGCATTGAGATATCATCACCTGTGCTCCTGCTTTCCAATTGCATTCCCTACAGTCCCCTTTCCCTTTATCATCCCAGATTTTACCCTGGCCAATCTACCTGGAAAGTTTGTGGTTGATCAGGGTTTATTTTACCTTTTGAATGTGCCTTGGGATTCTGGAGGGTCACCAAGGGGTGCAGCCTGGAAAATTGCTTCAGCAAACCCTCTCTTCGGGTAACCATCTGGAAATCAATCTCCAAACATAGACTGGTCATCCTCCTTTCTATGGATTGGTCTCAAATCTGCCTGGGGTCAGTCCTTCAGAGATGATCAACTCTAGTCTCTGTTCACCAGTTTGTTCTTCATGTCCATCTCTGAATAGTCCATAATCCTCTTTATGTCCTGTGTGCATACAATTATATATCTTTCTGAGTCACTGCTGCCTTCTGACAGAGGTGTGATTTTCTCAGTCCCATGATTCAGGAGGGTGGGGTCAAAACCACTCCTTTTGAAGAAAAGCCTATTTCATTTGTGTACTCTATTTTCTGATTAAAATAGGCCAGATTAATAAAATGAATACGATCAGATTCAGTAAATCGGTGCACACCCATCGCGCTATGCCAAAATGTAACATTTTCCACCTACTCAAAATGTAGCCCAGTATACATTATTTTACATATTCTGATAGATATTACTTCTATCTACAAACTGTCAAAACGTTTTATCGATCTGAGATTGCATTGTGATGCAGTGATCAATTTAGTGATTAAGCAATTAATGTGAGAATTCCCTCATATTAATATGAATCTGGTTTTCTAGTGTGGAGTTGCTGAAATGTTCCCACAGGTGGCAGTGGAAGTGCATGGCCTACATACTCATTTTCAATGATATATTAGTGTGTGTGAGCAGATGTCGTTTACCGTGCATCAGGTTCAGAAACGTTCCTTGACTTTTTTGGCAAATGCAGTTTTTTTGGATGGCCTTTTGTCAAATTGGATTCTGCTCTGCGTAGAGTAGGGATACAAATGCCCTCTCACCCCTATAACTTATACTAACCAAGACCCAACACAATCATAAAGGTAATACAGGGACACGTAGATGATATATCTCCTTTGCCTTGTCTGGTAACGTGGGCCAATGGAAGGCTATGCTCTTAAGAGGAGTGTGAATGTGATACAGTAATGACCCACCAGCAAAGCATAACAGTCCAAAATAAAGGGAATGTCCAATAAAGGTCCTATAAAAAATAAGTATACTTTAATACAAAACACCATCTGCAAGATAACTAATTAGAAAACACTTTATAAAACCCACCCCTCTGGAAAGACAGAGAAAATGCAACAGACTGAAGAAAGAAGCACTAAGAGCATGAATACAAGGGTGATAGGCAAACTACCAACAACAGATGAGGCTATGTCTTTGGGCGAAAGAAGGTGCTGAGCTGACCTAACCAATCTCTAGGGTCTCAGGGGACAGTTCAGGGTCAACAGTACCTAGTTTAGGTTCTTGGTGGGTTGACTGATGTTGAACCCGATGTCAAACGTAGATGCAAGTGGATCAGGCTCAGGTTAGGCACATTAAATCATGTAGGCTCACCAAACATGCGAGCATCGAGTAGGGGTGAATGTGGTTGCTCTGTGAAATCAAAGGGGCGCTATCCACGTTGCATGTCTTGACGGTGCCATGGTTTCTTTGCAGTTGGCCCATGCCAAGTCAGGCTGCTAGCCACAGGGAGGGGTCAATGCGTGACACTCCATCGGCTGAAGTCAAAAGACGGTGGTGGTCAAAGTGTTGCGCCGACACAAGCAAGGACAAATGAGCGGTGCAGCCCATGTCGCCTTATCTCAAGGCTGTACCTGCACTGGAAGTGGGGACCCACAGCCTCGTTCCAATCTCAGGGGGTTGTTTGCGCTTCTTCATGGCGGGGAGATGCGAGCGCCACCAACTTCATGGATTCTGCCGGTCCATTGCAGGAGGTGCAGGTATGCTGTCGATTGTTTTAGCAAGATGACCCACTTCATCCCCTATCCCAAGTTGCCTACAGCATCTCTGATGGCCACCATGTTTTTCCAACGCATCTACAGACTCCATGGGCTCCAAGAGAAGATAATATCTGGTAGGGAGACACAATTTGTGTCATGTTTCTGGAAGGTGCTCTGTTCCCACCTGCAAAGACATTGTATGCTCAGTCTGGCTACCAGCCACAAAGTAATGGTCAGACTGAGCGAGCGCATCAGTCAAACCTTGGAACTTTATTTACGTTGCTACTCCAATGCCCTGCGAAACAACTAGGCTGAGAATATGATTTTAGCGGAAAGTGGCCTACAACAACTCATTGCATTCGTCCCTGAGGTACAGTCCTTTTTTCTGCACTTATGGATTTCATCCCAAGATATACCCTGAAAGCATCCCCTGTGCTAGTACGATGCCAACTGCAGATTATTTGGTAGCCCGCATTCAGGATACACATCGTTTGGCACATGGACTATAAAAAGACAGCAAAACCAAATGAAAGACGCAAGCATAGAAAAAATGACACCCAGAACCTACCCTTAGTGTAAGGGATAAGGTGTGGTTATCGTCTCGTAACCTACCAATATGTAAATTGCCTATGAAACTGGCACCACAGTTTATGGGGCCTTTCAGTATACTTTAACAGATGTCACATGTATCTTTCTAGTTACAGTTGCCCCGGACCGGGAAGATACATCCTGTGTTCCATATTTCCTTACTGAAACCAGTGATTCCGGATGCACATATCACAAAGTACAGCCACCCAGCCCCTCTAAACATTAATTGTCAGCCAGAAAATGAGTTGTAAGAGATCTGTGATGCCATTCCAAGAGCAGTCAGCTCTATTAATTTGTGGATTGGATGGGCTACGTGCCATGCAACCGCTATTGGGAACCTGCCTCCAGCGTTCATTCACCTGCTCGGGTGCATCCATTCTATACCCTCTATCACTGGAAATCCGCAGCATAGCCTCCCTAAGAAGGATCCAGATTGTCGCACCGACAAACGGGTGGCACCGCTTATGCCACCTTACATAGAGACTGTACCCACACTGGAAGTGGGGATCCACGTACTCGTTCCAATGCCAGGGGGATTGTTTGCGCTTCATCACTGTGGGGCGACGCAAGCACTGCCATTTTCACGCTGCCCGGGTGGTCCATTGCAGGAGTTCCGTGCATGTGCAGTGGCCCATGCCCTGGGTGTCCCGATGGCAACAGAGAAGCCGGAAGACGACCACAGCTTCCTGTTGCCTAACGCTATATAAGAAACTCTGTCTCCTCATTCAGAGCATCTTAATAGTCCAGTTAGGCTGCTTGTTTCCTTGCCACCTGGTCATCTTTTTCTTCTTATTTGCTCTCCCCTGTATCTTGCTTTGCATTGTTCCCAGTGCCTTCTCCTGCCTTGTTGCTCTGGCACCCTGTTCTTTCCAACCAGTTTCCTTCCCTTCTCCTTGGTGCCCTTGCCTACATTACTGTACCTGCTTCTGCTCAGTCCCTGGTTGCCTACTGGCTTTCTGCTGGTTTTATTGCTCGCCACTGGTTGTCTCCTGGATCAATGTTGGTACACTGCATCTCAACTCCTTTACATCGTCGCAGTACCCCTCTTCAGTGTTTTGTTCCTGCTCCAGTTAAAACAAGGAGGTACTTCACACCATGGTTCAGGGAGTGTATTTCCCCTTCCTGTGGTGCTGCTCTCCCAAATTGTTGAGTGGGTTACTCCCTGCAATACCTCGGTCTTAAAAAGGACGTCTGCAAGGTGGCATCATGAACATCAGCGATACACCAGGTACGAGGCACAAGTGAGATGAACTGCTTGATACAAAGCTGATGATCTTGGGTGTGTCGATGTGCAGGTCGTTGAGGCGGCTGTTCGAGGGCTAGCTGGGCTGAGCCATGGTTCTAACCCCTGTGTAGAGGGACTCACCAGTGATTTGGGTCAGGTCCTGGCATCGAGAAGTAGTTTCGAGCGTAGCAAGTGATGGCTTTGTGATTAATTGTGACAAGTCTCTTCAACTTCTGCTCAGGTTTGGGCTGGCTTCTAGAGCCAGTTTGGACAGACCCAAGGTCCTCTGTGTGGAGTCTTCATGTTTTGTGATTGTACATTCCTAAGCAGGGCTAGGCCTGGGAGGTTGGATTTTGTAAAGGGTTTCAATTTCCACATTTAAGCAGTTTCAAAACTCACCTTTTCAATTACCAGACTCAGGCAGGTCGCTTTGAATTTCAAATGCAAGGGCTCTAAGTGAAATATGTATGGTAGAATCAGTTGCTGTATTGCTCTATTTCTCCTCATTTTAAGTAAAATTAAACATCTGCAAATACTGTCATTGAAATTGTACACAGTTTTCTATGCCACAATTGTGTTATTTAAATCACCTGTGCATGATGCTGCAATAGGCCTTATAATTATACAACTTTGCGAACTCCAAAACGCATAATAAAGATAGTCCTTGAATCACATGTAAATTACAGACACATTTTCTCTACACAGGACATTTTCGTAATATCTCTCTACATCCAGCTTTCCCTCCCTAAATACCACCCTGCCAGAGTCCTTCGGTCCTCTGGCTCCAACTCGCTGCAGGTCAAACGTTTGGGAGGTAGATCCCTCTCCTCTCTGGGTTCCTCCTACTGCAACGGCCTCCTCACCCCCTCAGACTTGAGCCAGATCTTCTTAAGGTCTGGAAACTTCTCAAGACCTTCCTTTTCTCCTCTTTCTTCCATCTCCTTTTCCCTTGCTAAATGCTCCCTCTGCCACTACGACTGGGACCTGGTCCCTTCAGAGTCCTACAAGGGCCAGACCACCAAACCGCTAGCAGTCTCTCCAGCATCACTTGCCAGCACTCGCCCTCGGGCTCCCTTCGCCAGACTAGCCCTATCCTGGTCCTCCCTCTCCACCGCACTCACCCTCCCTTCCCCTCTCTCTTTCCCCTGGCACTTGCCATCTTGGCCCCTCCAGCACTTGCCGACCTCCCTCCGTTTGGGCACCCCAGTCCTGCACTTCTCCCTCTACCCCCCCTTCACATATCACCTCCTCTTGTACTTGCACGGTAGGATTGCACAAAGCCAATATAACCGCTTTTGTTGTTTTCCTATGCCCCCGCCCCCAACTTGTCATGTGGCGCCTGGAAACACTTGTGTACAGGTGCCATACAAATATCCAATACAAAGAAAAAATTAGTGTCATAAATAGCTTTTCTTTGTATACTGGCAATCCAGTAACATTGCACTTGTGAAGATATCCTGGACTAACTGTCGTGTTCTCCAAAAAACATTCTGAGCCTGCTGAATTCATTTGGGAAGTAAACACACTCAAAAGTATTGAGCCTATCTTTTAGATGGGCATAGTGCTTCTCTAGTTCTCAGCCATGTCCTTTCGAATTGTCACATAGTGGTTGAAAGAAAATATGTAATCTAAACCAGTGGCTTTACATGTGAAATCAGGCCTTGGTAATGATTGCAATCCAAAAGTTACTTTGGTCATGTTTACAATGTTATTGTGAGTATTCCTTAGTGTTAGGTATTTTGTATTTGTCTGGCACCCTTGGCATGATAGATGCGGGCAAAATACACAATCAATATAGAACAAACTCCTTCAGGCAATGCCTCTCCCTCTGTAAGGACGTTTTTTATCAACAGTTTATTTTAGGCCCTCGGCCTTTGCTTTCAAATTCCCAACAGGCCGTCATTATTTTGGATTAGCTTGTAGGCTAATCCTTATGGAAAGGCCTTCTAGGACAATAAGTGATAAGTAGGGCACTGCCTCTAGTTACAGTTTCTTTTGGTTGTACTAGGGTAAAAAAAAATGCTGCTAATTTGCACTTCTCATAGAGTTGGGTGTTGCCACACAATTGATCTAATTTGAATTACTCAGATGTTAAATTGGTTTACAAAGAGTGGCTGTGTTTATGCAATACGGAGGTTGCTAGTTGTAGCCAAATGGATGCCGTATATCCCAGCTTTTAATTTTCAACCAACTGTATACCTCCTTATATGAATGGTTCATGATCGCCTTTTGCTCTGACAAAACACAGACACCCCGGTTGTTCAAATTGCCATGGCTAAATATTTTTTCTTAGTGGGAAAAGCAGCCTAATGTGGGTAACCTTTAAGTTTTTCCTTATGAAATGAGACTATAGCCTAGAATGAGGGTAGGCATCTTGTGACCCTCAAGGTATTTTTACCTTCAACTCCCATCAGCCCTAGCCAGTATAGTCAATGGTGAGGGAACATAGGAGTCATTATACACACATCTGGAGAGCCGCAGGTGCCTAACCCTGAAAATGCAGGCACTCGCACTTTATACTCGTCGAATTAATGCGGCATGCCTCATCCATTTAGAACTATGTGTAATGGTCATTTGCTGCTTCTGGCACAAACACTTTATACCTACTGACTTGTGACTGCTGCCACGTTCGCATACACACTTTAGATGTTCTGACGTGTGACTGTTTACTGATTCTAAAATAATAGCCCAAGAATTTACCTGATTTTCTATGTGTTTGCCCCTGCATTCATATACAACTGATTGTTTTAATTATTTAGTGCCCCTGATGTATAGTGTTTTCTGATAAAATAGGTCTATATTGTTTATATAGATTCTCTGATGACCTGAAATAAACGTTTCATTACATTAGTAACGTATTCCTTAAACATATGTGTTTTGTAATAAATTCCAATTTGCAAAGTTAGAGATTGGGACTGGGTGACCATGCAAGCCGGGGTCCACCACCTGCTATGCGGAGTAGGCTCCGACGGAGGTAAACAGGGATCCACCCAGTTCCCCAGTCCATCCCTAACCTTTCACATTTAATCAGACTCACTGCTGCAAACGACCTGATGCAAAGGTCAGGTGGATATTAATATATGTTCCAGAACTGTGATAATCATGCCTCTATCGAAGATGTCCAAGTGAGGGGTCTACCTCTATGACCACGTTTAGCTGTGGTCACTGTAACCTACAGGACAAAAATCCACCAAAGATTTGGCCCGGGAAGTTGTATGTGAAACGCAAACCAGCACAGGGAATTGTTGCAATGGGCCCCACATGGGAAATGGCAAACACAGGGCCCCACAGAGTTCTAACAGCTGGCATTCAACATCACTTTAATTATCCTGGAGACTCAGGGCTCAACTTTTCAAAATCTGTAAGGAACTTGCCAATCCTACTGCAGTCTCAACTTCTCCTCTTCCTTCCCAGACCCTCTGTATGGCTTTGGCCTCCCACTTCACAACCAAAACTCAGGACATCCTGTCCTCACTCTCCATTTCCCCTCCCTCTCCTCCACCTGCTCGCAAACCTCCCTCGGCCTCCCTCTCTCCTTCCCTCCTACTCTCCTCCTTCTCGCCCATATCACCTGAAGAGGTCACCAAGACAGTCTGCTCTATGAAAGTCTGCTCCAAACAGGTGCTTCCCTGCTCCTCTAGAACTATGAAGAACAACATTGCCTCCCTTGCACGATCCTTGGCTGAATTGGCTGAATTCTGCAACCAATCCTGTGACACTGGCTCCTACCCACTACCCCTCAAGCACTCCCTTAGGCACCCCCTACAAAAAAGCCATCTGCAGACCCTTCCTGCCTGGCTAACTACCACCCTATATTCACTATCTCCTTCTTGGGCAAATTCTAGGAGAAGTTGGTCATCTCTCAACAAGTCCATCACACTGAATCTGTTGGCTGTCTCCACGACCACCAGTCTGGCTCCAGAGCAGCCAGAGGCATGGAAACCTCTCTCCTGAACACCCGTGTGGACTTGCTCTCAAGCCTTGACTCCAACTCTCCCTCTGTTCTCATCCTCCTCGATCTGTCCTCTGCCTTCAACACGGTCAACCACTCCACCCTCATAAATCGGCTTTGTGATACCCTGGGCATCATGGATCAGGCACTTAACTGGTTGACCTCCTTCCTTTCTGATTGGCCCTACCGTGCTCAACTGGGTCCTTTTCTCTCCTTCACCTCACTCTCACCTGCTGACTCTGGGTCTGATTCTGAATGGGGGATCACCTCGTGCTTTGCTTTTCTCGAGTCTTGTCCCTGAGTTTGCTTTTGAAGAGATAAGTACGGTCCCTGTCCGCCGCCACTCTCTCCCCCAAGGTGTTCCGGTTAGGAGAAAGCGGCGGCCAGGAGGGGAACCGCCCCATGTAGAAGGAAAAGCCAACTAGGCAGAAAAACCCTTTTAGGATAGAAGAGTAGTAAGGATACTTGGAGACTGCAGTAAACTGAAGGAGAGGTGATCCTGGGTGCAAGCGGTCTGAATTCCAGAGAAGAGACAAGGAATGAAGAAGGGCTGCACTAGGAGAGGGGCGCAGAAGGCTCAAAAGGTAGGCAAAGCAGTAGGGAAAGCAGATTGGGCTTTGTTAGCATAGGAGCGCCGAGGGCTCGGAAGGCAGGCAAGGCAGCTGCAAGTAGCGAAGTAGGCACCAGGGAAGAATAAGGCATGCAGCGGCGAGGCGGGGGGGGACATGAGAAGAGGACAGAGCAATAATAGGAGAAACTCACAGCGTCATACCTGAAAGAAACAACAGGGAAGAATATGATTTGAAACGCGAGTTGCTCCGGTCTGAATTCATGAAGCTGTACACAGCCGCCATCTTGGAGGAAACGCCAGAACGTTGCTCACAGTCTTCGAACAACGTGATGGAACAGCCAACGTCCATGCTTCCATCTTCTCCATAATGACTATCTCGGGGGGATAGCTCAGGGGCAACACCCTCAACTTGGTAGCAAGACGACGCAGAGCAACACAGGTTTGAATCCCGGGTCTGCGCTTAGAAACCTCTGGGTATTAAGCATGTTATAAATAAACAATTACATTACAATCGGCTGGTTGTGACATTATGCCCCTTCCTTATCTGACCGGGTCCCAGCTTCCAAGGGTGCCTGCAATGGAACTGGCATACAAGGGCGGGGGGGTGGAAATGAGCCACTGTGTACCCTTTCCAATAGACCTGGTATTGGAATGAGCCGCGATAGTACCTGGAACCACATATGTATGCCACTTCAAATTCATCTGGTTCTGTGAATGGAGGGGTTGTTTGAGTATTGGAGGTTACAGGGTGAGAAGATCTATCTGGAACATACCTTTTTAATAATGAAGAGTGAAATTCAGGATGGATATGCTTCTAAGAGACAGGTAACTGTAAACGAAAAGCCACAGGGTTGAACTTAGCAGTAATAAGAAAAGGGCCAACATATCTTGGAGACAGTTTGGAGGGACGTACACATCATGGGAAGAAGTGGTGGAAAGCCAGACTTTATCTTCCTTTTCCCAACTAGGGTTTTGACTTAGTTTCTTGTCTGCATACTTCTTGGTTCCTTTCCTTGGAGAGTAGTAACTGTTGGTAAGCCATTTGATGATTTTCGTTATACTTTTGAGATGTGAGTCCAAGGTGGGGATATTAGTGGGAGTAGCCGTCGTAAGGAGCAATGTTCTAGGATGTATTCCCAGAAAACAGTAGAAAGGACTCATCTCTGTAGATGAATGTGTAGAATTGTTATAAGCAAATTCAGCGCATCCGACCATGCCTCTTGACTGTGAGTGGTATAACAGCGGAGGTACTGCTCCATGGTATGGTTTAATCTCTCCGTTTGGCCATTAGTTTGAGGCTGGTACCCGGAGGACAGAGCTCTATCAATGGTAAGTATCTTACAAAGAGTAGCCTGAAAGTGAGAGGTATATTGAGTTCCTCGATCTGTGGTGATGAAAGCAGGAAGCCCATGTAGACGTAAAATCTCTTTCAGTAAAATCCTAGCCATTTCTGGGGCTGATGGAACTCCCGTCAAAGGAGTAAAATGTGCCATTTTACTAAAGGCGTCAACAGTCACCATAATGACTGTGTTTCCTCTGGAGGGTGGAAGATCCACTACAAAATCTGTTGTAATGTGAGTCCAGCGACTTTGAGGGACCAAAGATTGTTGCAATTTGCCAATGGGTCTAGATGAAAGATACTTGCTCCTGGAACAAACAGGGAATACGGAAACATAATCCTTGATGACGTTCATGCTAGGCCACCTAAATTAGTGTGACACCAAATCTGTGGTGTTAGCTATGCTCCTATACACCAAAAGAGAACCTAAACTTGCAGGGATTCTGTAGGTACCACCAAGCGGTCTTGATAGAAGTATAAGCCATCCTTCTGTGCAAAATGTTTTCCCTCTAACAGAAAAGGTGGATCAATATAGGAACTTCTGACTTATTGGAGAAAACAACCCACGGAATATATAAAAGTCTTATTTCCTAGGATTCTTTCCTTATTAGGTAAGACGTTGGATCCCGTGCTGTGTTTTCTAGATAATGCATTTGCCAGAATGTTTTGATAGCCTCGGATATATGTGATCCTGAAATCATACTGAGAAAAAAATAAAGCCCATCTGGCTTGTCGGCTGTTGCGACATTCGAACTTCTGTAGCACCTGAAGGTTCTTTTGGTCTGTGCAGACTTCACATTCTTGTGCTGCTCCCAAAAGTAAGTCACGCTACTCCTTATAGGCTGCTCATATTGCCAGTAGCTCTTTTTATATCACAGAATAGTTTATTTCGCTGGTGTTAAGGGTACGTGAGTAGAAGGCTTCTGGATGTTCTACATCGTCTGGTCCTGTTTGTTTAATGACAGCTCCTATAACGAGGTGACCATTGCATTATTGCAGATATTTTCCTGGATTCTTTTCGATTCCCTTGTTGGATAGAATAAAGCCGAAATAAGGGACCGATCTTGCCTCAAAGGTACACTTCTCTGGTTTGGCTAACAGGTGGTTTTGGCAAAGATGGTGTAAAACATCCATAAAATGTTCATGGTGGCTCTGCTCTGAGGAAGAAAACATTCGGATGTTGTCTAGGTATACAATAATGTTCTGGAATAGATTATCTGCAAATACATGTTCCATAAACCTCTGGAATATTTCTGGGGCACTGACTAGGCCGAAGGGCATGACTTAGTATTCACAATGTCCGAAACACAATCTTTCATTGATCACCTTCCTTTATACACAATAAATGGTAAGCACCACGCAGATCAAATTTTGTGAACAATGTTGCGCCCTGCACAGTCTCCAAGATGTCATTTATGAGAGGCATTGGGTATCAGTGTGTTATGGTTACTTGATTCAGGCCTCTGTAATCAATACAGGGTCTAAGTTCCAAGGTGTCTTTTTTAGGAATAAAGAACAATGAAGCCCCTGCTGGGGATTTAGACTTCCAGATCAACCCATTAGGTAAGTTGTCATCAAGATATTTCGTCAAAGCTGATTTCTTCAGAAGCGACAAAGGATAAATCTGACAAAAAGGTATTTTTATTTTATTTTTATTTTTTACATTTATAAAGCGCTCACACAGCCCGCAGGCATCGAGGCGCTGTTACAGGAATTGTTAGTTTTTCTTAGTTGTGATTTTTCTTTGTCTTAGTTACGTATTTATAACCCGCTTAAACACTCAGAGGTTTCTAAGCGCGGACCCGGGGATCGAACCTGTTGTTGCTTTGTGTCGTCTTGCTTCCAAGACGCGCACGCTGCCGCTGTGCTATCCTCCCGGTACCACACCATCTGGAAGTAAATCGATAGCGCAAATCCTCTGGTCTGTGTGATGGGAGTTCCTGAGGAATATGATCTTCAGACACATCTGCAAAACTCTGATAAGCCTTAGGGATTTTGCTGACTTTGTGAACTACAGAATGAGAGAATGAGTGACCCAGAACTGAAGCAGTCTTAAAATTGGTGTCGTTCAATGTGGCGTAATATTGTTCCTCACAATATGGTGAAGAAAGTAGAACTGTATTGTTTGTCCAGTCTATGGTGGGATTGTGTTTCCGTAACCAGGGGATCCCCAAAATCAAAGAGAAATGGTCTTCCCGGATGATGTTGAATTCGATCCTTTGAACGTGTTGGTTGATGAACAAGCATAAAGGTGTCGTCTGTTGAGTAATAGGTCCTGAAAACAGAGGTCGGCCGTCCACACCTTCCACGGTTTGATACACAGAATTTTCAGTTAGCAGTAAGGCATGTTGTGTGGCCCATTCTGTGTCCATAAAGACACCAGCAGCTCTGCAGTGTAATGGAGCAAAGGCTTCCGTAGATGGCTTGTTTTGCCACTGTAAAGAAACTCGCAACACCATCAACCTGCCATCCGTGCTAATTTGAGTCCAAGGTGGATGTACGGACTAACAATGATACCCCAGTCTCCAGTCCCATCTTAGGCCGGGGCTGAAGTTACCCATCCTTCGTGGTGAGACTTTGGGACAGTCACTTAGTAAATGTCCTTTAATGCAACAGTATAAACATAAGCCTTGATCACGATGACACTGTCTTGCTGCCGTTGTAGGAGGCGCAGGGGCAGCTCCTATCTGCATAGGTTCTTCTGAAGTGGGAATCACCTTAGAGAAAGCTACTGGGGTAGATTGAGATGTCCAAGTTCTGCCTCTAGTCTTTCTTCGTTCTTCACGTCTCTCGTTTTAGCGGTTTTCAATCTGGAGGACCAGGGATATCAGTTCCAATAAGAATGCTGGGTGAGGAACTCAGGCGAGTTCATCTTTGATGTCCTCTGACAATCCTTTCCTAAATATGGTGAACTGTGCCACCTCCAGCCAAGCAGCTTCTTGTGCCAATTTCTAAAACCTAGTGATATACGCCAAGACGTCCATACTACCCTGCGTTAGGTCAAGCAGGGACTCGTAAGCATTGTAGGTGACTTCTTGTCTTTCAAACATTTCTTTCAAGGCATGAACAAAGGCTGCATGCAAAGCCACTGAAGTGATGCCGGCGATAACCAAGGGAGAAGCCCATGCTAGGTCATTCCCTAACATGTTGGATACCATAAAGCCGATCTTGGCCTTATCCATAGAAAAAGTACTGTCTCTAAAGGGAAAATGGATGGTGCAGGCATCCAAAAACTACTTTAGATGGTCTGGGGATCCATCAAACTGTCCCGCAGGTGGAAGTCCCACTGGCGCATCGGACACTAGGGAATCTCTGGCATCTCTGGCTTTAATCATATGCTTCAGAGTGTCATTCTCTGTACCTCGGGTATCTTGAGGGACAGCTCAGTTATGTGGGAGGACTAATGAGCTCATTATCTTGGAGACAAGGGGTGGAGTCCTGCCACATGCATTTTTCGCTTTACATATATTTTCTGTAAAGAATAGCAATTCTTTCATGTTTTATGTTGCTGCAGAAGAATCTGCTTTTTACTAACTTTCAAACAAGTTGAGAAATAGAAGAGCTAAAACAGTTAATGAGTTCACATAGCTTTTTATTATTTAGCTAGTGTAAAGGTGCAGTTGGTAACCCAAAGCCTTACTTTTTTAAAAATGAAGTGGGTTATCTTTGGGTGTTCAATAAATTCTGCATTCTTGTTATACTCTTTTTTTTGTAAATTGTAGAACAAAACATATTTGATACATATCACAATTTACAGACAAATGCAAAGAAATACATACATACAGTAGATAGTTGAACAATGTAACCAATTTTAATGCACCTTCTTTACATATACATTCAATCAATATAGTAGAAGGCACTACAGTGCTAAACACAGAAACAATTATATTCAAAAGTTTGTGTTAGTGTGTCCTTCTTTTTTGCTTTTTAGAGTTTTAGGAACACTAGATGAACAGGGTTGACAGGCGGAGGGGTGACCTAGTCACTGGTCTACGTCTAGCTGTAGATCAACTGTAGTTGCTTGTGATGGGGGACTGTACCAACACGCAAGGTGTTCCGTCCTGTGACGTTTCGGCAAAGTGGTCAGACAGTCTTCATCATGGGCCTAGACCAGGTCTCCCTAAAGGGGAACATAAAAAAGGGTGGGAACTCAATTAGTGTAGCGATCTTCTCTACTGGAGCCCAAGGCTCCTTGAGGCTCATGAACACATACATTGTGAAATACAGAGCCGTATACTGGATAATCATGGAAAGAAGTATTTCCTTGCCAACCGGTAACTGACCTGGTATGTGTCATTCTTAGATACGTCTTCCTGTGGTGAGGAAGCGAAGGGTCCTGAATCTGTTATATAAAGGTGGCACCCGGCAGCCCCAAATGTCCTGTGATGCTGTGGAACGCCACCCCTCAATTCTCTGTACCTCAGCAGATAACCCCTGGATTGCACTGATGCGTTCCTGCATCTGGGCCATCTTTGTAGAGTCACTTGGGCATTGCAAACTCTCACCTGCTGACTGGGGGATCTCCTTGTGCTTTGCTTTTCTCGAGTCTTGTCCCTGAGTTTGGCTTCGAAGGGATAAGGACGGTCCCTGCCCACTGCCACTCTCTCCCCCAAGGTGTTCTGGATAAGAGAAAGTGGCGGCCAGCAGGGGAACCGCCCCCCTGTAGGAGGAAAAGCCAACTAGGCAGAAAAACCCCTCTTAGGATGGAAGATTAGTAAGGATCCTTGGAGACTGCATTAAACTGAAGGGGAGGTGATCCTGGGTGCAAGCAGTCTGAATTTCAGAAAAGAGACAATGACCGAAGAAGAGCTGCGCTAGGAAAGGAGCGTAGAAGGATCAAAGGGTAGGCAAAGCAGTAGGGAAAGCAGATCAGGCTGCATTATCATAGGAGCACAGAAGGCTCAAAGGCAGGCAAGGCAGCCACGAATAGCAAAGTCGGCACCAGGGCAGAATAAGGCAGGCATCGGCGAGGAAGGGATAAACATGAGAAGAGGACAGAGCAATAATGGGAGAAACTCACAGCGTCATACCCGAAAGAAACAACACAGAAGAAAACAGGTTGCAACGTGAGTTGCTCCGGCTCTGGTCTGAATTCATGCGGCTGGACACGACTGCCATCTTGGAGGAAAAACCAGAACGTTGCTTACGGTTTTCGAACAACGTGATTGAACAACCGACATCCATGCTTCCATCTGCTCCATAACTCCTTCCCTCCTACTCTCTGGCCGGACTCTTTGGCCCCTCAATTCCCCCTCGTGTGAGGCAAAAAGCCTGGGTGTCATCTTCAACTCCTCCCTCTGCTTCTTACCTCATATCGCTGACATTGCCATGAAGGCTCACTTCCAGCTTTCCTCACCTTCTCCCAGAAATTCAACATCTCCAAAGCTGTGGTCCTCTTCGGGCTGGACTACTGCAACAGCCTTGTCCTCAATCTACCTCTTTCCTCCTTCAGCCCTATTCAACAAATCCAGAATAGGACTGCAAGACCTATCTTTGGACCACATCTCTCTAGCCCTAAAATATCTCCACTGGCTCCAGGTGGCTGCAAGGATCAAATTCAAGACCCTCTGCATCATCCACAAGGCTTTCTGGGGCCTGGGACCTCACTACATCCAACGTTCTCTCAATAAATAACTCCCTACTAGAGTCCTTCGGTCCTCTAGCTCCAACTCTCTCCAGATCAGCCATTTCTCCGACCAGAGAGCGGGGGTAGATCTCTTTTTTGACAGGACCCTCCCTCTGGAATGGCCTCCCTAGCCCCCTCAGACTTGAACCGGATCTTCTCAAGTTCCAGAAGCTTCATAAGACTTTCCTTTTCTCCTCCTCCCTCTCCCCCTCCCTTGCTAATGTCCCCCTGCTGCTGCGACTGGTTTCCTGGTCCCTTATAAGTCTTAAAGGGGCCAGGCCCTCCTCGATCAGTCTACTCCAACACCCCTATAACTAGCACTTGCCCTCAGACACCCTTTCCCTGACTAGCCACTTCGACTGGTCCACCCTCGTCCTCGCAAACATTGACCCTTACCCCTTGTTCCATGGGCACTTGCCCTCTTTGGCTCTGCTTAGCACTTGCCCAGCCCCTCGCCCCCCTCCCTCTTGCACTCCCTCTCATCCCCCTTCCCTTATCCCTTGCCTTGCTGCCTGACCAGGCTCCTCCCCATGCACTTCTTGTCACTGCATTTGCATGATCTGAATGTCACAAGGCCTAGTAGGACTGTTATTGTTGTTTTCTCCTCTGCCCCCCCCCCCCCCTTTGCCTTGTGGTGCCTGGGAATACTTTTGCTGTATAGGCACCATACAAATGCTCAATAAGTGAAATAAATAAAAGGACATGAGCAGGGGCCAGCATCGATGTGATCTTAGCAGCAAAAGAACAAGAGCCGCATGTCTTGCCAGTGGCAACACTGACACAAAACTGAAAATCAAGATGGTGAGTCACTCTAATGAGGACTCATTTTGGCAGCTACACACACAGCCACAGAAAGAAAATGGTAACAGCTGAGTAACAAATGTAAATATCAGGAATCAATCTCATTCTCAGCTCAGGAAGGGACATAGCTGAGCATGGTTCAATATTTTCCACCCACACTTAAGTATAATAATAATACCAGTTTTTATATAGCGCTAGCTCGCCCAAGGGCATCAAAGCGCGGTAATAACAGTTGATATAAGGATGAATGGCTGAGTTGGCCCCACCGGGATTTGAACCTGCAATCGCAGGTTACATGCAGATGTCAAAAATGAGCGCTCAGCTTGCTTTGTTATTTGACCAGCCTAAGTATAAGAGGGTCTAGCATCCTCTGGTGAGTGTGGGAGATAGTAGCTCGAGCTGGGGCAATAGAGAGGTGGATCAATGTGGGAAAGAGGTGTTAGAGGAGAGTCAGGAGAAGGGCAAGCAGGAGGAGAGAAATAACTAAGGTGGTGAAGCAGTACACGGAAGGAGAAGCAGAGAAGGAGAGGAGCGAGGTGGAGGGTGGTATGATTGGAGGAGAGTGAAGCAGATATATGCAGAGGTCTGCATATTTCCCAACACTAACACTTACAGTGCTGCTATTAAAGATTTACTGAACTAACCTCACCTGAAATGGAGTCTAGTTATTGATTTCTGCTACTGGAGTCTTGGTTTGTGACTATTCCCCAATATTTTGCATTATCATCAAAACTAGGAAGTGTATTGTCCGGGCGGTGGGTCATTCAGTAATTCGCAACAGGGAGAGGGACTTTTCTCATTCTACAGTCTGATTGTGACAGATGTGTGCAAAAGTGCCCTAGCCGTGTATGGTCTAGAGTGGCCTTTCTCAACATTTCTTTGGTAAGAATTGTCTTCAAATAGGACAAGATACCCTCTCTTGACGTGAAAGGTAATACATTTGGTGACTGCTTTCATCAATGCCAACATGTGTGCAGCCGCAACTGATGACATGCAGGTGTTGCAAGTGATTGAAAAAGCTTGCCGTTATTAAATGAAACATCAACATTTTTTTTCTGAAACTGAAATATATTGTTCCTTTCAAATAATGTACACTGCCCATTTCCCAAAGAAAAACTCATCCATCTTGTTTTTTTTATCAGTTTATGTATTTTTCTCACATATGTTGCCATCTAGTTCGCAAACTTTCTTTAACCCCTGAATGAAGAATTGACATCAAAGTAGGAGAGGGTGTGCAGTCTTTAAATTCATTACAGCATTGAAAATGCAAAAATAAATGCTGCATTTATTTTATTTTCCAGCAACAAGATTTACATGTCTACCAATCTGTCCCATTGTTAGTAGCAATAGTAATACCAGTAGCATCCATAATATCAGTAGTAATAGTATTTGTAGTAGTTCTAGTATCACTGATAGTATTATTATAGGTAACACCAATGATACTAAAAGTAATAGTTGTAAGTGGTACTAATACTGCTACCAGTAATAGTGCTGGTACTGGTAGACGTACCTTCTACAGACAGTATTACTATAACTACTACTACTGCTACTATAAATAGTAGTAGTATTGATAGTAGTGATTCTACTGCTAGTGGTAGTATCACTAATACTATTAGTTTGAGTAGTAGTGTTAGTAATACTAGTGCTAGCAGTAGTAGTAGTAGAAGACTTGCTTAAAACTGAGAGCCTTGTGTGACTAGACCAAGTACCTCAGGAACATGTTCCCACTCTACCACACCTACTAGGAAACAGAACCCCAACCCCATCCCCACAGACTGGGCTTGCATGTTCCTCAAGACTCGCTTGGCTGTTAGTAATAAAGAACATGTTTACTGACATGCCGACTCTTAATTCAGTTGCCCTTTGTTTATTACAGAGACTTGGCTTTCAAATGGTTGAGCCACCATTTTTAAAGATATGATGATCACGCCTCTTGCCAAACCTATGCCTGAAGTAGAGGTCCATTCCTGCCCTTCATCCAGATGGTCCCGACCTGTTCATTAGTTCTGCAGAATTCTGAGGAGATGATAGAGTATTTCCAGGCATTCATCATTTCCTGTCAGAGACCCACATAAGAATAATCCTGTTATTTTCCTCAGAAAGATGAAACAGCATGACGGCCATATCCAAATGCAAAACAATGTCATGGAGATCACGCACATTTCTGCAGCAGGGACTCCACACACTGAGTTATGTTACACTCATAGTGCATCATCTTAAGATATATGCTTATCTATGTATATATCTGAGCACACCACAGTAATCAATCACTGTCAGCCTTTGTTTGCCATGCATTTGAATGTATTACTTTGCTGGATTATCTTGCAATATTTTTCTGATATAGGTTCTCTGCTGTGCTGTTTTGCCATTTCACAATGAATGATGATTATTTTGTCAGACATGCTTCTATAAAGATTACTTATATATTATCAGATCTGATTGATTTAGTGCATTGCAAGTCAGCTTTCTTGAACACACAGTACTAGTTTAACATTTGAAAGACAACTGCTGAAAGCATTGCATGCTGGTGCTAAGCATGAGAGGAAGGAGATCTAGGCTACTGTCTACATTGAAACAGTATAACGAGGAAACATGAGCGTACATCTATACATTCCCACTTAACCAAAGTATGGGATCCTAGGCAAATCCTTTCACATCATTGTGTCTCTTTTTCTATAGGTGCTAACATTGGGATCACCTAGAAATTGTTCTTTCAATTGTGTAATGTACACACTAATTCACTTGTGCATTTTTAGTAGATTAGTGTTTATCCATACATAACAATGATATTGTGGCATTTACATAGGGCATGCCACAGGCTGGATTGTCTCCTAGCACACTCACAGCAACGTTAGGTGCAAGCCGTGGCTCTCTAGCCATACAGATAAGTATTATAAATTATAATACAGTATTTGGTATGGGGTGGGAAGGATGGACATAGAGCATATCATGCACTATCTACTCTGGGTCAGAGGCTTGCAATGTTAGGTTTATGACTATGACACACATCATGCAAATGTAGGAACAACAATGTAAGATGCAAAGGTACCGCAAACACAGTAAGATCAACCTATGTTTCACTTTTAAATGATGTAGCAAAGTGCTGGTTCGACATTTACTCACCTTTTTCGTTGAGTCTACCCCATTGCTTGTTGAAATCTCAGAATCAGAATCCACCACCCCAACATTAATGCGAAAGCTCCCCTTTTACCTACTTGCACAAACTCCAATGCAGGTCAAATACTGGCAGGCCGTTTGGGTCCATGTATTAACACTTAATGTTTAGTAATGATGTCCCACAGTCTGGGGGACACCCTGCAGCATTGGTTCTTGCCCTTGACTTCTGCACTAGGGCTTAAACAATTTGTATTCCTCCTGAAAGCCCTTCTCCACCGGAGATGTGAGAGAATCCCATCTGTGAGAGCGGAATAGCCTGAATGTTTTATTTGGTTTTCAATGGGAAATTATGGTGGCAGATCTGTCTCGGAAAGTGAGCTCTGATGATCAGACCCCTCTTTCATAATGCTCCATGCTGAAAAGCTTAGTGCAAACATGTAACTCTCCTGAACCTGTTTCTGACACCTCTCAGCAGTTGCCTTGTAGTTTGGCAACATGGCAGTCACAAAGTGACATCTGCATTCCTACCCACAGCTGATGGAACCAGAATCAGCAATCAGAGTCTGCCTTTAACAGTGGGAAATCCTGAACCTAAAATAAATCATATAAGTGTATGCTCCCAGAGCCTGGTCGCAGTTGAGACCCTAAATATGAGCCATGTCTCTTTTGGAATCTAAGGTCATACTGGCCAAAACCTATTGGTGTCATATTACTGTCAGCTTGGTTGCTAGTGCCTCACTGACCTGACAGCTCCTTATGTGTATCAGCATCTGGGAAATGGGTCTCAACCAAAGCAAACATTTGGGCACTGCCCAGAACCCCCCACCTATTGATCTCTATGGGAAGGCTTGTCACCTCCTCCAGAAGACGGGATATCATAGCAGTGGGTTAGCAGGGAACATCTGCTTCAAAGGCAAGCCTGTCTGGATAATGGAGAGCTCATACCAGGGAGGCAATTAAAAGAGATTCTTTGATATAGGCAGACAGGTGAGGGGGCAGAGTAGAGTATCCCAGCAGAGGGTTTCCAGCAAAGGACGGGTTCCAACATTTTCAGATCTCCTAGGGATCCCAAACATCCTGGCTGTCTCTGCACTGCCTAGCTACAAAGCACCCCAGGTATAACATCAGGCAAAGGACTCTGAAACATCAGCCAGTATTGAAGTCCTTACAGAAGAATAGAATGGAACCAATTTGCTGTGTCAAATTGCCTATTTAAGGGTGTTTGTTAAATAATTTGTGGATTATTGAAGGATTACACTTGGAAATTTGTTGGGGTTACAGTCTGTTCCAAAATCCTCTCACATAGAGATGAAGACAAAGACTTTCAAGAAAAGGTCAAGCTTTTATCCTCAACCATCCCGAAGAAAGATTTGGGGTGACCTGCTGGCTGGATAACATCTAGAGCAAGCTGAGCTCACTGGTAATCAGGAACCTGTTCACTGGGGGTGACAGACCCTGCAAGTGCTCTCTAGAAACCTTCCTGACTGGGAAGTGCAGAGTAAAGGGCCCATCTACATCCTGGAGATCCAGCAGGCAGAAGTCAGGAACCAACTCTGGGCACTGTTTGCCTGCTTCAATCAGCTTTGAAACCAGCTCCACTACCTCAAGTTGCTTTTTGAGCCATTGGAAGCACCCAGAGATGCCTTTGATGCGACTTTCAATGTGTCATCGAGCTGTCTCAATGTTGACTCGATGCAGTAGAAGCCATCAGTTTGCATGTCTCAACGTGACTCAACCGCTGGAAGCAATCACCTTGACCCATCTAGAGAGCTACTCGACCCATCTCGACCTGACTTAAATTACTCAACTGGCGAAAAAACACCTAGAAGCCTGGCTCCATGCTTGTGAGCCCCAAGAACAAGCATTGAAGGCATTTGAAGTGGCCTGTCCTAAGTAGCCCTAGAGACTAGTAACACTTCATGCTCTACCTTTTTAAAAGACATCTGTCTTCAAACCCAGAATTGCCCCTTTCCTTATAAAGTATTCTGTTCCACCTTTATGATTGGGATTACTGCTAGTATAGTAGGAGTTGTATCCATTACTCATCCCTGTTCTCCTGCAGTGTAGTAGGCATTTCATCACAGGATCATTCAGCTTTCTATAAGGGAACTTGAGCCATAGTGGATGGGCAGAGGTCCAGCACTTTGAGCACAGAGATTGTCGCGTTTTAGCTCTTCTACTCCACAAGCATTCCCAGGAGTGAAGGCTACATCCATAGTTGGAGTGTGCGTGGCCAACAATGTGAAAAGTCTTCTAATGAGAATGAATGAAAGCTGAAGTTGCTTGGTTTAAAGCTTGTAATCCACTAAGGAGGTCATCAGTCACAAACCCTTTGTGCCATAACAAACGAGAATGTCCATCTACATAGCAGTCTGATTGCATCCATAAGGGCAGACCTACAGGAAATGCCATGAAACTCTGCCCAGGGCAGTAGCGTGAACATTGACCTCAGACATCTGTTTCTGCCTCATTGGATGGCATTGGTAAGTTGCAGCTGCTTCTCCAGGCAAAGAAAGTTAGGCAAGGAGTGCCTGGATTCCCTTTTTGCTTGGGATAAAACCAGGGAGCAAAATCTCAAGTAGCAAACTACTAGCCAGTCATACAAAAGTCACTTGCCACTCCAGTTATGAACATACACACCTGTACACCATTTCTTACTTGGCAAGAGTGAAATATCATTAGCCAATGGCTAGTGGTGAGGGCAAATTCTGCACCCGGGTAAAACACCATGTGATTCAAAATTAATCAACAATGTGAGAGGTCCTCCACTGAAAATTATCAGGAGTTAAAAATGTTTTTTTGTTGCTGTAATCTACCCAGAAGGTCCTCAATCACATTTTAGCCCTCTGTACTTATTCTGGTTATATAAAAGCACTTGCATACCATTTTCCTACACCTTCGTCTCAGTTACTCAAGTTTATGGAATGTTCCCGAAGGTACCTCTAGGAGGGCAGTGAGGACACGTCAAAGATTCATATATGCCACCATACCCCCATGTTATTCTGGTGATGCTTACCTGCCTTTGGTGTTGGATTCTGGGACTTCTACTCTTGGGTTTATATGGATTTATAATTGAAAAAGCAAACTACAAATCCCAGAATACAAATTAAAATCCACGATCTTGTTGCATCTCCTGAATCACATCGGGCATGTTGACATGTATTGAAATTGGCCGTGTGTTACAAGCCTTAGGGTTTGTATACTCCAAGTAGTAAATGAAATGAGTTTTATGTCTATGTGCAGATTTAACACATGTGCTGTACTTGTTCATTACACCCCCGTCACCAACCTCAACAAATCTCTAATTAATTGAGGTCTCCATAGCCTCCCAAAAGAATGTTCAACAAGAAAAAGAAGCATTGCTGCCTTCTCCTAGATCCCTGTGGCTTATTGTTTGTGTTTTTGTATTTTACTGGATTTATTTGGTGCTTTTGCCAAAGCACTGCAAATGATTAACATGGTACAGAATGAACTACTGATCAAATAATAAATGACAAATTATAAGAAGAAAACCTGCCCTTTTTGGTGGGATTGGAAAGCAGAATAAGAAGAAACGTATCTAAGAGAGAGAGTAAAGTGGTTCTCATTTTTAGGAGCTATGGGTGTGAAGGAGTGAAAGTAAGACTGACCCAGGGGCCGTAGGAACAGATCATATAAAGTAGGAGTGGGAACAAAGGGAGAGGAGGGGTCTATAGTCATAGACAGGCGAAGAATGATAAGGAGGAGCCACACCGTGAATGCACTTAAAGACAACACAAATACTGTGAAAATGTATATGCAACTCAAAGGGGAGCCACGGGAGAGAAAGAAGGGGGGCATTTATAGAATCTTGACTGGAAAGACAGAAAAGAACATGAATAGAAGGGCTGTAAACAGAATGAAGAGAGGACGAAGACCAGTCCAGGGAGCTGAGGAAGAGCCTTTTAGAGAACCCATAAGATGTTTAGCTGCATGAAATGAAAGAAAAGGATGAGCTTCACGAATGTTAAAAAGTTGAAAAGAACAAGTGCGGGCGGTATTAGAAATGTGAGAGGAGAAAGAAAGATTGGAGTCAAATGTAATGCCAAGATTATGCTCAGTAGAAGAGAGAGGAAGTTCAGGTGGAGGAAACACCATCTGCCCTATATAGATACAGGAAGTACGTCAGTCCTTCCATTTCTTCTTTCTGTTCCTAAACAGACCATATGGGATGCGATATACCTGTGGCTGGAGCGTGCAGGCGTGCTGAGGGTGTAGAAGAATGAGTAATTCAAGGAAATACACTGCAGCTGAGAGATAAGTGAGATTGTTAGTACTGGAAACACCCCTGATAAAAAAAATAAAGGGGATTCCCCATGATAAGGAATTGAAATGGTTGACTTTCCCCTTGCAAGCTTGAGCCTCCCTCTTAGCTGTGAAGCCATTATTTATGTGCCACGAAGTCTGCCAGATACAAACACCAGCACAGGGTCTCCACAACATTTCATCCCTACTGCCACTGGTTGAGTGCAGCACCCAGGCCCACATTGCCTGTGCCATTGGGCAAGATAGTCTTGTCGCACAGTTTAAAGATGCCCTGCAATATCTCTGTCGATGGTATAAAAAAAAACACACTCTCCTGGCCACACAAACCTCATGCATGTCTTTTCAACAGGCCCTTCATTGGTGCACTTTTGATGGCAAAATTCTGCACAAATCCTGCACAAACTTGGAGTAATTATCTGCCAAACCTATGGAGGTGCATAGTTCTTGCTTGTCGTTCGGGGAAAGACACTGTAAATGAAAGATAAGTGGGTTAATTAGTAGAACATGTCCCCACGCTGGAGAGAAAAACAGGACCATCCTGCCTTCAGAATCCTCACTCAAAGTCTTTCAATAGTCATCCTCGGAACCCACATGAGACCTGCTGCATTACAAGTCACCCACACACATGCCACGCAGATGCTGCCTGGGTGCAAAGCTCCCATGAAGAGATCTGACTTTGATGTCTGCCAGATTTCCTGGTGCAGGCTGGGACTTTGGGGGAAGATCCGAAAGCTGCTTGTTCCTTCATTTCAGCAGTCCTGGTTTCATCATTTTTGACCAGACAAGTAAGAGCAGAGGCAAAGGCCAGTAACCAGAGATCCCTTGGGTGGCATACTAATGATGTCACTTAGACAACATCAAGATGCCACTGACCAGAGCAGGACATTGAAAGCTCTGATGGGGTTAGTGATGGCACCTATGAGAAGAGTGTTAGGATCAGTTTACTTGTAAAGTAAGATCATGATAAAAGACAGGAAATGATCCAGCAAATCAGTGAATGAAGATGGCTGCGTGGGTAATGAGCTTGCTTTCTGAACAGCCTTCAAACTCTATCTGTATTATCATTGGTGCTGTGGCAATTTCTTAGACAGTCAAGGTCTGGCCAAAGACCAATATGCTTTAAGAGCACTCTTCTAGCACTCAACTTTAGGCATTTGACTGGTGATGGAAACCCCAACCATCCGCAAGACCACAATCACAGAGGTGAAAATTCCTACATGGGTGTCCTAAATGTGCAAGACTTTCAGAGAACTACGCCTGATTGTGAATAAAGCAGTTGCTTCCCCTCTCAACTTGGAGCCACACATAACAAAATTCTCCAGACCCAGATGACAGCACAGATGTGGAGAACGATTGAGATGCAAAAGGCTGTTATATTTCTAAATAAATATGACCAAACGGTTCAGGGTACATGCAGCAAAGCCTGACGTTTCATCCACTTTCTGAGGGGAACAATGGAGGAGGAGAATTCGCCAGCAGGAATAATGCCTCCTCCTCGCCTCAGTCTACTGTCTACAAATCTATGAAGAAGGCAAGTCCAGAGAGTGGAATACCTGAGAAAGTTATGATTATTCATTGCTTTCTAAGAGGTATCCATTGGAGGGTTCTTAGGCCACGCTGGCACAACTGTCCATGTTGATCCAATGGTCCCAAATCTGCCTGGAGAAGCTTTTATGGCACCCAAGGATATACCTCCCAGAGACCCCATAGACGGAAGGTGTCCACACCTAGAGGAAGGTATATTGTGCTTTCAACCTTTCTCTAAGAACAGTGACCTATGAAGTGCACTTGTCCGAGTCCACCCTAGAAGTCTTCTAGGCAATATACTCGGTAATCCCACCCAAAAAAGAATACAAAAAACGCGGAGGATGAAAATAGTGAATTATTTTGAGTCGAATTTTTCAATGTATGTGCACCTTTTTAACCAATAAATAGATGGGGGGGTTGTGCTAGGGTATAAAAAAAGGTGGGAGGTGCTGGGGGGGCCAGGGGATCTGCCGCACGCATAAACAATAGAACAACAAACACAAACAAATATTTTCGAAATTCGACCAAAAGAAATTCCATGTCAGAGTAGAGTCTATTAAGCAAGAAAGATCCACTCCCAATCAGTCACAGAGAAACAGACTTCTACTGCATAGTCATCTCTATGGAGAAGAGTTTGGGGTATAACCACAAGTCCTTGATTGGTAAAACTCAAAGTGTGGATTCCCATGGGATGCAAAATGCATTTAAGAATGGAAATCCTTCAACTGGTCATTTCATTGATAAGAACATGGGAATTCATGACATTAATCGATCTGCAAGAGCCATATCAGCACTATCCTATATGCGAATCCCACTGATTTATCGCTGAAGGGTGGCACTTCCAATATGATGTCCTACCAATTGGTCTGAAATCTGCCCACATGATTTCCACCAACTTGCTGGCTGCAATGGTGGCATCCCTACATTTAGAAGGATTGCATCGGTACCTGGGTGATTGGCAAATGTGTACTGCTTCAGAGGCACAGGCCAAGAGGGGATTTGCCTCTTCCTTCAGAAATTGAGTTTCACCATATCTCTCAAGAAGTCCTTCATCCAAAAGATGAAGGCCATTGTCCAGGAGCTTCAACAACGTCAAAAAGATAAAGCCAGTTTTCCAAGAGGGTCGCGCTGGGGTGAGCAGCATGTCCCCCAAGCTCCTGCACTGAGGCACGAATAACTGGTTCAAAAAGCAGCGGACTAAGCCCTCCCCAGGTGTCACTGCTCAGCTCCTCCCGCACAAAGACGTGGCAAGTCGGGGAAGCGGGTCTGATCTTCAAATTAAACGGTTTGTGCCGACTGCAGAGTACCGTGGTCTTGAGGCCGGCCGGAGGCTCCCATAGCGGGAAGAAATCAACGGCTGTATCTACTCTTGTCCGGCGCGCCTCAAGCAACGTTACGGGCTGGTGGACCGGCATACTGCTACATGAGCAGGCACCACCCGGGGTTGGCGCGGGACAGACAGTGAGGCTCCGTCTCCCGAAAGGCCGGCCGTTCGAAGGGCAGCGCCGCGGCAGGAACACTGCGCAGGAGACCGGTGAAGCCGAGGGCCGGAATCAACCCTTTCCACGCCAACATCCCGGCGGGGGAAAAGTCACGGGTGCTACAGGGGGATATCGCAAGGAACTCCCGGCTAGTCATCGCCACTTCACCGGCAACATCCCTTGGCAGAAGAACGAAGCTGAGCCTGAGGAAGATCCACACCACCCAGGCCAAACGACTACGGCCCGCCATCCGGGAACGCCCCGGCGGTGCTACGAAGCAGGCCCTCTAAGCGGAAAGGAAACTCCACTGGCTCCAGCCCTCTGCGGGATCAAATCCATGCACACTCAGCATTCCCCCTTTCTCCCACCTCTGCGGCACCATAAAGGGCTCAGGAAGCCGTGGCACAGTGGCTGACCGCCCAACCTAGGGGGGGACAATGAGGAGTGGACTCACCACAGACGGGACCAGTCTCGTCGTTTGCAGCTATCCAAACTTGCACCCAGAATCGGCGTGAGCCCCGACGCAGGAGCTACGGGCATCCTGAATCCGGGGGAGTCTCCCACCACACACCTGCACCCCCTCCAGCCGCCAGAAACAGCGGACAGCAGTCCAGCAACCCTACCCCTTGTTCGCAGCCCTGGTCTGAGAAGAAGAGCACAGATCCCATGCACTAGGGGCCAGCTCGGGGCTCCCTCCCTCTCCTAACAGGCACACTCAGAGCAGGTGGGAAGAGGGGGGAACCCTGCGGAGGATCAGCGCGGCTACAACACTGTGTGGTTTCCAGTCTGGAGCAGAGCAATTAGTGGTACCCACTGCCGGGCAGGCCCCCGGCCTTCCTCAGTCAAGCACAGGAGGACTTCGAGCAGCAGCTATGGCATAATTAAGTAAGTCCAGTGAGGGGCCACAGGCAACCTTTGAGGGAGGAGGCCGGCCCTGGGCTGGGGAAGCCTTACCATCCAAGACCAGCCGGGGCCATTGACCCCACCTGCATCAGGGAGCACCTGGTCGGCGGCGCAGCCGATCACGGAACACCACTCTTGCCTGCCTCTGCCCCGCAAACTCACAGTCCCCGGGGTGGGCACGGCAACCCGTGCAGCATTGGGACATTGCCAGTGGTTCAACAAAACATGCTTGTGAGCCCATCTCCCTCAGGACAGTCTTCCTACATGACCCGGGGGACCCTGGCATCCATACAGCGGCCCTACACTACTTCCAGCGTCCTGGCGCATTGCTCCCCCGGTACTAGTGCCACCTGGGGGGTCACACCTCGACAACACCCAATCATAGGAGGCCTGCTCTATTGCTTATTGATCCCTTATTCACCTGCCCACGGCAACTGAAGAGGCTCTCAGGAGACCCACCAGCAGTCCAGATCCGGACCTCCGATGATATACGTCCCCCTGTGAACATAGAGACCGGGGCCCGAGGGCAAGCAAATCAGTGGTCACACGTAAGTTCTGGAGGGTTCGGGGGAAGAGGGCCTCCCGCAGACCCTACTTGTGGGGGGGCAACTCAACCCAGGAACCCACCACAACCGCCTGGATCACCGCATGGAACCCCCCCCCCCGAGCGGCAACCAACTATCGAGATGTCCAGGAATAGGATTGGTGAAGAAGACTCAGGAGGGGACACTCGCACAGATTTGGGCCAGGGACATGGACACAATGAGTACCCAGAATAAAGCTGCCCACGGGGGGGGGGCGGGATGGAACAGGCTGCTAGTCATGGAGCAGCTAAGGAAGCGTGGAGGCCCACCAGAGGAACAGGGGAAGGAGAAGAGGCCGTTCCCGGGGAGAACTGGCCCACTAAGGTAGAGAACAATCATCAAGGACTCCAGAAATGGCTCTACCTAAGCATTTGAGGGTTCTATCACTTAACATTAACGGCCTTAACACCCCGCTCAAATGTAAGAAAGCAGAGAGATACCTCTATAGAGAAAACCCACACGTAATCACACTCCAAGAGACACACATTCAGAAGCGGGATACCCACAGAATAAAGGTCTCTTCCAGGCCACACAGCCATGCAAAAAAGGTGGGGTACTTATAGCGCTGAGAGATGGGCTCGATCTAGCAGTCACTGACACAGACAAAAACAATCAAGGTCGATACCTAGCATTAGCACTCGAAGAAAGGGGGAGGCTTACACGCTCGCGACACTCTATGCCCCGAACACAGGCCAAGATGCGTACATACAGAAAGCGCTTGCACGTCTAGAAAGGTTTTCAAAATGCCCCATCATCCTCACTGGAGACTTTAACATGGCGTGGAACCCCACTATAGACAGAAGCTCTCAAACTCAGGGCCCGCCTGGCTTACTATCTGGGCATCTCAAAAAAAAAAAATTCAGCAACTAGGCATAGTGGACACATGGCGGACGATGCAGGGGGACCAAGAGGGGTACACCATTTATTCTCATGCCCATAGATCACACTCCAGGATCAATTTTATCTGGTTGTCCAGCACCCTGATGGGCAAAGCCATCGAACTAACACTGGGGGCAATCACCCTTTCCGATCATAACCTTATGATCCTAGAGCTGAGTAGGAAAGGGGGGCCATTGGGGCTCTGGAAATTGAGATACCCAGCCCACCTTTTCAAAGACACGACCCTAGTCTGAGAGGTGTCAGAGGAAATCGAAAGATTCGACGAGACCACTAAGATCGGGGACACCACTAGGCAAATCTGGTGGGATGCACTTAAAGCAACACTGAGAGGCAAGATCATAGCTATCAAAAAAAGGCGCACACAGGAATTGAGACTGGAAGAAGCCAATTTAGAAGCCAAATTAAAAGATCTAATGAGCAGAATGGGCCCAAAGCAGACCCCTGCTCTCAAAAGAGAATATAGAGCGATACGGGGACAGTTAGACACCATACAGACCAGAGCTGCAGAGCGCAACCTGCTTCACCTTAAACAGAGGTTTTATGTAAAAGCCAACAAATCGGACCGCCCGCTGGCTAGAATGCTGAGGAAGAAATGGAGGGATAGAACAATTGTGAAAATCAGGTTGCGGGGGGGTCAGACGAGCACTGAAATAGAGGATATAGCAGTGAAATTTGACTGAAATCTGTACGCTCTGAATACCCGTCCCTAGAAAATAAAGAATCTTACCTAAGCGGTATATGTAAAACTGGCTATCTACTGAGGAGAGGGACTCTTTAGAAGGGGAAATCACAAGGAATGAGGTTAGGGCAGCCATTCAATCACTCCCAGTCAATATATCCCTGGGCCCAGATGGGTATGTTGCGGAGTTCTATAAGCTACATAAAGAAGACCAAATCCCACACCTTACTAACCTGTATAACGATATAGAGCAATCAAAAACGCTACCAAGTACTATGGAGGAGGCCAAAGTCATCCTAATCCCAAAAAAGGGGAAAGACCCGACCGAGTGTGGGTCGTACCGCCCCATTGCGTTAATAAATGTTGATGACAAAATCCACACTAAAATCTTGGCTAACAGGCTCGAAGCCATCCTCCCTAAACTAGTCCACGCAGATCAATCAGGGTTTGTGAGGGGCAGACAAACAAGCGATAACATTAGAAGGATAGCCCACCTGATCGAAAAAACCCAGAAGGGAGGCATCACCGCTCTACTTCTAGCAGTTGACACCGGAAAAGCCTATGATAGAGTGCAGTGGGAAGTCGAAGCAAACTACAAGCATTCTCTCCTGTGGCTAGCGATAAATGGGCACATTTCTGATTCGATACATGTGGAAAGGGGCACGAAGCAAGGATGCCCTCTGTCCCCCATCCTGTACGCCCTACACTTAGAGCCCTTCCTGGCGGCTGTAAGGGAAAACGAGAATATAACGGGGATACCTTTCAGGGGGGGGTCCCACACAAAATAGCTGCCTTCGCGGACGACATGATCTTATCCATAACTAGCCCAGACACTTCACTATGGGTAGTGCAACACAAGCTGGACCAATTTGGGCCAGTGGCGGGGCTGAAGGTCAACATAAGCAAGTCGGAAATCCTTAACCTCACATTAACCCCCTAGGAGGTGCAAAACCTCAAGCACAACTTCCAGTTTAGGTGGGTAGACAAGTCCATCAGGTACTTAGGGGTAACCTTGACTAGCACAGTGGCCGCCATGTATCAAGCTAACCTCCCGCCCCTGCTGGAGAAACTTAAAACAAAGCTGATAGACTGGGGGCCACTTGCTATCTCCTGGCTGCGACGCATCAACGTTCAGAAAATGGTGGTCCTGCCACAAATCCTTTACCACTTCACATCCCTCCCGGTCCTTGTGCCACCCCATTTCTTCAATAACCTCCACAAGGCGATGGATAAGTTCATTTGGAACAATAAACCACTGAGGGTGGCAGCAAAAGTGATGAGAACCCCAGTGGGGAATGGGGGGCTGGGAGTCCCGGGCTTTAGGGCTTACTAAATCGCGGCCCAAATAAGGGTGATCAGAGACTGGCAACAGGACAATAGGGGGAAGATATGGAGGCCTATAGGCACTAAAAGATACTCTGTGGAAGGCAAGATAACACAGACCGGCACAAATGTATGCATGCCTGATCACAGAAACAGTGGGCAGTGTCTGGGACACCGCAGTCAAGAAAGCACGAATTACCTCCTTCCCCTGACCCTACATGCCACGTTTCGGAAACCCGTAGTTCTCCCCTGGTCTCGACGCATCCACATTCCACAGGTGGAAGTGAGGCTGCTGCCACAGAGTGAGGGATATGTTTACTGGATCCCAGATCAAATCCTTTGAGCAATCAAAGCAGACTTCGGCCTGGGGGAGAACCTACGTTTCCCCTACGCCCAACTGAGGCATTGGCTGTCCCATCCAGAAATGAAAAACCGCAGCGAGTCGCGAGCTTACGCCCTTCGAGAAATATCTAAACACAGACTCAGGAGAGAGAAAAGTAGTTGTGAATATCTACAAACTCATTAAGGATGCTTACCCCCTGCTGACCAGGACCTACACGGCGAAATGGTATGTCGACACAGGGACGATAATAGCCAAGGCTGAATGGACAAAACTATGGATCCAGACAACAAGACTTACAAAATCAATCCAAATCCGAGAAATCTGGAGGAAGCTACTGACACAGTGGCACCTCACCACGGTCAGGCTCCACAAGAAATACCTGGGGGTCTCCCAGGAATGCTGGCAGAAATACGGCCAGATAGGCACCTGGAGTCACATATGGTGGTCCTGTCCGAAAATAGCCCACTTCTGGGAAACCATCCATGCAGCAATCGAACAAGTGTTGGGGATTAAAAGTGAGGGAAATTGGGGCCTAGCCATGATAGGCCTGAGCGGGGTCCTGGAGGAACTGAGGATCAAATCCCACCGGAAACTCTATATCATCATGATGATGGCAGCGGCTCTGGTCCTGGCACGAAAATGGAAATCAGAGCAACCTCCACTAGTCCACGAATGGATTGCAAAAATATGGTCCCACCTGGTGATGGAATGGCTAACGTACTCGTTGCAAGGTGACCACCTTAGGTTCAACTCAGAATGGTCTACACTACTGAGATACCTTAAGGATGGAGCTCGTCGAGCTTGGTGCCCGAGGGCTATGTCTCTCCTGGGGATAATACCCAATCACGAGGAAGAAGATCTATAATCAGCACAAACTTCAGGGCCCTATCTCTCAAGACGGTGGGCTAGTGCACAGAGAGCGCAGACTGGCTCCCATCGCTACAGAGTCTTGCGAACGGCTCCTGACGGGGGGGAGGAGGGGAAGGAGGGGGTACTTGTTGAAGTTGTGCACTTACAAATTTTAATATAAATGTATTGGAAACAAAGATAAAGCCAGATGGTAGCCCACAATGTGCAGTAGCACCTGGAGCGTTACAAGTGCCAGATGCAATTACCAATAAATGATATCAGACCCAAATAACCAGACAGACTCAAAGAATATGGCAACACACTACTTATCAGCTCAATAAAGTAGGGAAACCTGGTGAACAAACATATTGCAGCTCACACACTCTCAAACACATTTCTGTTACACAAAAGCTTTATACCTCAATATACGTCAGCTATGATGTCATCCTAGGTGGCAAATAGTAAAAACTCAGCGAAAGGAGGGGTTGATATACTTTGTTTAAGTGTCAGTAACACAATTAGCGGCCCCTTATCTGGTAGGCACACCTTGAACTAACTCTAACTACGTATCACACAGATTAATAGCACAATAGATTGGCTTCTGCAACTATGTATGGTCCTTCGCTACATAGGCCCTCATGATTGGTTGGGATTCTCTCCCAACTTTGGACATTCGGCTTGTTAGCATCACATAAGCAAAACGAAACCCAGGTGCAGGGAACAACATCAGACCACTGCCCACTTGGCCAATTAGCCTACCATATCTCATCCGTTAGGCTCTAAGCCAAGGCTACTCCTTTGTAGTTGACCTTGCTGACTGTTCTCTTTCTCAGGACTTTTAAAAGAGTGAAGGTACATTGCTATCTTAGTCTGGAGCTTAATTAATAGGCCTTGTTTTCCAGTCTTGCACAACGTGTGAGGAGACCACCATTTTTTCCATTCTGACCTTTTATGTGCCACTGAGCCTGGTCCACCCTTGTCCTCGCAATAATGGACCCTTGCCATATTCCCTTGGTACTTGTCCTCTTGGGCTCTGCTTAGTACTTGCCCTGACCCTCGCCACCCCTCCCTCTTGCACTTCCCCTCATCCCCCTTCCTTTATCCCTTCCCTTCGTCCCTGAGCTACCCCCTCCCCATGCACTTCTTGTCACTGCACTTGCACGATCCAAATGTCACAAGGCCTAGTAGGACCGTTATTGTTGTTTTCTCCTTTGTACTGCCCCCCCTTTTTGCCTTGTGGCCCAGGAATCTATCTCATGCTCAGCTCAGGAAGGAACATAGCTGAGCATGGTTCAGAATTGCCCACCCCCACTTAAGTATAATAATACCACTTTTTATATAGTGCTAGCTCGCCCAAGGGCATCAAAGCGCTGTAATAACAATAACAGTTGATATCATTGCACACTGCATGGTACACAATTTATCAACCTCGGAAGGATGAAAGGCTGAGTTGGCCCCACCAGGATTTGAACCTACATCAACAGGCTACACGCAGATGTCAAAAATGAGCGCTCAGCTCGCTGTGCTGTCTGACCAACCTAAGTATAAGAAGCTCCAGCATCCTCTGGTGAGTGTGGGAGATAGTAGTTTGATCTGGAGTGATCTATAACTACTACTAATACTACTGCTACTATAAATAGTAATAGTATTGATAGAAGTGATTCTACTGCTAGTGGTAGTATCACTAATACTATTAGTTTGAGTAGTAGTGCTAGTAATACTAGTGCTAGCAGTAGTAGTAGTAGACGATTCCCTTAAAACTGAGAGCCTCGTGTGACTAGCCCAAGTACTTCAGCAACATGTTCCCACTCTACCACACCTACTAGGAAACAGAACCCCAACCCCATCCCCACAGACTGTACTTGCATGTTCCTCAAGACTCGCTTGGCTGTTAGTAATGAAGAACATGTTTACGACATGCCGACTCTTAATTCAGTTGCCCTTTGTTTATTACGGAGACTTGGCTTTCCAATGGTTACGCCACCATTTTTAAAGATATGATGACCACACCTCTTGCCAAACCTATGCCTGAAGTAGAGGTCCATTCCTGCCCTTCATCCAGATGGTCCCTGCCTGTTAATCAGTTCTGCAGAATTCTGAAGAGTTGATAGGGTATTTCCAGGCATTCATAAGTTCCTGTCAGAGACCCACATATGGGTAATCCTTTTATCGTCCTCAGAATGATGAAACAGCATTACTGCCATATCCAAATGCAAAACAATGACATGGAGATCACGCACATTTCTGCAGCAGGGACTCCACCCACTGAGTTATGTTACACTCATAGTGCATCATCTTAAAATATACACTTATCTATGCATATATCTGAGCACACCACAGTAATCAATCACTGTCAGCCTTTTTTCTTGCTATGCATTTGAATCTATCTGACATCGGTTCTCTGCGCCACCGGGAGTGCCCCACGAGTGCCTGTTAGCCAGGAGAGGCCACAGCACAGTGTATGGACTGAGTCTTGGATTGCCTACAGACTTTTCTTTCCTTGGACAAATAGTATAGGCATCAGTCACCCAACGCTGGCCTGCGCAGCCTCACTCCGCGCGTGGGAGGGAGGTTGTTTCCTCTGGCGCCACTCTCCCGTTTCCTGCTGTCACTGGGCGCGCCTGCACGTCTTCGCGTGGGCGCCCGTGTGAGGAGTTCGGGCCTTTGTCACGCGGGAGGCGGGGCCGCGCGTAGTCAGTGCTCCCGCGATTCTGGTGCACCCGTGTGCCGAATCCGGGCCTTTGTCATGCGGGAGGCGGGGCCGTGTAGAGTCGGCCGTCGTGCCCGAGGCGCGCCGGCGCGCTGAACTGCTCGACCGCAGACCTCGGCACAGTGCCAGCGGGAGTCCGTGCCCGCTCGTCGCCAGTGTTGAGGCGCCGCTTCTTCCTGAAGCGTCCCCTCGGGGAAGGCCCTGCTTGCGCAGGAATGATACGCGGGAGCCGGGGTGTCATGCAACCTCTTTTATTAAACACATCGGCGGAACTGCCGAACCTGCCCTCGTCCCTCCCCTTCCCCTGACATCACATCTGGGACGTCATGTCCTGTGGGACCCAACGGGGGTCCTCCCACACAACGATGTGGGCAACCTGACAATTTGGGGTGATTTTGATGGTCTTTTTTGTCTATTTCACATAGATTGCAGCAGATTTCTATTGTGGCAGAAAGCCACGCCGAATTGCTCCTCCTGCATCGATAAAAGCATCGGGCTACGCGCCACCACGTGTGTGCCTCCCCGGGTGCCCCACGAGTGCCTGTTGGCCAGGAGAGCCCGCAGCACAGTGTATGGACTGCGTCTTGGATTGCCTACAGACTTTTCTTTCCTTGGACAAATAGTATAGGCATCAGTCACCCAACGCTTATTGACGGATTATATTACTATTTGGGGTGATTTTGATGGTCTTTTTTGTCTATTTCACATAGATTGCAGCTGATTGCTATTGAGGCGGAAAGCCACACCCACTTGCTCCTCCTGCATCGATAAAATCATTGGGCCGCGCGCACTCCACCCAGAGAGCCCCACGAGTGCCTATTAGCCCGCTAGCGGGCTGTAGGAGGCCAGAGAGTTTGTGTGTATTTTTTTCTCTTTGGCTGTCTCTGAGTATTGGGGCAGAGAGTTCTGTGAGTATTTGGGAACATCGATTGCTTGCTGTACTTTCATATTTGTGGTCTGTTAAAGATGAAGCCACACCTACGTGCAAGCTATGGCAAGTCCGTAGGGGGAGGTACGTACGATGATACTACGTGCACAAGCTATGGCAAGTCCATAGGGGCAGGTACGTACAATGATATTCTTTCCGCTCCCTTGGTGTTTACTCCTGTGAAAAACACCATGAGGCGAGCTATGGCTATGCCTCTACCTCCAACCCCCCCTCTAGTTACTGATGCAACTATGCTGGAGGTGGGGAGAGACGGGCAGTCTCCACTACTCAGTGGGTCGGGTACTTCATCTCCTGAGTCCAGGGCTGCTAGTGGGGAGGTGTTGGACAGCGCGGTGGGGCCTTTTCCGGAAGCAGGGATTGATTCCTCCTTTCTGGATACACCGCCTATTTTTTTGGCGGGGGAGGTTTCCTTATTGGCTCTATCGCAGTATACCCAAGGACAGAGGGAGGAAGACGAGGTTTGGGTAATGTCCGCTCAAGTTCCAGTGGGTCCTGGAGTATAAGGTGGGGGGATGGGTGAAGGGAAGGGGGACTCAGAAGTTGATTTTTAATGAAGTAGTAGAGCATACTAAGTATTTAAGATCTATCATCATTCTTTTGATGAATTTCCAGACTGGAGGGGGTTACGTTCTTGTGAGTGCCCCCATTAGCAGAATAGGACTGCAAGTGGCGATGCCAATGATGATAATCTTAGGGAGGAACTGATACCTTCCTCCTTGGAATTGATAGACAGTTTTCCAGCAGTAAACATAATTGCAAAGCCGTTTGCTCCAAAAAATGGTGTGTCACTGGGAGCGGGGTCGGAGAAAAAAGGGTCACCCTTCCCTGAGATGGCTCTACAGCCGGCCAACCTAGCTCCTACAAAAAAGGGAAAGAATAAAAACAAGATGCAAAAATCGTGCTCTGGGAAGGGGGGTGAATAGGCCCTCCCGTAAATCCTGGAGGAATATGGTAAGGGAAGAGGTTGGAGTTTCTCAGGAACAGAAGTTGGATTGTGAATCAGAGGGGGAAGAAGCAGATTGCCTCCTTATTATCGATGATGTTCACCCTAACAATAGTGTCCCTGCCTCTAACACCTTGACCGAGGCTATGAAATATAAGGGGTCCAAAAAAAGAAAGAAAAACTCTTTGAGAAAAGACCAAGGAGAGGATCATCCAAATACTAAGAAGGGTGCTGCCTTGTACCACTTTTATTTACAAAGAAACCAGGAAAGGCAGAGAAAATTGGGGATCTTCCTAATCTGAATAACAAAGAGTCCAGTGAGATAAGGGGGGACCATGTGGGCCTGGAGTAAGCTTCTATTAGTGAAGTAACTGTGCTGAATGTACTATCTAATATTGAGGCACCTGCTAAGGCTGTGTTGCTAAATTGCTGGTCTTCAACTAACTGTGCTAACAAGTTGGTGGATATCGGTGAGCCTGTGTGCCAAGGGGAACTGAGTTTGGGTGCTAATGAGAAGTTTGTTCAGCCGGTCATTGAAATTTCATCCAATCACCGGGCACTGTAATCCCTGGTCAGAAATACACTTCCAAATCTGCTGCAAAGTGCGCCATTGACTTCACTAAATATCCCACAGGAGACTTGAGGGCCCCCCTGATATAAGCAGTGGAGGGGGAGCGGACTCAGAATCTAATCTAAGCCCCTTTGCTTGCTGAAAATGTAACCAACACAAGCGATGTAGGACTCCAAGGGCGGGAGAGTCTGGGAATCCCCCGGGGAAATCCACAACGGGGGACTCAGGGTGTCCATCCAAATATCTATCCTAGCAGGAAAAGGGCTTCCAATTTAGTGGTGGAGGTAGGGGGACCCGTAGACGGTGGGAGGGTGGAGATGAAGCAAGAAAGTAGAGCTTCTGCTGAGTGGGAACGAAGACCCCACAAGTCATTATATAATAGTGAATTTAACAACATTACATGGCAACAGCCCCATTTCCCAGATGATCCCAGCATCTTGTTACACTATATGTTCAGTTATGGAGGGCCTGTCTCGATACAAAATAGATGGAGGGTCCTGGTGTTACTCAATGAAATTCCAAACTTGAGACTAAGCACCTCAGCCGATATAAAACTGGTGGATTGTATCCACCAGAATGATACAATCATGTTCCTATAGTTTTATATTCGCTCACTGTGTATGAAGCTTTATTGTTGGAGGTGAATAGATTCAATAAGCTAGGGTACGACATCCTAAACTTTAGCCCAGGTTTTCAGAATCCGCATTGGGAGAGAGAACTGGAAATATTAGAGAGAGTGTTACCTGAGGTTCAAATTCGTAGGAGGAGCGTGAATCTGCAGGCAGGGGATGCCGAAGACCTCAACTGGAGGTGGCTGGCTCTAAGCCGGTGGGATTCTAGCTCCCAACTGCAGGCATTGAAACCTAACCTTTAACCTGACTAAAAATCTTATGTTGTTTTCTTTGAATTCTAGAGGCTCTTGACACCTCAAAAATTCCACTGATTTGTGCTCATCCCTTCTGAAATACTCAATTATCTGTATCCAAGAAACTTGGTTAACCTCCTCATATGTTTTCGACAGTTATACCGTCTGTTGCCAACAGGCTACAAAGGGTTTGAGAGGGCGACCTTCTGGGGGCCTTTTAGTGGCCGTTAGGAATGGGGCCAATCTGAGAATGACCAAAAGTTTTAATGTGTTGAAACGTTGCTTAGCAGTGATGTTGGAGCGAATACAGAGTCCTGGTTCTCAATTTATCCTCCTATTTAATATTTACTGGAATCCCGATTTGAATGTGCAAGAAACTCTCAAGGTAATCCATTCATTGATTGAAGACAGGCAGAATAATATCCCTGGTTTGCAGATCATAATTCTGGGAGACCTTAACGCAGAAATTATAAGGGAAGGGGACAAACGATCCCTTGAAGAAAAGGATTTAGGCCTCTTAAAAACGCTTACAGTTAAACACAAGACTACCATTGCGTGGGGCCCACCGGGGTGTTCTAAAAAGAAATTGCAAGGTCAAATATGGCAAAAACATTTTTAAACTGGAGCCTCTTCGCAGCAAATAATCTTCTGAGTGCTTCTGCTGAGCCATCCACCTGGACGGGCGGTAGTCGCTCTTCTACAATAGACTATATTTACATGTCAAAATCTTTGATTGATACCGTCCAGACTTTTAATTTGAAAAATTCCCTATGCAGTGATCACTTAATGCTTGAATTAACTCTACTTTGGGATGTGAGAAAGACGGGTCAATGCTTATACAATCTCCCACTTTCGATTAATAATGCTAAATCCAAAATATCTTGGCATGAGGACAATGCTTTAATTCCTCGACAATTGAAACTAAACTGCTCTTTTGTACCGATGAACACTTTAGTACATATTTGGAATCGCTTACAAAAGTGCTTCCAATATTTGTAGGATTTCGTAACATAGGCATACCGTTGATTATTTAGTCAGGAAAAAGAGCAGTCGTAAATAAATCAGGCGCATATTAAAATCTTCTCTTACATGGGTTCTGAAAGCCGAAAGTCTTAGGAAGGAAAAAAATTAATTGAAAAACTGGATAAGGGAACATTGGCCAGCCATGTATCAAGCAGATGGTGAATGCATGCTCGAATCTGTGTGATTTGTCTGCGGCTCATTTTCCTGCGACGGAAATGTACGCAATACAAAATGTTCGTACATTTCCCATGCAAACATTTCCATTACAAATCACACAGATTCTCACACATACCCTCACTCACACCCCCAACACACCCCCACCGCACCCCCACACCCCTACTTACCTTTCCTTCCTTCGCGCTGTGTCCCTGCAGCGGCAGTTCCCTTTCACTTCCCTGATCGGGAACCGGCGCTGCATGGTCCCTTTTTTTAAAATTTATTTTTATTTTATTTTTGTTGTTGCTCGGGTGAGCTGCAGGGGTGTCTCCGCAACACTCCGCTCACTATACTATATACTATAGTGAGCTGGGTGTTGCGGGGTACACCCCTGCATCCCCCGGCTTTCCCTGCAACCCCCACTCAGGGTAGTGAGCGGGGTGTTGCAGGCGACACCCCCCCAGCCCCATACCGACCCCACCAAAACACCAAAACACCAAAACACATACCACAAAAAGTTCGAACTTTTGGTAGTTAGAACTTTTCCTGGTGTGTGTTTTAGGTCTTTTGGTGGGGTCGGACTTTTAGATTCAGTAATTTCGTCCTATACCGCATGCTCAAGGCTTTGAATGATTGTACCTCCAGGCAGTTTGGATTATGATTAACACCATGGAAATCACTCAAATTTCGGCGCAAACTACCGCCATTTCAGAAGATGCATGGGTGGGCCATTTTGGTTCTTTGTATGCTGCATCGGGGTGGAATAGTTCGGGCCTAGATTGTCTAAAACTCCACCCTTGGAATATAGAATTTTCTGTGGCAGAAATCAAATCCTTAATTGACAAAGCATCTTCCTCCTGAGCGACTGGCCCCAATAGGCTGTCTAATGTCACTCTTAAAGGTAATTCGGACCTATGCACCAAAGTTCTTTATCTCCTGTTTGAGGATATCATCTTAACTGGGTCCATCCCGGCCTCATGGCATATTTCCTACGTGGTGCCTATATATAAAAAAGGAGATAGGTCCTGTCCTACCAATTACAGACCAGTTGCGCTGCTAGATGCAGATACTAACATTTTTGCGGGACTTGTTTTGAAGCATTTAGAGGACTGGGCTGAGAGACATAACATTTTGTCATTTTGTCAAATTGGGTTTAGGAAAAAGGTGGGAACTGATGCTGGTGGTCTTCTACTAATGATTATGCACGACATGGCTTGGAAGGGAAATAGTTCTCCAATGTTTCTGGTGGCCATGGACCTGCCTTTGGCTTTTGATCTAGTCGACAGAACTATTCTATGGCTGAAACTTGCTAAACTGGGATTCCCCTAAGGCTTCTTTCTATTTTGTTTCACCTGCATGAGGGCGCCCTTATTCAGTTTGCCTTAACAAAGAAGGTTTCCTGTCTCACTACATTCCCGCTTCCAACGGTCTTCGCCAGGAGTGTATATTCGTGCCAGCACTGTTTAATTTATATGTGGTGGGCGCGGGTAGAAACTTGGAGAAGGCTGCTTTTGCGTCACCAATTATTGAGGGAATTAAGATCTGTTGGACAGCTTACGCTGACGATTTTATGCTATTCGACCATACCCCTAGAGGTCTGCAGCGCTTGTTAACCGCTTTTGGCGAATATACCTTATTGAATTCTTTTAAAATAAATATGAAAAAGACAGTCATAATGAGGTTAGTTCACAGTCCACTGCAATGGGGCACTCATGGTTTTTCATCAAAGGGAAGCTAGAGATTAGGTCTTCAATTGGTTATCTTGGCTTCCCTATTTCATTTTTGGTGATGTGAAAAAGTGACTTTATCGGCAGTACTTGGAGGTGAAGTTTTGTAGACAAATTGCACAGATGAAAAAGGTAGACCAAAAATATGGGATGTTTTCCTTACTTCCAGCACTCAGTTTCTATAGCGCAAAGGTCATCCCACATCTGTACTATGGCCTGGAATTATTTCCTCTTTTTGGCAAGGCTAGAGCTACATAAGTTTGAAGCTCGTATCTGGCGTTCCATTTTTTACTGCCTCCCTAAATTAGTTCCTCTGGTGGTCATCCGCTATTAATTGGGAATACAATCAATTGAAAGTTTAGTTGAATGGAGAAGACTTTCTCTTTATAGGAAATTGCTGATGAGCTCGAATGAAACGCTGTATGCAATTTTGGGAAATGGCTTCCAGAAGAGCACTGCTGATTAGGACTATTTGTTTAAGTTAAAGGTGGAATGTCTAGAAATCCTGGAAAAATCGATCATAACAACTGATTTATTGATATTGAACCATAGAAGAGCGAAAGAAAACTCCTATATGCGGACTGGACTAGAACAGTTGATGCTGTGCTGAACCCCAGACTTTATCATCAGATTGTATCACACTATAAAAAAAATGGAAACAAATATGTATGAGTAACCGGGTGTGAGAGCGTGCAGTACAGACGATAATTCCTTGTAATCTAGTAGTTAAGGACTCTTTTCTCTGTCTATTTGATTTATCATTGGTTTTTGTTATCATGTTTGTGAATTTGCATTGTGATGATTTGAGTTCTCATTTTGCTACATACCAATCATCGCATAATCATTATATTATTTCGTAATCATGTCTGACCCAACATTATGTTAATGTGCTCTATACATATATATTTTCTTATCACAATGTTTGATTGACGGTCTAATCTTGACCCATCCACCTTGACTGGATTAAAATACGAACATTTGTAACTAGGCCCCACCTTGATGAGGACCAAAGTGGTCGAAACACATGTTGGCACAGACTGGGCCTCCAATGATGAACTAATAAATAGTTCCCAGAAGCGATATTTGTCGTCTAATATATCTTAAATCAGTGCAAATTAATATGCTCTAGGACAGCGCTTTCTCTACACTATAGAGAAAGCAACCATTTTTATTTCTGCTATAACAAAAATGGTTGCCTTGAATCCTATATAACGCTTTTCCCAGATAAGAACAGATGCCATGATTTTATGCGTTTTCGATGTAATGTACTCAAGACAGGGGAGATTAATGATGTTAGGGGAAGGTTCAGTATCATTTGTCTGTAGGTTTTGTAAAATATCTGACTGTATAGAAACACTGTGACACCTCTTGTTTAACTGTATGGCTCTGAGAATTGAGCACATCAATTGCTTTAGAAAATTTGTAATGAATGAATTTGGAAAGAGTGAACTTAGACATTCTGTGATGGGAATTGCTCCATAATACAAACATTTCTTTTTTACTCGTTTCTGTTTCACTGTACGTGGCTTCTGATCCCTGTTATGTTATATGTTTTAATATGTTTTACTTCTATTTACTATATTCCAGTTCACAAGGTTTTGTTTTTTAGCTCTGTTATGATGTATGTGTTCATATGTTTTACTCCTATGTACTATAATCTAGTTTTTAAAGTTTATTAATCTGTTTATAAGATTTTTGTAAAGGTTATTTGCAACCGAAACAAATAAATAAATAATAATATAGGTTCTCTGCTGTGCCGTTTTTCCATTTCACAACGAACGATGATTATTTTGTCAGACATGCTTCTATAAAGATGACTTATATATTATCAGATCTGATTGATTTACCAATTAGTTTGGTGCATTGCAAGTCAGCATTCTTGAACACAGAGTACTAGTTTAACTTTTAAAAGTCAACTGCTGAAAGCTTTGCATGCTGGTGCTAAGCATGAGAGGAAAGAGATCTAGCCTACTGTCTACATTGAAACATTATGAAGAGGAAACATTAGCCTAAATCTATACATTCCCACTTAACCAAAGTATGGGATCCTAGGCAAATCATTTCACATCATTGTGTCTCGTTTTCTATAGGTGCTAACATTGGGATCACCTAGAAATTATTATTTTAATTGTGTAATGCACACAATAATTCACTTGTGCATTTTTAGTAGATGGTGTTTATCCATACATAACAATGATATTGTGGCATCTACATAGGGCATGCCACAGGCTGGATTGTCTCCTAGCTCACTCACAGCAAACGTTAGGTGAAAGCAAATTATAATACAGTATTTGGTATGGGGTGGGAAGAATGGACATAGAGCATATCATGCACTATCTACTCTGGGTCAGAGGCTTGCAATGTTGTGATTATGACTACGACACATCATGCAAATGTGGGGACAACAATGTAATATGCAAAGGTACAGCAAACACAGTAAGATCAACCTATTTTTCACTTTTAAACGACGTAGGAAAGTGCTGGTTCGACATTTGTCTCACCTTTTTAGTTGAGTCTACCCCATTGCTTGTTGAAATCTCAGAATCAGAATCTACCACCCCAACATTATTGTGAAAGCTCCCCTTTTACCTACTTGGACAAACTCCAACTCAGGTCAAATACTGGCAGGCCCTTTGGGTCCATGTATTAGCACTTAATGTTCAGTAATGATGTCCCACAGACTGGCGGACACCCTGCAGCATTGGTTCTTGCCCTTGACTTCTGCGCTAGGGCTTAAACTATTTGTATTCCTCCTGAAAGCCCTTCTCCACCGGAGATGTGAGAGAATCCCATCTGTGAGAGCGGAATAGCCTGAATGTTTTATTTGGTTTTCAATGGAAAATTATGGTGGCAGATCTGTCTCTGAAAGTGAGCTATGCTGATCAGACCCCTCTTTCGAAATGCTCAATGCTGAAAAGCTTAGTGCAAACATATAACTCCGCTGAACCTTTTTCTGACACCTCTCAGCAGTTGGCTTGTAGTTTGGCAACATGGCAGTTACAAAGGTACATCTGTATTCCTGCCCACAGCTGATTGAACCAGAATCAGCAATCAGAGTCTGCCTTTAGCAGTGGTAAATTCTGAACCTAAAATAAATCATAAAAGTGTATGCTCCCAGAGCTTGGTGGCGGTTGAAACCCTAAATATGAGCAATGTCTCTTTTGGAATCTAAGTGTATACTGGTCAAGACCTATTGGTGTCATATTACTGTCAGCTTGGTTGCTAGTGACTCACTGACCTGACAGCTCCTTATGTGTATCAACATCTAGGAAATGGGTTTCAAACAAAACAACCATTTGGCATTGCCCAGAATACCCCCTATTGATCTCTCTGGGAAGGCTTGTCACCTCTTCCAGAAGACAGGATATCATAGCAGTAGGTTAGCAGAGAACATCTGCTTCAAAGGCAAGCCTTGTCTGGACAATGGAGAGCTCATACCAGGGAGGCAATTAACAGAGATTCTTAGATGTAGGTAGACAGGTGAGAAGGCAGAGTAGAGCATCCCAGCAGAGGGCTTTCCAGCAAAGGAGGCGTTCCAACATTTTTGGATCACCTAGGGATCCCAAACATTCTAGCTGTCTCCGCACTTCCTGGCAACAAAGCACCCTAGGTATAACATCACCAGGCAAAGTACTCTGAAAGATCCGTCCGTATTGAAGTCCTTACAGAAGGATAGAAGGGAACCACATCGCCGTGCCAAATTGCCTATTTAAGGGTGTTTGTTAAATAACCTTTGGACTTCTGAAGAAGGATTACACTTGGATTACACTTGGAGCTTTGTTGGCGGTAGAGTCTGCTCCAAAGTCGTCTCACAGAGAGGCGAAGACAAAGGTCAAGCTTTTATCCTCAACCATCCCAAAGGAAGATTTGGGGTGACTTGCTGGCTGGATAACGTCTAGGGCAAGCTGAGCTCACTGGTACCCAGGAACCTGCTCACTGGGGGTGACAGACCCTGCATGTTCTCTCTAGAAGCCTTCCTGGCTCGGAAGTGCAGAATAAAGGACCCATCTTCATCCTGGAGATCCTGGATGGTGTCCCCGGCAGAAGTCAGGACCCAGCTCTGGACACTGTTTGCTTGCTTCGATCAGCTTTCAAACCAGCTCCACTACCTCAAGTTGCTTTTTGAGCCATTGGAAGCACCCACAGCTGCCTTTGATGCCACTTTCAATGCGTCATCAATCTGTCTCAATGTTGACTCGATGCAGTGGAAGCCATCAGTTTGCGTGTCTCAGCGTTACTCAACCGGCTGGAAGCAATCACGTTGACCCATCTTGACAGCTACTCGACCCGTCTCGACCTGACCTAAATTACCTAACTGATGAAAAAACACCTAGAAGCCTGTCTCGATGCTTGTGAGCCCCAAGAACAAGCACTGAAGGTATTTGAAGTGGCCTGTCTTAAGGAGCCCTAAAGACTAGTAACACTTCGTGCTTTACCATTTTAAAAGACATCTTCAATAAACTTGACATTGAAATTATTCCCGGTTCACCTCTGTATTCAAACCCAGAATTGCTGCTTTCCTTATAAAATATTCTGTTGCACCTTTATGATTGGGATTACTGCAAGTATAGTGGTAGTGTGTGGAGGAGTAGGAGTTGTATACATTACTCATCCCTGTACTCGTGCAGTGTAGTAGTCATTTCATCATAGAACAATTCAGTTGTCTTTCAGGGACCTTGAGCCATAGTGGATGGGCAGAGGTCCAGCACTTTGAGCACAGAGATTGAAGCGTTTTAGCTCTTCGACCCCGCAAGCATTCCCTGAGCTGAAGGATACACCCAGAGATGGAGTGGACGTGGCCAACAAGGTGAAAAGTCTTCTAATGTGAATGAATGAAAGCTGAAATTGCTTTGTTTAAAGCTTGTAATCCACTAAGGAGGTCATCAGTCACAGTTAAACCCCATACCAAACAAGAATTTCCATCTATATAGCAGTCGGATTGCATCCATAAGGGCAGGCCTACAAGAAAAGCCATGAAACTCAACTCAGGGCAATAGTTTGAACATTGACCTTAGACATATGTTTCTGCCTCATTGGATGGCATTGGTAAGGTGCAGCTTCTTCTCCAGGCACAGTAAGTTAGGCAAGGAATGCCTGGATTCCCTATTCGCTTACGATAAAATCTGGGAGCAAAGTCTCAAATAGCAATCTACTAGCCAGTCATACAAAAGTCACTGGCCGCTCCAGTTATGTACATGAACACCAGCACACCATTTCTTACTTGGCAAGAGTGAAATATCACTAGCCAATGGCTAGTGGCGAGGGCAAATTTTGCACCCGGGTAAAATACCAAGCGATCCAAAATGAATCAACAATGTGAGAGGTCCTCCACTGAAAATGATCAGGGGCTAAACATTTTTTGTTGTTGCTGTAATCAACTCAGACGGTCCTCAATCGCATTTTAGCCCTCTGTACTTATTCTGGTTATATGAAAGCACTTGCTTACCATTTTCCTACACCTTCATCTCAGTTACTCAAGCTTATGAATGTTCCAGAGTGTATCTCCAGAAGGGCAGTGAGGACGCATCAAAGATTCATATATGCCACCATACCCCCATGTTATTCTGGTGATGCTTACCTGCCTTTGGTGTTGGATTCTGGGACTTCTACTCTTGGGTTTATATGGATTTATAATTGAAAAAGCAAATTACAAATCCCAGAATACAAATTAAAATCGACGATCTTGATGCATCACCTGACATGTGTTCAAATTGGCCGTGTGTTACAAGTCTCCCATCTATAAGTACCTATTTTATTTACGGTTTGTATACTCCAAGTAGTAAATGAAATGAGTTTTATGTCTATGTCCAGATTTAACACATGTGCTATGCTTGTTCATTACACCCCCGTCACCAACCTCAACAAATACCTAATTAATTCAAGCCTCCGTAGCCCGGCAAAAGAATGTTCAACAAGAAAAAGAAGCATTGCTGCTTTCTCTTAGATCTCTGTGGTTTATTATTTGTGTTTTTATATTTTATTGGATTCATTTTGTGCTTTTGCCAAAACACTGCAAATGATTAACATGGTACAAAATTAACTAGTGATCAAATAATAAATGACAGATTATAAGAAGAAAACCTACCCTTTTTGGTGGGATTGGAAAGCAGAATAAGAAGAAACTTTCCAAGAGAGAGAGTAAAGTGGTTCTCATTTTTAGGAGCTATGAGTGTGAAGGAGGGAAAGTAAGACTGAGCCCAGGGGCCGTAGGAACAGATAATATAAAGTAGGAGTGGGAACAAAGGGAGAGGAGGGGTCTATAGTCATAGACAGGCGAAGAATGATAAGGAGGAGCCACACCGTGAATGCACTTAAAGACAACACAAATACTGTGAAAATGTATATGCAACTCAAAGGGGAGCCACGGGAGAGAAAGAAGGGGGGCAATTATAGAATCTTGACTGGAAAGACAGAAAAGAACATGAATAGAAGGGCTGTAAACAGAATGAAGAGAGGACGAAGACCAGTCCAGGGAGCTGAGGAAGAGCCTTTTAGAGAACCCATAAGATGTTTAGCTGCATGAAATGAAAGAAAAGGATGAGCTTCACGAATGTTAAAAAGTTGAAAAGAACAAGTGCGGGCGGTATTAGAAATGTGAGAGGAGAAAGAAAGATTGGAGTCAAATGTTATGCCAAGATTATGCTCAGTAGAAGAGAGAGGAAGTTCTGATGGAGGAAACACCATCTGCCCTATATAGATACAGGAAGTACGTCAGTCCTTCCATTTCTTCTTTCTGTTCCTAAACAGACCATATGGGATGCGATATACCTGTGGCTGGAGCGTGCAGGCGTGCTGAGGGTGTAGAAGAATGAGTAATTCAAGGAAATACACTGCAGCTGAGAGATAAGTGAGATTGTTAGTACTGGAAACAGCCCTGATAAAAAAAATAAAGGGGATTCCCCATGATAAGGAATTGAAATGGTTGACTTTCCCCTTGCAAGCTTGAGCCTCCCTCTTAGCCGCGGAGCAATTATTTACCGTGCCACGAAGTCTGCCAGACACAAACACCAGCACAGGGTCTCCACAACTTTTCATCCTACTGCCACTGGGTGAGTGCAGCACCCAGGCCCACATTGCCTGTGCCATTGGGCAAGATAGTCTTGTCGCACAGTTTAAAGATGCCCTGCAATATCCCTGTCAATGGTATAAAAAGCATTCCCGCACTCACCTGACCACAGACTTCATGCATGTCTTCAACAGGTCCTTCATTGGTGCACTTTTGATGGCAAAATTCTGCACAAATCCTGCACAAACTTGGAGTAATTATCTGCCAAACCTATGGAGGTGCATAGTTCTTGCTTGTCGTTCGGGGAAAGACACTGTAGATGAAAGATAAGTGGGTTAATTAGTAGAACATGTCCCCACGCTGGAGAGAAAAACAGGACCACCCTGCCTTCAGAATCCTCACTCAAGGTCTTCCAATAGTCATCCCCGGAACCCACATGAGACCTGCTGCATTACAACTCACCCACACACACTCCACGCAGATGCTGCCTGGGTGCAAAGCTCCCATGAAGAGATCTGACTTTGATGTCTGCCAGATTTCCTGATGCAGGCTGGGACTTTGGGGGAAGATCCGAAAGCTGCTTGTTCCTTCATTTCAGCGGTCCTGGTTTCATCATTTTTGACCAGACAACTAAGAGCAGAGGCAAAGGCCAGCAACCAGAGATCCCTTGGGTGGCATACTAATGATGTCACTTAGACAACATCAAGATGCCACTGACCAGAGCATGGGTGTCCTAAATGTGCAAGAATTTCAGAGAACTACGCCTGATTGTGAATAAAGCAGTTGCTTCCCCTCTCAATTTGGAGCCACACATAACAAAATTCTCCAGACCCAGATGACAGCACAGATGTGGAGAACGATTGAGATGCAAAAGGCTGTCATATTTCTAAATAAATATGACCAAACGGTTCAGGGTACATGCAGCAAAGCCTGACGTTTCATCCACTTTCTGAGGGGAACAATGGAGGAGGAGAATTCGCCAGCAGGAATAATGCCTCCTCCTCGCCTCAGTCTACTGTCTACAAATCTATGAAGAAGGCAAGTCCAGAGAGTGGAATACCTGAGAAAGTTATGATTATTCATTGCTTTCTAAGAAGTATCCATCGGAGGGTTCTTAGGCCAAGCTGGCACGACCGTCCATGTTGATCCAATGGTCCCAAATCTGCCTGGAGAAGCTTTTATGGCACCCAAGGATATACCTCCCAGAGACCCCATAGACAGGAAAGGGTCCACACCTAGACGAAGGTATATTGTGCTTTCAACCTTTCTCTAAGAACAGTGACCTATGAAGTGTACTTGTCCGAGTCCACACTAAAAGTCTCCTAGGCAATATGCTCGGTAATGCCCCCCAAAAAAGAATACAATAACGAGGAGGATGAAAATAGTGAATTATTTTGGGTCGAATTTTTCAATGTATGTGCACCTTTTTAACCAATAAATAGATGGCGGGTAGCGTTAGGGTATAAAAAAAAGGTGGGAGGTGTTGGGGGGCGTGGGATCTGCCGCGCGCATAAACAATAGAACAAAAGTGCAACAAACACAAATATTTTCGAAATTCGACCAAAAGAAATTCTATGTCAGAGTATACAGAGTCTATTAAGCAAGACAGATCCACTCCCAATCAGTCACAGAGGAACAGACTTCTACTGCATAGTAATCTCTATGGAGAAGAGTTTGGGGTATAACCACAAGTCCTTGATTGGTAAAACTCAAAGTGTGGATTCAGGCCAAGAGGGGATTTGGCTCTTCCTTCAGAAATGGAGTTTCACCATATCTCTCAAGAAGTCCTTCATCCAAAAGATGAAGGCCATTGTCCAGGAGCTTCAACAACGTCAAAAAGATAAAGCCAGTATTCCAAGAGGGCCGCGCTGGGGTGAGCAGCATGTCCCCCGAGCTCCTGCACTGAGGCACGAATAACTGGCTCAAAAAGCAGCGGACTAAGCCCTCCCCAGATGTCACTGCTCAGCTCCTCCCGCACAAAGACGCGGCAAGTCGGGGAAGCGGGTCTGATCTTCAAATTAATCGGTTTGTGCCGACTGCAGAGTACCGTGGTCTTGAGGCCGGCCGGAGGCTCCCATAGCGGGAAGAAATCAACGGCTGTATCTACTCTTGTCCGGCGCGCCTCAAGCAACGTTACGGGCTGGTGGACCGGCATACTGCTACATGAGCAGGCACCACCCGGGGTCGGCGCGGGACAGACAGTGAGGCTCCGTGTCCCGACAGACCAGCTGTTTGAAGGGCAGCGCCGCGGCGGGAATCCTGCGCAGGAGACCGGCGAAGCTGACGGCCGGAATCAACCCTTTCCATGCCAACACCCGGTGGAGGAAAAGTCACAGGCGCTACAGGGGGATAGCGCAAGGAACTCCCAGCTAGTCATCGCCTCTTCACCGACAACATCCCTTGGCAGAAGATCGAAGCTGAGTCTGAGGAAGATCCGCACCACCCAGGCCGAATGACTATGGCCCGCCATGCACGCCCTCTGAGCGGAAAGGATACGAGTAGCCCCTCGGCGAACTCCACTGGCCCCAGCCCTCTGCGGGATCAAATCCGTGCACACTCAGAATTCCCCCTTTCTCCCTACTCCGTGGCACCGTAAAGGGCTCAGGAAGCCGTGGCACAGTGGCTGACCGCCCAACCTAGGGGGGGCAACTAGGAGTGGACTCACCACAGATGGGACCGGTCTTGTTGTTTTCTCTATCCAAACTTGTGCCCAGAAACGGCATGAGCCCTGGCGCAGGAGCTCCGGGCATCCTGAATCCGGGGGAGTCTCCCACCACGCACCTGCACCCCCTCCAGCCACCAGAAACAGCAGACAGCAGCCCATTAACCCTACCCCTTGTGCACATCCCTGGCCTGGGAACAACAGCGCAGACCACATGTATTAGGGGACCGAATCAGAGCTCCTTCCCGCCCCTAACCGGCACACTCAGCGCAGCAGGGAAGAGGGGGAGAACCCTGTGGAGGACCAGCACGGCTACAACACTGTGTGGTTTCCAGTCTGGAGCGGAGCAATTAGTGGCGCCCACTGCCGGGCAGGCCCCGGGACTCCTCAGCCAAGCACAGGGGGACTTCAAGCAGCAGCTCTGGCATAATTAAGTAAGTCCAGTGAGTGGGCACAGGCAACCTTTGGGGGAGGAGGCCCGCCCTGGGCTGGGGAAGCCTTACCATCCAAGACCAGCCGGGGCCATTGACCCCACCTGCACCGGGGAGAACCTGGTCGGCAGCGCAGCCGATCACGGATCACCACTCTTGCCTACCTCTGCCCTGTAAACTCACAGACCCTGGGGTGGGAATGATGACCCGCACAGCACTGGGACATCGCCAGTGGGTCAACGAAACATGCTCGTGGGCCCATCTCCCTCAGGACAGTCTTCCTACAGCACCCGGGGGACCCCGGCGTCCATAAAGTGGCCCTACAGTACTTCCAGCGTCCTGGCACATTGCTCCCCCGGTACTGGTGCCCCCTGGGAAGGGGGGGTCACACCTCGACAACATGCAATCATAGGAGGCCTGCTCAATTGCTTATTGACCCCCTATTCACCTGCACAAGACAACCGAGGAGGCTCTCAGGACACCCACCAGCAGTCCAGATCCGGACCTCGTATAATATACGTCCCCCTGGGAGCATAGTGACTGGGGTCCGAGGGCAAGCAAATCAGCGGTCACACGTAAGTTCAGGAGGGTTCGGGGGGGAGCGAGCCTCCCGCAGATGCTACTTGCGGGGGGCGACCCAACCCAGGAACCCACCACATCACCCCAGATCACCGCAGGGCACCCCCGAGCGGCAACCGCCTATCGAGATGTCCAGTAATAGGAACAGGGACACTCCAGTCCCTCCAAAATTGCCGAGGAAGACCCAGGAGGGGACACTCGCGCAGATTTGGGCCAGGGACATGGACCCAATGAGTACCCAGAATAAAGCTGCCTGGGGGGGGGCGGGAGGGAGCAGACCGCTAGTCATGGAGCAGTTAAGGAGGCAGGGAGGCCCAACAGAGGAGCAGGGGAAGGCAAAGAGGCCATTCCCAGGGAGCACTAGCCCACTAAGGTAGAGAACAATCATCAAGGACTCCAGAAATGTCACACTCCAAGAGACACACATTCAGACGCGGGATACCCACAGAATAAAGGTCTGGGGGTATGGGAGAATCTTCCAGGCCACACAGCCACACAAAAAAGGCAGGGTACTTATAGCTCTGAGAGATGGGCTTGATCTAGAAGTCACTGACACAGACAAAGACAATCATGGTCGATACCTATCAGTAGCACTCGAAGGAAGGGGAGGCTTACACACTCGCGACACTCTATGTCCCGAACACAGGCCAAGATGCGTACATACAGAAAGTGCTTGCACGTCTAGAAAGGTTTGCAAAATCCCCACCATCCTCACCGGAGACTTTAACATGGCGTGGAACCCCACTATAGACAGAATCTCTCAAACTCAGGGCCCGCCTGGCTTACCCTCTGGGGATATCAAGCGGAAAATTCAGCAACTAGGCCTAGTGGACACCTGGAGGACAATGCAGGGGGACCAAGAGGGGTACACCTTTTATTCTCATTCCCATAGATCACACTCCAGGATCGATTATATCTGGTTGTCCAGCACCCTGATGGGCAAAGCCATTGAACTAACACTGGAGGCAATCACCCTTTCCGATCATAACCCTATGATCCTAGAGCTGCGTAGGAAAGGGGGGCCATTTGGGCTCTGGAAACTGAGATACCCAGCCCACCTTTTCAAAGACACGACCCTAGTCCGAGAGGTGTCAGAGGAAATCGAAAGATTCGCCGAGACCAATAAGATCGGGGACACCACTTAGCAAATCTGGTGGGACGCACTTAATGCGACACTGAGAGACAAGATCATAGCTATCAAGGCAAGGCGCACACAGGAATTGAGACTGGAAGAAGCCAATTTAGAAGCCAAATTAAAAGACCTAATGAGCAGAATGGGCCCAAAGCAGGCCCCTGCTCTCAAAAGAGAATATAGAGTGATACAGGGACAGTTAGACGCCATACAGACCAGAGCTGTGGAGCGCAACCTGCTTTGCCTTAAACAGAGATTTTATGTAAAAGCCAACAAATCTGACCGCCTGCTGGCTAGAATGCTGAGGAAGGAAGGGAGGGATAGAACAATTTTGAAAATCAGGGTGCAGGGGGGTCAGAAGACCACTGAAACAGAGGATATAGCAGGGGAATTTGTGAAATTCTACTCAAATCTGTACGGCTCTGAATACCCGTCCCTAGAAAATCAAGAATCTTACCTAAGCGGTATACGTCTAAACCGGCTATCTACTGAGGAGAGGGACTCTTTAGAAGGGGAAATCACAAGGAATGAGGTTAGGGCAGCCAGTCAACAAATCCCTGGGCCCAGACGATTATGTTGCGGAGTTCTACAAAATACATAAAGAAGACCTAATCCCACACCTTACTAACCTGTATAACTATATAGAGCGATCCAAAATGCTAGCAAGTACTATGGAGGATGCCAAAGTCATCCTAATCTCAAAAAAGGGGAAAGACCCGACCGAGTGTGGCTCGTACCACCCCATTGCGTTAATAAATGTTGATGACAAAATCCACATTAAAATCTTGGCTAACAGGCTCGAAGCCATCCTCCCTAGACTAGTCCACGCAGATCAATCAGGGTTTGTGAGGGGCAGACAAACAAGCGATAACATTAGGAGGATAGCCCACCTGATCGAAAAAGCCCAGAAGAGAGGCATCACAGCTCTACTTCTGGTAGTTGATGCCGAAAAAGCCTTTGATAGAGTGGAGTGGGAAGACGAAGCAAACTACCAGCGTCCTCTCCTGCGGCTAGCGATAACTGGGCACATTCCTGATTCGATACATGTGGAAACGGGCATGAAGCATGGCTGCCCACTATCCCCCATCCTGTACGCCCTACACTTAGAGCCCTTCCTTGCCGCTATAAGGGAAAACGAGAATATAACGGGGATACCTTTCGGGGGGGGTCCCACACAAAATAGCTGCCTTTGCGGTCGACATGATCTTATCCATAACTAGCCCAGACACTTCACTATGGGTAGTGCAACACGAGCTGGACCAATTTGGGCCAGTGGCGGGGCTGAAGGTCAACATAAGCAAGTCGGAAATCGTTAACCTCACATTAACCCCCCGAGGAGGTGCAAAACCTCAAGCACAACTTCCAGTTTAGGGTGGGTAGACAAGTCCATCAGGTACTTAGGCACAGTGGGCGCCTGACTAGCACAGTGGGCGCCATGTATCAAGCTAACCTCCCGCCCTTGCTGGAGAAACTTAAAACAAAGCTGATAGAATGGGGGCCACTTGCTATCTCCTGGCTGGGGCGCATCAACGTTCTGAAAATGGTGGTCCTACCACAAATCCTTTACCACTTAACATCCCTCTCGGTCATAGTGCCGCCCCGCTTCTTCAATAACCTCCACAAGGCGATGGATAAGTTCATTTGGAACAACAAACCACCAAGGGTGGCGGCAAAAGTGATGAGAACCCCAGTGGGGAATGGGGGGCTGGGAGTCCCAGACTTTAGGGCTTACTACATCGCGGCCCAAATAAGGGTGATCAGAGACTGGCAACAGGACAATAGGGGGAAGATATGGACGCATATGGACGGGCGGTGGTGGGAGAGGCACTACAAGGTACTCTGTGGAAACCAAGGTCAGACAGACCAGCACGAATGTACGCAAGCCTGACCAAAGAAACAGTGGGCATGGCCTGGGACACCCCAGTCAAGAAAGTACGAATTACCTCCTTCCCCTCACCCTACATGCCACTTTTCGGAAACCTGCAGTTCTCCCCTGGCCTCAAAGCGTCCACATTCCATGGGTGGCAGCAAGGCGGCTGCCACAGAGCGAGGGATATGTTTACTGGATCCCAGATCAAATCCTTAGAGCAATGCAAAGCAGACTTCGTCCTGAGTGAGAACCTACGTTTCCCCTACGCCCAACTGAGGCATTGGCTGTCCCATCCAGAAATGAAAACCGCAGCGAATCGCGAGCTTACGCCTTTTGAGAAATATCTAAACACAGACTCAGGAGAGAGAAAAGTAGTCGCGAATATCTACAAACTCATTAAGGACGCTGAACCCCCGCCGACCAGGACCTACACGGCGAAATGGGACATCGACACAGGGACGATAATAGCCAAGGCTGAATGGACAAAACTATAGATCCAGACAACAAGACTTACAAAATCAATCCAAATCCGAGAAATCTGGAGGAAGCTACTGACACAGTGACCTCTCTCCCGGTCAGGTTCCACAAGAAATACCCGGGGGTCTCCCAGGAATGCTGGAGGAAATGCGGCCAGATAGGCACCTGGAGTCACATCTGGTGGTCCTGTCCGAAAATAGCCCAATTCTGGGAAACTATCCATCCAGCAATCGAACAAGTGTTGGGGATTAAAAGTGAGGGAAACTGGGGCCTTGCCATGATAGGACTGAGTGGGGTCGTGGAGGAACCGAGGATCAAATCCCACCGGAAACTCTATATCATCATGATGATGGCAGCTGCTCTGGTCCTGGCACGAAAATGGAAATCAGAGCAACGTCCACTAGTCCACGAATGGATAGCAAAAATATGGTCTCTCCTGGTGATGGAATGGCTAACGTACTCGTTGCAAGGTGACCACCTTAGGTTCAACTCAGAATGGTCTACACTACTGAGATACCTTAAGGATGGAGCTCGCCGAGCTTGGTGCCCGAGGGCTATGTCTCTCCTGGGGATAATACCCAATCAAGAGGACGAAGATCTATAATCAGCACGAACTTCAGGGCCATATCTCTCAAGACGGTGGGCTAGTGCACAGAGGGCAAAGACTGGCTCCCATCCCTACAGACTCTTGCGAACGGCTCCTGACTGGGATGGGGGGGAGGAGTGGAAGGAGGGGGTACTTGTTGAAGTTGTGCACTTACAAATGTTAATATAAATGTATTGGGAAAAAAGATAAAGCCAGATGGTAGCCCACAATATGCAGTAGCACCTGGAGCATTCCAAGTGCCAGATGCAATTACCAATAAATGATCTCAGACCCAAATAACCTGACAGACTCAAAGAATATGGCAAAATACTACTTTATCAGCTCAATAAAGTAGGGAAACCTGTGAACAAACAGATTTCAGCTCACACACTCTCAAACACATTTCTGTTACACAAAAGCTTTATACCACAATATACGTCAGCTATGATGTCATCATAGGTGGCAAATAGTAAAAACCCAGCGAAAGGAGGGATTGGTTACGGGAACATATATACCTATACTTTGTTTAAGTGTCAGTAACACAATTAGCTGCCCCTTATCTGGTAGGCACACCTTGAACTAACTCTAACTATGTATCATACAGATTAATAGCAGAATAACAACAGCAGATTGTCTTCTGCAACAATGTATGGTCCTTTGCTACATAGGCCCTCATGACTGGTTAGCATTCTCTCCCAACCTTGGACATTCGGCTCGTTAGCATCACATAAGCAAAACGAAACACAGGTGCAGGGAACAAGATCAGACCACTGCCCACTTGGCCACTTAGCCTACCATCTCTCATCCGTTAGGCTCTAAGCCAAGGTTTCTCCTTTGTAGTTGACCTTGCTGACTGTTCTCTTTCTCAGGACTTTTAAGAGAGTGAAGGTACATTGCTATCTTCGTCTAGAGCTTAATGAGTAGGCCTTCTTTTCCAGTCTTGCACCACGTGTGAGGAGACCACCATTTTTTCCATTCTGACCTTTTATGTGCCACTGAGCCTGGTCCACCCTCGTCCTCGCAAAAATGGACCCTTGCCATATTCCCTGGGAACTTGCCCTCTTGGGCTCTGCTTAGTACTTGCCCTGACCCTTGGCGCCCCTCCCTCTTGCACTTCCCCTCATCCCCCTTCCTTTATCCCTTCCCTTTGTCCCTGACCTGCCCCCTCCCCATGCACTTCTTGTCACTGCACTTGCATGATCCAAATGTCACAAGGCCTATCCTGCCCCGCCATTTTACCTTGTGGCCCTGGAATCAATCTCATTCTCAGCTCGGGAAGGAACATAGCTGAGCATGGTTCAGAATTTCCCACCCCCACTTAAGTTTAATAATACCAGTTTTTATGTAGCGCTAGCTCACCCAAGGGCATCAAAGCGCTGTAATAACAATAACAGTTGATATCATTACACACTGCATGGTACTCAATTTATCAACCTCGGAAGGATGAAAGGCTGAATTGGCCCCACCAGGATTTGAACCTGCATCAGCAGGCTAAACGCAGATGTAAATAATGAGCGCTCAGCTCGCTGTGCTCTCTGACCAACCTAAGTATAAGAAGCTCCAGCATCCTCTGGTGAGTGTGGGAGATAGTAGTTTGAGCTGGAGCGATAGAAGGCTGAATCGGTGTTGAAAGAGGTGTTAGAGGAGAGTCAGGAGAAGGGCAAGCAGGAAGAGTGAAATAGCAAAGGTGGTGAAACAGTAAAGAGAAGGAGGATGGTAGAGGAGCGAGGTGGAGGATGGTATGATTAGAGGAGAGTGAAGCAGATAAATGCAGAGGTCTGAATATTTCCCAACACTAGCACTTACAGTGCTGCTATTAAAGATTTGCTGAACTAACCTCACCTGAAATTGAGTCCAGCAATTGATTTCTGCTACTGGAGTCTTGGTTTGTGACTATCCCCCAGCTCTTTGCATTATCATCAATACTAGGAAGTGTATTGTCCGGGCGGCCGGTCATTCAGTAATTCACAATGGGGAAAGGGACTTTTCTCATTCTACAATCTGATTGTGACAGATGTGTGCAAAAATTGTCCCGATTGGGGCGTTCTCGCCCCCCTTCCTCCCCGCTCTCCTCACCTGACGAGATGATCTCTAGGTCCTCCGGGACAAAGTTCCTCCGGGTGCGGTAATCTCTCTCCTTCTTTAGCGGTAAAGACCTGCCGCGAAGGGAAGCCACAGTGACCGCTAGATGTACATAGCAGTCCTGGGACCCCGCTTCCGCAGACAGGCGGTTAAGAAAGTGAAAAAGCCGGAAGGCGTAAAAAACCCTTTCGTCTGGATCGAAGCCTCGTAGAGGATGTTATGGAGGTTCCGAGGGCAGGTGTGGTCCAGAGAAGAAAACTTCCGACAGCCAGGCGGGCGGAGATTCCGAGAGGGAGGATGATAGAAGTCAATGCAGGAGATACCACAAAGAGAAAGGGGCGAGGAAGGGTAGGAATAATGCTGGAGCAGGATCCCGGCCAGAGAGAGAGAGAGAGAGACTACTCGGAAACGGTAGGCAGCGAAGGAAAAAGTATGAGAGAAAGAGCGAGGGAGCCAACCCAGCAGCGCGAGAAAAGAGTAGAGGCAGAGAGCGGCACAAAAAAAAAGGCCGAAGAGGAAAAAAAACATAGCGTCTTACCCAAAGGAAAGCAAGGCAATCTAAGGGGGTTGCAACGCAACCGCACGCCGGAAGTACACGGCATATATACTTCCGGGTAGCCGTTGGAAGCAACAACTAGACCTGTAAGCGGAGCTAAAGTCGCATCCTACCATGGCGCAGACGCCAATGCGGAAGTAAGCCCCATCCGACGCGGCGGATGACAGTATGCCCCCCTCCAGTGCGAAGGCAACCAGGTTTACCAGGGTGAAGCCTATGAAAACGACTCACCAAGCGGGGTGCATGGACATGAAAGGCAGGTTCCCAAGAGTCCTCCGACTCGGAGTACCCCTTCCATGAAACCAAATACTCCAAACGTCCCCGGTAATACCGAGAATCTCGGATGTGTGAAACCTCATATTCGTCCTGTCTGCGAGTCTGAGTGGGGGATTGATTGGGAATCCTCCTTCGGAGGTCATCAGGGACATAAGGCTTGAGAAGAGAAGAGTGGAAGACCGGGTGAATGCGTTGGAGGTAAGGAGGAAGGTCAAGCCTGTAAGCAACAGGATTGATCTTAGAGCGAATGGTAAAAGGACCCAAGAAACGAGGTGACAGTTTAGAAGGATGAACCCATCTGGGCAGATATTTGGTTGAAAGCCACACTTTATCGCCTCGCCCCCAAATAGGACAGTCCTTGCGGTGCCTGTCTGCTTGGTTCTTGTTTTGTCTTCTACTTTCCTCCAGGCATATTCTAGCAGAACGATGAGTCTCGCGAAGAGATTGAAGAATAGCTTCGGCTGTGGGAGAATTGGTAGGCCCAGGAAGAGAAGGAAGAAAAGATCTGGGGTGAAACCCATAGGTACAAAAGAATGGAGAGTAACCTGTGGCAGAGTGCCTAGAATTGTTATAAGTGAATTCGGCAGTAGGTAGTAACGAGACCCAGTTGTCTTGGTATTTGTTGCTGTAGCATTGTAGATACTGTTCTAAAGTGGCATTTAGCCGTTCAGTCTGGCCGTTTGACTGAGGGTGAAACCCCGAGGATAGTGCTCTTTCGATACCTAACCGAAGACAAAGGGCTTTCCAAAATTTAGAGATGTATTGACTTTCTCTATCCGAGATGATCTTCTCAGGAAGACCCTGGAGTCGAAATATATCCTTGGCAAAGGTCTCAGCCATCTCGGTAGCAGTGGGAAGTCCGGGTAACGGGGAGAAATGAGCCATCTTGGTGAAAGTATCGACTGTAACCATGATACAGGTGCAACCATTGGACACCGGTAAATCGACTATAAAGTCCGTCGATATGAGGCTCCATGGACGAGTGGGTATCTCACTTTGGGTGAGTAGTCCTAATGGTTTACCTGAGGGGTATTTGGCAGTGGCACAAATTGGACAGGCTTTGAGATACTCCTTGACATCCTTTCTGAGACCAGGCCAAAAGAATAATCTAGAAACAAGATCAGTAGTGTTCTGTTCTCCTCTGTGTCCTGCAGTTGGCAGATCGTGACACCAACTGATAACCCTACGCCGCCATACTCCGGAGGGAATGTACAATCGAGCTCTGTGAAAAAACAGACCCTCCTTCTCGGTGTAGGCACCGTCTTGTTGCCGTAATAATCGAGGTCTTTCGATAGCGAGAGCAGTCCTTATTTCCTGAAAAAAGGTTGCAGTAACCCCCAATATCCTGTTTCTTTGAAATATAGGCTCCCGATGGGAAGTCTCTTCTTCTTTAACCGTCATCTTTCTGGACAAAGCATCGGCAACTTTATTGTTAGCACCAGGGAGGTAGGTAATGAGAAAATTGTATTGAGCGAAGAAGTATGCCCATCGTGCTTGTCTTGAGTTAACACACTCCATATTTTGTAGAACTCGTAAATTCTTATGATCAGTGCATATGAGAAACTGGTGGCGGGCACCCAGAAGCAGATGTCTCCAGTCTTCGCATGCCTGTTTGATGGCAAGTAACTCTTTTTCTAACACTGAATAATTAAGTTGACTGGGTGACAGTGTTTTGGAAAGGTAAGTTACAGGATGTTCCAAACCATCGTTCTCTTGAAGCAGAACAGCTCCTATGGCTGAGGCAGATGCATCAGTCTCAACTATAAACTGTAGCTCCTGATCAGGATGTCGAAGAATGGGAGCCGAACAAAACATCTGTTTGAGCAAATTGAAGCTGCATTCTGCCTCCGGTGACCAACAAAAGGCTCCTGCACTCTTCTTTAGAAGACTTGTGATGGGTAATACAATCTCCGAGAAATTTTGAATGAATCTCCTGTAGTAATTTGCTAATCCCAGAAACCTTTGAACCTCCTTTATGTTTGTGGGTGAGGCCCATTCTATGATTGCTGATACCTTGCCTGGATACATAGAGATACCATCCTTGGAGAGGATGTAACCCAAATAGGGTACTGAAGACACAGCAAACCTGCATTTTTCAGGTTTGACAAGGAGCTGGTAGTGACGTAGACGTTCCAGGACTTGCTGAACATGGTGGGTGTGGTCCTCTATGCCAGATGAGAACACCAAAATGTCATCAAGGTATACGATAACGGAAACTCAAAGCAGATCCGAAAAAACCCGGTCCATGAACCGCTGAAAAACCGCTGGAGCGTTGACTAGCCCAAAGGGCATGACTCGATACTCGTACAACCCGAATGGGGTACGGAAAGCTGTCTTCCATTCATCGCCCTTGGCGATGCGTAGCAAGTGATAGGCGTTCCGGAGATCGAGCTTGGTGAACACCTGGGCGCCTTGCACCGCTTCGATAATTTCAGTAATCAAAGGCATGGGATAGCAGTCACGTATGGTGACCTTATTGAGGCCCCTATAGTCGATGCAGGGCCGTAGTTCGTTGGAATCCCTCTTTTTGATGAAAAATAAGGATGCACCTCCTGGGGATTTCGAAGGTCTGATGAGACCGTTATGTATGTTCCTTTCCAAGTAGTCCTTAAGAACCTGCTTCTCTGCTTGCGTTAATGAAAACATGTGCCCAAAAGGAACCAAAGCGTTTGGCTCTAAATCAATAGTGCAGTCTTCTGGCCTATGAGGAGGCAAAGTAGCAGGAATCTTCTCCAGGAACACTTCTTGATAGGGAGCGCAGAACTGCGGCAAAGCATGTATGCCTACAAGATCGCTGGGGATAGTCTCAATACTAAGGTTGTCTTCTTTAGCTGTGGCTGGGAAACAATGCAGTCTGCAGTAGGGAGAGCTGAAACTGAGCTGATTGTTCGTCCAGTCTATCTGAGGATTATGTCTTCTAAGCCAGGTGACTCCAAGGATGATGGGGAAATGTGCAGCTCGGATTATGTCGAACTTGATGGACTCTGAATGTTGGAAAATGGTGATCGTGAGTACTTCTGTAGTATGTGTGATGAGTCCCGACGAGAGGGGGGAGCCGTCCACTCCTTCCACCTTTTGATTTTGATTGCGGGCCATTCGGTGAAGACCTATCTGCTCTACCCACAAAGTGTCCACAAAGTTTCCTGATTCTCCACAGTCCAGGAGGGCTAAGGATTCTATGGATCTAGCGGGTAGCTTAATGAGCACCGGAATAACCATCAATCTGGAGTCTTCTTTTGTTTTAGGAGCTGTAACTGAGAGTGAAACATAGGGACTAAGTGAGTCACAAGGTGTACCCCGGTACCAAGTCCCTACGGGTACCGAGGATGACCGTTTCCCTGCCGCTTAGTTGGGACTTCCTGACAGTCCTTGATGAGATGCTGCTCCGATCCACAGTATGCGCACAATCCCTTCTCCCTCCTTCGTCTCCTCTCAGCTGCCGACAATGGACCTCTGGCGGAACCGATTTGCATTGGTTCGTCGTTGGAGTGGGAGGAAGAGGGTGTTGACGTAGGTGCAGCCCTGGACTCGGGAACATTGGTAACGATACGGTGTCTGCGACGTTCCATACGCCGCTCTTGTAACCGGTATTCTATTTGTAGAACTGAGGAAAGCAAATCAGGGAAAGTGGGAGGTCTCGCAGATCTGGCAAGCTCGTCTTTAATCTCTTCCCGCAGACCTCTTCTGAATATGGCATATTGGGCCTGCTCTGGCCAGCCAGCGCCTGCAGCCAAAGTCTTGAAGTGTGTTATGTATGATAGAACGTCAGCAGCCTCTTGCCGTACATCCAGTAGATCTTCACAGGCGGTAAACGTTAATTCTGGCCGCTCAAACGTTTGTTTCAACAATGTCTGAAACCCCGTGAAGTCAAGCAGGATAGGATTAGCATTGGTGACCAGAGGTGTAGTCCATGACAGCGCGTTACCTGTCATATTAGAGATCAAAAACCCCACCTTGGATTGGTCCGTGGCAAACGACCGGGGTCTAAAGGTAAAGTACACAATGCACGCTTCCAAAAACTCCTTAACTTTTTTGGGTGAACCATCGAATTTCCCAGAGGGAAGAGCCATAGCCGTTAATTCCGCCGGATGACCCTCTCGTGCAGTAGCCATCTGTTTAAGGATGGCGTTTTCGGCTTTGACAGTCTGTATTTCTTGTGATAGGCCTTGCACAGCCTTCCACAATTCTTGAATCTGTTCTTCTGCAGACATCTTGTATTGGCGTTGCAATCTGTCCCGATTGGGGCGTTCTCGCCCCCCTTCCTCCCCGCTCTCCTCACCTGACGAGATGATCTCTAGGTCCTCCGGGACAAAGTTCCTCCGGGGGTAATCTCTCTCCTTCTTTAGCGGTAAAGACCTGCCGCGAAGGGAAGCCACAGTGACCGCTAGATGTACATAGCAGTCCTGGGACCCCGCTTCCGCAGACAGGCGGTTAAGAAAGGGAAAAAGCCGGAAGGCGTAAAAAACCCTTTCGTCTGGATCGAAGCCTCGTAGAGGATGTTGTGGAGGTTCCGAGGGCAGGTGTGGTCCGGAGAAGAAAACTTCTGACAGCCAGGCGGGCGGAGATTCCGAGAGGGAGGATGATAGAAGTCAATGCAGGAGATTCCACAAAGAGAAAGGGGCGAGGAAGGGTAGGAATAATGCTGGAGCAGGATCCCGGCCAGAGAGAGAGAGAGAGAGAGAGAGACTACTCGGAAACGGTAGGCAGCGAAGGAAAAAGTACGAGAGAAAGAGCGAGGGAGCCAACCCAGCAGGGCGAGAAAAGAGTAGAGGCAGAGAACGGCACAGAAAAAAGGCCGAAGAGGAAAAAAACATAGCGTCTTACCCAAAGGAAAGCAAGGCAATCTAAGGGGGTTGCAACGCAACGGCACGCCGGAAGTACACGGCATATATACTTCCGGGTAGCCGTTGGAAGCAACAACTAGACCTGTAAGCGGAGCTAAAGCCGCATCCTACCATGGCGCAGACACCAATGCGGAAGTAAGCCCCATCCGACGCGGCGGATGACAAAAATGCCCGGGCCGTGTACGGTCTACAGTGGCCTTTCTCAACATTCTGTGGTAAGAATTGTCTTCAAATAGGACAAGGTACCCTCTCTTGAAGTAAAAGGTAATACATTTGGTGACGGAAGACTGGGTTTGCTCTCACACTGCGCACACAATATCAAATAGAAAGCACAATTTGCTGATTATATTAAGTGATTTTACTCAACAACGTTGCAGCCTAGGGGGCCTTCAAAGTCCGGTAGGATCAGTATACGAAGACCCCTAGGTATTTTGTTTTCTTGTAGATAATGAGTGAGAGTGGTCTTCTCCCAAAATGTGTTAATCTCTCTGATGCTGAGTCTTTCCAGTTTGATAAATTTGGATCGGAGATCCTCTGATTCAGGTGTCATCCTCTTATAGGATTCAAAGTTGAGCCCCTAGGGCAAATAAAGCTTTGATGTCGTCATCTCTAGTCAGAATATATTCTGCAGTTGCGGCCATATTGGCTATGAAGAGAGTAGATTATATACAGAGCTGCCAAATCTGCTGCTGTACCACTATGGTCTGGACTGTGAAACAAGAAAAGTGGCAGAGAGAGGACCCTACAGGGTGCAGCGCATGGATGGTGAGTTTAGGTGCTTGCTAATGGGCTTCGGCTGAGAGCGGTAGCGGGAACCTGCCAAATTACCCACAGAGTGAAAGATGAGGGAAGACTGGGTTTGCTCTCACACTGCGCACACAATATCAAATAGAAAGCACAATTTGCTGATTATATTAAGTGATTTTAATCAACAACGTTGCAGCCTAGGGTGTCTTCAAAGTCCGGTAGGATCAATATACGAAGACCCCTAGGTATTTTGTTTTCTTGTAGATAATGAGTGAGAGTGGTCGTCTCCCAAAATGTGTTAATCTCTCTGATTCTGAGTCTTTGGAAAGATGCAGCATCAGAGAGATTAACACATTTTGAGAGAAGACCACTCTCACTCATTATCTACAAGAAAACAAAATACCTACGGGTCTTCATATACTGATCCTACCGGACTTTGAAGACCCCCTAGGCTGCAACATTGTTGATTAAAATCCCTTAATATAATCAGCAAATTGTGCTTTCTATTTGATATTGTGTGCGCAGTGTGAGAGCAAACCCAGTCTTCCCTCATCTTTCACTCTGTGGGTAATTTGGCAGGTTCCCGCTACCGCTCTCAGCCGCAGCCCATTAGCAAGCACCTAAACTCGCCATCCATGCGCTGCACCCTTTAGGGTCCTCTCTCAGACACTTTTCTTGTTTCACAATACATTTGGTGACTGCTTTCGTCAATGCCAACATGCTTGAAGGCGCAACTGATTACATGCAGGCGTTGCAAGTGGTTGAAACATCTTGCTGTTATTAAATGAAACATCAACATTTTCTAAAACTGAAATATGTTGTTCCTTTCAAATAACGTACATCTTTTGCCGATTTCCCAAAGAAAAACTCATCCATCTTGTTTTTTATATATATCATTTTATGCATTTTTCTCACATATGTTGCCATCTAGTTCATAAAATTTCTTTAACCCCTGAAAGAAGAATTGACATCAAAGTAGGAAGAGGGTGTGCAGTCTTTAAATTCATTACATCTTTGACAATGCAAACTAAAAGGCTGCATTTCATTTTAATTTCCAACAACAAGATTTACATATCTACCAATCTGTACCATTGTTAGTAGCAATAGTAATACCAGTAGCATCCATAATATCAGTAGTAATAGTATTTGTAGTAGTTCTAGTATCACTGATAGTATTATTATAGGTACCACCAGTGATACTAAAAGTAATAGTTGTATTTTATAAGTGGTACTAATACTGCTACCAGTAATAGTTCTGGTACTGGTAGACGTACTTTCTACTAACAGTATAACTATAACTACTGCTACTGCTACTATAAATAGTGATAGTATTGATAGTAGTGATTCTACTGCTAGTGGTAGTATCACTAATACTATTAGTTTGAGTAGTAGTGTTAGTAATACTAGTGCTAGCAGTAGTTGTAGTAGAAGACTTGCTTAAAACTGAGAGCCTCGTGTGACTAGCCCAAGTACCTCAGGAACATGTTCCCACTCTACCACACCTACTAGGAAACAGAACCCCAACCCCATCCCCAAAGACTGGACTTGCATGTTGCTCAAGACTTGCTTGGCTGTTATTAATAAAGAACATGTCTACGACATGCCGACTCTATATTCAGGTGCCCTTTGTTTATTACTGAGACTTGGATTTCCAATGGTTGCGCCACCATTTTCAAAGATAAGATGATCACAACTCTTGCCAAACCTATGCCTGAAGTAGAGGTCCATTCCTGCCCTTCATCCACATGGTCCCTACCTATTAATCAATTGTACAGAATTCTGAGGAATTGATAGGGTATTTCCAGGCATTCATCAGTTCCTGTCAGAGACCCACATATGGGTAATCCTTTTATCGTCCTCAGAAGGAGAAAACAGCATTACTGCCATATCCAAATGAAAAACAATGCATCATGAACATTTCTGCAGCAGGGACTCCACCCACTGAGTTATGTTACACTCATAGTGCATCATCTTAAAATATACACTTATCTATGCATATATCTGAGCACACCACAGTAATCAATCACTGTCAGCCTTTTTTCTTGCTATGAATTTGAATCTACTTAGTTCCCTGGATTATCTTGCAATAATGTTTCTGATATAGGTTCTCTGCGCCACCCGGAGTGCCCCACGAGTGCCTGTTAGCCAGGAGAGGCCACAGCGTATGGACTGCGTCTTGGATTGCCTACGGACATTGGACAAATATATGTGCATCAGTCACCCAACGCTTATTGACATATTATATTACTATTCGGGGTGATTTTGATGGTCTTTTTTGTCTATTTCACATAGATTGCAGCAGATTTCTATTGTGGCAGAAAGCCACGGCCACTTGCTCCTCCTGCATCTATAAAAGCATCGGGCCACGTGCCACCGCGCGAGCGCCTCCCCGGGTGCCCCACAAGTGCCTGTTGGCCAGGAGAGTCTGCAGCACAGTGTATGGACTGTGTCTTGGATTGCCTACAGACTTTTCTTTCCTTGGACAAATAGTATGTGCATCAGTAACCCAACGCTTTTTGACGGATTATATTACTATTTGGGGTGATTTTGTTGGTCTTTTTTGTCTATTTCACATAGATTGCAGCTGTTTTCTATTGAGGCAGAAAGCCACGTCCACTTGCTCCTCCTGCATCGATAAAATCACTGGGCCCCGTGCACTCCACCCAGAGTGCCCGACGAGTGCCTATAAACCGGCTAGCGGGCTGTGGGAGGCCAGGGAGATTGTGTGTATTTTTTTCTCTTTCGCTGTCTCTGAGTATTGGGGCAGAGAGTTCTGTGAGTATTTAGGAACATCCATTACTTGCTGTACTTTCATATTCGTGGTCTGTTAAAGATGAAGCCACACCTACGTGCAAGCTGTGGCAAGTCCATAGGGGCAGGTACGTACAATGATATTCTTTCCGCTCCCTTGGTGTTTACTCTGGTGAAAAACACTATGAGGCGAGATATGGCTATGCCTCCAACCCCCCCCCTCCAGTTACTGATGCAACTATGCAGGAGGTGGACAAGAGAGTGGCAGTCCCCACTACTCAGTGAGTCGGGTACTTCATCTCCCGAGTCCAGGGCTGTAAGTGGGAGGTGTTGGACAGTGTGGTGGGGCCTTTGCAGCGGGAAGCAGGGATTGATTCCTCCTTTCTGGTACACCGCCTATTTTTTTGGCGAGGGAGGTTTCCTTATTGGCTCTATCGCAGTATACCCAAGGACAGAGGGGATTGGGTAATATCCGCCTAAGTTCCAGTGGGTCCTACAGTATAAGGTGGGGGGATGAGGGGAGGGAAGGGGGACTCTGGAGTTGATTTTTAATGAAGCAGTAGAGCATACTAAGTATTTAAGATCTATCATCATTCTTTTGATGAATTTCCAGACTGAACAGGGTTACTTTCATGGGAGTGCCGCCATTTGCAGAATAGGACTGCAAGCGGCAATGCCAATGATGATTATCTTAGGGAGGAACTGATACCTTCCTCCTTGGAAATGATAGAGAGTATTCCAGCACTAAATATAACTGCAAAGCTGTTTGCTCCAAAAAATGGGCGCGGGGTCAGAGAAGAAAGGGTCCCCCTCCCCTGAGATGGGTCTACAGCCGGCCAACCTAGCCTACAAAAAAGGGAAAGAACAATTGCAAGATGCTAAAATCATGCTCTGGGAAGGGGGCTGAATAGGCCTTCCCGTAAATCCTGGAGGAATATCGTAAGGGAAGAGGTTGGAGTTTCTCAGGAACAGGAGTTGGATTGTGAATCAGACGGGGATGAAGCGGATTGTCTCCTTATTATTGATGATGTTCACCCTAACAATAGTGTCCCTGCCTCTAACACCCTGACTAAGGCTATGAAACATAAGGGGTCCGAAGAAAGAAAAACTCTTTGAGAAAAGACCAAGAAAAGGATCATCCAAATACTAAGAAGGGTGCTGCCTTGTTCCACCTTTTTACAAAGAAACCAGGAAAGGCAGAGAAAATTGGGGATCTTCCTAATCTGAATAACAAAGAGTCCAGCGAGATAAGAGGGGACCATGTGGGCCTGGAGCAAACCTCTTTTAGTGAAGTAACTGTGTTGAATGAACTATCTAATATTGAAGCACCTTCTAAGGCTGTGTTGCCAAATTGCCGGTCCTCAACTAACTGTGCTAACAAGTTGGCAGATATGGGTGAGCCCGTGTGCCAAGGGGAACTGAATTTGGGTGCTAATGAGAAGTTTGTTCAGCCGGACATTGACATTTCATCCAATCATCGGGCACTGGAACCCCTGGTCAGAAATACCCTTACAAATCTCCGAAGTGCGCCATTGACTTCGCTAAATATCCCACAGGAGTCTTGGGCGGCCCCTCTGATAAAAGCAGTGGAGGAGGAGCGGACTCAGAATCTAATCAAAGCCCCTTTGCTTGCTGTAAATGTAACTAACACAAGGGATGTAGGACCCCAAGGGCGGGAGAGTCTGGGAATCGCCCTGGGAAGTCCACAACGGGGGACTCAGGGTGTCCATCCAAATATCTATCCTAGCGAGAAAAGGGCATCCAATTTATTGGTGGAGGTAGGGGGACCCATAGACGGTGGGAGGGTGGAGGTGCAGTGAGAAAGTAGAGCTTCCGCTGAGTGGGAACGAAGGCCCCATAGGTCATTATATAATAGTGAACTTAAGAACCTTTGGCGACAGCCCCATTTCCCAGATAACCCGAGCATTTTATTACACTATATGTTTAGCTATGGAGGGCCTGTCTCGATGAAAAATAGATGGAGGGTCCTGGCGTTACTCAATGAAATTCCAAACTTGAGACTAATCACCTCAGCCAATATAAAACTGGGGGATTTTATCCACCAGAACGATACAATCATGTTCGTATAGTTTTATATTCACACACTATATATGAAGCTTTATTGTTGGAGGTGAATAGATTCAATAAGCTAGGGTACAACGTCCTAAACTTAAGCCCAGGTTTTCAGAATTCACATTGGGAGAGACAAACAGAAATATTAGAAAGAGTGTTACATGAGGTTAACATTTTCATAGGAGGAGTGTGAATCTGCAGGCAGGGGATGCCGAAGACCTCAGCTGGAGATGGATCGCTCTAAGCCTGCAGGATTCTATCTCCCAACTGCAGGCATTGAAACCTAACCTTTAACCTGACTAAAAATCTTATGTTGTTATCTTGGAATTCTAGAGGCTCTTGACACCTCAGAAATTCCACTGATTTATGCTCATCCCTTCTGAATTACTCAATTATCTGTATCCAAGAAACTTGGTTAACCTCCTCATAAGTTTTGGATGGTTTTACCGTCTGTTGCCAACAGGCTACAAAGGGTTTGAGAGGGCGACCTTCTGGGGGCCTTTTAGTGGCTGTTAGGAATGGGCCGAATCTGAGAATTACCGAAAGATTTAATATGTCGAAACGTTGCTTAGCAGTGATGTTGGAGCGAATACAGAGTCCTTGTTCTCAATTTATCCTCCTATTTAAAATGTACTGGAATCCCGATTTGAATCTGCAAGAAACTCTCAAGGTAATCCATTCATTGATTGAAGACAGGCAAATAAATATCCCTGGTTTGCAGAACATAATTCTGGAAGACCTTAACGCGGAAATTATAAGGGAAGGGGACAAAGGCTCTCTTGAAGAAAAGGATTTAGGCCTCTTAGCAACGCTTTCATTTAAACTCAAGAATACCATTGCGGGGGGCCCCCCGGGGTATTCTAAAAAGGAATTGTTAGGTCAAATATGGCAAAAACATTTTTAAATTGGAGCCTCTTCTCAGCAAATGATCTTCTAAGTGCTTCTGCTGATCCATCCACCTGGACGGGCGGTAGTCGCTCTTCTACATTCGACTATATTTACATGTCAACATCTTTCATTGATACCGTCCAGACTTTTAATTTGAAAAATTCCCTATGCAGTGATCAGCTGATGTTTGAATTAACTCTACTTTGGGATGTGAGAAAGACGGGTCAATGCTTATACAATCTCCCACTTTCGATTAATAATGCTAAATCCAGAATTTCTTGGCAGAAGGAAAATGTTCAAAAACTCAATGCAGTCTTTCTTGCGGACTTTAATTCCTTGACAATTGAAAGTAAACTGCTCTTTTGTACCTATGAACACTTTGGTATGCATTTTGAATCGCTTATAAAAGTGCTTCCAATATTTGTAGGATTTCGCAACATACGCATACCTTTGATTGTTTAGTCCAAGCCAGGAAAAAGAGCAGTCGTAAATAAATCAGCTGCATATTAAAATCTTCTCTTACATGGGTTCTGAAATCCAAAGGTCTTAGGAAGGAAAAACATAAATTGAAAAACTGGATAAATGGACATCGGGCAGCCATGTATCAAGGAGACGGGGAATGCATGCTCAAGGATTTAAAGGATTGTACATTCAGCAAGTTTTGTATTATGATTAACGCCATGGAAACCACTCAAATTTCAGCTCAAACTACCGCCATTTGAGAAGAGGCATGGGCGGGCCATTTTGGTTCTTTGTACGCTGCAACGGGGCAGGATAGTTTGGGCCTATATACTCATGGAATATACAATTTTCTGTGGCAGAAATCAAATCCTTAATTGACAAAGCATCTTCCTCCAGAGCGACTGGCTGCAATAGGCTCTCTAATGTCATTCTTAAAGGTAATTCGGACCTATGGGCAAAAGCTCTTTATCTCCTGTTTGACTATATCATCCTAACTAGGTCAACCCAGCCTCATGGCATATTTCCTACGTGGTGCCTATATATAAAAAAGAATATAGGTCCTGTCCTACCAATTACAGACCAATTGCGCGTCTAGATGCAGATACTAAAATATTTGCGGGAGTTGTTTTGAAGCATGTAGAGGACTGGGCTGAGAGCCATGACATTTTGTCATTTTTTCAAATCAATAGGAAAAAGGTGGGACGTGATGCTGGTGGTCTTTTACTAACGTTTATGCAGGACATGGCTTAGAAGGGAAATAGTTCTCCAGTGTATCTGGTGGCCATGGACCTGTTTTTGGTTTTTGATCTAGTCGACAGAACTATCCTATGGCTCAAACTTGCTAAACTGGGGATTCCCCTAGGGCTTCTTTCTATTTTGTTCCACCTGCATGAGGGCTCCCTTATTCAAGTTCACCTTAACAAAGAAGGTTCCCTGTCTCACTCCATTCCCGTTTCCAACGGTCTTCACCAGGGGTGTATATTCGCGCTAGCACTGTTTAATTTATATGTGGCAGACGCGGGTAGAAACTTGGAGAAGGCCGCTTTTGCGTCACCAATTATTGAGGGAGTTAAGATCTGTTGGACAGCCTACGCTGACGATTTTATGCTATTCGAACATACCTCTATAGGTCTGCCGCGCTTGTTAACTGCTTTTGGTATATATACCTTACTGAATTCTCTTAAAATAAATATGAAAAAGACAGTCATAATGAGGGTCAGTTCACTGTCCACTGCAATGGGGTACTTGTGGTTTTTCAACAAAGGGAAGCTAGCGATTAGGTCTTCAATTAGTTATCTTGCCTTCCCTATTTTTGGTGATGCAAAAAAGGGACATTATCAGCAGTACTTGGAGGTGAAGGTTTGTAGACAAATTGCACAGATGAAAAGGGTAGACCAAAAATATGGGCCATTTTCCTTACTTCCAGCACTCAGTTTCTATAGCACAAAGGTCATCCCACATCTGTACTATGGCCTGGAATTATTTCCTATTTTTGGCGAGGTTAGAGCTACATAAGTATAAAGCTCGTATCTGGTGTTCCATTTTTTACTGCCTCCCTAAATAAGTTCCTCTGGTGGCCATCCGCTATGAATTGGGAATACAATCAATTGAAAGTTTAGTTGAATGCAGAAGACTTTCTCTTTATAGGAAATTGCTGATGAGCTCGAATGATACCCTGTATGCAATTTTGGGAAATGGCTTGCGGAAGGGGACTACTGATTCGGGCTATTTGTTTAAGTTAAAGCTGGAATGTCTAGAAATCCTGGAAAAATCGGGCATAACAACTGATTTATTGATATTCAACCGCAGTAGAGCGGAAAAACTCCTTCTATATGCGGACTGGACTAGAACAGTTGATGCTGTGCTGAACACAAGACTTTATGATCAGCTTGTGTCACACTATAAAAAAAATAGTTGCCTTGAATCCTATGTAACACTTTTCCCAGATAAGAACAGACGCCATGATTTTATGCGTTTTCGATTTAATGTACTCAAGACAGGGGAGATCAATGATGTTAGGGGAAGGTTGAGTCCAGCATCATCTGTCTGTAGGTTTTGTAAAATAGCTTACTGTATAGAAACACTGCGACACCTCTTGATTGACTGTATGACTCTGAGAATTGAGCCCATTAATTGCTTTAGAAAATTTGTAATGAATTTGGAAAGAATGAACTTAGACATTCTGTGGTGGGAATTGCTCCATAATACAAAAATCTCGCTCCAGATTGCTGTAATTCGGTTCCTCACAGATACATGCAAATTACTTCCGTATTATTGTAAGGTGCATTGGTGAATGTGACTACTGGAACCATGAAAAATGTTATAGATGTTTCCTTGTTTCTTTTTGACTGTACGTGGCTTCTGATCCCTGTTATCTTATATGTTTTAATATGTTTTACTTCTATGTACTATATTCTAGTTCACATGGTTATTGTTTTTTTAGCTCTGTTATGATGTATGTTTTAATATGTTTTACTCCTATGTACTATACTCTAATTTTTAAAGTTTATTAATCTGTTCATTAGATTTTTGTAAATTAAAACAAACAAATAAATAACAATATAGGTTCTCTGCTGTGCTGTTTTGCCATTTCACAATGAATGATGATTTTTTTTTGTCAGACATGCTTCTGTAAAGATTACTTATATATTATCAGATCTGACTGATTTACCAATTGGTTTGGTGCATTGCAAGTCAGCATTCTTGAACACAGAGTACTAGTTTAACTTTTGAAAGACAACTGCTAAAAGCATTGCATGCTGGTGGTAAGCATGGGAGAAAGGAGATCTAGCCTACTGTCTACATTAAAACAGCATAACGAGGAAACATTAGCATAAATCTATACATTCCCACTTAACCAAAGTATGGGATCCTAGGCAAATCATTTCACATCATTGTGTCTCTTTTTCTATAGGTGCTAACATTGGGATCACCTAGAAATTATTATTTTAATTGTGTAATGCACACACTAATTCACTTGTCCATTTTTAGTAGATGGTGTTTATCCATACATAACAATGATATTGTGGCATCTACATAGGGCATGCCACAGGCTGTATTGTCTCCTAGCACACTCACAGCAACGTTAGGTGCAAGCCATGGCTCTCTTGACATAGAGATAAGTAATATAAATGATAATACAGTATTTGGTATGGGGTGGGAAGGATGGACATAGAGCATATCATGCACTATCTACTCTGGGTCAGAGGCTTGCAATGTTGTGATTATGACTATGACACACATCATGCAAATGTAGGGACAACAATGTAAAATGCAAAGGTACCGCAAACACAGTAAGATAAAACTATTTCTCACTTTTTTTTTCAACCAGAATTTTATTTAACAGCTCAATTCACATACGTAAGACATTTACATACGTTTGGGTCCAAATACATTGCATTACCTTGACATTCCAAAGCTCAAACTTTATTAAACAGTGACCTCCCCACCCCTCTCTCCCTCCTCCCCCTCCCAGTCCTCACGGGTGACCTTATGGCATTAACGCTCAGACTCCGACTCCCTCCTCCTCCAAAAATCCCAGTGCCTGTAGTCTCTTCGGCATATATAGGTGAAACATGTCCCTCATTGCATATTGTATGAAAGGAGAGCAAACTTTACTGAAGGCCTTCAATGCCCCTCACACTGTCACTGTCATTTTCTCCACATCTATTGTGTCCCAGATTGCGTAATACCACTGTACAATTGAAGGGGGTTCCCTCTGATTCCACTGTTTAGCTATACATCTCTTTGCAGCCATCATGAGATTTGCCCATAGCCGTGCTGCTTCCCCCTTCCCCCTTTGTTGCAGGTTCTTCATACTGCACAGGAGAATCTCTGTCGCCTCAAAGTCCCTTTCTCTTCCTGTCACCTCTCGCACTTTGGACTTTACCTCCTGCCAGAAATGCTGCAGTCGCTGGCACCCCCACCATATGTGCATCATTGTACCCTTTTCCCCACATCCCCTCCAGCATTGATCCGACCTTGCAGGGAACATCTTATGGAGCCTCTCTGGCGTATAATGCCAGTGATGAAGTAGCTTGTACTGTAATTCCTGGTGTTGGACCGCCGTGTTGAAGTGTGCCACTCTCTTAGCACTCTATCCCATTCCATGTCAGTGAATACCTCCCCTTTGATCTTCTTCCACATATCTCTCAATGCTTCCCTTTCAACACCCTCCCCCTCTGTTAAGATCTTGTATACTGCCGAGATCAGTCCCCTATTGCTCTCTGCAGATGTTATCAGTTTTTCCCACTCTGTCTGTTCCCTCGTGGCCCCCTCCATCATTGTAGGTGTCCCTGCCCAATGCCTCAGCTGCTGATATGCGAACCGATCCTCGTCTTTCAGGCCTATCTCCCTCGCACACACTTCAAATGACCAGAACCTAGTCCCTTCATAGAGGTCACTAATCGCCCTAACCCCCTTCCGTTCATCTCTTGAACCTGCCGTACTCTTTACCCGGCCGGAAGGCGGGATTTCCAAATAAAGGCATCCATGGAGATGGCCATGGTGATAGATTGAATCTATTATCGGCCTTTTCCCAGATCCCCAAGGTGTTGCCCGTAATTGGGTTCCCATATAAACCCACCGGCCTATCTGCTTTCCTCTCTGCCATTACCTTCCACAGGTGCTTCCCCACCACTGCTTTTTCCATATCTACCCAGTGCTTCTGGTTTCCGGGCCTACCTCTCTCTGCAAAGGCCCTCAGCTGTGCCACCTGATAGTACTTGGTTGTGTTTGGGCAGGCCACCCCCCCTAGTGTGCCCTGCTCCTGAACAGTGTTTTCCTCTCAACTCTCAATTTCTTCCCTTCCCATATGAAATCCATGATGCACTCTTGGATCTCCTTCATGAGCCTCCCAGGTATTGCTAGAGGTATTGCCTGAAATAGATACAATACCCTGGGTAACACATTCATCTTAACCACTGTTACCCTCCCGAACCAGATATGTATAGCCTCCTCCACCGTACTAGATCTGCTTTAAGCTGTTTAAGCAGCGGGTGATAGTTGTTACTATCCTTTTAATGGACCCAGTTAGATTCACCTCCAGGTATCTAACGAGCCCCAGCGCCCACCTGAAGGGGCTATCTCTTTCCAACTGTGCCTTTTCCAATTCTCCTACAGAAAGCTTCAAGATTTCAGACTTCCCAAGATTGACTTTAAACACTGAGACCGCTGAGTATGCTTGGATCTCCCCCAATATTGCTGGTAGGGACGTCCTCGGATCCGTGATCAATAATATCACATCATCTGCAAACAGCCCTATCTTATGTTGAATCCCCGCCCAGCCTTTGTTCCCCCTTATCCGGTGCGCAAAAGGCTCCATCACTAAAGCGAAGAGGAGTGGAGAGAGCGGACACCCCTGTTTTGTCCCCCTTCTTAATGAAAATGGGTCAGTTAGGCGTCCATTGACTTTCACTCTAGTCTGTGGGTGTTCTTAATTAGCCTTCACCATTCTCACAAACTCCGGTCCCAATCCCACCTTTCGTAAGATTTGTTCCATGAAGGCCCAATTGACCCGATCAAATGCCTTCTCGGTTTCTATCATCATGAGGCATGTAGGAATGGCCCCCCTCCTCCCACTTTATCACATGCAGTACCCTTCTAATATTGTCAAATGTATTACGACCCTGTATAAATCCCGTTTGGTCCTGTCTCACCAATTCTGGGAGAATCCCCTCCAACCTTACAGCTAGCACCGTCGTGTAAGTCTTGGCATCCACGTTGATAAGTGCTATAGGTCGGTATGACAAGCACATGTGAAGGTTCTTCCCTGCTTTTGGGATCAAGGTAATATGCGCCATATTCATGGATGTGGTGACCTCCCCCGTCTTTCTAAAGTAATTAAATAGGGCCGTGAGAATTCCCACTAAGGTTTCCTTGAATGTTTACAAAATATCCCCGTCAGGCATCTTCCCCAGGACTTTTGTTCATCTTCAATCTCGATATAGCCCTCTGCACCTCCTCCACCCCTATGGGCTCTTCCAACTGTTCCCTCTGTGCAACCGTTATCCTTGACCGTTCCCAGCCTTCCAGGTACGTCGCTTGTTTCCCGCTCTCCACCGGCTCCTCCCTGTGTAGGTCTGCATAAAAGTCCTGTACGATAAGTCTCTTTGCCCCCTCTAAACCCACCACCCTCCTTGTCCTCCAGTACCTCTATAAAGGCCTTTTGTTCTTTGACCCTCAGCTGCCTTGCTAATGCTGACCCAACCTTATTGCCCTGCTCTTAGAACCTCTGCCTGCTCCTTAAAAGAGTGCTCTCAACTGATTTATTCACTACTTGCCTCAACTGGCCTCTCGTATGGGCTGATTCCTTGGCTGTTTTGTTTGTGCCTTTCTCTTTGTTTCCCCTCCAGTGCCTTTATCTCTCTCACCAGGTTTCCCTCCACCTCCCTCCGCTTCTATGAAGAACCCCTTTATATGGTGCTTAAACGTGTCCCACCTCTCCCTGGGGTTACCCCTGTCTCACTCCCCCCTTCAAATTCCTGTATTTCATTCTCAGCCTGTTGTCTCACCTCATGGTCCCTAAGCAGATACTCCTCCAACCTCCAGCCCCCGTCCCCCTCTGAGTGTTGCCCCCTTTCCACTCCAGTGTGACCGGTGTGATCCGATAACGTCATGCATCCCATTTGTATGTTACTGGTCGCCTGGACCACTCCTCAGGTTGCCATTACATAATCTATTCTGGAATACATTTTATGTACATGGGAGTAGTAAGAATAGTCTCTTGCCTGGGGATGCCTTACTCTCCATACATCACAGAGACCCTCCTCTCTGAACTTCCCCACCTGTTGTCTGGACATCGTCCCCACTGCATGCCCCCGCACCTCCCCGGATCTATCCCATACACTGTCTGCTGCTAAGTTAAAATCCCCAGCTACAATAATTTCCCCTTCTCGAAATTTGCCAAGCTCCTCCAGAAATCCCCCCAGGAAGTCTTCCTGCCCCTGATTGGGGGCATATACTGACACCCATGTATAAACCTGACCCCTTACTTTACCTTTCACCATCACATACCTCCCACCCGTGTCACGCTTTACGTTGGATTCATCGATTCGTATGCTCTTATGGAATAGGATTGTTACCCCGCCCGCTTGCTTGCAGCCATCGCGTGATATTGCTGTGTATAATTTCTGCTGCAGAGGCGTCCCTCATCCCCTCTCGTTAGGTGCGTCTCCTGTAGGCAGACTATTGCCTGCCCTTCGTTGTCTAGCTCTCTCAGGACCGCCACCCTCTTATTAGAGCTGTTCAGTCCCCTCACATTCCATGTTCTCAACCTATACATCCCACTTTAGGTAAATTCCCCCTTGAATGCTCTGGCACTGACGATTCCAACCGAGTTGTTGAGCCATCTCCTCCCCGCCCCTTACCCACCCGTGTGACTGGTTAGGAGTACCCCTCATGTAACTATCCCTGGATCCTCGTCCAGGTTCTCGACGTGGCACTCCTTGGTATACCATGCTTGGAACCACTCCCCCCCACCCGCCTCACCCCCAAGTCTTACCAAACTTCAGACTACATGCTGTCCTATATATCGCTCTGCTGTGAGCATCAGTTCTTGTTATGCTACCTCTCCTCAGGTCTTCCTCGTTTTTTTCATGATCCAGCCCTGTGGTCCAGGCCGGCTTGCAGATGCCTGGTGGGCCTCTGTATTTCCACTCCCCGCTGCTCCAAGTTCATACCTAAGGCCCTCATTCCATCTTCCACCTGGGTGACTGTCTTCTCTTCATTGCCCATGCAGAATTGTATCTGTGTCGGAAAGAGCTATCTATATCTTAGCTTTCTCTTATTTAGTTCCTCTGTGAACAGTCTAAAGGCGCGTCTCCTTACCAGTGTGATCTGTGATAGATTTTCATATATTAGCACTTCGTGCCCTCTGACTCGGATCTTGCCCTTTGTTCTGGCCACACTTACTGACTGTGCCTTGTCCTTGTAGTTATGCATTTTGACTAAGATGTCTCAGGGTCTCGACCCTGGGTCCATTCTCCTGTTCTCCACTCTGTGGGCTCTCTCTATCCCCATGCTTTGAGCTGCCTCGCCATCCACAAGTTCCTTAAATATCTCTCTTATACAGGCCTCTAGGTCGACATCCTCCGCTCCCTCCCCCAGATTCTTCATCCGGATTTTGTCCCTTCTAGACCTGTTTTCCAGGTCCTCGCACTTTTCTTTGAGCTCCCTTAGCCTCTCTTCTGTGCCCCTGACTTGTTGCCACCATTCGTTCTCCTTTACTCGTAGCTCTGTGAGGTGCTCTTCCATCTCCCCTGCTCTCTCTCCCAATGCGTCAATATCCCTCCTATTGTTAGCAATTGCCTGAGAGAGCTCTTCTCTTAGACTAGTGCCCTCTGCTTTAACAGTGCCCGTTAGCTCGCCCTTGAATTTGGCCAGTGCTGCAAGCAAATTGTCATGATGCCTACCCCCGTGCATCCGGATCAAGCCCATCAGCCCTGGGAGCAGGCATCCAGACATTTACAAAAACCCCAGCAGCCCCAGCTAGGGGCTGTCTGGGTTCAGTCCTGGCGCCGTAGGCACCAGGCTCATAATAAAAATCAGTCCTGGCACCATAGGCGCCAGGCTCTTAGACATTACTTACCTCATGCAGACCATGCTGCAAATAAATCCAAGCCAATGTGAGGCCTGGATGGGACTATTTTACTACAGGGACTATTTTTTCGGGTATGGTCCTGGGGAACTTATTTCCTGGGACTACTTTGGAGGCTATTTAAACCACGCCCGAACAGCAGCACATGCTTCGTGTTATTCTGCATCCAGCAGCGTGACTCTCACCGTGCCTGCAGCCAGCATCCAGTCTTCTGCCACGCCCGCGTGCCTGCAGCCAGCATCCAGTCTCTGCCACGCCTGCCTCGAATCCGGAGCTCCTAGAATAAAGAGGAAGAAAAGGACAAGGTTAGAAAACGAACTTCTTTCAAATTCCTCACCTGATTCCGGATCCATTTCATCTCCCGACCTGGAAAGTACATCAGTCCTGCACGCGTCACTTCGCCAGCTCCAGCACGGCGCCATACTCACCAGTTCTCACAGCATCTTTCGTTCCGGCACTGTCTCCATCATTTCTTCGCTGTACTCCGGCACCTAGGGGCACAAGAATAACAAGGTGAGCCAAGGGAATCAACAAATACCTCTTACCACCATAGACTTACCTGATTTACCACCGGCGGTATTATTCTCCATATCTTCATATGCCGCATCTGTAAAGAGGTAGAAAAACAACACGTTAACACATGCAATAGTTACCGGACAGTGTTGGGTAACACAGACTCTTACCTGAACGCCAGCAGCAGCTACGAGACCTTCTTCTCACAAACTCAGTTGCAACTTAAGGAAGGAAGGGGACAAGAGTGAACATCGGGCACATTGAACTCTTTGAACTTGATACTTACCAATCCCACCTGGGACTTCAGAGTCAATGCTTACCGGAACTCTCCCAACGCCTTCAAACCAGTGAAGTAACTGGTATCTACGCACCCCTGCAAGACACGCAGGATGGAGAGCTCATCTTTTACAAACATAAGGTGAGGTTACTAAGGAGATATCGGAGGTGATTAGTGGGGGAGAGCGAGAACAGTTGGGAGGCCATCACTAAAACCCACAGGTGGCTAATCCCTGTCTCCACTTGCAGGAAAATACTTCTTCGGGTCCAGCAGACAAGACTAGGTGGGCCAGTCCAGACAGTCATCTCTGCACTACGCATCACGTTGATGGAGACCGCAGCTGTCCGGGTCCGATCGACACCCCTGTGGGGTCCAGGTGAGCGTAACACAAATCCTCCTTGGTGAGAGCAATCGGGCCGGCGTCTTGTTCCACCAGATTGCTGAAGGGATGCTTTGTCTTCTTTTGCCCCTTAAAGTGCTTCTCCTGCTCTTGCTCACCAGTTGAGATTCTTCTTTTTTGGTCCCATGAGCTTCTCATCACTCAGCTGCCGCCGTCTTCTCCATGCGCTAACGCGCTGCCCCACTTGGTGTGGCGCCCCCTCTGGGCAAGGCCCCCCTTGTGCCCAGTTCACCACCTGTTGCTCCTGTGATTCCTCACGCATCAGGCCCTTCTTTGCCTGCTTGTGGGGTCCCTGGATACATCCCCTCACCTTGAGTCTTGCAGTACCTCCTCTTTGGGGATCTTGTATGTTGTTCTCCCAGAGTTGCTCTGCTGCCTCTCCCCTCCCTCCTCCGACTATTGGAGGGGGATGCCTCAGTCTTCCAGACCACTTCACCCCACCTGTGTGGTGGGCTCTGCTCACTTCTCCCCAAGGGTTTTTCTTTAGGGTAGGGCCATCTCCTGTCTTATCTGCCCCCCATAAGTGCTGTGCTCCGCTGAGGCTCTGTGTCTCTGCTCTTCAGCCTTGCTCGGGCCCCTTGTGCCTCCCCGGATTGCCAGGCTCCGATCCGCTTGCCCTTTGCTGTTTCCCAGCCCCCTGTCCAGCGGTCTCACCCCTGCCGCGGCTTCCTGGGGGCTCTTCTGGTTCTCCCAGTCCCGCCTTCTCTGGCCCTTCTTACAGGGTCTCTCTGCGTTCACTCTTCCCTTCTACAGCCAATTCCTTGCTGCCTAGCGGCTCTCCCTCCTCTCCACGCTCATGCGGATCCTCCTGCTGCCCTGTCAAAACACACGTTGCATACAGCACTGACCTCCGCTGTTCTTGAGGTTCGACCTGTGTGCTCCTCGCTCCACTCCGCTGGGGACGTCTACACCTGGGACCTCCTCTTCTTCTTCTTGCGGGATCATTTCACCGTTGACCCCGGATGACCTTCACCTCGACACTGCGTGTCCTTGCGGGCCCCGGCCATTCATTTCTTCGATTGCTTCATCCCCGCCTGGGTGCCAGATCCGCTGCTCCCTCAGCCTCCCGCTTTCCTTGGACTGCTCGTATTACAGCTCGCCACTTCACTGTTGCGCTGAGCTTTGCCACACCGAGCTCGCCTCACGCCAGCCACCTTCCGCTCAGTCTCTTCCCCCTCACTGCTTATGGGCTTGCCAGATGGAGATTGCTGCCCTTCTAGACTCCCAGCTGTCTCCCACCTCCAATTTCACCCTCCGTTCCCTCGTCGTGCGGCTGCTCTAGAGGCTCCTCTCTCCCTCTGTATGCCGTTTCCTTCACCTGCTGGGTCCTCGCCTGGGTGCTGTGTCCGCTGCACCTCTCCACTTCCCACCCACTTCAAGCTGCTCCTGCCGCAGCTCTTCACTTCGTTGCTGCTCTCCACTTCACCACAGCAAACTCACCTCCAACTCACTGCGTCCCGCTCCTTGCCGCATGTGAGCCGCTCAGCCTTTTCTCCCCTGCCGCTTCTGAGCTTGCTGGATGGGGATCGCTGCCTCTTCCTACTCCTGGTCCTCCCCCACCGCCATTTTCCTCCTGGGGTCCCTCACCATGTCGCAGCTCTGGTGGCTCCCCTCTCCCTCCATTTGCCGGCGTTATTCTTCAGCGCTGTTCCGACAAGGGGTCCGTTCCACTCTGCCACTGATGCTCCCGCTTGTTTCACTGTGCCTGATGTCGGTTTAGCAATAAAAATCACTGGGCCTGGACGGAGATTCCCAATGCATGTCCACTCAACCCGCCATCTTGGCCACGCCCCTCCCCCTATTTTTCTTTTTTAAATGATGTAGGAAAGTGCTGATTCGACATTTGTCTCACCTTCTTAGTTGAGTCTACCCCATTGCTTGTTGAGATCTCAGAATCAGAATACACCACCCCAACATTACAGCGAAAGCTCCCCTTTTACCTACTTGCAAACTGTAATGCAGGTCAAACACTGGCAGGCCCTTTGGGTCTATGTATTAGAACTTAATGTTTAGTAATGATGTCCCACAGACTTGCAGGCACCCTGCAGCATTGGTGCTTGCCCTTGACATCTGTACTAGGGCTTAAACAATTTGCATTCCTCCTGAAAGCTCTTCTCCACCGTAGATGTGAGAGAATGTCATCTGTGAGAGCAGAATAGCCTGAGTGTTTTTGTTGATTTTTTATGGAACATTATGCTGGCAGATCTGTCTCTGAAGGTGAGCTCTGCTGATCAGGCCCTTCTTTCATAATGCTCCATGCTGAAAAGCTTAGTGCAAACATGTAACTCTGCTGAACCTGTTTCTGACACCTCTCAACAGTTGCCTTGTAGTTTGGCAACATGGCAGTCACAAAGTGACATCTGCATTCCTGCCCACAGCTGAGGGACCAAAATCCACAATCAGGGTCTGCCTTTAACAGAGGTAAATTCTGAACCTAAAATAAATCATATAATTGTGTGCTCCCAGAGCCTGGTGGCAGTTGAAACCCTAAACATGAGCCATTTCGCATTTGGAATCTAAGGTTATACTGGCCAAAACCTATTGGTGTCATATTACTGTCAGCTTGGTTGCTAGTGACTCACTGACCTGACAGCTCCTTATGTGTATCAAAATCTGGGAAATGGGTTTCAACCAAAACAACCATTTGGGCATTGCCCAGAAAACCCCCTATTGATCTCTCTGGGAAGGACTGTCACCTCCTCCAGAAGACAGGATATCGTAGCAATGAGTTAGCAGGGAGTGTCTGCGTCAAAGGCAAGCCCTGTCTGGACAATGGAGAGCTCATACCAGGCAGACAATTAACAGAGATTTGTTGATGTGGGTAGACAGGTGAGGGGGCAGAGTAGAGTATCCCAGCAGAGGGATTTCCAGCAAGGGAGGGGTTTCACCATTTTTGGATCTCCTAGGGATCCCAAACATCCAGGCTGTCTCTGCACTTCCTGGCAACAAAGCACCCTAGGTATAACATCATCAGGCAAAGGACTCTGAAACATCAGCCAGTATTGGAGTCTTTTACAGAAGGATAGAAGGGTACCAATTTGCTGTGGCAGATTGTCTATTTAAGGGGGTTTGTTAAATAATTTTTGGACTATTGAAGAAGAAGGATTACACTTAGAACTTTGTTGGGGCTACAGTCTGCTCCAAAGTCATCTCACATAGAGGCAAAGACAAAGACTTTCAAGAAAAGGTCAACCTTTTATCCTCAAACATCCCAAAGAAAGATTTAGTGTGACCTGCTGGCTGGACAAGGTCTAGAGCAAGCTGAGCTCACTGGTACCCAGGAACCTGCTCACTGGGGGTGACAGACCCCGCAAGTTCTCTCTAGAAACCTTCCTGGCTGAGAAGTGCTGAATAAAGAACCCATCTTCATCCTGGAGATCCTAGATGGTGTCCCCAGCAGCTAGAAGTCAGGAAGCAGCTCTGGGCACTGTTTGCCTGCTTCGATCAGCGATCAAACCAGCTCCACTACCTCAAGTCATTCTTTGAGCCATTGGAAGCAAGCAGAGCTGGCTTTGATACCACTTTCAATGTGTCATCGATCTGTCTCGATGTTGACTCGACCCAGTGAAAGCCATCAGTTTGCATGTCTCAACGTGATTCAACCGGCTTGAAGCAATCATCTTGACCCATCTGGACAGCTACTCGACTCATCTCGACCTGACCCAAATGACTCAAATGATGAGAAAACACCTAGGCACGATGCTTGTGGGGCCCAAGAACAAGCATTGAAGGTATTTGAAGTGGCCTGTATTAAGGAGCCCTTGAGAATAGTAACACTCCACTCTCTACTTTTAAGACATCTTCAATAAACTTGACATTGCTGCTGAAATTTTGTTCGGTTCCCCTCAGTCTTCAAACCCAGAAATGCCCCTTTCCTTATAAAGTATTCTGTTCCACCTTTATGATTGGGATTACTGCTAGTATAGTAGTGGTGTGTGGAGGAGTAGGAGTTGTATCCATTACTCATCCCTGTTCTCCTGCAGTGTAGTTGTCATTTCATCACAGGACCAGTCAGCTGTCTATCAGGGAACTTGAGCCATAGTGGATGGGCAGAGGTCTAGCACTTTGAGCACAGAGATTGAAGCGTTTTAGCTCTTCTACTCCACGAGCATTCCCAGGAGTGAAGGCTACATCCATAGTTGGAGTGTGCGTGGCCAACAATGTGAAAAGTCTTCTAATGAGAATGAATGAAAGCTCAAATTGCTTGGTTTAAAGCTTGTAATCCACTAAGGAGGCCATCAGTCACAGTTAAGCCACATACCAAACAAGAATTTCCATCTATATAGCAGTCTGATTGCATCCATAAGGGCAGGCCTACAGGAAATGCCATGAAACTCTGCTCAGGGCAATAGCGTGAACATTGACCTCAGACATCGGTTTATGCCTCATTGGATGGCATTGGTAAGTTGCAGCTGCTTCTCCAGGCACAGAAAGTTAGGCAAGGGATGCCTGGATTCCCTATTTGCTTGGGATAAAACCAGGGAGCAAAATCTCAAGTAGCAAGCTACTAGCCAGTCATACAAAAGTCACTTGCCACTCCAGTTATGTACATACACACCAGCACAACATTTATTACTTGGCAAGAGTGAAATATCACTAGCCAATGGCTAGTGGCGAGGGCAAAGTTTGCACCCGGGTAAAACACCAAGTGATTCAAAATTAATCAACAATGTGAGAGGTCCTCCACTGAAAATGATCAGGAGCTAAACATCTTATTTTGTTGCTGTAGTCTACTCAGAAGGTCCTCAATCACATTTTAGCCCTCTGTACTTATTCTGGTTATATAAAAGCACTTGCTTACCATTTTCCTACACCTTCGTCTCAGTTACTCAAGCTTATGAATGTTCCCGAGGGTACCTCCAGAAGGGCACTGAGGACACGTCAAAGATTCAACATACCCCATGTTATTCTGGTGATGCTTACCTGCCTTTGGTGTTCGATTCTGGGACTTCTACTCTTGGGTTTATGTGGATTTTTAATTGAAAAAGCAAACTACAAATCCCAGAACACAAATAAAAATCCACGATCTTGATGCATCTCCTGAATCACATCAGGCATGTTGACTTGTATTCAAATTGGCCGTGTGTTACAAGCCTCCCACCTATATCTACCTATTTTAATTAGGGTTTGCATACTCCAAGTAGTAAATGAAATGAATTTGATAGCTATGTCCAGATTTAACACATGTGCTGTACTTGTTCATTACACCCCCGTCACCAACCTCAACAAATCTCTAATTAATTGAGGTCTCCATAGCCTCCCAAAAGAATGTTCAACAAGAAAAAGAAGCATTGCTGCCTTCTCCTAGATCCCTGTGGCTTATTGTTTGTGTTTTTGTATTTTACTGGATTTATTTGGTGCTTTTGCCAAAGCACTGCAAATGATTAACATGGTACAGAATGAACTACTGATCAAATAATAAATGACAAATTATAAGAAGAAAACCTGCCCTTTTTGGTGGGATTGGAAAGCAGAATAAGAAGAAACGTATCTAAGAGAGAGAGTAAAGTGGTTCTCATTTTTAGGAGCTATGAGTGTGAAGGAGGGAAAGTAAGACTGAGCCCAGAGCGCGTAGGAACAGATAATTTAAAGTGGGAGTGGGAACAAAGAGAGAGGAGGGTCTATAGTCATAGACAAGCGAAGAATGATAAGGAGGATCCAAGCCGTGAATGCACTTGTAAATGTATACGCAACTCAAAGGGGAGCCACGAAAGAGAGAAAGAAGGGGGGCATTTATAGAATCTTGACTGGAAAGACAGAAAAGAACATGAATAGAAGCGCTGTAAACAGAACGAAGAGAGGCGAAGACCAGTCAAGAGAGCTGAAGAAGAGCCTTTCAGAGAACCCATAAAATGTTTAGCTGCATGAAATGAAAGAAAAGGATGAGCTTCACGAATGTTAAAAAGTTGAAGAGAACAAGTGCGGGCGGTATTAGAAATGTGAGAGGAGAAAGAAAGATTGGAGTCAAATGTTATGCCAAGATTATGCTCAGTAGAAGAGAGAGGAAGTTCTGATGGAGGAAACCCCATCCGCCCTATATAGATACAGGAAGTACGTCAGTCCTTCCATTTCTTCTTTCTGTTCCTAAACAGACCATATGGGATGCGATATACCTGTGGCTGGAGCGTGCAGGCGTGCTGAGGGTGTAGAAGAATGAGTAATTCAAGGAAATACACTGCAGCTGAGAGATAAGTGAGATTGTTAGTACTGGAAACAGCCCTGATAAAAAAAATAAAGGGGATTCCCCATGATAAGGAATTGAAATGGTTGACTTTCCCCTTGCAAGCTTGAGCCTCCCTCTTAGCCGCAGAGCAATTATTTACCGGGCCACGAAGTCTGCCAGACACAAACACCAGCACAGGGTCTCCACAACTTTTCATCCTACTGCCACTGGGTGAGTGCAGCACCCAGGCCCACATTGCCTGTGCCATTGGGCAAGATAGTCTTGTCGCACAGTTTAAAGATGCCCTGCAATATCCCTGTCAATGGTATAAAAAGCATTCCCGCACTCACCTGACCACAGACTTCATGCATGTTTTGAACAGATCCTTCATTGGTGCATTTTTGATGGAGAAATTCTGCACTAATCCTGCACAAACTTGGAGTAATTATCTGCCCAACCTATGAAGGTGCATAGTTCTTGCTTGCCGTTCGAGGAAAGACACTGTAGATGAAAGATACGTGGCTTAATTAGTAGAACATGCCCCCACGCTGGAGAGAAAAACAGCACCATCCTGCCTTCAGAATTCTCACTCAAAGTCTTCCAGTCGTCATCCCCAGAACCCACATGAGACCTGCTGCATTACAACTCACCCACACACATTCCATGCAGATGCTACCTGGGTGCTAAGCTCCCACGAAGAGCTCTGACATGGATGTCTGCCAGATTTCCTGGTGCAGGCTGGAACTTTTGGGAAGATCTGAAAGCTGCATGTTCCTTCATTTCAGCGGTCCTGGTTTCAGCATTTTTGACAGGATAAGTATAGCAGAGGCCAGCAACCAGAGATCCCGGTTCTCAAATCCAGAGCAGGACATTGAAAGCTCTGATGGGGTTAGTGATGGCACCTATGAGAAGAGCGTTAGGATCAGTTTACTTGTAAAGTAAGATCATGATAAAAGACAGGAAATGATCCAGCAAATCAGTGAATGAAGATGGCTGAGGTGGGTAATGAGCTTGCCTTTTGAGCAGCCTTCAAATTCTATCTCTATTATCATTGGTGCTGTGGCAATTTCTTACACAGTCAAGGTCTGGCCAAATACCAATATGCTTTAAGGGCACTCTTCTGGCACTCAACTTTAGGCATTTTACTGGTGATGGAAACCCCATCCATCAGCAAGGCCACAATCACAGATGTAAGAATTCATACAGGCGTGTCTTAAATGTGCAATAATGGCAGAGAACTACACCTGATTGTGCATAAAGCAGTTGCTTCCCCTCTCATCTTGGAGTCACACATTACAAAATTCTCCAGACCGAGATGACAGCACGGATGTGGAGAACGATTGAAATGCAAAAGGCTGTTATACTTCTAAATAAATATGACCAAAGGATTCAGGGTATGGGCGGCGAAGCCTGACGTTTCGTCCGCTTTCTGAGGGGACCAATGCGGGAGGAGAATTCACCAGCAGGCATAATGTCTCCTTCTCACCTCAGTCTACTGTCCTCAAATCTATGAAGAAGGCAAGTCCAGAGAGTGGAATACCTGAGAAAGTTATGATTATTCATTGCTTTCTAAGAAGTATCCATCAGAGGGTTCTCAGGCCAAGCTGGCACGACCGTCTATGTTGATCCAATGGTCCCAAATCTGGCCGGAGATGCTTTGATGTCAGCCAAGGATATACCTCCCAGAGACCCAATAGACAGGCAAGTGTCCACAACTAGAGGAAGGTATATTGTGCTTTCAACCTTTCTCTAAGAAAAGTGACCTTTTAAGTGTACTTGTCCAAGTCCACCCTCAAAGTTTCCTAGGCAAGATACTCGGTAATACCCCCCAAAAAGAATACAAAAAATAAGAACGAAAATAGAGAATTCAATTATTTTTTGTTGAATTTTTCTATTTATTTGCACCTTTTAAACCAATAAATAGATGGGGGCGGTTGGGTTAGACTATAAAAAAAGGTGGGGGGGGGTGGAGGGGACAGGGGGTCTGCCCCGGCATTAAAAATAGAACTATAGTGTAAAAAACATGAACACATATTTTCGAAATTTGACCAAAAGAAATGTGCTGTTTTGGTCTGCGTTTTTTTCCCGGCATTTCAAAGACTCAGGAAATGGATTGTGTTGATATACGGCTCCACATGGATCAACAGGCTCAATTGATGTGCAATAGGGCACATAGTTCTTTTTTGGCTGCTACCTCAGGCCAGGGTGAGCTTCAGTAGCTGCACAAAGAAAGGTTGACATCAAAGATTGGAAAACAACCGCCAGCCCGAAATCCGTCCTCCTTCACATGCCCTTCTTAGGGGGTATATTTTGTGTTCCTCAATAAGACGAAATGGTGTTGAAGACTTCACAGGAATTAAACTGTTCCTTGCTTTTAAATGGTAAAACGTCCTGTTTCTGTAGAAAACCAACAACCAGACCAGTTTTTGAGGAGAGTAAGGAGATATTCTGGAGGCTCCATGTCATTGACTCCTCCACAGACATGAACAGTAACATTCAGATTGCGTCATACTCATCTGATTTCGGGAACAAAGAATCAGCTATCAGCAATCTTGACTATAGCAAAGAGGGTGTCAAGGCCATAACAGAGCGTGGAATGCTTCACTTCAGTACTACAAACATCGACAGAGAAGAAAGATTTGAGCTTGTCAAGTGGTGAGTGAGGTGCACATCATTCTTTCTTCCCTCACAGCCAACAGACTTTGGCGTTGTGGTAACTCAAACTCCTCAAAACCCACACCAAAGAGAGATTCTAAGTCAGAGTATACAGAGTCTATTAAGTAAGAGAGATCCACTCCCAATCAATCACAGAGACACAGGCCTCTACTGCATAGTAATCTCTATGCAGAAGAGTTTGGGGTATAACCACAAGTCCTCGATCGGTAAAAGCTCAAAGTGTGTATTGCCATGGGGTGCAAGATACATTTCAGAATGGAGATACTTCAACTGGTCATTTCATTGATAAGACCATGGGAATTCATGACATTAATCGATCTGCAAGAGCCATATTGTTAGGTTTGTATGTTTTACCACTGTGTTTATCTGTGTTCGAGGTCTTTAGCGTTTCGTAATGCTGGGTTCCATCAATGCATACACATTCTGAGAATTCCTGGGTTGTAGGATTCTCCACAATGTGTACAGGTTTCGTGGTTTGAATTGTTGAGCAGTTTGACTCCAGCACCCAAAGCTGTAGGTGCGTCTGCTGCCTTGTCAATCTGGAAAAGTGAATACCCTTCTTTTGAATGACAGACGTAACTTGATGGCCGTAGGCCAACCGTTTTATGCACCGAATTATAGAAATATAGACTGCCATGCTTGACCAACAAGCAGCCATTTTAAACGTAGCAAGAATCACCATTTTGCTTGTTAACCATTGCTCATTGCTTTTTGTCTAAACTGCTTTGCAGCTTGCAATTCTTGCGAATTCTGCTTACTCTGCTCAACTGTTAACATTGTTGTCTGAATATGAAAGGACAAGGTCGCGGGACTGAGGAGTTCGTTGAAAACTCCTCATGAGTAGCCCAGAAAGGAATGCCCACGCTCCCTCTCTGTAGCCTTGAGGGAGAGCTGCAGGGCATTTAATCACTTCACAGCTGCCAGCCAGTCTCGTACGATGGTAGAATATGTTAGAATAAAACAGCTAAAGGCTTGAATTATGCTCTTCCTACGGCCCCCCTTCGCATAACTCTGTAGAGCGTGTCGGCTCCCAGGACACGAATAGCACCTCACAAATAGCAAAGTATTGAATGTGGCTCTTCCCCCGTGTGCAGATTGCTTCCAAGAACAGAACCACCGTGTTCTGTTCAACAACTAAAAGATGCCTCCGCACTTTCTAAATTGCACATTGTTACTAGAATAGACATCAAAAGTGTCATAATTGTCATATCCGTTGGAAATGTCCATCGTCATTCCAAGTTCAAAGAAACTTAATAAAGGAGGGTGTTAAACATGACATAGCTGATTGTATGATATGCATTTTGTATATATGTAACTGATGTACGTAATTCGCCCTCTTGCGTCCCTCGAGGTCTAGGAAACTCATGTCGCGGGGCGTGAGACCAGAATTGGCCAATTGGGACTATTCTTGCTTGCAATAAACCCTAGCATTGGGAATTTGAACCTCGTGTCTGGCGCATCTTTTCGTGTATGGTTATTGCCTTGTTTCCATATCACGAGGGACCCCTAGGGGCCCCTTTCAAGATGGCGCCCGAATAGGGACCCTCCCCCACTTGCCCCATCGTATACGTTGTAACGGAGTAAAGGCAGAAGAACGGCGAGGACGGGACGATCGAGCCGGGATCAAGAAGTGTACGGGGCGCCCTGTAGAAGTGAGGAGAGATTCCTTCCACAGATCTGCACACATCTGATCCCGATCGACGTACCGGGCCAGAGGGCAAAGGAGGCGAGGGTCCCGAGACGAGGCAGAAGCCAGAGGAGTGCAGACACGACGTTGGGAGAGGTTGTTTTAGGACAGGCGACTTGTTTTATCAGGTGAGTCATTCCCCGATTCAAATAAAAACCTGATTTTTGGTAGAGTGTTGATTTTGCAAATTCAAACGTCCAGGTAAAGGTTAGCTAACCAAAGTGGAAGGTTATAAAAAAAACATGCCTGGAGTACTGTCCACTTTAGCGGGGCTTTTCAGCTGCGGTAGACAGTCCTTGGAATATGGCCAAAGTGCACCGCCTGGGGGAACGCCGGCTTATGACATGTATGCAAAATATGGTGTGGGTGCGATAATATTTTGTGAAATTTGGCATAGGCAAACTAGAAAGCAACCCGACCATCAGTGGCCGATTAATGGTAGCTTTGAGATGGCGAGGATAGATAACCTAGAAAGGGTGCTGATTAGGAAAAAAGTGCAATCGCAGCTTTTGAGACTGTCAAACATTGGAGGAGGGAAGCAATGCTCCGACTTAGGAGTAGAGAGAAGCATGCGCGTAGGCACAAAACGAAGCTTGAGGTAGCAGAAGAAAAGGAGGAGGAGGAGTGGACGGCAAGTCTAAGACGGGAAGGGAGACGTAAGCAAATGAACATAGAAGGAGTATACCCGCAGCGGGAACTACACATAGCAGACGAATTAATGGAACATTTGTTAACTAACACGGGTCGAGGCCCAAAACCAGAATCGAAATCAAACACGCCAGTAGTGACTGCGCAGGCCCAACCAGTAGCTTTCGTACCCCCTCCCGTAGCCCAAGCACTTCCCCTCACGCAAGCATTAACCCAAGCCCCACCCACAGCTCGAGCCCTCCCACAAGCGCAGACCGCAGACACGCAATTTCCCAGCACCCAGAAAGGCCCTTCACAGATGCCACCTGTGTCACTTGTCCCATCCGCACCTCCCGCTCCAGAGACAGATTCAGCACCATCCGCCCCTCCCGAAGTCGAAATTGAGACCGGGGAGGCGAGAGGCGGGGCGGAAGAAACAGGATTTGGACGGGTAACTCGAAGCGCGATCAGCAAAGAAAGAAAGATTGAATTACGGCAAGAGGCAGAAATGTACATAGAAGGAAATGATGGGACGGCAGCATTGGCCTCATTATATGGGTACCGAAGAAGCGACGAGAGACAGGTAGTGTTGGAATGTATGGGGGAAATTTTGGTGGGAGAATGGAAAAAGATACTTGGGAATTTACCGCCATAGCGATTGTTAGATTTGAATAAGTTAGCACGCAGTGAGCAAAGAGATGAGGATGTAAGAAAACATGTGCACAAACTCATTGAAGTAAAAAATGAAATGGAAGACAGATATGCTGAGATGTTTGCTACACCTGAATATAGTAGTGAGTATATTAAGAAAGGTAGGAAGGAGGCGTCGAGGTTGTATATGCAAAAATCGTGGCCGAGAGTTTTTTCAGGTGGTACAAAGCATTTGCCGGTACCGGGACAAATAGGTGATAAACAAAGATTGCAGGTATGGGTGGGGGAAACAATGCGATGGATGTCGAACAAAAGAACGTCAGTAAAGGAAGTGAGATATGTAATGGGTACCCATTGGAGATGAGAAAAGAAGCGATGCGAACGATAGTAGGGGTGTTACTGCAGCAGGTCATTGGATACAATAGAGGTAGAGGAAATGCACAAGGCAGAGGAAATTTGAATAATATGCACGGGGTGTCATTGGGAGTAAATCAATGTGCGTACTGTAAGGAGGAAGGACACTGGCAAGCGCAATGCCCGCCCCTACAGAATAGAGGTGGGTTTGGTCAGAGAAGGCCTCATAGAGGACATCAGGGGTCAAACGGCCCAAGCAGAAATAGCATGCAGCAGCAGCAGGGATGTACCAATGGAGGTACTCAAAACCAATCCTATGGTCAAAACCAAGCGCAACAGAACCAGGCATTGAACCAAAGTGTTTCGAACCAAAATCAGGGCGGGCAGGGCCAACAGAGAAATGATCAGAGTGGAGGACACCGAGGGGGAAATGGGAATATTTTTGATACACAGCCAAACACGTATTATAGCAGTAGCGGTGACTACACATCGGACGATGTGTTATTTTCGCAATAGGACAGCCCACGGCAGGGGTCGGAACCAGTGTCTATTCCCGTGAATCAGAGAGGACCCTACGTAGAAATGAGAGTCGGGAATAAGGAGCACCGTTTCCTTGTAGATACAGGGGCACAGAAGTGCTCGATAGACCACCACTTGGTTCCGGAGATACCACTGTCGGGGCAAAAGAATGTTTCTGTAGGGTTCGCAGGTACACCAGTAATTAACCCCATGTCCGAAGCTGTCCCAATTACAATAGGACCATTTACAGAATAGTGTCCATTTCCTTTGACAGAAAATTGTGGAGAGAACTTGCTAGGATTAAATTTGTTGAGAAAATTGGGGGCAGTCATACATTGTACGGCAGATGGGGTGTTCCTCACGATGTGGCCTCCCGATACACCGGTGACGGAATTTATGTCAAAAGCGTTACCAGAAGAGCTAAGTAGAGTACCAACCTGTCTGTGGGCAATGCATGATAACGATGTAGGATGCTTGAAAATAGAGCCAGCAAAAATAACTTTGAAAGAAGGTGTTACACTACCACGAATTCCCCAGTATAAAATTTCTGTTGAAGGTGAGAAGAGATTAAAAAGCATTGTTACTGACCTGGTGAGATTGGGGGTGGTTGAAGAAATTGCAGGTAGCACGTGTAACAGCCCGATTCTTCCAGTTTACGAGAAAGGAGGCAATGAAGTACCCTATCGTTTCATAATTGATCTGCGCGCATTAAACAAAGTGGTAGACCCACAAATTCCCTTTGGTCCCAGATGTCACAACGATACTGACAGTGATACCGGCCACTGGAGAATACTTTAGTGTAGTTGATTTGAAGAACGCGTTCTTTAGCATTCCAGTGGATGAAAGCAGTAGATATCTGTTCGCGTTCACTCTAGAAGGTCGATCATTCACATTCACAAGCATTCCACAAGGATACACAGAAAGCCCGAGCATTTACAGCAGAGCGCTAAAAGAGCAGCTAGACATGCTAGAATTACCCAAAGGCTGCGTACTCTTGCAGTACATAGATGACTTGTTATTAGCTGCTGACACGAAAGAGATCTACAAAGAAAGTACTATATTACTATTGACACACTTAGCGACCCATGGTCACAAGGCAAGTTTGAAGAAATTCCAGTATAATCAGAAGGAGGTGTCTTATTTGGGTTACCTACTTTCAAAAGAAGGGAGAAGATTAACACCAGAACGCATAGAAAGTATTTCTAGTATGCCTATTCCAAAAAAACTCAAAAAGGAGTGAGAGCTGTAATAGGCATGGCCTCTTATTGTCGGCAGTGGATCAGTAATTTTGCGTTGATTGTGAAGCCGATGATAAAGTTAACTAAAAAGGATGCAGTGATGCTTTTACAGTGGGATGAAGAATGTCAGAAAGCGTTTGAGCAATTGAAAGCTGCATTGTGTGCTGCGCCAGTTTTAGGCACTCCTAACTATAAAAAGATCTTTAGACTATTTGTGAGTGAAAGTGAAGGATGTGCATTGGCGGTTTTGACACAGGAACAAGGTGGAAGAAATAGGCCGTGCGGCTATTTATTCTTCCGCGCTGGACCCTGTAGCGCGTGTACTACCACGATGTTTGCGATCCATCCGTCGCAGCGGCTGCTGCGTCAGTGAAACAAACGGAAGGAATGGTATTGGGGCACACTTTAATTCTGATGGTGCCACATGCTATAGACGTTCTATTAAATAGGACACAGACGCAACACCTCACCACAGCTAGACTGACAAGATATGAGCTCATCTTGTTTGCACCCCACATCCAAATTATGAGGTGTAGCGCATTAAATCCTGCAGAATTAATGCCATTGCCCATAGCAGAAATTGGTGACAACGAATCACCACCCCACGATTGTTTAATGGTCACTGAAGAAGAAACAAAGGGAAGAATTGACTTGAGCGACATCCCACAAAAAAGTGCCAGATGGGGAGTTATTTTGTGACGGCTCTTGTTTTAAATTACCTGATGGCACATCAACGGCCGCATATGCAATTACTACCCTAGAGAGTGTTGTAGAAAACAGAAGAATCCCCTACAATTGGGCACAAGCCGCAGAAATAATAGCACTGACCCGAGCCTGTGAACTCTCTGAGAATTTGAACGTGAATATTTATACTGACAGCCAGTACGCCTTTGGCGTGGTTCATAACTTTGGCCGACTTTGGGCTGAGAGGGGTTTCTTGACATCACATGGGGCCAGGATTCAGCATGGCACTTTGATTGTGCGATTGTTGTCTGCACTCACGTTTCCAAAGCGCCTAGCTATAGTAAAGTGGGAGAGGGAAACGCATTTGCAGACAGGATTGCGAAGCAAACAGCCACAGATTTGGGAAATAAAATGATGACAGTACAGACTGAGGAAGTACCTTGTATGATAGAGAATGGAGTTGCCACAGTCAAAGAAATGCAGGCTGAGGCCACGACCGAAGAGATTCAGGGGTGGGCTGAGGGCTCTGTTGAGTTAGATTTGGAGGGATGTTGGGTGGACAAAGACTCCAAGAACTGGATGTTGCCAAATTGTTACGTAACCGCAATGGTTACAATGGCGCATAGCCCTACCCACATTTGTGCGAAGAAAATGGTACAGCATTTATCCACAGTATGGAAAAATGAGCACATAAAAAAGAATGCAGAAAGGCTAGTGCAGAATTGTATTACGTGCCTGCAACACAATGTAGGGAAGGGAACCGTGACTCCATAGGTAGTTTTGGCCCACCCTCTTTGCCATTTGAGGTGATCCATTTTGATTTCATTGAAATGGAAAGGTGCCAGAACTACAAATATGTGTTAGTGGTGATTTGTGCATTCAGCAAGTGGGTTGAGGCATATCCTTTAAAAGACTGTACTGCCATGTCAACGGCAAAAGTAATGTTAAAGGAGTATTTCTCCCGGTTTGGGTTGCCCTGTGTCCTGTGGTCAGACAATGGCCCACACTTCGTGGGCGCAGTAGTGCTACAGATCTGTGCAGGTCTGCAGAAAGAGAAGAGATTCCACAGTCCCAGGCATCCCAGTTCTGCCGGGCTTGTGGAGAGACATAACGGAATCTTAAAGTCAAAGATAGCTAAAATCGGTGCTGGGAGCAAGTTGAGTTGGGTGGATGCATTACCCCTAGCGCTATTATGCATGCGCACGTCTGTGCAGGCTAAGACTGGGCTCTCCCCCTATGAAATTATAATGGGGAGACCGGCAAATGTATGGTGCGCACCGCAGCCCAAAAGATTATGTGAGGTCGAGCATCCTATGTTAACCACGTACTGTAGCCTTTTAACGCAGAAGTTGCGTTTGATTCATCAGCAGGTGCAGGAGGCATTACCAGTGCGATACACCGGACCGCGGCACTCGCTAGAGCCTGGAAGTTGGGTCTTAATAAAGAACTTTGAGCGGAAGACAGCATTAGCACCCAAGTGGCGCGGCCCCTATGAAGTACTTTTGGTGACGCAAACGGCCATCCGGGTGGACGGACGAAAGGCATGGATCCATGCGACACATGCCAAAAGATTCCCGGGACTGCTGACAACTTCCAACGACCAGAGAAAGGAAACGGTCTCGGAAACGAAAGAAACTGTTGCCAGTCCATTGCCACAGCATCAGCCTGAGCGAGAAGTGAAAGTTAAAACAAAGCCCAAGCGAGAAGTGAAACTCGAAACAGAGCCTGAGGAGGCTGCCAGTAAGGGGAGAGGGCGAAAAGTGCCCCAACGTTGCTCAGCAGAAACGACATCACTGCCGAGCGACACAAACCCTGCATTGCAAACACGAGCAGAAACAACGCGTGTACCCCTTTGGCGCCCACCAGTTTCTGAAAATGCACCAAAGCCAAAGAAAGAAACTACATCATTGCCACGGCGCTCATCGCTACCCATCATTGTGCCACAGGCTGACACTGAGCCTGATACTGGAAGTGCAACGGCACTATTCACGGATCATACAATACCAGGAGTGAATCGGTATAATTTGCGGCCTCGACAGGCAAAGTGATCCACAGATCTTTGGTGCTTTTCTTTTGCCTTTGGTTCCACTCACGGACGGAGTAGGAGCCAGGGGTGTAGAGGAGAGAAGTGTGAGAGTTGTGCAAGTCAGACAATTCAAGACTCACGGCTCCTCGGTGCGATTATAAAAGTACATGTGTCAGGAGCCAGAGCAGGACAAGCTGGACGCACATAAGTACTAAGGCTGATAGAGTACATGTGTCCTAAACCAGAGCAGGACAAGCTGGATGCACATAGTACTCTATCAATAAAGAATTGTTCAGAAATCATCTGAGCAGTGGGAGAAAGAACAACTAATCTTGCTCGGAGTGGATAAGTGATTGAGGCTGTGAAAGGGCTGGCAGAATTGAACTGTGACATTTTTCGTTGAACTTTTCTGGCATCGAGAATGAGAGACATTTGCAACAAACTTTGCCAGCAAGAAGAAGGACGATGAAGAACAAATCAAGACCGGTTTCAGCCTGCACCCCTGCTGAAAAGATGATAGATTTAGAGACTGTAAATTTAGGGGAAAAGCATGGTAAAAGGAATAAGGTACTGATTTGGACATTGGTCCTGTGTTTCTTAAGTATGGTAGTACCAACAATAACAGCTATTACACTATGGTTCCTGGAGTACGCGCACCCATTAGAAACACTTTTGCCAAAAGCAGCTACTGAAAGCCCGGTTCATGTAATCACTGGTACTTTGCCCCCAATGGAAGAAAGACATAGAGAAGGATACGGCAACAATACATTGTTGCTCATCATGAATATGACCCATGCGGTTTTAAAGAAAAAAGATTGTTGGGTTTGTGCCCATTTACCACAGCACGGTGGGAAAGGGATAGGCTGGTATGTACAACCGTTACCATTGGTTTATTCATGTGAAGTATCATTGCGTGCAATGTTCTTTGGGAAATGGAACAAGAGTAATACGGGTCAGCTAGATGAGACCAATATGAATGAATTTGAGGAAGTGATCATGAGACCTGTGGGTTGTTCCATATTCCACAAAGCTCGCGTGTTTTCACCAGATCCCATGAGGAAGAATACTCGAAAAACAACAAGACTAGATAGATTACATAGGAAAAATAGACCAACCCCGCCAGCAGAAGAAACATCAGTAATGACATTTCGAATGAGGGATGAATGGAATAAAGATGCTGTGCCCCTGCCTATACAGTGGATCACAGCCCCGAAACTGCTCCCCTATGTTTACAGAAAAATGGTTCCTATAAAGTAGGAACGTTTAGCAACTGCCTGAACACAGTGGTTTTAAAGCACAAAATAGAACCTGTGTACGTAGGGGACCCTGTTTACTTTATATGTGGGAAAAAAGCATATCCATGGTTACCTAGGAACTGGGGAGGTACATGCTACCTAGGTCTACTGTTTCCAGGAGTGTTCCTCTTGGAGACAGCAGAAGTAGCCAGACGAACAAAAGGTAGAACTCAAAGGAGTAGCGAGGATGGAATGATAGCAATAGATATAGCCAAATCATTTATACCATTCTTGTCCCAAATAGAAAATTCTTACAATATAAGAAAACTGTCTAGGATATTAAAAAATACAATAGATTCAACAGCGGATATTTTATTAAACATGACGTTAGAAGAAAAAGGAATAAGACTAATGGCACTCCAAAACAGGATGGCTCTCGATATAATATTAGTTGAACGCGGGGGAGTTTGCAAACTCGTAAAAACTGCATGCTGTGTGTATATAGATGATTACTCCCCTACGATATTTAAAGCAATTTGGAAATTACATGTCCTAAGTTCCACACTCTCTACTGAAGAAGGGGGCAGGGGGATAGGATCCTGGTTTTGGGGATTATTGCTTTCTTGGGGATGGAAGTTAATTTCGATACTGATGATGGTACTTGGTATATTCATAACATGTTGCTGTTGCATACAATGCTTACCAATAGTTTGCACTGAAATAACTGATGGATGTACTAAGGGATATGTGCACATGGTGTCGAGAGGAAAACAAACGCATGGCCAAAATAACAGAGACACTGAGGAAATAAAAACAGTAAAACAATTCATGGCTATAGACATTAATGATGAAGATGATGCTGATAATAGCATGAAAGTTTCAGACCTCAGACTTATCCTCATCGGAGGAGGATACAATGAATGAATAAGACGTTTGGCATACGGCCAAAAGGAGGGTTTGTCAATCTGGAAAAGTGAATACCCTTCATTTGAATGACAGACGTAACTTGATGGCCGTAGGCCAACCGTCTTATGCACCGAATTATAGAAATATAGACTGCCATGCTTGACCAACAAGCGGCCATTTTAAACGTACCAAGAATCGCCATTTTGCTTGTTAACCATTGCTTTGCAGCTTGCAATTCTTGCGAATTCTGCTTACTCTGCTCAACTGTTAACCTTGTTGTCTGAATATGAAAGGACAAGGTCGCGGGACTGAGGAGTTCGTTGAAAACTCCTCATGAGTAGCCCAGAAAGGAATGCCCACGCTCCCTCTCTGTAGCCTTGAGGGAGAGCTGCAGGGCATTTAATCACTTCACAGCTGCCAGCCAGTCTCGTACGATGGTAGAATATGTTAGAATAAAACAGCTAAAGGCTTGAATTATGCTCTTCCTACGGCCCCCCTTCGCAAAACTCTCTAGAGCGTGTCGGCTCCCAGGACACGAATAGCACCTCACAGATAGCAAAGTATGGAATGTGGATCTTCCCCCGTGTGCAGCTTGCTTCCAAGAACAGAACCACTGTGTTCTGTTCAACAACTAAAAGATGCCTCCGCACTTTCTAAATTGCACATTGTTACTAGAATAGACATCAAAAGTGTCATAATTGTCATACCCGTTGGAAATGTCCATCGTCATTCCGAGTTCAAAGAAACTTAATAAAGGAGGGTGTTAAACATGACATAGCTGATTGTATGATATGCATTTTGTATATATGTAACTGATGTACGTAATTCGCCCTCTTGCGTCCCTCGAGGTCTAGGAAACTGACGTCGCGGGGCGTGAGACCAGAATTGGCCAATTGGGACTATTCTTGCTTGCAATAAACCCTAGCATTGGGAATTTGAACCTCGTGTCTGGCGCATCTTTTCGTGTGTAGTTATTGCCTTGTTTCCATATCACGAGGGACCCCAGGGGCCCCTTTCAGCCTGCGCTGTATTTTATTTAATAAACACTTCTGTTTAATTACCCACGGAGTTGGTCGTCACTCAACATTGGCGACAAGGACGAGCCGCGCTTGTGCCCAGCTGTTCAGCGCCCGCTCCCTTGACTGCCCGGTACAGAGACGGTAGGGAAGCTCCATCAGCTGTTCCTGACTGGAGTTTGCAGCACCTCGCTGCGTGCTACGAGCACCGCTCCTCCCTGCGTGGGAGTTGAGAGCGGCGCATTATCAGCTGTTCGAGCCGGCGCACCAGGCAGCAGACGCTGCCCCATCTCCCAGGTCAGAGTCGGTCGCCGTAGAGAGGGGTGGAGGCCACGTCAGTGTTACAAGGCACTGCATATACACGTTTCTATGCAGAGCGTGTGTGTTTTCTTTTGTGATGATCACAGAGGAAGTTTTTCTTTGGGATTTACAAAGGAAGATTCCCAACGCTTCCAAGGACAGTTCCCACCCGTCCCTGTTGGAACATTGTAGCACTTTCAAAGACTGCAATTGGTTGCCCAGCAACGCACACAGCCTGCTCAGCCAGGACAGGGTTTTGACATTCCTTATGGCCATTGTGATGCAACAGAATGTCTCTTGCTGAGCGCCCCGTTCAGAATCTTCAGGCAGAAGTTCCCCTGGCTGATACTCATTTTGATGTCATAATTCTCTCTGTTCATTGTGTCAATGGAGCTTCTGGACTTTATGTTACTTGAACTCTGTTAGGCTCTCCAGCTCATCCTATTCTGCCATTGTTCTGTGTAACACTGCAGGACCAAAGGCACCCTTCTGACATTGACATCATGGCAGCGGCAATCCCTCCACCTGCACCATTCCTGTCCGAACCGGGCAGGCCCCCAGTCAGATGGGACAGATGGGTCAAGATGTTCAAAAAATACATTGTTGCCATTAGGGGCAACATGTATAGTTCTGCCAGGAAAAAGGCACTTCTTTTACACAATTTGGGTCCGGAAGGACGCATTGTAAGTGCATCAGAACCTGTAACTATTGCAGATATTGAGGACAGGTGGTCTAGGGAATTTCCTGAGGTTTTTACTTCCAGCCTAGGAAGGTTAAATGACTTTGAGCACAACATAAAGCTCAATCCAAATGCACAGCCGTTGGTGCACAAAGTGAGACCCGTTCCACTTAAACTTCGACAACAGCTCCATGAGGAACTTCAGAGTTTAATTAAAAAAGGCGTGATTGAGCGCATCGAGGGAACTGAATGGCTCTCCCCTGTGGTCCTGGTCACAATGAGCAATGGTAGCCTGAGATTATGTGTCGACCTCAGGGACCTCAACAAGAACATTTTCGTTGAACGGCACCCTCTACCTATAATCTCTGAGACACTGGCTACACTTGGGGAACCTAGTTGGTTCTCAGTAATAGATCTCTCTGCAGCTTATCACCAAGTGCCGCTATCGGACGTGTCAACATGTAACTGCTTTTGTCACACCGGAAGTCACCTTTAAGTATTTGCGCATGCCTTTCGGACTGGCATCAGCTGCTTCGTTGTTTCAACGTGTCATGGAGGAAGTGCTCAAAGATCTTAAAAATGTCACTGGCCCTCATTACGACCCTGGCGGAGTGGGTTACCGCCAGCGGTAATCGTGGCGGACCCGTCCGCCCTACTACGAGTTCCCGTAGCGCCATGGAGCCTTTCTCCGCCTGGTTTTACCGGGCGGAGAAATCCATGGCGCTAAGGGACCTCGTTGTTAATTACGCCACCGTACTTTACGGTGGCGTAATTAACGCCTTCCCCACTCCCATTATACCCTATGGGGCATGAATGGGAATGGGGAAGGGCAAAATGGGGATTGGGGATTTACCGCTCCGCCAAGGTCGGCATGGGGTGGAAAATCCGCCAACCCCCATGGCGCTATCGGCAGCTTTCCGCCGTGCTCCGCGGTGCATTTAGCACCGCGAATTCCGCCAGGGTCGTAATGAGGGCCACTGTATTTCAAGACGACATTTTGGTTTTTGCAAACTCAGAGTGTGAACATGATGTAGCATTGAGGCGTGTTCTGCAGAGGTTGAGATCTTCAGGGCTTACGGTACAAAGAGAAAAATGTTGCATTGGTCTTAGAGAAGTTGAGTACCTGGGACACAGAGTGTGAGGTCATGGCATATCACCTAAAACCAATCTAGTGAAGAATGTATGTAGAGTACCTCCACCTACCGATAAAGATCAACTCAGATCATTTATGGGTATGGCGAAGTTCTATCATAAGTTTGTAGAAAAATGTGCCACTATCTCAGCACCCCTAAGGAACTTATTGAAAAAGGGGGTATGTTTTAAATGGTCTCCTGAATGTTAGAAGCGTGGAGCTTCGTTGTATCAAGTGGACTTGGGGAAAGAATTTCATGTGATTGATTTTGCTTCCAGGCCGCTAAGGGGAGCTGAATGTAATTATTCAGTAATAGAAAGGGAAGCATTAGCGGTGTACTGGGCCATTGCACATTTTAAATTTTTTCTGTGGGGGCAAGAATTTTTAGTGAAGTCAGATCATAAACCGCTGGTTCAACTTTTGAGCAGTTGTGACTGGCCGAAAGGCTCTCCCAGGATTGCTAGATGGATTGTGGGATTGCAAGGCTATAATTTTAGGATTGTTCACATTCCAGGTAAAGAAAATGTGGTGGTTGATTGCCTGTCTAGAATGCCAATTGAACACACTGAAGGCACATCAGAAATAGTAATGGAAGAAGATATAACTATTTCAGATATGTCACCAGTTGCAGTGGGAAAGGAAGAATGGCTCGAAGCAGATGCATGCGACATATCTATCACCAGGGTGAAAGAGTGGACAATTAATGGATGGCCCAGTAGGGATGCCCTGGATAGATGATCGCATGTATGAGGTGAAACAAGAGTTAAATTTGTCTGAAGATGGAATCAAACTCAGAAGAGGGTCTAAGATTAGCATTCCCTCAAACATTAGGGCCCGTTTAGTAGATCTATCTCATTAAGGCCATCTAGGAATAAATGGTACCAAATGATTGTTAAGACAATCGTATTGGTGGCCAGGCATGGACAGTATGGTGAAAAAGAAGGTGAGTGGTTGTCATGAATGTGAAAGAGCGGACAAAGGAAAAGTAGTCAGAGAAGTGCCTCTTAACCCCATTCAGGTTCCATGTGAGCCATGGAAAAAAAATTAGCTGTTGACATAATTGGCCCTATACAAGGTTTGGGTGTTGGTTTCAGGTTTATGGTGGTACTTGTAGACTATCACACCAAGTGGGTTGAGTGGAAGGCTCTAAGAGAGGCCACCACAAATTAAATGGTCTCATTCTTTGAAGAAGTGTTCCACAGAGAAGGCTTTCCCACAGAGATTATAACAGACAATGGGGTGCATTTCTGTTCTCAGAAAATGAAAGAATTCTTGGTCAGGTATGGCATCACACATTTGAGAACTGCGCTATACCACCCCAGGGCGAATAGTTTGGTACAGAGGGCTAATAATAATAATAATAGATTCATTAAAGGGGGTATTCAGCTGGGGTATTCAGCTGGCACTCAACTCAGGTCTTGAATGGTCAGAGGTTTTGAAAGAAATGGTGTGGAATTTTCGTATCACTCCACATTCGGTTACCAAGGTGTCACCTTTTGTCTCTTTAAAAGGTAGACAACCAGCTACCAGATTATATCCAGGATGGCTAGAGGCATCGGCTAGAGGCATCGGGATGTGTGAATGTAGATAGACAAACAGTAATGAATCTGATCCATGATGCCCAGAATGTGTACAAACAAAGATTTGATTCTGATATCAATGTCAAAGAGATTATGTTGTCTGTGGGAGACTCTGTTCTAATTAAGAATCCACGTTTTGGTGCAAAGTGTACAGAAAGCAAATTCTTAGGTCCCAAGACAGTTGAAACTATTAGAGGTAGTGTGGTCATTCTCGAAGGGGGGGAGTGTGGGTCGAAGTCTAAACTAGTCAAGTGTGCACCAAATGTGAATAGGGAGAACATAATGAGAGACAATGTCAATGACGAGAATCAAAAGGAACAAGGGAGTGAAGGAGTTGCATCCCAATCACTTACAGGCAGTAGTGATCAAGTGGAGGATGAATCCAATGGTGGTAATAATTGCAAAAGAACAAAGAGACTGCCTGATCATTTTACGGACTCTCAGAATGTGTACGCATTGCGTGGTTTGAATTGTAGAGCAGTTTGACTCCAGCACCCAAAGCTGTAGGTGTGTCTGCTGCCTACGCTGTATTTTATTTAATAAACACTTCTGTTTAATTACCCACGGCGTCGGTCATCACTCAACACATATCAGCACTACATCTATGACATTGAAATATGTGTCAAAATAGGTTCAAATGCGGAGGCAACTGTTAACCTCTTGCTCTTATACAGACCCCTGATGGTCATGGATGACTTCTCTCAAACTCTATCCAATTTTATTCTTCCTCTGCTTAAACCCAAAACAAAATTTGTACTGCTAGGTGATTTTAACTTATGGCTAGGACAGCAGGCTGACTGTAGAGCCTTGCAACTGAAGGACTCTTTGTCCAACCTGGGATTTACCCAAAATATCACTTTACCAACACTTTACCAACACACATCAAAGGGCATACTTTAGACTGGATTTCCACCCTTAATGTCCCGATCAAAGATGTATCTGTTCTCCCATGCCCAATGTCGGACCATCTCTTTGTCCTCTTCAATATTATTAGTTAAAAGGCTATGCATTCTGATACTCTTGGAATAATTAATCAAGTACTTCTGGCTTCAAATCCTCAAGTCCCGGAGTTCTGCTTTACTCCTACAACGATGGAGGAATTAGCACCCATTATAAAGCAACTTAAGTGTACATCATGTAAAGGCGACCCATGCTCCAAGGTAATTATTAAATCCTGTTTGGCTATACTTATGGAAGCTATTTGTAAGTTTGTTAATGCTTCCTTTATAGAAAATCGGGTGCCAACTGAGTTCATAAAAGCTTAGATTACGCCCATTATTAAAAAATGAAGCCTCCCTAAGGATAATCGACTGAATTTTAGACCCATTACAAACACCCATTTTTTATTGAAGATTCTCGATCGAGTAGCCTATGTTCAGTTAACTGCAGACTTGAACTCTAATCCTATTCTTCACATCAATCCGGCTTCAGACAGGGGTACGGTACCGATCAGCCCTACTAGAACTGAAGTTGAAATTGGTTGATCGTATAGATAGAGGCTTGCCATCTCTTCTTATGTTATTAGACCTATCAGCCGCCTTCGACCTGGTGGATCATACTGTTTTGATCCCCAGGCTGAAGGAGGTAGCAAATGTCTCCAATAGGGCAGCCATGTGGCTCTCATCATTTCTTAGTGATAGGGATTGTAGGGTTTTCTCGAGAGAGGCAGAACCTCCCCCGATAATTTTAAAATTTGGGGTGCCTCAGGCAGCTTGTCTTTCTCCCTGTATATACAATAATTTCACCGTTGCTTTCTTTAAATATCTCAAATCTAATGGTATAGAGTTCACTAATTATGCCAATGATCCACAGTGTCTGATCCCACTATCCGGCAAGTATAAGAAGGATGAATGTTACCTTAATAAGGTATACTCCATTGTGGAAAACAGGATGATCCAGAACAATCCTGCTCTTAATAAGGACAAGACAGAGCTCATGGTCGTGGGCTCTCAAAACCTGCGAAAAAAAAAGTAGGTGCAGACTATGAGAGCTTTAGCCTCAAGGGAACTGAAATCCTCACACAGAAAAGGTTGAAACTCTGGGTTTAGTGTTGGATCAGCACCTCAATATGAAAGAGCACATTATCTCCATTCTGTCATCATCTTCATATTATATCAAACTCCTTACACACCTGCACCCATTCATTAGCCAACAGAACGCAGAAACCATTGCCAGAGCAATAGTGGGCGCAAAAATGGATTACTGCAGTAGCTTAATGATTGGTATCAACAAAGGAGATTGCAAAAGACTACAGGTTGTGCAGAATAGCGCAGTGAGAATGATATCCGGCACTGTACACAGAGACCATATCACAGAAGCTTGCCGTAACATTCACTGGCTCCCAGTGGAGTCCAGACTTGTATATTGCCTCGCCCATATTGTATGTAAATGTCGGAGGGCAGGATGCCAGAGTATCTTCAAGCTCTGATTAGTGATAAAGTGCAACTTCGGTGCCTAAAATCCAATAATACCAATTTGCTACATACCCCGAAATTCAACACTGTCAGGGTCGCAAAACAACTTTCATGCATGCTGCTCCTAGAATCTGGAATGGACTTCCAACTGAGCTTAGGGAATTGAAATCTATTGAAACTCAAGACTTGGCTTTTAAAATAATCTGTTTTTATGATGGCTCTTTTCTGGCACCCATAACTTTTAATATCCTCCGTCACCTCCCGTTTATTGTTTATTGTTTGTATGTTATATTGGTGCCCTCAAGCCTCCGTGTCCATGGAGAAAGCAGTACAAATTATTAAAGTAAAGTACCCTATATGGGAATCCCACCGATTTATCACTCAATGGTGGCACTTCCAATATGAAGTTCTACCAATTGCTCTGAAATCTGCCCATATCATTTTCACCAAATTGTTTGCTGCAATGGTGGCATCCCCACATTTGGAAGGAATTATCCTGCATCTTTACCTGGGTGATTGGCAAATGTGTACAACTTCAGAGGCACAGGCCAAGACAGGCTATGCCCCTTCCTTCAGAAATTGAGTTTCATCGGATCTCTCAATAAATCTTTCATCCAAAAGATGAAGGCCATTGTCCAGGAGCTTCTACAACATCAAGAAGATAAAGCCAGATGGTAGTCCACAATGTGCAGTAATACCTGCAGAGTTCCAAGTGCCAGATAGAATTACCGGACAGACTCAAAGAATATGGCAAAATACTACTTTATCAGGGTTCCTAGTCATTGCATCGAATGCCAAACTGTTGAATGCCCTGCCATAGAATAAAATGCATCGAAAAAAAGCATTGAATGCATTTAGTCCCCCTCAATCCCCCTTGTTTAACCTTTAAAACCCATTAAAATCAAACTAAACCCTTTACCATTTAAAAAAATGCATTCAGTGCTTTTTTTTCCGATGCATTTTTTTCTATGGTATGGCATTCGACAGTTTGTATTTCGATGCTATGACCAGATACCCTTTATCAGCTCAATAAAGTAGGGAAACCTGGTGAACAAACAGATTGCAGCTCACACACTCAAATACATTTCCGTTACACAAAAGCTTTATACCTCAATATACGTCAGCTATGACGTCATCCTACGTGGCTAATAGTAAAAACCTATTGAACGGAGGGATTGGTTAGGGGAACACATATACCTATACCTCGTTTCAGTGTTAGTAACAACATTAGCTGCCCCTTACCTTGTAGGCACGCCTTGAACTACCTCTAGCTACGTATGATACAGATTAATAACAGAATAACAACTGTGATTGGCTTCTGCAACAATGTATGGGCCATTGATACATATGCACTCATAATTGGTTGGCATTCCCACCCAACCTCGGACATTTGGCTCGTTAGCAGCACATAAGCAAAATGAAACCCAGGTGTGGGGAACAATGTCAGACCACTGCCCAAATGGCCAATTAGCCTACCATCTCTCATCAGTTAGGCCCAACGCCAAGGCTTCTCCTTTGTAGTTGACCTTGCTGATTGTTCTCTTCCTCAGGTCTTTTATGGGAGTGAAGGTACATTGCTATCTACGTCTGGAGCTTAATGAATAGGCCTTGTTTTCCAGTCTTTCACCTTTTATTTAGTGCTATTTGATTCAATTATACTGGGTACTAATACTCCTATTGGCCTCTGGAGACTTGGTTGCTCCGTCTTGCATATGCTTTCTGCATCTTTGTTTGTTCAATACTTGGCATTTGCAAATGTTCACTCCTTTACCTAATCTAAAAGAAATATGTTGTGTGTATGTAGCATATCCTCTTCAACTCCTCTTGTGCCTTGCAATAACATCTTGATGTGGCATCCTTGAACCTAAGCCAAACAGCTATTCTTTGTTCCTTCCACTGAGCTGTTTTCCAGTGCCTGTGAGCTTTTGCAGCCTCGATCTCTCTCCTTCAGGCTTCTTGCTTATTATTTATACAGAGTTGACGTCCATCTTTTCATCATGACCGCTTAACCCATGTTATATTTTCTACTGCAGAAAGCTTCTATATGTCTCATCTACCTTGCATTTCTGCATATTTGCATCTACTGCATCTCTTCTCGCTGATCTTCTCAGTGTATATGATTTGGTCGTATGTACATGTTCAGTTACTTAGTTACTTCAGTCACATCTTTATTCTTGAAGTATTCTTTATTCTTATATCGTTTCAGTGTGTCCTCATGTCTCCTCTTTAATACATCACTTTACTCTCATCAGATTTCACTTATAGTTCTTCTATGTTCAATGTTGTATGCAGATATCCTTCTACCATGTCAGTACGAGGGTACGTTTGATACGGTTGTCTGAGCACATAACGTGTTTCATATCTTCGATCCAGTATTGGGACTATACCAGGTGTCATGCACAGTGCCTTTTTGTTGTTCTTCCAATATGACGGAGGTAAGGGGGTGGGCACTAGAGATTACATGTACATCTGCCTCTCTTCATTTCCCCCTCTGGTGAAGTCCTCAACTACCTCCTCAATTTTCTTCACCTTTTCGTCACACTGTGGCTTCCTCAGAATCCATATCTTTGTCACCCTCTCAGGTCACCTGCATTTTTTATGTGCTTATCCACGCTCCAGGTCATATGGCAACACTCCCTAGTTGATTGACAGAATACTTAACATCCTACATAGTTTTTATGATCCTTGGGGTAAATAAACTTTGTTCCTGGGGGTGCCAGTGGACTTCCTTTCAGGTGCTCACCGGGGGTACTTTCAGTCTGTGTGTGCTCGTCAGTCCCAGCATTCACATTGATCATTACCTTCATCCCAATAACTTTCTTTGCTGTCTTCCTGCACTGTCCTATGATTATTCATACAAGACAGAATCCAGTAATACAAACACGAATATTGTTCCAAGCTGCTTGAAGGCATTTGCTAGCCAGGTTGGAACCCATGACAATAGGAATGAGAACCAGTCCACATCTTCAGTCTAATCTACTTCTTCCTCCATTTTTGTATGCAGAGTTGACAACATAGTTATTGTCTTTGTCATGGGTTTCATATTCTTTATCATGGGCAGGTGTGTATGTACAGCAAGAAGGCCCGATCTTGGTGTACACATCACCTTCCATTGCTGTAATCAAGTTCAAGACATACCTGTTCTGGGGGCCATTAGTCTAATGGCCCTCAATTCTTCTGTAATCACACTGAATCCTTTTATTGTTGTCTTTATTGTTTGTAACAGCTCCCACCTGGTTATTTGGAACCACTCGGTGTTCACTGAAGTCTGACATCCTGGCATGAATTTGGCTGTAAAGATTACTGATGTTCTACTTAACAATGTATGCTCAGCTGTTATTTCATGATAGGCTTCTATTGGCAACCTCTTCTTTCTTTGGTGTGCATGCATTTTCGTAAACTCAGCGATATGGATATCACGTTGGGGAATACCCAATGCTGGAACATGTATGATCACTATAGAGCATATTGCTCCCCAGTTTTTAGGCAGCTCAATATAAGCTTTGGATCCACAAGCCCAATAGTGGTCCATTAGCATCACAGTTCCTCAATTCATACCTGGTACATCAATTATTGGCTTGCACACTTGTTTTCCCCAACTTTGGTCAGGCCCTTGTTTTTGAAACGCAATGTTGTATTCTTCATGGGCAATATGGATACAGGTCCTGCTTCATTCTCAACTCATGTTAATAATTTCAAAATACTTAGCCCATTCTTTCAGGAATCCATCATTCACTATTTGCACAATCTGTACTGGTGCTGTCATTAATTAGTGTGCACTGCATGGTAACATTTCATCGTCCCATCCTGTGCTGGCTGCTACTCATCCATATACTAATACTTGAGGTCTCTTCCAGCATTCTGGCAATCCTGGCATTTCCCCATGCATGTGCACAACCCAGTCTCTTTTGTTCAACAATCCTTATCTGGTCTCCAGTCATACCACTGAGTGAGTACATGAGCATACTGCTTTTCCAGTCTGGGTCTTTTTCCATTTTCTGCATTTTTATGTATTCATCTTCATTTGGAAATGTCTTTCTTGACCTCCATAGTAGGGTTGCCCATCTTCCTTCAAATTGTCCTCTTATCGTGCATGATGCTAGATGGCTAAGGCACTTTGCATCATGTTCAGGTTTTTCTCTTGCAATGAATGTACTAGCTGAGCTCATGCACAAGGGATGGGAGAACACACATAGCAGCTCTCATCTGTCGTTCTCCTCCACACCTCCTTCATGTGCTGATACCTCATGTTATTCTTTAAATGGGCTGAATTATCAAGGTATGTATTTATACCCTCATGATCTCCCCCTGCATCCCTTTTAAGTCAGATAATTATGGGGTAAATATCAGAGAAAATATCACTCATGCTTTTTTTAGGGATAAAAATAGATGTGTCATTGCTCAAAACGTCATCTGCCTTATTGATCATTATTTGACAAAATGCCATAATAATAAGAAAGAAAAAACAAATCATTGTACAGAGTGAGGTTATCAAAAGTATTCAAAATAAACATATTGATCTTCTTGCTGGCAGTGCATCTTTTATAACTTGGAAAATCCCCATTCTTTTTTTATCAATGTGTAATTTTTGGCACTTTTATAAACCACACTTTTTTATAATAGGAATTGTAAGATGATCACATTGATGATCCTGAAAATAATAAAACTGTTTTTAGAATTTCCCAAAAATGTGCCAATGTCAACATGTTGTCTCACCAAAGCTGGGTAAGACCAAAGAATGTAAGTAAAAACAGCATACAGAAATGTGTGCAGCATTATTGTTATAGCCAACATAAAGTATCCTATGCAAGCTCTGTGTTTTATTTACAATGCATTGTCTCTTTTTCCTAACTGGAATTGTCCTGGAACTGCTGCAAAGTGTATTTCCCTTCAAACTTGGGAATAGCTAAAGGTTCAAATTGTCTTTATTTTGATGAGTCTTTATTTTTGCTCTTGGTAGCCGATCTCATCATCTGTTGAACATCTTCTCTTGCTTCACTGTCAGCGGCTGCAGGGGGGTCAGGGCCTCTCCTTTGTCGAGTTTCATGTCATTCAAGTGCAGCCAGACTCTTCTTCCTTTGAGTTTCACAGCAGTAGGAGTGACCCCCTCTACTAGGTATGGTCCCTCAAACAGAGCTTATTCCAAGTGTGTACAGAGCTTTTCACCAGCACTTGGTCCCTGGACACAAACCAGATTACTTTAGCAAGTCAATGGGATCAAATTTTTGGCTGTATTCATCAATCTTCTTCGACTCTTCCCTCCGATCTTTGACCTGTTGAGAAATAAAAGAAACACTAGCGGTCATAGTTGTTAAATAATTATGCATCTCATCACCTAATGTTTTTGCTACACTGTGGACATCAATTTCTATTCGAGTGGGAGAAGGAAGCAAGGGGCACTCTCATACAGCGTTCAGTCACCAACTCATGAGGAATCAAGTGGTGATCTGAGCCAGGCTGCTTTCTCAGGGCAAACAGAGCAAGGGGTAGGCAATGTAGCCATCCCTCCTTCAAAGTTATTTTGATCTTGGCTATCCTTTCTGTAAGACGTCTGTTTAATCTCTCACAAATACCATTCACCTGTGGGTGACAGGCAGATGACGGATTGTGCTTTATGCCTAACAGAAGAGTTACCTGTTAAAAAATGTATTTACAAAATGTGGCCTATTATCAGACCGCAGGGCTTCGCACACACCCCATCTAGAAAATAGCTCATGTACAAGAAACCTGAAGGCACATGTGGACCTGCCTCAATCCATCTTGAAAAGGAACACACTACCACTAACGTATATCTGTAACCATTGCATGTTTGTAACATATCCACATAATCTATATGTAGATGCTGAAAAGGACCATTGGGTCTGGGAATTGCTCCTCTCACTGTTCGCACAATGTGCCCCGCTGTGAACTTCTGGCATACAATGCAGTTCACAATAAACTGTGCCACGTGTTCTAACAAATGTGTTGAAAACCAATCTTCTGCAATCATTGCAGCAAGATTCACTCTAGTTGTGTGTGCGGGGTAGTGAAGCTGCTCCAGCGCCGCCTTCAATAATGCTAGAGGTATAACTGGCTTTCTAGTGCTGTCCTGTCTCCATATAGCCTCACTGGGGGACAAAGAATACCCCCGTCTCTTCCATAGGTCCTGCTCTTCTTTTGGTGTTTGACTGTGTAGCTCATTTAACTGTATAATGGATAGCATATGAAAACCTTCCATCACCATCATACATCATCCTGACATTTGCTTAAAACTTTCTACTTCAAAATCAGAAATATTTGGGAAATATGCCACCCTTTTTGCGAGAAATCATGTCTGCCCTCTTAGTATGTGCTGCATATTTCACCATGGCGATAGCCAATTCAAGCTTTTGTACCTTAATAAGTTTATTCAATAGAGATGCATGTTGCACTGGTGTGCCGTCTGTGTGGAGGAACACCCTCCTTTTCCAATGAGACAACCCTACATGAATGTTTGACGTCACATAGGTGGAGTCATAATACATTGTTACACTCCTCATCCTCATATCTTCGGAGTGCAGCGATAAGCGCCACCAATTCTGCACCCTGTGCTAAACAATGTGAAGGAAATCTTAGACTTGTCACTACTTTGAATTCACCGTCACGATTTAACTTTACCACTGCTGATCCAGTATGTCTTTCATCTGTCGTTTGATCTATTTATGAAGAACCATCAATGAATAGGATTTCCCCCCCCCCGATAGCATTTTCTCTAACATGGGGAATATCATAAAACTCAGTATACGTTGTGCAGCCATGTACATAATCCTCCTTCCCTACTAGTTCTGCTATGAATGTCGCTGGATTCACTACTCTAAATCTAACAATTTTGATCACTGACTTCAAAATAATCACTTCATACCCTGATGCTCTTTGTGTTGTTATTGTATAATAGCATTAATGGGTATCCCTTTATAATACTAGTAGCCTTCTCAATCGTGAAAGCAATAGCAGCTAAGGCTTGTTCGCAAGGATAATGGCCTTTCATTAATGGGTCTAAAATCCCTCTATAATAGGCTAATGGTTTATGTCTATGTCCTAATGTTGTCTTCTGCACGAGGACTACTGTCATTACCTCTCCATTTGAAAGTGAGAATAAATAGTACTCTTTGTAATAATCTGGAATCCTGAAAACAGGGGCTGTACAAATCGCCCTTTTTAATTCTTCAAACCCGTCAGTCATCTCACCTGTCTATGTTATTTTCCTTTTACCTATCTGTGCTTCCTTGAGTCCTTTCAAATGTTGTTGAATATATATACTGTAATCAAAAACCCAGGCTCTGCAATAATTACATAGGCCTACAAATTGTTGCATTTCCCTCACTGTCTGAGATGTTGGAGTTTTCATGATCGCTTCTGCTCTCTCAGGTGTCATTTTTCTCCCTTCTTGAGCTGTCCTATGTACAGGACAACTTCCTGACAATACTGTAATTTCTCTCTTTCTACCTTGTATCCTTTCTCTAGTATTATAGTCATTAGTTAAACTGAATCTTTTCTGCATTTTTCTTCTGTTTCGCTGTACACTAATATATCATCTACATACTGAATTATTGTGCTTTCAAGTTGTACATTACCTAGGTCCATCTGAAGGACCCTATTGAATATTGAAGGGGACTCACAGTACCCCTGAGGTAATCGTGTATGTTTCCAGTGATGGTCACTAGATGAAAATGAGGTCAAATCTTCTGAGTCCTCATGAAGGGGAATTGAAAAGAAGAACAAAAATGGCAAAACCACCTAATGCGCCAGTTCTCTTAAGGTTTCAACATTGTTGATTCTAAAATGGAAATCCATTGCAGATTGATTAACAGCTTTGTTTAATACAGAAAGGAACCACCTTAAAAACCCAGTTACTGTACAGTACAGATTATACAATTATTGTTACAGTTAAGACTGTCCTTTTACTGCCTGTTAGCACAGTTACATTTGTACAATTCTTGCCAACACGTGTTTCAATCTTCTTCTTAAGGTCTTCTTCAGGTCTATTGTACATGTTATGAACAAGAATAAATCATAATGGAAACAGTACATTGAGATTGAAAACAAATATCAAAGAATAGAAATAAGAGATAATATGAACCGATACACCAGGTCACCGACGGGTCACAATAAGGAGGAAGAAGGTAGAAAGAGAGAATAAAAGCAACTTTCTGTAATAATGTTCGTCCCAATCATAATACTTGATTTGAAATGTAGACGTATCTAAATTGACAAGCAACTATCCCACATGCCAACCAAAATGAATTGTGACATGCAAGTAAACAAAATACCTTCAATCCATTCTTAAACTCCCTCTCAAAAGTAATGCACCAGTGCAGCCCCATAATCTGTACTGTATAACAACTGGATTTCTAAGGTGGTTCTTTCTGTATTAAACAAAGATCTTAATCAATCTGCAATGGATTTCCATTTTAGAATCAACAATGTTAAAAACCTTAAGAGAACTGGTGCAGTAGGTGGTTTTGCCATTTTTGTCCTTAACTTAGAGTGATTTCAGGCTTGGGGTCATAATCCTGATCACAACTGATGCATCCAGTTGACTGTGTGTTAATGACAACTATTGACAAGTGACTATAGTTTATGGTTGGGTAGAAAGCGCATAGAACTACCGAGCCTTGAATTGAAAAGAAGGCATTTTTTAAATCTATGGGCCTCATTACGAGTCTGGTGATAACCGAGCCGGAAAAACCATCAGGTTACCGCCAGACTCCTATTACCATTCATCCTCCATGATTCCTGGAATCACCGGGGCATTACGACCCCGTGACCCAGGAATTCTGGAGGTGGAATTGTGTAAATCCCCGTTCCCATCGAGCCCCATAGGACTCCATGTGGATGGGGACAATGGAAACACTGGTTCCGTCTATGACAGAGCTGGTGTTTCCATGTCTGCCTGCAGGCGGGTGGTGTTAAACCCGCCAGGTCAGACCTGGCGGGAATGACACCTCCCGCCTGCAGGACTCTTAATCAGCTGGTCCGGAAAGAACGGTGGCAGCGGTTTTACCACCACTGTTCTTTCTGGACCGGCAGGGTCGTAATGAGGACCTATGACTGTAAAATATTTGGCTCTGGCTAGGATGTTATATAATATCATAGCTGGATTCGGAACCAGAGGAAACTCTGCTTCAACAATATTGTTTAGGGGACATAGATCCTGAATAAATATCCACGACCCCCCTATTGATTTCTTCACTGGGTACACAACCATGGTACATGGAGATTCTGATGCCACCAATATTCCCTGCTGTACCAAAGCAGAAATAGTTTCAAATATACTATTGTCTGCTTCTCTGGACATGGGATACTGCTGTGGTCATGGCAAAATTGCTCCTGGTTTGAGCTTAATTTTAACTGTTCCTGCTCCACTCAATAAACCATATGGACTGCTTGTCCATAAGATGCTTGGCACCTTTTCTCAATCTTCCTGGAAAAACGACAGTTTCTTTTTTACCAATGCCATTCTCTGTGGTATGTCTCTATTCTCAACTGTAATCCCATAAATGAGATTTATGAGAAATACTAATTTGTGATCTGAATAGTCATCTCTGAACAATTCTTCATCTGTCAAGTCTGTTAGTCTATATCCTCCACCAAGAGCTATTACTGCTCTCCAGCCTCTTCCCTCATCATCTGTCCAATGAACAACTGCCCTTTCCTCTCTTACAAGTGCTGCTTCTAGCTCTAGGGGGAATACCTGTACTTCTTCATCATCCATAGGTATTTCTGGCCTAAACAAACATTTGCCAGGTAGTCTCAACTATTTACATACCAGTCTAGGAAGCCATGTCAACAAAATATTTACTCGATTCAAAAATACTTCTCGATCCAAAGGCACACCTAGTTATGCTTTCTGGCCTGCAAATGATAATATGAATTTTCTTACATTTATATAATGTATCCCTGGAGTGGAACACACTATCCCTTTATCAGTGAAAGATATTGTCATGTTTAATTTTGTCATCAAGTCACGTCCTAATATGTTAACTGGTTTATGCCGAGAATACAATAGTGGCATAGACACATCAGGTTCCCCTATAGAAATTGGTAAATCATCAGTAAAAGGAACTAACCTCATAGCCCCAGAGAATCCCTGCGCATTCATGGCAATGCCAGACATTGGGTACTTTCCCTTTTGAACACGGAAATTAGTCATGCCAGTGTCTACAAGAAACAAAAATGTCTTGCCTTCTATCGTTACCCTGACCATCGGCTCCTCTTGGGGGTCTGGTGTCACTGATAGTACTGAACACATCAGGTCCCTCTGTGGGCTTTCCTATTGTGGATATAAATTCATCCCTGTACCCATGACAGGATGTCCTCCTACCATGGTCACACTCCATATCCTAGGTGTGAATGCTTGTGGGGCTCCTCTATTGGCATTCAATTGTGGCACCATTGCTTATTGTGCCCGTGATTGCAATGGAACTTATTGCAGTTGCTGTATTTTCGATGCACGTGTCTGATTCTGTGTGTGATCTTGGGCATCATACTACTGCAGTTCTGTATTATACTTTGGAGAATAGCCCACCCTCATCTTGGAGCTTGACGATTCTGCTGCCTGCCCTCTCTAGTTCTGCAATTTTGGGCCATATGTCCTACTCACCCACAATTCCAGCATTTGTATGGCTGTCCTCCATTAAATCCTCCTCCCCTTTGAGTGTTTTGAAATCCGCCTCTTCATCTTGGTCCATTCCAACTACCTCCTGGCCAAAAATTGTACCGACCTTGATCTATAGAATATCCTACATTGCTTGACTGCACTGTCTGTAACTCTTGTGTTGCCACACCATCACCACTTGTCAACACTGCTCCCTCTATGGCAGATTTTTACAATTTTGTCTGGACTAACCTTGCTTCCTCCTGCTTTCTACTCCCAGCTTTCTTCTTATTCTTTGTTTTCTTCTCTTGTAATAATAGACAGTGATGTACGATAGTAGACTGTATTTACTGCCATGGCCATTCCTACCTGTTATTTCATCCGCCCTTGCACTGGCTCGGGGAGTCCCTGACATAAAATAGGATAAAATAATGCTATCGTTTTATCCCACAGTTCCCTCATCTCAAGACGCCAGCATTCTTGAATCTCCTGAATAAAAGCAACAGGATCTTAGTCCTCAGCCATTTTTCTTGTCATTATCGCACCGTGTCTGATGTGCCAGTATATTGCACTCTAAGCCCCTCCATATGTCTGCTCTGCAATTGTTAAACAGCGCTCCATCATGTGTTGTGTTTTGTGCTGTTACACTCGCATATCCTGCTCATCTCCAAATGTCGTCAGCTCTCTCCCCTAGGTTAGCTGCTAGCAGGGCTTTTATGTCACCCACTGATAAAGTCATTCCCGCTGCCATTCTTTCTAACTCATAAATCCATGTTCCCGCACCTGCAGTTAAACTAGGTAATTTCAATTTCAAATGATCTTTTTCCATTTGTGGCCACGGTATATATTGTGGTTGTCCTCCTCCTTTCTGTAATAATGAGAATTGTGTACATACTGGTCCACAATCATGCCCACCTACACATCTTGTCTTCTAGGTGGGGCTATTTTCGTACGTTCATCTACGTCCAGGCAGTGACCTTAATCTACTACTGTAATACGGGTATATAGCCTGTGTGCTGCGCAACTGTGTTTGTGGTCTCTCAGAATATGGTGTCGGTTCTGGTGTTTTTTCTTTTGGGTCATCTAAATATGACCACTTTACCCCTCTTTCTATAATTGGATCTATCAAAAACCACATGCGCCTTCTCTTCAAGCTCTTTTGTTTTCTCCCCTTTCTTCCTCTGACATCATTATACCCCAGCTTTTATGGCTATCTTCCCTATCCTCGTCATTAAGATCTAGTCTAGTTAAGGGCAGCGTTCTATGCTCGTTCATCATTATGTCATCCAATCTTTCTTCTGTTTCCTTTGGTGCAGATCCTTTGATACTCCCTTTGGGTTTGTAACCATCTTTCTCCCTCATTTGGCTATATAAATCCCCAATCCTTTTCTCTATGCTTTCTGCCTCATGCTCATCAGCCCACGTCTGTGTTCTCAGTATCCCTTGCAGCTTCATGCAGGGCTGTTGTGAGCCTCTCTCTTCGTCCCATCGTTCTCGTACTTTGATTGGTACTATACATTGATTAACGATGTGATCTATTTCGTCATCCCATTGTCCCCTACTCCTTCTCATTTCGTCTTCCCTTCTTCTCATCTCCCTTTTCTCTTATTCCTCTTGCCTTCTCTGCAACCTGCATTCTTTCAATCTCTGTTTCTCTTTCATCATGTTTCTTCTCCTCTATTCTCTTTTTCTCTTTCTTTTGTTCTTCATACCTTCTTTGGTCTTCCTTTTCTTCCTCTCTCGTTCCTTGTCCTCTTTGTATGCCCTTTCTTTGTCCTTTTCCTTCTTTTCCCATACCTCTCTTTCTTCTCTCTCTCCAACATCATCAATAGCCTTCTCATGTAATTTGAGTAATATCTGTCCTCCCATCCACTCGTTCTGCTCTATTGGTATTTCCTTGACTTTGTCCTTCCATTCTTTTTGTCTCTTACCTTCTTCTATCTCTATCTGTCTGTCCCTTCTTAAATCATGCTCTTAATATTCATTGCATGCTGACATATTTTTGCGTTCTTTAATCTTGCTCTCTTCCATGTTGTCCTCACTATTATAAGCGGGGGCGCATAAGTAAGTCCGATTAACATACCCCGCTGCTGCTATTAACTCCTTTAAAGGATAGTATCCCTGTTTCTCAGTGTCTATACCCTTGTTTTTAGAAGGGGAAAGAGGAGCTGAGAGTGTTTTGTCCTCCCCTTCATGCTGATTAAGCATCCACTCCTTTTTGGGTGGGTCTTCTTCCTTGCTCTGATACATTTTCCATAGTTCTAAATGGCTAATCTTTTCTGCAACTTGTTCCCTGTATATGCAGCATGTAATTATGTTGTCATCTGTTGCAATACTGTTCTTGACAGCAAATGTTCTTGAGGCCACGGCATAAACAATTTGTCAGCCGTACCTTTTACCCATTCGGCATGGTACTTCCTAATCTTTGGTGTGTATCGCAGTATTGTCTTGCATAGGTGTAGCATGGGAGTGTCCCCCATAATAACAAGTCGTTTTCAAGTGTCATTACTTACCAGTTCTTTTATTTCACTTTCACTTTAATCAATTATACCACAATAATCAATTTGGGCAAGCATCAACTATCGCCACCCATGACCCAAAAAACTATTCTTTAACCAATTTTAAAGCCTATACAATAATGTTCTCTTCATTCTTTCATTTATAGTGCTATCGATTCTTGATGGCCTGCTATTTTATTGACACTTTAAGAATCTTATTTCGGGGACGTAGCTAGCACCGCTAATGATGCAGACACTGCTTTAATAGCCTCTGCATGAAGCCCAGCAGTAATGAAGCCCATGCTGGCTCTGACACCCACTTAGATCCGTCAAAGCATGGATGGTGTGTGGCAGCATCCGCTGCACATCCGGAAAGGGTGATACGACTCAACATTGGCAGATCTCTGAGATACGAGCCAAGGTAGCTCTGTCGGGTCTGCGGTGGAGCTTTGACAAGATGGCAGCCGCCTGATGTTGGGCTGCGGGCAAACGACTCAGCGGATCCTCTCCCTCCGCTGCATGCACGCTGTCCCTGGTGCGGAGGCTGAGAGAGTCAAGGAAAGTGCTCGCTGGGTGGTGGAACGGGGGAAGCCTGGACTTCCTTGACGGCACATGGAGGGGGAAGAGAGTTCCACTCGGTCCACCGAGATCAGCAGTAGTGTGGTGTTGGGCTCCGGGATGGCAACTGAACCCTCCATGTCTAGGTACTGATTGTGAGGTGATGGCGGCACCTGGGACAGCCATATGAATATCATTTCTGAGTCTAGGATCAATCTGATCAATTTGCTGTTGCATCAACAGGGGAGAAGCAGCAGAATATTTAACTGCCAGTGAGTCACTGAACACCCAACACGTGGCGCGCAAAAGCAGATTTCATCTGGTAGCCGCAAGGGAGCACTTCTAGGCCAAGGCTCGTGGAGGTGTTGGAGGGAACCCCAGGTTAGGAGCAGAAGTAGCCTAGAACCTCTGGGACATCAGAAAGGAGACAGCCCGGCTACCCGCATCCCACACCATAACACCTACCTCGCTGTTCTACCTGAAAAACCCACTCAGGCTCCATTGGAACAGTTTTCCTACCTATCATAGACTCTAGCAAAGAGAGAGCCACCACTGCATGTCAGCCTTGGCAAAACAGACGAACCCCCCCCCCCAAAGAATTCCGACATCGTATTGCTGTTGCAGCCAACAGACAAGGGGAAGAAATTGGAAACATCGAAAACCCACCCCCCTTTTCTACTTCAGCCCGAGGAACAACTGGCCACCAAAGAGGACATATGATCCTTCATGGCTGAAATAAAGCAAGAGTTCCGTAATTGTATGACAGAGATCTCGTCAAAGGTAGACCATCTTGACCAATGAGTGCTGAAGATGGGGCAGAGGCTGGGAGAGGTGGAAGACCAGACAATAGACCTGGCAGTGACAGTGGCAGAACTACAATGGAAAATGTAAATGCTACAGGACAGAAGCAAGGCCTTGAAATGCAAACAGGAAGACATGGAAAATAGGGCACGCAGGTACAACCTACAGGTCAGAGGGGTTCCCTTATCTGTCTCGGATCAAGCCCTGCATGATTATATCAGGAACCTCTTCCAAACACTCCTCCCACACCTTGACAAGTTGATATTGCTTCTAGACCATACCGACAGGCTGTGCTCCCATAGGGGACCGACCTCGGACCTTCCACCAGATGTGATTACAAGGGTCCATTTCTTCACGGTCAAACAAGAAATTCTTGCAGGGAGCCAAACATGCAGAGATTTGACATTCCAGGGGGTGTCACTCCAAATCTTCCAGGACCTTGCAACAGCTACGGTACAGAGGAGAAGAATGCTCAGACCACTGACCGCCCACCTACAGGACCAGAAGTTCAGATACTGCTGGGTATTCCCCACCACTCTGCAGTTTGTGCTAGAGGGCACAGCCAGCACCATTAGCTCCTTGGAGGAGGCAGATGGTATTTTGACAAATGCCCCCCAGATACAGGCAGAGAGTCCCCCTCTAATACCCTTGCACCATCGAAGAGAGATGCTCCCCTGCCTAGATGTAGCACTTGGCCTAAAGCCACCAAAGGACGAAAATCCAAAGTGTTCTCGCAGCAAACCTTATTGTCTTCCAACTGATCATTAGCAGAAAGACTTCGGCACAGAACAACCTGACAACCAAGCCAGCACACCCCATCAATGAAAATCATCTGGGTACCCAGCTTCACATGGCCTACATCCGGACGTCGGTAAGATCCCACACAAGAACCTACATGGCGCTAAGCCCAATCCTTTTGTTGTTCTGTTAGTACAGTTCACCGGTTGGTGTTGCTATATGTTTAAAACCAGGTTGCTGGATGGGGTTGATGGAGTGGCAGTGACGGATTGCGGATGAGGTGGGTCTGAATCCCCCCTACGACGGAATCACTCTATTGTGCAATGCTTTCACCCCACCAGAAGCTGAACTTCATATCACCCAATGTTAAATGCCTAAACTCTCCAGCTACATGCTGACCCAGGCTGCAACGCCTGCAGGACCTGAATGGCTTAGTGGTTTTCTTGCAAGAAACTCATCTTCTTCCTCCGGACTCTGTCCGCCTCCAAAACAGACACTTTCCAACTCAATTTCTAGCCTCCAGTGGGTCGAAAAAAGGCAGCACAGCAATTCCTCTGGCATGAGGGGTGTAATTCAGGGAGCTTGAGACGTTGTACAGTTCAGAGGGCCGTTACACAGTAGTAAAAGGTATGTTGTTCATCCAACTATGTACATTAATCTCTATCTATGCCCCCAACGAGGGGCAAGAATCCTTTTTCGTGGAACTGGGATCTAAGTTTTTTCCCTTCCTCGAGGGTCAAGTGGTCATCGGGGGGAGTTCAATGGGGTTCCAGACCCCGCGATGGACAAAACAGAGCCACCCACACTAAGAGACTTACAAATTGCTATCAGGCTCCTTCACTTCTTCAAGGTGTCGGGGTGGTTGATATCTGAGAGTGGTGAACCCGGGAGAGAAGGATTTCTCCTTCTTCTCACACATACACCGAACTTCCTCTCAAATTGACTTACTCCTGGCATCTCAGTTCATGTCCTATGTCGATGAGGTGACTATACAAGCAAGGATATTGTCAGAACATGCTCCAGTCATCTTTTGATTCCGATTTCACGACTCAAACTCCCCCCTAGGCCTCAATGGAGCCTCTATGACCTGATCCTGAATGACATGGCGCTTAAGGATGCAATCGCTACAACCATTCGGGCCTACTTTTAGGAAAATTCCTCAGAACTTACCTCATCTGCAGTCACATGGGACTTCATGAAAGCGGTGATCAGAGGGAAACTCCTCGCCCACGCTACAGCTTATCAGAAATGCAGGCTGGAGACCCAAACCCAGCTAGAGAGGGAGATAGTAGATGTGGAGGAGAGGCACAAAAAGGGGTGGTCTCCTAAAGCATATTGCTCTTTGAAGGTATCCCGAAACAAATTGGAAGCCTATTTTGCCGAAGACACAGCCCACTCCCTGCTTAAAACCAAACAGTGTTAATATGCTAAAAATAATAAAGCTAATAAATTCCTGGAAAAAAAATTAGCAAAAGTAAAATGGTGTAATAATAGGCCTACGAGACTGGCAGGGGAGGGTCCAATATGTGGGAGAAGACAAGCTACAGCTAGCCGCTGCCCACCTTACCAAAACCATGATGACAGCCCCATGACCCGGCCGAACAAACACGGTATATAGAAGGTGCTACCCTCCCACACCTCACAGAGGTAGATAGGAATGCCCTAGACTCCCCGATCACCAGTGAGATTTCGTCATCAAATCTTTAAAAACAAGAGCTCCTGGCCCGGACGGGTTCTCCACGAAATTATACAAGCTCTTTCAGCCTTAATTCCTGGCCCCTCTAACAGCCCTCTTCAACACTTTTCACTGATCTGGCTCTGCAACCCCATCGGTGCTGGTCTCTGCAACCGTCCTTCTACTGAAACCCAGCAAAGATCCTACGGACTGTGCCTCATACAGGCCCATCTCGTTACTCAACATTGATGCCAATATTTACTCCAAAGTGCTGGCCAATCGATTGGCTTCAGTCCTACCTAAAATAATTGACTCAGATCAAACTGGTTTCATATTAGGCAGACGGACAGGAGATAACATTCGGCGGGCCCTGAACTTTGTGGAAATAGCAGCCTCAGATCACCGCAAACTGGAGCTATTGGCTTTGGAAGCAACCAAAGCATTTGACAAAGTTGATTGGTCCTTCCTGCAATTAACCCTTCAGGCCTTTCGGTTTGTCCCACGCTTTCGCAAGATGGTCCTAGCCAATTACAGTGCCCCCAAAACTGCTCTGTGGGTTAACCAAGAACAAACGGCTTGTATTTCGCTAACCTGTTGGAGTAGGCAATGGTGCCCTCTAGCCTCCTTACTCTTTGGCCTAGTAGTGGAGCCCTTAGCCCAGCGAAACCGGAACAACCATGCCATTGAAGGGGTCTGAGTAGGCCATAAACACCACAAGCTTCTCTCTATGTGGATGATATCCTGCTCACCTTAACGAATATCCAGCCCTCTTTTCCACAATCTCTTCTGGAAATAAAGAGGTTTGGTCGGGTTGCAGGGTTCGCCATTTACTATCACAAATCATTAGCCTTGCAGGGGGGCTTGAACTCAGGAGAACTTGATGCCCTCCGACCCTCCTGCCCGATTCACTGGAATGAGAAATATATAGATTACTTAGAGGTGCGCCTCCCAGCCCACCCAGGGGAGGTGACCACAGCAAATTTCCCCTCCGTCTTTAAAGAACTGGAGACCGATCTGGAGAGATGGGCCACCCAGGAGATCTCGCTGATGGGGCAGATAATGGCCTGTAAAATGAACTTACTCCCACAATTCTTATACTTCTGCTCATCTCTTCCTCTGGCAATCGCACTACCTCCTCCTTTGCTTACAACAAGAAATGCAATAGTTTATATGGATGGACAAGAAAGCCAGGATCCCTAAATGGGTAATGATGAGCAATGCTCGTTTTGGAGGGTTGGGGTTCCTAACCTATGCAAATATTATGTAGCTGCACAACAGGTGCGCTTCCAGGCATGGCTCTCTCCAATGGACCCCCTGAAATGGGTAGATATTGAAAAGTAAAGACTTCAGCTACCCCTCCCTTCCCTCTCGTAAATGCACAAACATTCTGGCCTGGCATACTCTCCTCCACAAAATCCACAGTGAGACTCTGGGACTGAGTGATGAAATCCAAGGGCCTACCGACTGGATTGGGTCCATGCTCTCCGGTCCTCCGTTATCCGATCTACACTCCAGATATGCACCCTTAAAACTTTAGGAACTGGACAAAGGGAGGGTTACAAACCCTGGCACAACTATTTAAAAACAGCCAACCGCATACCTTGAGAATTGTAAAGAGACTTTTCAGTTAACCGAGACTGGAAGATTTTCCTACGACCAACTACGCCACTCATATACGCACCTGCTGATTCAACAAAGGGCCACACGAACCCTCAGCCCCATTGAACTCCCTTTACTAGAGGGTCTACCTGTGCGGAATATATCCAAACTATACAAGTTACTGCAAGAAGACATATTGGTCCTCCGCCCGCCATACATGCCACAATGGGAAAAAGACCTGGGTTACCCGATCAAGGACCATACTTGAGTTGATATCGGTACATGGAGCTACTCCTCCTCGACCTTTGTGACGACTAAGGAATGTGCTCTTAAACTTCTGCTCTGTTGGTATTATCCCCCACTGCGGTTCCACCACATTCAGAGTTCGTTGGACCCAAATTGTTGGTAGAAATGTGGGTTCCAAGGCGCTTACTTGCACAAGTGGTGGGTAAACCCCATGGCTCAAGCCTTCTGGGAAGAAGTCCTCACCGGGATCGAAGCCATCACTGAGGACAAACTCCTGAAAAACCTGGAAGTGATCCTCCTCGGTGCTTCCATTCAGGGGGTCTACCCAGAATCCGGGGCTACAGCCAAACTCATTACTTAGCTCCTCCTAGCGGTGAGGATCACGATTGCCCACACCTAGAAAACCCCTGAAGGCCTGCTAATATCCATACAGTGGTTCAGAATATGGGACATGCTGGTGGCGGAAAAGGTCACAGCGGCCAAAGAGGGCCTTCTGCATCGATTTACAGATGTATGGGCCCCAATCCTGGAATATGATCGAGACATACAAGCTGTAGTTCCCAAACCTATTCCTTCGGGACAATAATTGAAGTGTGATCCTCCCCGCCTATCCTTTCTAGACTTTGGGGGAGGGAGGCGGCAACTTTCAAGGGTGGGAAGGGGATGAGGATGTTCAGATGTGGTACTGCTTATTACATAATTTGCGCCAACTATGTTGTACTATGCTGCTCACCCTGTGACTGCAACTTAAAGTTGTTTTAAAAATAATCTTATTTCACTTACTATTTTTTCTCAACTTTTATCCTAATATTCTTTGATTGACGTCAATCGTTTGATTTTAGAGTCTGATATCCAACTAGATTATTACTATCATGCTATGTGTTTTAGTTTAAACAAATCAAAGGTATTACACTGACATATTTATAACCCCAAACACATGTGCACTTTAATTTTCTACGATTGTCTTATCCTATTTTCTCTAGTAAAAGTAGCTCATCTCCAGTTTACCCCATTTTGGAGTTTGACATGCATTCTTGATCTTGGCCTTTCCTCAGTAATCTCTAAAAGATACCACCTCTGGGAGTTTAATGCATGTCCTTCTGTCCCCTTGGGACTAGGGAGCAAGGAATCTCCCTCTTTCTCCTAAAACAAACCTTGTAAATATATTTCTGAGGCTTATGGAATCTGCTTAGATCACATGCTGTGCATAGGCCGACATCTAGTGGAAGCTGCGGAGTATTACAGTTTGTTTTTCGAAACTCGAAAATGGGCGTCGACACAGGGCGTGCCAGTAATACTATCCCTAGTGTGACGTCCACTGTACCCAAGATCCCTCACGCGTCTAGGATCCTCAGATTGTTTTTTTCCGCCAAACTGGTCGAAAGCATTTTGCGGAGTCCCCTGGCCTTAGCCATACTTTTGCTAAAGATTTAAAATTATAATCTATTGTCATCCTTCCCCACCCCAACGTCGAACTTCGACACTCGACGCCGGCTGGAGAAGAAATCGACCGTCGGCTGCTGCACGACGGATTTGGGCCTCGGAAGGCCGCTGGCCTCGGCCCGGGCCTTGGAAGGCCTCTGGCCTCGTCCCTGCAAGTAGGGAGAGTGGGGGGGTGGTACATACTCTACACTCTTGGTATATAGGTACACCTTATACATTTCCTACACTTAACAGCCCGCTGCCTCAAGGTGCGTATGGAGGGTACCCCTTTTCAATTCTGCCCCAAGTGCAATCGCAAATACCCTTGGGTCGACAGGCACGCCACGTGCAATCTCTGCTTGCCGAGGGACCACCCCGAAGCGAACTGCAGAGCGTGTAGTAGGTTTAAACCTAAGACACTTAAGGACCGTTCGACGAAGCGTTGGGCCCACCACGCCAGGCAGGCGGCCATGGCAGCGGAGGGCGCCTTCAGCGACGGCAGCGACGCCGTACTTTTGGACGGCGAGGGCATTATGGCGTCGAAAGACAGCCGAGCGCAGGTCCCCGACCTCGGAAGGTCATCCGGCAGGGCGGCTATGGGGAAGACCCCCGGCGACACAAGCGCTTCACATACTACACACACACTAAACACACTAAGTCCAACCGAGACTCGACGACGTCGAGTTCTCGGAAAGAGGCACAAACAGAACGGTCCGATTCGGTGTCCTCTGGGCGCTCTCGATCAAGAGTGCCTCGCTCCCTAGGCTAACAGAAGTTCGATCGTCGGGAGACGAAGACGACTTCCACCCCCAGGCCGCGCTCCAGGAGTCGGAGCCCTCAGTTAAAGCTAGCGAGGCCCCACGCTCGAAGGACAGGGACACCACCCCCGATCCTCGACGCCAGGCGTCGAAAAACTCCGGAGCCACTAAAGGACAGGGAAAACATTTTTCCACGCACGGGGAGGGGGGAAAACAGCAGAAGAAACTACTTGTGCATCCTTCCACACCTGTGAAACACTCCACTCCCCCTAAACAGACAGACAAAACCAGGTCTGCTGATAGGTCTACAACCAGCAAAGCTACTCAAGATAAATCCCATAGACTTGCTGAGAGAGTCATTCCCAGTTCCAAGAAATGGTCCAGTGAAGACATAGATAGGGTTATGTCAAGAATGTCGTCTTTGGCTGATTTGTATGATAAAAATCCAGAACATTTCCTCTCGTATGATCCACAAGGGGCCACACCCTCAGGCTCTACTGATCCTATCCCCCCGAGTAAAAAGCCCCGGTTTGAAACTCCGATGAGGTCAGAACCCTTCGAGGTACAACCTTGCGAAAGACCATACTCACGGTATCAAGGAGAAGCTTCCTTTGGTGAGGACCAAGAATTTGGTATGATAGAAGAGCAAACTGGGACGGGCTACTATGGGGATGATGAGGACCAGGAAGAAGAAGGGGAGGACCCGGAAACATACAGAGTAGATTCCCCGGTAGAGAACGAAGCCCCGGTTACCGACTCCCCGGTCGATAACCAACCCCTCCTAAATGAGGTTCTCGCTCGCGCAGCAGAACATTTCCACATTGACACCCACGGTGTCCAGGAGGAAAGGGACTTCGCAGAAAAGTTAGTGGGAGAAAGGAGGCCTGTTTTCCGGACCATCCCTATCCTTAAGTCCATTCAGCTGAGAATAGACCCGTCCCTGGTGAACCCGAACCTCACTCGAGCAGTCAATCCCAGGGTTGAAAAACTTTTCAGGGCGGCCCAGTCTGACCCTCTCTATATAAGAGGACATCTGAAGCCAGACTCCCTAGTTGTCACCAACACTCGTAAGAGGGCTGGAACACCCTTGTCATCGTCCAAAGCTCCTCCCGACAAGGAGAGCAAAAAACTATACGGTTTCGGCAGGAAAGTAGCCTCAACGTCCGCCTATCAAGCAAGGATTGCTAACTCCACCACCCTGTTGGCCAGCTACAACTGCCATCAGTGGGAAAAAGTCGCGGCACTCATAGCCTCTGCTCCTGAACCTTTAAAGGGCCAGTTAGCTCGGATTTCCGCAGAGGGTAGAGCCGTGTCTGGTTGCATTTTTAAAGCAACCTTCAACGCCGCAGACAACGCAGGCAGATTGATAGCGGAGGGCACTGTTATCAAAAGACATGCGTGGTTACGGCAGTCTGGTTTTAAGGCAGAAACCCAGGCATCATTGTTGGACAAACCGGTGGAAACCGATCTGTTGTTTGGTAAGGCGGTCGAAGACGCACTGAAAAATGCCAAGGACGAATACGAAACACTCAAGTCCCTTGGCCAGTTAACCAATAAACCCCCTAACCAGAGAGGGAATAGTAATTTTCGTCGCCCACGCGGCCAAAATTCACAGAGAGGATCTAACTATTCCCAGGGGCAGGGTACACAGTGGAACAACAACCAACAGTCTACCCAGGGTTACGGCAGAGGTAATAGGAGAGGTCGTGGTAAAGGCAGAGGCAGCCCCAGCAAGGGAGGCGGCACGCCTCCACCAAAGCAGTGACGCTCAGTTCAGGGTCCCTTCTCACGAAACCCCAGTAGGGGGACGCATTTCCAACTTCACCCAGGCTTGGGAAGGGATCACATCAGACAGATGGGTGCTGTCAACAGTATCCACAGGATATTGTATAGAGCATGGGTGCACAACATACGGCCCGCGGGCCAAGTGCGGCCCGTGATGCTGCTGGATGCGGCCCGGCAGGGTTGAAGACTTTCCTAATGGAAGGCGGCCCGCAAGCAGCAAAGGTCGCCCTCCATTAAGAAAGTCTTTGTTTTCCTTGCCGGGCCGTGAGTCATGCAGTGTGTGTGTGTATGCTGCCAGGGAAGCTGGGGCTCAGTGACCTAATCTGCCCTGGCAGGGGTGCAGAGTAGGGGGGGCTACGGGGCCCTCCTCCCCTCACACCCCCGGCAGAATGAAGTCGGGGCTGAGCAATCCCCAACCCCCCCCCCCACGGGCCGCACAGAAGAGGGGCAGTATGGATGGCCCTTTGTTCCATCCATACTGTCTCTCTCTGGCGGCCCGGGTAAAAGCCGGAGAAAAAAGATGTTTAAAAATGGAGGGACGGATGCAAAGCAAGAGGCTCTTGTTTTGCATCTGTCCCTCCATTTCTAAAAATCGTTTTGGGTTGGGTATACTTCTACATCTGTGCACCTGAGTGCACAGATGTAGAGGTACACCCAACCCAAAACGATTTGGGCAGTGCCAGAAGCCTCGCCAGCGTTCCAGGACGTCTGGGTAAGTACATGGTGGGGGGGCTGTATGTTTGTGTGTTTGTCTGTCTCGGCTCCGTCCTGTGTTTTTTGTTTTTGTATGTATGTTGAGATGCGGAGGTGGGGGTGTGTGTCGGGTGTGTATGGGTGTGTTTGTATTTGTAGGTCTGCATTGTATGTTGAGATGCGGAGGTGGGGGGGTGTCGGGTGTCTATGGGTGTGTTTGTATTTGTATGTCTGCAGTGTATGTTGAGATGCGGGGGTGGGGTGTGTCGGGTCTGCCTGAATGTGTTTGTGTGCAAGTGCAGTGTATGTTGAGATGCGGGGGTGGGGTGTGTGTCGTGTCTGCTTGAATGTGTTTGTGTGCAAGTGCAGTGTATGTTGAGATGCGGGGGTGGGGTGTGTCGGGTCTGCCTGAATGTGTTTGTGTGCAAGTTCAGTGTATGTTGAGATGCGGAGGGGGGGGTGTGTGTCAGGTCCGCCTGAATGTGTTTGTGTGCAAGTTCAGTGTATGTTGAGATGCGGAGAGGGGGTGTGTGTCGGGTCTGCCTGAATGTGTTTGTGTGCAAGTGCAGTGTGTGTTGAGATGCGGACGGGGGGTGTGTGTCGGGTCTGCCTGAATGTTTGTTGTTGTGTGAAAGTGCATGTTGAGATGCGGGTGTGGGGTGTGTGTCGGGTCTGCCTGAATGTGTTTGTGTGCAAGTGCAGTGTATGTTGAGATGCTGGGAGGGTGGGGGTGGGGGGGCTGGGGGGGTGGGGTCGGGTCTGCCTGAATGTTTGTTGTTGTTGTGTGCACGTTCAGTGTATGTTGAGATGTGGGGGGTCCGAGTCTGTATGCGTGCATGCTTGCGAGTTTGTGTGCTGAGTTGGGGGGACTCGAGTTTGTATGGGTGTATGGTGTATGCTTGTGGGTTTGTGTGCTGAGTTGGGGGTGGGGGGTTCGGGTCTGTATGGGTGCATGGTGTATGCTTGTGGGTTTGTGTGCTGAGTTGGGGGGTGGGGGTTCGGGTCTGTATGGGTGCATGGTGTATACTTGTTAGTTTGTATGCAGGGTTGGGGTCTGTATGAGTATGGGGCATAGTGTTTGCATGAGGGGTGGGTGCCTTGGGGCATAGTGTTTGCATGAGGGGTGGGTGTCTTGGGGCATAGTGTTTGCATGAGGGGTGGGTGTCTTGAGGCATAGTGTTTGCATGAGGGGTGGGTGTCTTGGGGCATAGTGTTTGCATGATGGGTGGGGGCCATGGGGCATAGTGTTTGCATGAGGGGTGGGTGTCATGGGGCATAGTGTTTGGTTGAGGGGTGGGAGCCATGGGGCATAGTGTTTGCTTGAGGGGTGGGTGTCTTGGGGCATAGTGTTTGCATGAGGGGTGGGGGCCATGGGGCATAGTGTTTGCATGAGGGGTGGGTGTCATGGGGCATAGTGTTTGGGGGTGGGAGCCATGGGGCATAGTGTTTGCTTGAGGGGTGGGGGCTATGGGGCATAGTGTTTAATAAAAATAGGGGGTTGAAAAAGCCTCCTGCCACACCACGCCCCACCGCGCCTACCGCCCCACCCACATTTACTTTTTGGCCCACTATAGCCATCATGTAAGGTACTTTCGGCCCTCTGTCAAAATCAGTTGTGCACCCCTGGTATAGAGCTACTGCAGCGTCCCCGGAACCATCCTCCACGACAAAGAGTACACTCTTTAGAACATCAGAAGATTCTCCTCGAGGAGATCGCCATTCTGCTAGAAAAGAACGCAATAGAACTTGTCCCGGGACACCAGGTAAACAAGGGTATTTATTCAACTTACTTCCTTGTGCCAAAGAAAGATTTGACAATGCGCCCAGTACTGGACTTACGGCCTGCCAACAAGTATGTCAAGCCCCAAAAATGTCGTATGACCACGCTACAAGAGGTAATCCCCCTCCTAAAAAAGGGGGATTACATGGCAACCTTGGATATGAAAGATGCTTATTTTCATATTTCCATGTTCCCACTGCACAGAAAGTACTTGCGATTCAAGATGGACAGTCGACACTACCAATTCAAGGTACTGCCTTTCGGGATAGCTTCAGCACCAAGGGTATTCACCAAGGTACTGGCGGTTGCGGCTGCACACCTACGCAGGGAGGCAATCCCAGTGTACCCTTATCTGGACGACTGGCTCATAACGGGGGAAACCCCAGGAATTTGCAGGACAAACATTCAAAGGACTATCGACCTCCTCCACGAGTTAGGCTTCTCAATCAACGAGAAAAAGTCAAGCCTGGTGCCAAGCACCTCAAAACAGTTCCTAGGAGCAATCCTAGATACCCAAGAGGGGTTGACCTTTCCTTCAGAAGAAAGAATTCGGAATATACTACTGCAAATTCCGCATTATCAGTCCGGTCAACAAAGCAATTCGTTTACTGGGCATGATGGCGTCATGTATTTACCTGGTCCCCCACGCGCGCCTGCGCATGCGTCCCATGCAGGAATGGTTGGCGAAACAGTGGTCTCAGGCAAGTGGTCAGTGGGACGATCTAGTGGTCGTTTCGCCAAAACTGGTACAAAGCCTTCACTGGTGGACAAGAGAGAATCTCGCACAGGGGAAACCCTTTTACGATCCCGAAGTACAGGCAGTAGTCACTACAGATGCATGTCTGATGGGGTGGGGAGCTCACCATCTCCACCACACAGCTCAGGGTCTCTGGTCTCACTCAGTGGCCAAGAACCACATCAACCTGCTAGAGCTTCTGGCAGTATTCAGAGCGCTTCAGGCGTTCGAGCCCCACCTACTAAACCTGTCAGTGCAAATCCGGACGGACAGCACAACAGCCATGTTCTACCTGAACAAGCAAGGAGGGACTCGCTCGCCAAATCTGTCCAAGCTTGCCCAGAAAATCTGGATATGGGCACTCAGATGGAACATCTATCTGTCATCACAACATGTTCCAGGGGAGCTCAATTCCCTAGCGGATGCTCTGAGCAGAGACTCCCTCCCAGAGGAACACGAATGGGTTCTACACAGAGAGGTCGTAGAAGATATCTTCTCTCAGTGGGGTTTCCCCACTATAGACTTATTCGCCACAAGCGAAAACAGACAATGCCCAGGATTTGCATCCAGGTTCCCCCAACCAAACTCCCAGGGGAACGCCCTGTGGATGAACTGGTCAGGGATGTTTGCGTAAGCTTTTCCACCAACTCCTCTCATCAGGAAAGTGGTGAACAAGATGAACAGAGAGTCCATGACGCTCGTCCTAGTTGCTCCCATGTGGGCAAGACAACCGTGGTTCCCACACCTACGCAGGATGGCAGTGTGCGAACCCATCAAACTTCCAGCCTGGTACAACCTATTGTCCCAGCACCAAGGTCAAACAGTGCACCAGTAACCCAACTCAATGAACCTGGCAGCATGGCTCCTGAAGTCATAGAGTTTGGACATCTCAATTTGCCACAGAGGTGTATCGACATCCTAAAGGAATCTAGGAAACCAAATACAAGGCACTGTTACTTTGACAAGTGGAAGAGGTTCGTTATCTGGTGCCAGAGTAGTTCAATCAACCCCGTTGATTGCACTCCTTCCACTATTGTTACATACATGCTCCACCTGCTGGATGCAGGATTGGTTTTTAACTCACTGAAAGTACACCTGGCAGCCCTGTCGGCCTACACCACTTCCCATAACAAGGTTTCGTGGTGGAAAGTACCAGTAGTTAAAGCCTTCATGGAAGGAGTAAAGAGACTTCACCCTCCTATTTCAAACCCACCACCAGGGTGGGACCTTAATGTGGTGCTAGCCAAGCTCATGGGCCCCCCTTTCGAACCCATGCATAAAAGCAGTCTCAAACACCTGACATATAAAACGGCCTTCTTAGTAGCTATTACTTCTATAAGAAGGGTCAGTGAAATTCAGGCTCTGTCAGTGCAGGATCCCTTCTTTACTGTCCATAAAGACAAACTGGTTTTACGCACACACCCTAGGTTCTCACCTAAATTTATATCTAAATTCCATGTCAACCAGTCCATCGAGCTTCCGGCTTTCTTCCAGGACCCGCAAAGCTCGGCTGAGGTGAAACTACACACCCTAGATGTGCGTAGGGCGGTCCTCTACTATGTAAATAAAACCAGACCGCTAAGAAAAACAGATCAACTGTTTGTCTCCGTAGCTACAGGCAGAGAGGGGGATCGCGTCTCTAAAGGTGCCATCTCGAAGTGGATTATTAACTGTATCCAGCTGTGTTACTCACTTTCTGAAAGAACTCTGCCTTTCACGCCAAGAGCCCACTCTACTAGAGCCATTGGGGCCACTCTGGCTTTCATTGTAAATGTACCCCTTGACACCATTTTCAAAGCAGCTACTTGGAGCTCTATTCACACTTTTACTCAGTATTACTGCATTGACACCCATTCCAAGGCAGATACACAAGTGGGACAAGCAGTTCTAAGACACTTATTTGCTCATGACCCTTCTCACATCCCACCTCCTTCTTCAGGTACTGCTCGCTAATCTATGCACAGCATGTGATCTAGGCAGATTCCACAAGCCTCAGAAGGGATACATTACTCACCGTAATCGTATTTCTGATGATTGTATCTGCTTAGATTCACATGCGACCCACCCTTCCTCCCCTCTGAGAGAAGGCGCATAATGGCTTGTAGTCTTATCTTTCTGTCTATCTGCTTGGATTATCTGTACTCACGCTACTCCTCATGCTACCTCATGTCAGAAAAAATACAATCTGAGGATCCTAGACGCGTGAGGGATCTTGGGTACAGTGGACTTCACACTAGGGATAGTATTACTGGCACGCCCTGTGTCGACGCCCATTTTCGAGTTTCGAAAAACAAACTGTAATACTCTGCAGCTTCCACTAGATGTCGGCCTATGCACAGCATGTGAATCTAAGCAGATACAAGCATCAGAAATACGATTACGGTGAGTAATGTATCCCATATATATATATATAGCAGAAAAGGAGAAAAAAGCGAATCGCACTCCCGCAGGCACAGAAAAACAAAAGCCAGGTTCAATAGGGGGTCGGAAAAAACATTGCAGACACAGTGAAACAATTACTGATGTCTTTAATGTTAATACAGAATAAAAAAAACAAATGCATCATGCAAAAAACAAATGCACGACACAAAGCAGCACATAGAGGACAAGACAGCAGGACGCCTAAGTGAAGCAGCCTGCAAACAATGCGTTTCGCGCTACACTGAGCGCTTGATCACGTGAGGGGGAGAAGGTTGGGCAGTGATAAATACACCACCAACAACAGTCCCTTAACTATGTCAATGGCAACAGCTGCTACCAACACAAGAGGGAACAGGGGCGGCCATGTTGGAAAGGAGTGTGTAAACATGCTGAAACAGAAAAATGAAAGCACAGTGCTTTAGCAAAAACTTCTGTCAATGATCAGTAGATGCAAAGTGAAACTGACCAAGGTGTAAAACATAGTGTGAAACACCACAGTCTCCATATAAGGAAAAAATCCTTGTACATATATAAGTATCTACATGAGGACCTTGCTAGACATCAATGCACAGTGCATAAAATAGCAGTATGAAGACCACATAGCATAAAAGATGTAATAAGCCACACTCAAAATAAATGAACCAACATTAAAAATCACCCCATGTAAATGCACAATCAGCCTCATGAACTAACATGTCATTCCCAACACTTAAGTAGAAAATACAATACAATAACAATAAAACTGGTCAACCAAGATTAGATGTAAAATCAGGTTAAAAACAGTAGGACTGGACCTAAATGTTAAAAAATGTCAGCAAGGCAATACAGCCAGCAAGATAATTTGTGCAAACAGCAAAAATAGCAGCTAGGTCGTCATATGTCAGTTGTAGAGTGCAAATAAGCAAATAGAGCAGCAAGGCAACAGTGTGCCTACCAAACCTCAGAATTAGAGGATGTTATAAAGTGCAAGTGCATCGACCTGATAGACTGTGCAAAAATTGCAAAAAATAGCAGCTAGTTCATCAAAGTGCAAGTGCAAACTATGATGTAAGAGTACCCAAAGCCAAAGACAAAAAAGCAGCATGACAGATCCAGAGCACGCAGTCGGCTAGACCAGTAGATTCAAAGCATTGAGGAATAATAAAACAATGTCAGAAAATGAAGGGAATAACACAAATATATAGAACAAGAAGCTGCATGTAGGCCCCCAAAATAAACAGGAGATAGTTAAGAGAGCGCTCCCCCCATTGCAAAATAATCAGCTAAGACAGGCAGGTAATAAAAGAAAAGAGAACAATAATAGTAAGTGTGAGAACAAAATTAGATCAATAAATACCTGCACAAAACCAACAAAAGTGAGGCAGGAATACAGAAATACGAAAGTGTCGAACCAGAAAAACTAGATAATCCCAACAAAGGAAAATAGAGCATAAATGGCAGGAGAAAGCAATAATAATAAATACATTTGGGCACAAAATTAGGTACCCAAGAAAGTATACAGCTCCTCGTCTACATTATGACCCCTGGGGAATTTTGTGTCAAGATCCAAAATGAATCTGGTTTCAAGTTGTCTCAGCCTCAGAATACGATCACCACCCCTCGGATGAGGGGGTACATGTGCCACAGCAAAAAATGTTAGCATATTAGCATCATTGTTATGTTCAGATTTAAAATGTTTAGTCATGGGATATGTCGGATCAGAATTCTTAATGGCTCTCAGATGTTGCAGAATTCCAAGTTTTAGTTTACAGGTAATACTGCCGACATACCAACGCCCACAAGGGCACGAAAGTACATAAACAACGAAGGTGGTTTCACAGTTAATAGAATGACGTATCATCTGCTGGGTTTGTGTGATAGGATGCAGAAAGGATTTCTTGGCAGTGGCATGAGCACATGCTTTACATTTCATGCACTTAGTGAATCCCGTATAAGAAGCTGGAAGCCATGTATTAGAACGCTGGATCTTGCCCATAGGGGGTAAAAAAACTAGACACAAGTTTGTCCCTTAGAGAGGGAACACGTTTATAAGTCATAGTTGGACGGTTGCCCAAAATGGGCTTCAAGTCATCATCAAGGGTAAGAACATGCCAATGCCTTGCCACAATTTTACGAATGTCATTGGACGAGGTATCAAATGTAATGATGAGTCTAGGATCATCATTTGACACAATTTTGGGACCAGTATCATAAAGCAAGGCATCCCTGGACATGCCACGAGCTCGAAGATATGCCGTTTCAATCGTTCTTTTTTGGTAACCTTGCTTCAAGAAATCCATGGCTGCCTGTGCACAATAATAGTCAAACAGGCGATGTTGGAACAATTACGGCGATATCGGATGAATTCCCCATAAGGGATGGATTTTTTGCAAGGTGTAGGATGACAACTATTGGCATGGAGTGGTAAACCAGTATTGGTAGATTTCTTATGTAATGCAGTACTGATACCTGAGTCATCCATCATAACGGTCACATCCAGATAAACAATTTTAGAGCGGCTGTGGCATTCAGTGAAACTGAGATTGACCTGGTTATTGTTGATAATTTTAACAAATGATAGCCAATCCCTTTCGGTGCCCTTCCATATATATATATATACGCTTACAATACAATCCCTCCTCTTTGTTTGCCACTTTCGATGCTCTACTTACATCTGTTGCTCAGCTTGAGTGTCTCAGTATCGACTTTTCCCCATTCGACCAGTTTGCCTTCAGTCCGCGGGGCGCCCATGGGGACTGGACAGGAATGTCTTCAAAGGGGCACCAGCCAACATCTCGTTTTCCCACGTGTTTTTCTCTGTTCTACACAGGAAACTCTGCGAATTTCTGGCTAATAATGAAAGATGTCAAAAATCAGAGAGTGGATCTGGACCTGGCAGACTGGACCAGAAACATCCGCACTGATACCAAAATGTGCAGTAGCACCTGGAGCGTTTCAAGTATGAAATGAAATTACCAATAAATTATCGAAGGTCCATATAACTGGACAGGCTCAAAGAATATGGCAAAATACTACTTTATTATTAGCTCAATAAAGTAGGGTAACCTTTTGAAAAAAACAGATTGCAGCTCACATACTCTCAAATACATTTCCGTTACACAAACTCTTTATACCTCAATACATGTCAGCTATGATGTCATCTCACGTGGCAAATTGTAAAAAACTATTGAAAGGAGGAATTGGTTAGAGGAACATATATACCTATACTTCATTTAAGTGTTAGTAACACAATTGGTTGACCCTAAATCTGGTAGCCATGCCTTGAACTACCTCTCACTACATATTATACAGATTCATAGCAGAATAACAACAGCGGATAGGCTTCTGCAACAATGTATGGTCCATCGCTACATAGGCCCCCATGATTGGTTGGCATTCTCTCCCAACCTTCCGCTCGTTAGCAGAATGTAAGTAAAATGAAACCCAGGTGCAGGGAACAACATCAGACCACTGCCCACTATGCCAATTAGCTTACCATCTCCCATAAGTTAGGTCCTAAGCCAAGGCTTCTCCTTTGTGGTTGACCTTGCTGGCTCTTGTCTTCCTTGGGACTTTTAAGGGTATTAAGTTACATTGCTATCTTCGTCTGGAGCTTAATGAATAGACCTTGTTTTCCAGTCGTGTACTACGTGTGAGGAGACTACGATTTTGTCCATTCTGACCTTTTATTTAGTTCTATTTGATTCAATTATACTGGGTGCTGTTACTCCTCTTGGCCTCAGAAGACTTGGTTGCTCTGTCTTGCATATGCTTTCTGCATCTTTGTTTGTTCAATACTTGGCATTTGCAAATGTTCACTCCTTTACCTAATCTAAAAGAAATATATCATGCGTATGTAGCTTATCCTCTTCAACTCCTCTTGTGCCTTGCATTTACTTCTTGATGTGGCATCCTTGATGCCAAGCCATACAGATATTCTTTGCTCCTTCCACAAAGCTGTTTTCAAGTTCCCGTCGGCTTTTGCAGCCTCGATCTCTCTCCTTCATGCTTCTTGCTTATTATTTATAGAGAGTTGAGGTCCATCTTTTCATCATGGCCGCTTTAGCTGTATTATATTTTCTACTGCAGCAAGCCTCTATATGTCTCATCGACCTTGCGTTTCTGCATCTTTACATCTACTGCATCTCTTTTCGTGTATCTTCTCAGTGTATATGATTTCCTCGTATTTGCATGTTCAGTTACTTTGACACTTCAGTCAAATCTTTATTCTTTAAGTATTCTGATATCGTTTCAGTGTGTCCTCATGTCTCCTTTTATGACGTCACTTTACACTTGTCAGATTTCAGTTATAATTCTTCTAAGTTCAATGGTGCAGGTAGACATCCTTCTACCACGTCAGTGCTAGTGTATATTCGATACGATTGTCTGAGCGCATAACGTCTTTCATATCTTTGATACAGTATTGGGACTATACCAGGTGTCATGCACAGTGCCTTTTTGTTGTTCTTCAATATGACAGAGGTGAGGGGTTGGGCACTAGAGATGACGTGTACATCTGTCTCTCTACAGCAATCTAGGGGGACATGGCATCACCTATGTTCTAGGTCCTGTGGGCTTGTTTTCAAATCAAGCCACTAGTGAGTAACCCCCCTGTCAAGGTGGAATCCGGCCTCAGAGAATTTGGAACAATATCAGTTTCAGAAAACATTAAAGAGAGTTTGAACTGTGATGACTTTGTAGAAAAATGTAATTGGGGATTCCTCTAAATCTCACGCTGCCGGAGATAATAACCATAGCTGGCAGTAGTGTAGGTTGGGAGGAGAAGCCTGAAGAATATCATCAATGCTCGGTCACTGGTCACTGAGTCAGATCTTCCAACTGGAAGGAATTGCAAGTAGATTACGATGTTCTTTTAACTTCTATTCTCAGCTCCAGGGAAAGTCTGTCATAGTCCAGAACGACAATATAGTTGTGAAAGCATATATCAATTCCCAGGGGGCAACATGGGAATTCATTCCATGGCATTCCTGGTTCATACTAGGATTTCTTATGCAGAACAAAATGCTCCTTCTCTCTGAGCACATTCATGCAGTTGGGGGAATATGGTGACTGGTCGACTCAGCTTGATCATTCTCTCTTTCTTAGAGTTTTGTCTAGCACAGGAGAGATTTGAATAGATTTTCAGCTGGTTCCATCATCCTTGCTTAACTGTTTTGATTTGCCTCTGGAGACCATGTTCTTCTGACAATGTTTTGTTTCAGGTCCCTTGAACGTTTGGCACAGGGCATGGATGCACTCACGATTCCTTAGGTGCAGGACTTATTGTATGTGTTTCCTCCCGTCCTTTTGGCACTGGAAAAGGGAAGGAAGGAGGAGGGATGTCTGATTTTGGTGGTACCTTTCTCGATTAGGAGGTCTGGGCTACAAGTGCTCAAAAAGATGGTGATCACTGATTCTCAATCTCATTCCTACACCCAGGTTTCCATTGTTGGCCTGTTAGAAACCATCCACACTCATGCCCTCTGTCTGGATCTGAAGAGAGGGGTTACAGAACCTAGGTCTTTGCAAATATGATGTTAGGACAAAACTCACCAATGGGTTTCCTTTCAGCAGTGGTGTCTAAGAAAATCTCCCCACCCCTTGCAGTGCAAGGCTCTGAGAATTCTTCACTTCCCCTTGAAGGGCTTTGGTGGGGTCTAGCAGATGCTATTCTTAAAGATCAGTGTATAGCATCTGTGCCTTTCGACTCCCATGGGGCAGGCTAGAGGTCCTCAATTATTTCGTCCTGAGACTCTGAAACGGCTTCACACCTTTGATTCCCCTACTTCCACATGTTCATCTTCTTCCCTGTGATCCTCCCCTCATGTTGACAACTATGCAGGATTATCCAGTTGGTCCCTTTACAAAATCGTTGATCATTGTCTTATACAACTCTTTAGTAGCTATTTGGTCTGTTCACAGATTGGGAGACCAGTGTGCTTCAGGCTGTTGACCCCCCCCCCTTTGCTTTAATGGTGGCTGGGGGCAATAGCCCTCAAACCTGCAACTTGGAAGTAGTATTTAAGTTTCTTTGTCCCTCTTTGGTCTCTGCTGATTAGGTGGCTAGATGTTTATAGAGCTGTCTTTTTGTACCTACCTTGAACTGAGTCAGTTAGGAAAAGTTCCTATTTATTGGTATTTTTTGTAAGATTCGGAAAGATCTGAAATCATCCTTCGCACCCTGGTAGGGGGCATTGTCCAATCAGGATGCTTGGAAGGCGGACTGTGTTCTATAGTGCAAGCACGTGTTCCGAGGAGCCTTGGTGGACAGCAGCCTTGATCTTCCCTTGCCCACTCCACCTTCACCACTTTGCACCCATGTAGTTTTCTACACGAGTGCTAATGGTGACTTTATTTTGTAAACAATATAACATTTTAAAAAACGTACCTTTCTTGAATGGCCCAGTGAAGTCCATTTCCATGTCGATGGTATCATAGTCTTCAACATGACTTCCTGTCAGCAGCACTGCTGTGGTGCCGGGCAGCGCAAGAATGTTTTTTTTTTTTAACACACCATTAGCTCCCATGTAGGGAACTACACGGTTGCTAATGGTGATATTCCCCGCAGTGGCATGCCAACCCTTTTGGTAATGGCACCACCACCCTCAGGGCTGCACTCAGGGCACTTAACTTGGGCTGCAGCCGTTACCTACAGGGTCGGTCGGCCACCTCGTGGCATATCACCACAGTATAATTTTCAAGTGGGTGAGTCTGGTTAAGCATTCCTAAGCCTGTGTTTGTTTGTGAATTCCTATCCCTCTTATAGTGCATGGCTGAGGGATGATCCACAAGCGGAGTGTCTGCCTCATGAGCAGATGCCTCATGAGTGCCTCTTTCTGATGCTCTCAGTGCAACTATTTGACCTTCACCTTCTACATTCAGGAATCCTTATGAGGTGCAGGGTGAAGTCTCAAGAGAGTCAGTGATGGGCTCCCCAGCAGTGGATCTGGCCTAGACCTGTTTATTTCCTTCTGTCAGTTTGAATTAATATGGACATATGGTAATCCCCATTAGAGAGTGTCTCCTCCTTTGTCACATCACTCACAATCCCCACTCCATTCCCAGAGGAAGATCACGGCCTGTGGTGTAGACAGAGTATGGCATGAGCGGCAATTACTAACTTATTTGTCCCAAACTTCAACCTGCCATTCTGCCCACACCTCAGCTAGTGTTCATGCCTGTTCCTGACAGCTGATCATGCATATTTGCCAGTGTGTTCGGCACAAAATGTGTTGAACTAATCTGTGGTCCTGCAAATGTTAGGCATGTTATGCAAAACAAGAACTTTGTGCCTGTGCCAAAATATGACTACCAGCTTGTGCCTTTATCCCATAGGTTACTCTGGAATGTGTCTAAGTATTAGAAGAGGTAGAACTATGGGCCAGAATCTCACATTGGTACATACCATATGGGAACTAATCAGTCTTGGCATTTAGGGTCACCTCATAATGTATTCCAGTACTTGTAGTCATGTATTTATAAACTGTGCACTAATGCAAAATGACATGGGCTAGCAAAGCCAAATCTTACAGAACATGATTTTAGAGCTCTTTTCAACCTAGTTTTAAGAAACAAAAGTGTAAACCAAGTAGCTGAGCAAGAAACGTGGCCAGGCCTGGACTTATCCACCGTGGCACCAGGACTTTCCCTGGTAGGCCTCGCGACCAAGTTGGGAAGGATACAATAAATGGGTCCTATCATCCAGACCAGGTTAGTCAGCCTAGGTGGTTCGCTTGCTAGTGGCTGCTGCCTGCAGAACTGTTTCCGGCCTGGCTCGCCTCGTGCCTGCGCATTGTGGGTAGGTAGGACAGCCGCCAGGCAACACCTCGCACATGCCCTAGTGTGCTTGGCCCACATGCACAGGTGCTGAGGTGTAGCCTGGCCCTTCCTGTACAGTAGTGATGACCTGTTGCCAGTACTCCTGCTCTGGATGTGAAAGGTCCCACAGTACCTTGTTGAGCACAATCATTCAGGAGGACACGATTATGGTCAGCCGGCACCAGTGACCAACCTTTGCTGGGATATGGAGCAGCACACTGTGGGGTCTGGGTTTCAGAAGCCATAAGCAAGAGCGCAGAGGCCAAACTTGATAGGAAGCTTTGCAGTAGGCGCGCAAGATTTTCAGGTCCAAAGATATTTGGCTGCTGGCCGCTAATGCCAATGGGTTCCCAAAGCAGCAGAGACCGGTGCAGCTAGAAGCTTCGCAGGATCTCAGCACAGTGCTGTAAGCAGTGCAGTGATAAATCAAAGGGTGAGGCGCTCTGACAGAGTGTGTGGCCTAACTACAGAGGTCACCGTGAGGAGTACCTTTTTGTAGATGTCAGTACAGTAGAAGAGGCAGAGGCAGGCACATTGCTTGGATTCGTTTTGCTGCGCCAACCTCTCATTTGGTTTCCTTGTGGAACGCCTCTCTTTCTCAACCCCTCCACACCCAAGATAGACGTAATTACTTTCACATTATAGGGCTGGCTGCACGGGGCATGGCCACAGATAAACAAACGAAAGGAGTGGTGGGTGTAGAAAAAGCAATGATAAAAAGGCTCCCGCCTATCCAACTGAGATTAGAATTTTTCACAAAGGCTAGGGGTAAAATAGGCCTAGAGGGTGAACCGTGCTTTAGTAAGTTAAGCTTTCAAGCCTGCCAGGTCGATATTTATCAGCTAACCCGATCAAGTAACAGCGCTCCTGGGTCCCGGCCAAGACAGGATCACGTTTGGGGGGGGAATCACTCTCTGCAGATTGGGCTGGGGTGAACCCCGAAACAAGTGAAGCGCCGCGGATCCCTCTCCAAAGGGGACAGATGGCCGCAGCGCTTCCCAGACAAAGTGCAGAAGGACACAAAGACACAGGGTCGAAGCCCGGTCCTGACAACTGGTTGCCCTACATTATTCAATAATGCCCGCTCTACGATTTCGCTCTGAATAAACGGAGTGCAGCAGGGCCGGGGCCGGAAATAGCAACACAAATACAATATGTCTCAATGCACATACTGCAGCAATACAACTGCAACACCGATATAATAGCCAAAAATCCCTGCCCGTGGTCAGACCAGAATGTCATCTCATTCGCCAATAACGACTCAGCTCAATCTGATATCCTGAAAATACCAGTTTTGGCCTCCCCCTCAATAAACTCATGCAACATCACTACAGACAACCTAGTCCTTATGCTACATCCACTAACAACCTACACACATATACCCACTCTGACCCTACAACTATGGTCACACTGTACAATCAAACTCTCCTAGAAGCCGTTAAAAAACTAGCACTGCTAAGCAACCACAAACCCAAACCAACAGCCCACCTAAACTCGTGATACACCCCTAGTCTCAAGGCCCTATGCTCTTCAAAAAGAACAGCTGAAAATGCCTAGAAAAAAATACCCTCAGACAAGAACAAACAGCACTTTGCTGCCCTGTCCAAAAAACACAAACAAGCCATTCTACAGACTAAAGGCGACACATGCAATGAGAGAATCGAAAAAGCAAACTCAGGCACGAGAGAGCTTTTTTCAATACTACACAAACTCGAAACACTAGCTCCTTCCCCAGATATTTGCATTAAAGTCCTCCCCTGGTGCAGGAATATCCAAAATGCCCTCCTCAGCAAAATCTCACTACTCCAAACTAAAATCACTGTATCAGCCTACCAACCATCAGAACAACTAACAGAACCCTCCGACACCACCTATAGGTTTGAATACACACCGGTCACAGCTAGTGATACCATCAAAATCATCAAAGGCTTGAAACCTACTAGATGTCAAGGGGACATCTGCCCAGCCTCTCACATAAACGATTTCGCAGAAAACCTTGTCCCTTTCATCACGGCACTAATTAATGACTCTTTTTCTTCAGGCATTGTACCAGAGAACCTAAAAGAAGCCTGGGTACTCCCACACCTCAAAAAACTCACCCTAGATGCCAACACTCCCACTAACTACTGCCCTATCACAACTGTACCTTTCCTACTCAAAGTACTTCATAGAGTGACCTACCTGTAAATACAAAAATACCTTGAAAGCCACAACCTTCTTGGCCTTTGCCAATCAGGCTTCCGCCCGGGTCACAGAACGGAAACTGCCCTTCTGGACCGAAAGAGCCAAATGGATTAAATCAAAGACAAAGGTAACCTAGCCATACTCCTTCTACTTGACCTTTCAGCAGCCTTTGACTTGGTAAATCACAAAATACTATGCCAACACCTCGCCCTAGCTGCCCACTTCTCGACCGAAAGTTCTTCCTGTCCAACCGCACAATGGGAGTGTTTGCCTCCACCTCGACAGCCCCCCCGGCCACAGTCACTTGTGGAGTGCCTCAAGGCTCACGTGTCTCACCGACATTTCACAATATCTTCACCAAGCCACTCTTTGACCTCCAAGACAAACTGGGCGTCACCTACACTAACTACGCGGATGACACCCAAATTCTCCTGCCCATCATCAGCAACTACAACACAGACTCCACCACATTGAGTGAAATTTACCAAACCATCCAGGCCTGGATGGCACAACATGAGTTTTATTTAAACAATGAAAAAACGGAACTGCTCCTTATTGGAGCACAATCCCGACTAAACAAACTTCCCAACTGCTATAAATTCTTTACTATTGACAGTAATACCATCACAATATCCAAAGATGTAAAAACCGTAGGAGTCTATATAGATTCCAGATTATCCTTCACGAGACAGGTAAATGCAATTGCATCGGTCACAGCATACATTGCCAAATTTATCAAAGACTGCAGGCACTTCGTGACCACTGACAACTGCATTACACTTGCGAGAGCCCTCACACTTTCTAGGATTGACTACTCTAACTCGCTCGTTGCAAGGTCCAATGTCAGGAATATAAACAAATTAGAAATTATCCAGAATAACACATCACGTTCTAAACACTATCCTTAACCCTCAAATGCTTAGCGAACAGAGACCTTACCTATCTATGCAGACAAATCACCAAGACCCAATCCAAAAGACTTACCCGGTCTGCCTACTCGCACCTTCTTGCCATCCCTAGATACAGATGTCAGAAAGCGTGAGGCAGTAGTTTCCCTGTGATTGCAGCCAAACAATGGAACGTCCTGCCCCTAGCGCTCAGATCAGACCCATCTTTCTGGACCTTCCGCAAAGGCCTCAAAGTCAGGCCCTTTTCCCAAGGAATCCAAAGGAACTGAACTTGCACAACAGTCCTTGCCTCTGGCATTCTGTCTCAACTTAGCTCCTGTAAACCCTGACTTGTTGCAAGTTACCTCTACTGCTATACTCAAGTCCATTACCAAGTTGTCTCTAAAACTACAGCTGTATGTAACCTTGTAACCACCATTCTTACGTAACCTAGCACCTACTGTTATACTCACGTCTATCACCAAGTATGGCTGTTAACTACCTTTGTATGTAACCTTGTAACTACCAATCGTATGTAATCTAGTGCCCAGTTGCACCTGTGTTCGATGTGCTTTACAAAGGTCAAAATAAATAGAAAATAAATAAAATACCTAGGTTTCAATTGCAGGAAAATGTGCTTTTGTAAAACACTGCCCGGAGACGTTGGTGAAAGCCACTAGCATTGCAGTGAGTGCATCAAGTGAAACAAGCATTGACAGAGACAGCAGTTTTGGCGTTTGTGTAGGCACGGGATAATCATTTGGCCGGCACTGCAATAATGGTAGCAACTGGCCATGGGAACAGCTGAAAAATGAGACAAGTACCTGGACATATGATAGCAGTGCCTGGCAAATGCCATTAAATATCTATCTATACACAAGCCAAAACTGTTGCCTTTGCCATTCTTTGTTCTTAATAAGACTTAAGTGCAAGGATATACGCAGTACGTATAAAACAAGTGGCTCAAGGCAGCTTAGTTAAGACATGCTTATTACACCAGTCACACATGTACAGCTCCAATTAAGCCAATAACTCAGAAGACTGCTCTGAAATAACACTAGCAAGCACTTAATGCACAATGTGTGATGTTACAGCTTGATAAAGCTTGTTTGTGGGAGATCCCGGGAGGATGCGTTTTGGGTGGGACGAGGTAGGTAATTGGTGGGAATGGCCAGAGGTATTAGCATGGACATATGTAGTCAATGGGTGTGCAAAGAACCGAACAGCATTCACAAGCTGTGTGTCCCTCCTCAGATGCCATCGTCCGCCTGACTGTACTCACTTGCAAAACATTAGCCAAAACTAAAAACTGCCCCACACTGGACCAGTACAAGGTGTTGTCATCTGGGCTGCTGCAGGCCTAGGATAGAGGTTCTGATTCTATTTTTGCTTGGTGCCTTTTGTCCGAGGTTGACTGGCCTACAGGGATGTCAAACTCCTAAATGACTAGTGCCTCCGAAAGGCTGGTTCAGCTGTGGGGTTGGGGGAGGAAGAGGGTCAGCTATTTTATGTTCAGGCATCAATTGTGAACATCATATGTGAAAAGCCGAATCAGGCTCGTCTATGAAAATTGGAGGCCTTAGGCCAAAGAAAGTCAAGCCAGTCTAGCCTCTAAAGAAAACAAATGTGTGAGTATGTTCTTAGTCGAAATGGCTAGGCCAGAATCAGTCGCATATCAGGCAATAATGTAGTATCTGTATTCCCCTCAGCTCGGCTGCTCCCCTCTGGAGCTCCCTTGCAGTGACTCTCTGGTCTACAGGCCATCCAATGCCTGGGCCTTGAGGGGATATCTGCATTCTAATTTCTGCTGCTATCAGGGTGCTGATAAAACACTGCAAACGTTGTTCTGCCTCAGATACGAATATGGCCAGAACAGATGATGTGGAATAAGCAGGGATGCTGCAAGTACAGCCCACTTCAGATACCATTGTGGTTGCTTCTCGTTTCTCTTTGCAAGCTTCTACTCACACACTCACGTGAGCAGGTACGTCATTTTTGTGACGTGCTCTAGTTTGGCTTTCTGGCGCTACTGATTCGGAAAAAAACATCATCTTGGGTTTGTCGTAGTTTTGCCATGAGTGTGCGTGTAAGGTGGAGCGGTCTTCTTGCATCTCATAGAATTGGGCGGTGGCTTGCCTTAGTGTGGATGTTTAGAGCCGGTAATTGGCATCATGCCATTCTGTGCCAGCGCTGCGATTCGACGGTAATGTTGCCTGGGGCTGCGCACTACGCAAGGCGTGAGGTGATGATGGGTAGGAGGAGTGAGGGCAGTGAAGCAGAAGAATAACATTGGCAATGCTGGGGAGTGGGCGGTGGGTGTGAAAGGCCAGAGCAGTGCTGGAGAAAGCATCACGGGAAGTGCTGGATGAGGTTCAAGTGAGGCGGTATGGGAGGGGGCGGTGTTGGAGTGGTGCTTTTTGCGGACGAGAAATGCAGAGAAGAGGCTTTGACGCAGGAGTAGTAGTAGAAGAGCACTGGCAGTGAAGCTGTTGGTTTACTTTCATTTCTCCATGTAAATTAAAATTACTTGCGCACTGTGTTGTAAACTCAGTATTTGCCCTTTTGTGCTGACCTACTTCGACACTAGAGAGGTGTCGTGAAATGAAGTGACAGAAGGCAGGAGGGGCTTTTTTATTTATTTATCTGTTTGTTTATTAAGCGCTGTCATCCCCCAGGCATCTGGGTGGTAAACATACACAAAGGGCCGCATTACGAGGCAAGCGGCCACCTAATGAACGGTGCCCATACAGGACAGGCACTGTTCATCACGGGCTGCCCTATTACGAGGACTGCTGCAGGACCCGCTAAGGAACGCCTGGTCAGACCAGGCGTCCTTAGCGGGTCCTGCTAGCTCTCCAGGATGCTAACAACGGGCCCGTCATTAATGGGCCTGTTGTTAGCATCCTCCCCATTCCCATTGAGCCCTATGGGGGCTCAAACGGGAATGGGGATGTACCGGGTCCGGGTCCCGCGAAAGGGATTTACCGGGCCCTCCAAGGTCGGAATGGCCCGGTAAGTCCCCTTTTGCGTGACCCGGACCTGGTACCCGGTATAGAGGCCCAAAGACTTAGAAGTACGGAACGAAAAAAAGAACACCTGAGAGAAAGGATTCAAACATGGTTACAACAAGCAAAACAGTAAGGTTTTCAGATGTTTCCTAACCGTTAGGTAACACGCTTCCAAGCATACTAACAGGGGTAGCGAGTTCAAGAATTGAGCTGTCAGGACAATGAAGGAGCACCATAGACCTCTCGCTCTTCTGTATCTAGGAACAGAGAGCAAGCCGCCAGAACGGGAACAGAGTTGACGATGTGGAACATAGAGTGTTATTTTGTCCTTAAGGTAAGCAGGAGCATTAACATAGACGCATTTAGGAGTCACTGAGAGTGCCTTGAAACAAATTCTTGCTGCCTCACACAGCCAGTGGAGTCCTTTTCCGGCTTGCGTAATGTGCTCTTTCCTTGGGATATCATGGACCATACAAACAGCCTCATTTTGTAATGTTTGAAGTTTCTTTAGACTGTTATTACTTGCTCCAAGCAAAAGGGCATTGCAATCGTCAATGCGCGGCATAATTATTGCCCTGATTAGAGCCGCACGTTTTTTATGGGACAGAAGCGGTTTGACATATCTTAGCCCCTTCAGATGATAATGTGCGTTTCCAACTATGCCATTTACCTGTTCATCTGAACTCAGTGAAGCGTCAATATGTACTCCCAACGCTTTGACTTTGGTCAAGATCTTAATCCGGTTATTTTCAATATTCAAATGAATGTAGTCAGGATGTAGCTTGGCTGTAGCTGGCTAAGACCCGAAAATCATCAGCTCGGTCTTGGCTGGGTTTAAATACATCCAGTTATGAGGTATCCATCCCTTAACAAGATCATAGATATTGGTAAGCCAAATTGAGTTGGTTACATAGTCGCCACTCAGTTCCATAAGGAGCTGAGTGTCGTTGGCATAGTTGGACAAATGGACATCAGAAGTGGTGAGGAGGTCACAGAGGGGCTTAATGTATAGGTCAAACAAAGCGGGAGACGAACAGGCACCTTGTGGGACCTCAAAGAGCATTTGCTCAGGGCTTGAGGAGGCTTCTCCCCAACACACAGATGATCTCCTATTGCTCAAGAATGAGCAGATCCAATTGGCAGTCTCACTGGAACACTCCCCATAAGTAGTTAAATAGTGCAGCAGGTGCTTGCAATCAATCAAATCAAAAGCGGCTGGCAAGTCCAGCAAAATTAGTAGCCTGGATTGGCTTTTTTCCATATGATTAAACATGTGCGTTTGGAGATCAAGTAAGGCATTTTCAGTGCCATGGTTGGCATGGAAGCCATATTGTTTAGAATAAAAAATGTTAGCATTTTCCAAATGTTGTGGTAACTGGATTGCTGCTAATTCATCAATGACTTTCAGCAAGAAAAGCGTATTAGTGATGGGGCGCAGATTGCTCAGATCTCTTGGGCAGGAGCCAATTTTTTTTTGGCAATCGTGTAAAAACGACTTCTTTAATGATGTTGGCTACGTTACATTGACCAAAGGAGGAGTTTGCAAAACGAACCAGAAAGGGAACATAAATGTTGAAATTTTGCAAAATGATTTTAAAGGGGATTATCTCACCTGGCCAAGGAGTCGGGTGCATGGTTTTAAGCACCCTAAACATCTCTTCCTCCAATACATGTCTAAAAGAGAAAAGAAGATTTTTCATTTTGGGGGCCTGCGTTGGAGTGTGTATGTAGGTATTACACTTGTAAGATCAGATATTTAAGCGTGGGCAATTTCAATTTTCTTAGCGAAAGCCTGCTGCACCAAGTTACAGTCCTCAATGATAGGCAGCGAGGGATGGGGCTGGAGTTTGGGCTTTTCCAGGTTTCTATAAACCTTTAATAATTGGTTAGCATTGTTCCCAGCAGCCTCAATTTCGTTATTAAAGAAGTTTCGCTTTGCTTCATAAACATGATCGTTACATACCTTTTGAAGAGATTTCCATGTATCTTTGTTTTCTAGCTACGTTCAGCTTTCCTCTTTTCCTTTTTTAGATTGGTCAGGACAGGAGTATACCGTGACTGTTTGCAAACCCCATCTCTGATCACCTTGAATTTGAGAGGGGCCACTCTATCCAAGAAATAACCTAATGTGTTGTTATAGAACTCTTTGCCAAAACAAGCTATTTTGCTGAATAAGGTGTGATTCTGTTAAAAAACGGATTAATTTATAATCTATATATGTTCTTTATAGATGTTTTGGAAGTTTATGTTGAAACCTAAGCCCCTGATGAAGAGAAATTGAATCTCGAAACGCGTTGGGCTCAGAAAAAATAAAAAGGAGAAGACCACCTTTCTCTAAAGAAAATCACCTATGGAACTTTATTATGAATCTCTACATATTTGAACATTGAATCCAAAGAGACATTTAGTATATTTCAAAAAAACTCTAAAGACCTTGATCAATTCATTTAGGCTTTTTAGCCTTTTAGAAAGTGTGCAGGGGACGCAGTTCTCCATAATTTGGATTTCTTTGTGTTTTCTATTATATTCCGGCCTAGATACCAAGGCTGAGTCCTTCTCCCCTGCACCTTGAATATAATTACCTTACCTTAAGTATGTTTTCTGTCCATTCTTTTTGGAATCTCTACTGAAAATTGGTGTGCAAGTGTAATTCTGTGTTTTGTTACAGACCTCTGCCAGAGTTTTAGGAGGATTAGTATCTGACGTGAGAGCCATCACCTGGTTAAGGCATTGTTCAGGATCAGCTGGGTTTATCCTTTTACTGTTCAATATGGCACCCCGAAGCTGCAGGGATAATCATTATGAGAAACAATATGAGGAAAACCATTGTGACATATTTATTGTAAAGACAAGTAGTAATTCCAATTTATATACACACACAAAGTATATATATTTTTTTGCATTACCATGATACACAATTTCGCCCTTTAACTGCCATGGGTTTTCTCCCCAGTGCCAAGGCCTTTTTGGTGATTTCAGCATTTCACCATGCAAAGCCTTCTAACATTTTCTCCTTCCCCTTAAGTGCCAAGGACGAGATACCTCGTCCTTGGCACTTAAAGGGAGTGTTTGTGATTGTAAATCGATAACAGTTCAAAATAATTTTCAGGCTCTGGATGTTGTCCTATTCCCAGTTGGAGGGTCCCGGATTAACACGGAAGAAATGCTGAAAGTTTGGAGTGCTGGTTGCACCATCAATGGAGGTATGTGATGAACTCCAGACTCTGAAACAGGAATGGGATTGCGAGTCCCACTTGGAGAACCTTCACCAATTCTGTATAGCTCCGACAATAAGGAGAGACATGCAGGTCAAACGGACGTCTTCTGGGATGATGGCACTGGATTGTTGCTGCCCTAACGGCGAAACTTAATGGGATCCTGCCTTGACCCCCTATTAGCTTGACCCTAACAGCGATGGATGCACCATATGTATTAGAATGCAGCAAACTATTCAACTAGTCACAGTGGCTTCCCTCGTTGGAGAACATGAACTTCCTGTGGCTCTCTTAGCAGTTACGGATTGGTACTTGTGAGAATTTGTGACCTCCTCAACCCCCCAGGGGCCAGGAGCAACCTTTCAATAACTGAGTAATTCTGTTCAGAAGGCTGCAGAGCGCAAGAAACACATGCAGCACTGGGCTCTTTTACCTCATGTCAAGACTTCACGTGCCAGCAGCATTACTTCAGAAGGCCGAATTATACAAAAGTGCCATCAAGGTGAGCACTTATGTGGACCCCTGGATGTCGGGTGCTCGCTGTCTTGAAGGGGAAGATCATTTAACCCTGTTGGAACCTGCAAGCCGGATAGCACAACACATTTTTGTAACATTCTTTCTGCATGAAAATATTCAGGAAACCACCAAGTGCCAGATGAGTTAGTTGTTTGCCAGGTTTGGAGAACTTTCACAGACATGGCCAAATGTTAAAGAGGAAAACGTTTTTTTCTCTATATAAAGTGTTATGTACCCTTAACTAGGCTGCCGCTACTGAGGCAGTACAATATTTTAAATATCACATGGCATCCTGCAATAACCATACGCAAGCCTGTGCAGCTCAGTTGTACATTCTTCTGTAAACCCCTTCCAGCAGCCCAGTTTCCCACCCGTTCTCAGATTTTATTTGCATCTCACCAAGACAGTTATTATTTAATCGTTGAATTTTGCCTAAAATATGTTTTTTCCTGCTTTTACTAAGCTCCTGCTTTGTTTTGACAGCTACATTAACATAATAAGTGCTGACAGTCTTTTTTGTTTAAAAGTGCTTTAAGTTTGTTGCGCAGCAGGGTCGAATATGTGAGAGGTGCCATTTGGGTGCTGTGTATTCTGAAACCCAGGCCTTGGTGCGGCATGGGTAGGTAGGGATCTTTTCCAAGTGCCGGGGTGATCTATCTCTCTACTCAAGAAAAGTCATGTTTTAATGTTTTTCGAGTTCCAGTGGTTATTCGCACTTTCTCTGTGTAGGGTTTCCCATGTAAAATGTTTCACATCTGTCAATTGAGGGCTGCATTAGAGATAACACTATAGTTCTTTTCCGATTTACTGCATCCACCTCAATCTATGCATGTGGTTGTTCCTTTACAGAGCAAGCTGTCAACACCCTCTTTCAGCACTGCTGCACGGCCACTCCTGCACTCAGTGATGTTAGATTGGATAATCATTTACATTATTTGGACTTTGGGGCCTCCCCATTAAATCCCCATTAAAATTGGATTCCTCCTACCCATATTTGCCCTCCCTGTGCTCCTATATGTACGGACCATCTTTTAATACCACTGTATCTTTTAAAAAAGAAATAAAGAGTGGCTAGTTCCTCCTTGGATGTCATGCTCTGTTCCTCGCACACAACACAGCCATAAACACACACACATCCTGCCGCAGCGCGGGGGAACCTTTCCCACAAACAACATGGGTCGGTTCTTGGGTAAGGCTAATGGGCTTCCTAGGGTACCCCTGACAGGGGGCCCTGGATTTGGCTGTATAAACTGCAGAGGGTGCCACACTGCCAGATGTACGGGTTGGTAAAAATGTATCCTAGATCAGGGTACTACAAATATAAGCCGCTCCCTGCGTGCAACACTACACCAAGTCAGAGCATGTCCCTACACTCAACCCTGCACCTCTGTCCCTCTATCATTGAAGATCTACTTTGCGAGATCAGGATCTTATTTAAAACATGACTTTTTAATCTAACTATGGTTAAAACATGCTTTTAATGCACTCATTTTGACTAATTGTATTAAACATTTTCTTGGAGGCTACAACCAATCCCCTCATAGAAGAGTTGGGTTCACAAGCAGTGCTCGATCGGTCAGCCACATGTGGAGCCACTCTGAAAAAAATATCCAGGGCCAATTTTTGTTGCCAGTTCAGCCCTGAAGGTGGCAGTGGTTTATCTGCATTAAAGCTTTGGCTTTAGAACTCTAGCTTTAGAATTCGCAAACTAAGGCTCACTATGATGGAGGCATTATAGGTGGTAAATCAAGCAAAAAGCTCATTTGTGCCTGTTTTACCGCTCAGCCTTTGCTGACACATGCTGCCAGTATGAGCAGATTTTTCACCCAAATCTTCGGTGAAAATTCCACCCAACCACAGTCAGAGGAGCTGCACACAGCATATAAGGCAGTATAGGGTGGAATTCCATAATGCATATGAATACAGATATGATTTCACTAATTCAGAGCATATGTGGGAAATTCTGGACATGGTGTGGAATCAGAAAAATACAATATTAAGGCTTATACACCATGGAAAGGAAAATACACCGACACAGGCTTATAAAGATTCCCAGAATCTTTACTACAAAACTGAACAGTTATAAAACAAAGTACACAAATAGCTATTTGGCCGTCAATACATCACAGAGACCACCAGCAGGGTTCAATGTGAGCAGTGAGGAGGATTTGCTAGCTGGACATCGGCATATTTATACATTTTCGTTATAACGATGTCCAGCCTCTTTCAAGTTAATCATGTACTGGGCTAGGGTCACGCCAGGTTTGTTCCTAATTTACATATCTCGTGCATGCAGTTTACTTTTTTAATACATTTACTAACAAACATTATTATCCTCTAGTTTAACGTTACACTCTTTACACATTGCTTTAATACAGATCAAACAAGTGTTTCGCATGCCGTATTTGGATAGCGTTATTGTTCTTGTATACTTGTAGGTTAACATCGCTGATTCAAGTAATCCCCTGATCCCGAGGTCAACAAAGGACAAGGTCTACATGACCCTAACATGTAGCCTGAAGGCAGGTTGGACATGAACTCTCCTACAGAAGTTGGAGGCTTGATTCACTTGAGGTCACGACCTTGTAATACGAATTTCCTCGCAAAGCGATTGGGCATAGGCCAACATATACAATGAGGACAAAACAATATTATATCAGTTCTAACAAACCCTCCTTTTGGCCTATGCCAAGCGCTAAACTACCTTCAATAATTTTACGATTAACTCCACATTTCAACGTATATACATCCTGAATTATTGTCGGACATATCTATTGCCATTAGATCAGACACTAGAGTTTCTTTCAACACATACTCTTTGGAAACCTTATCTGGGGCGTATATTTTATGCCCTAATACACTTGTTGCTTGCGCGCAACACCCCCCTAATACTGAACAGATACCAGGGAGACACTGTATACAACAACAAAGGAATAGAAAACTTCCCAAGATAATCAGCAGGGCCGAAAACAACTTCCATCGCCACGACCATAGGAGGTCCCAAAACCATGCACTAAGTTCCCAGTTTCCCTCAGGAACATGCACTTCTGAACTAAGAACATGTAGATTTTGGATAGCCCTAAAGATCGTTGGAGAGGAGTCTGGTACGTAAACGCAGCAAGTGGACCCCACTAATTTACATACTCCTCCACGCTCAGCCAGAATGACATCTAATGCCATCCGGTTCTGAAGAGTCACTAATCTTATCGCTTTCTGTTCTAACGTCACATTATAGAGTATGTCAGTGGTCCGGTTGATGGTTCTCTCCAATACTCTTGCTAGTCCCCTGATATCTTATGAATTCGTAATTTGCCCAAAAAATGGCACAAAGGATTTCATGATGTCCCCTAGAGTTTGCGCTGGAGTATACCCTTTCACACTTCGTCGTGGACGAGTATTCGAAATTTCTGCAGTACTGGCAATAAATACCCCAGGTAATAGAATCCCTAGTTAACAGGTTTGTTGCCAATCCCTGGGCAACCATGGAAATGCCACATTGCCGCAAACAAAATAGACAGGTTCGCCTACGTACAGAGGTCTGTTCTCACTAGTCAAATTCGCAACATTGGCACACTTTCTAAAATTACCCATTGACCGTGCTCCATTCCTCTGTATGCGGATACTGAATCGGGCTATGATTAACAGAATAAGATGGAGGCATGGCATCCTTATTGCCTATAGGAGCTATTTTGAAAGAGATCAAAGACTGAAAAGGACGAGACAATCTATCAGAGGGTTTAACAGAAGCAACGTTCGGTTTACTCCTATTTGCAAACAGCGAGCATCCAAGGGGCATCAAAACACGTTTTTCAAAACTATTCAAATTTGTACCATCAAAGTTCCCTGAGATGCTGCATTCCATCGGCCAAAGAATAGTGTTCTAAGAGAAGCGTAACAGGCAGTTGTCAAAGGTAGGGGATGAATATACCAACCTAGCCCCTTATCCCCATGTTGCGGTAGATGTGAACAGATCCAGCAAGTGGTTCTATTTAAAATTGCATGAGTGGCATTCATGATTAACAAAAGGGTATTATTCTGATAGTTCCGTCTATGCGAAGAATCTCTAGGCGATAAAGTATGCAATTGCACGGAAGGAGTGGGGATAACAGATACATTTTCAATAGGTAAAAAGTCCTCTAACGGATATGCTTCCTCCAGATACCATAACCCAAAACCAACAGTTACTAAAAATCTGGTTATTATTACAAAAAGGCAACAATACACTTTGGGGGTCCCATTGCATGCTTGATCATTGTCTCTGCTAGTCACATATTTATCTAAATGTTCGGTACGAGCAGTAGTGGGTGCAGGCATTATAGTCTTCAATCGAAAAAAACACCAATTGTTCGTTTGCTGGCAACTCCAGTCACGCGTCTTCTTAATGTCTTTCCCACAACCATTAGCCAACAGAATCCTCCCATCCAGTAGGGCCAAAAGGCAAGCCCTCAAATGATTTTTCCTCAATCGCACAGTCAGACTGTGCTGTGCGTCTATTTCCTTGGACGTAAATTATATTTCACAATTTCTGGTGAGAACAAAGTGTCGGCACTTCCTACTGGAGGTGGCGAGTGAACGGAAATGGGATCAGAAAAGGATTGATCCGGAAGTTCCACTGTTGGAGAGTGTGGAGACAAGATGGCCGTTTTGTCTGGCCTTGCGAATTCTGGAACGGTCTCCGATACTCTCTTGTCGGTTGTTGCTGTTTCAGAGACTTTAGTTACAGCAGCGGGAAGAGATTCTGTGTCTTCTGTATCGTATGGCACGGGCTGCGGGATCCGTTTGGTGTGTGTCGCTGTGATGCTGGAAATGCATCTGAGGGACAGGGCCTCAGTATCCTTGTCCTTTACTACTTTTTATCGTGTGTTCTGTCGTGTTTTCCACACAGGAGTTCATGTGGGACTCCTGGCGGTGCAGCTCTCTTTCTTTTGGTTTGGTGAACGGACCCGTGGGATACCCTTATGGCACCCATGGGTGGTGGGTACAACCCTGTGCCCCTAGTGTATGTTTTTGGGCACCTGTGGGTGGCCCACAGAGCAGGGTATAGGCTGGTGGCAGCTCCATGCTGAATTTGACAGGTGCGCGGAGTATCCTCCATTTTGGGATACCCCGGCCCTGCCATTGGGATCAGTTGATTCCTGATGGAAAACAAGATGGCCCCGGTGGCCTCTTGCTTTCTATTACCCATTACCTTGTTTTCCCAAAGTCCTGGGAAGCCCTGACTCTGTCCCTTCCCCCCTGACTGGCTGTTGGATGGAAGTGGCATATATGGTGTTGTTGTGAAGGCCCAGTCAGACTAGCTGGAGCCTTCCCGGTAATGTATGTTGTGGGTACCTCCTGTGGGTGGGACCTGGGTGAATTGAGTGTGTGACGAACATACATTCTGTGTTGTGAGTGTCTAGTATCTGGTGGTTGACACAATGACGGAGACAACCCTGCCCGAAACCGGTATGAATGCAGCTTGGAGTGTTGAATGGCTCGGTACTTGTCCCAATACACATAACTTGTTGTGAGTGTCTGGACGAGAAGAATTGCTGTTGCTCTCCTTCACAATCTGAAAGCTGTTGTGCCTCCAAGGACTGACCCAGAGAGGACCTGGTAAGGCGCCCTCTTCCCGAGCTACGAGGGACCATTGTGCACAGCTGATCTTTGCCAACGCTCCCTGGTAGAAAGACCTACGACATGCTGCCGACCCGATACGGGGACTGCTGCGGAACTCCAAGGAGAAGCACTCGGACTGTTGTCCGCCACTGTCGACGACCGCCATCGCCGACCGGAGCCGCCGTGCTCCCGTTTGCCTAAGAACTTCCATTGGTCATCGGATGCTCTCGTCTGCATCGTCACCCGCTTGTCTCCCGCTGGAGAAGGCCTGACCGTCGAGGCGCCGAGGAGCATCCACCGGTGGGTTTCCCGCCACCTAAAGACCGCAGAGATGCCGACAACTCGACACCCTTGCTGGGCCACAGTTCTTCATCATCTCTTTGCGGTCCAGAACTATTGTCACCGAGGTGCCCCGCATGCCTCTTCCTTGCAGGACGCCAACGCTCTGTCGTCTACGAGCACCGCTAGGAACGAAGCTGCCACTTCCCGGCCATAGTTCACCCTGTTCACCATCGGACGTTTGACGACCCGTGACTCCTGCCTTAAAGGGAGGGCACTCAAGAAGGGCCGTCGATTCCCCGACACCGAACGCCAAGTTCCCCGACACCTCTCGACGATCCGTGGCTCCCGCCTGAAAGGGAGGCAGTCAAGAAGGATTGGTTGGTGCATCGTCGAGAACTCTACTCCACCAGGTACATTGGGGGGGTAAAACCTTAACAGGAAGAAGTAAGACTATTGAGCATTTGGACTGGGCTTGTGCTATATATCTTTATCTACAGGTTGCCCAGGTGGTGGGATCTCCACACAGAACTGCGCCTAGAGGTAGGGGCCAGTACTCTGCCTATTGTTTTAACCATCTTACGTTCCTGCCTATCTCTATTGCTGGTTTACTCGTTATTGATCTGTGTGACATTTTAACCGCACAGTTGATGCACTTTAATGAGATTTGATAACATTAGTGGTACCACTCTAGACGTGTATATATTTATCATTATTGACTTCCAAGTACAAAGTGCGTTATTGTGATCGTGTACATACCTTTGAATATTAATTATATAAAGATTGTGTTTTTAGTAATACAGTATGTGGACATTCCTTTGTGGGGGTTCGGGGACTACACTGTACTTAAGAACCAGCCCGCATCACCTCCTGAGAAGCTAGGCCTTGATTGCTCATCCATTGCTACCATATAGAGAATCTTGGCTGGGGTCCGCTGTGCCTCTCCTCTACCATATAGAGAGCGGAAGTACAGACACCCCCCACCGGTCTTTACACTGGTGGCAGCAGTGGGATGCTTATGGTTTTAAGAATCAGTGTATAACCGTGCCACTTACAAAATATCCGCACTTTATTAAATTAAGGTTTGGGTGTGTACAAAATAACTGCATTACAAGCAATGGAGTCTATTGCGAATGGTAAATTGACTCGGATGAACTTAGAGGCTCTCCAGAGTGCTTGTGAAGCCAGGGAGTTAGACTTTGTGGATAAGTCTAGGGCTGAGCTGATAGCTGCCGTGGTGGACTACCAGACCGATGGTGAAACTCTTGATGAGGGGGGGAATGCAACCAATGAGGACTCTGCCCCTGGGGTTTCTACTGAATCTGTTTCTGGGAATGCCACCATTCTTGCTGCCTCTGTTCCGAACCCCAGCAATTCCTTGGAACTTGAGTTATTAAGGATGAAATTGGCCTTTGAATATCGCAAGTTGGAAATAGATGCTGAGCTTAAGAAAGAGGAGCTGGCGCAACAAGTGGAACTCAAGAATAGGGATCTTGAACTCAAAGACAAGGACACTGAATGTCAGAGAATCCAGCTAGAGAAAGCTCGAGTGGAGACTTCAGCGAAACCCAGTGAGAGTGTCAGGTCCCCAGCCACTAAATTTATGAAGGATTTGGTTGGTGTGTTTTCGGAGGGTTCTGATATCCTCCAATGGATTGAAGCGTTTGAAATGGCTTGTGCAATTCATGATGTTGACAAAAGAGATTGGGCTAAGTGTTTGCTAAGCAGAGTGCCTCAAACTGGATATGACTGTATTCTGAAGCTGAGTGTGGAAGAACGGGGTCAGTATGAGTGTGTGAAATCTGCTTTGATTGCCAAGTTTGGCAAGACACCTACCCAATACCTTACAGGTTCAGGGATTTTAAGAAAAGAGAGAATGTGTCTTGGGTTGACTGGGTGAGTGCTGCGCACATGAATATGATGGGGTGGATTGACGGTTACAAGGTGAAAACTTTTGTTGAATTTTCCCACCTGTTGTTTTTTGAGCATTTTCCTGAAGCCTGCTCACCGGAGCTGCGTCAGTATGTTGCTGACCAGAACATTTTGGATCCCTTTAAGCTGGCTAGGTTGGCCGACAAGTGGGTCTCCCACCGGGTGTCACCTAAGGACTCCAGTGGGAAGGACAAGGACAAAGAAAAGGGGGCCTCTCAGAAAGCTGAGGAGTCCCAAAAGCAGTCACAGTCGAATAAACCTAAACCCTCCTCTCCTAAGACCCAAAAATCTAGTGGGGATAAGTCATCTGTGGGTGGGAATAAGAGTGGTGGTCCACCTGCTGCAAAGCAGGCTCCCGGTGGTTCCAGTACCGTACCCCGCACTCCCGGCACTTGTTGGGACTGTGGGGCTCTGGACCACAAAAGGGGTGACTCCAAGTGAAAAAGGTAAGGTACTCGGAGTACAGGCTGTCAGCCTGACCTACCCTTACCCCATGTCTGAGGTGGAGGCCACTGTCCTCCCCTCCTCCACAGAGATCACCTTTGGGGCTCCCGTAGAGATTTCCTTAGTGTCCCTTGGGGCCTGGGACCAGTATGCGGAAGTACTGGCGACTATCCCACAGAACACCCCTAGATTTTTGAGAAGTGTCCTCCTGAATGGCCAGCCTTCTACTGGTTTGAGAGACACTGGGGCAAGCATGACAGTGGTGGACAGGACCCTGCTCAAGCCAGAGGACTATGTAGATACTCCTCTGAGAACCACCAGGTTAGCTGGTGGGCCTCCCAAATTATCGCCTGTAGCCCGAGTCACACTTGTAATTGGAGACAAGACAGCAAAGCTTCCTGTCCTGGTTCAGGACAACGTCCCTGCTAACATTCTGTTAGGTAACGATCTAGTCGAGTTGGGATTGATCGCGGATGGTCTTCCCATGACTGCTGCTGCGGTCACTAGGTCACAGGTGACACCGGGTCTGGCTGTGAGTCAGGTACCCGAGCCGAAGGCCCGCCCTAAGGCACGGCGAAGGAAGAGCAAGAAGGCCACCTCTGTGGAGGGAGCCCCTTCTCTTCCTGCTGTTCCTACAGCACCCATTGGGATCCATGCTCCCGACGGGCTGGGTCCAGTGGTAAACCCCGTCTCAACTCCTGTGGGAGAAGAGCCAGAAGACTCTCCTGTGGGAGAGGTTCTCAACCCGGAGGATCATCCCAATCGTCAATGCTTGCTAGCTGAAGGGGGACCCTCCCAGGCAGACTTCTGTAAAGGACAGAGAGAGTGTCCCTCTCTCGAGGGTCTGAGGAAACAGGCCCTGTCCCAGGTCCAAGGCGAAGTGCCTAGGACTTTCCGGATTTATTGGGAGGGTGTGCTCCTTGTTAGTGAGCCCACTAAGCCTGAACCTGGTGCCCTCAAGAGGTTGGTGGTACCCCAGGTTTACAGGCCCTTCCTACTGCAGTTGGCGCATGAGGTGCCCTTGGCTGGTCATCTTGGTACCAAGAAGACTAAGCAGAGGCTCTCTGCCCATTTCGACTGGCCCCGGATGGGAGTAGAAGTGGAGTCCCACTGCAGGACCTGCCCAACTTGTCAGTTGTCTGGCAAGTCTGGAGGCAGTGTCATTGCCCCACTGCAGCCATTGCCAGTGGTTGGCACACCATTTGAGAGGGTGGGCATCGACATTGTCGGTCCCCTTGACCCTCCCACATCAGGTGGACCATACAGAGACCAGCCCATGCGGCTAGCAGATCTCAAATTTAGCGCCTGTGAAATCTATTAACCCATAGCACAGACGTCAATCTACACAGAACTCCGTCCTGATGAAGGCTGTGTTAAAGATGAGGCACACCTAGCCCACCTAGAAACGGCTGAAACACCTGGTGTAGACGCACTACTCCCCCCACAACTACAGCACATTAATGCTGTTTACGCAAGAAAAATAATTTTGTGTACCCACCATTGCTCTATGTGTTTTCCACAAATGTTGACTTGAATATGTACACTGTAATATGTGAATTTCTTGGCAAATCCTAATAGGAGTCGGGTTTGTTGCACACACACAATTTGGAGATTGTCCCAAAACATGTTTGTTTGGCACTGTGTGTTGTAAATATCTTTCTGTTTTTTTGTCTGATTGTTCTGGTTTAGCAAACCATTTTGATGTCTTAATTTCTCTAAATGTTGGATTTATGTCTTTTTGCACACAACTCTAATATAAAAAAATGAGATTTATCTCTACAACATACTATTGAAGAGTGATTCCTTCCTTAGCAATGCAGAGTTTGATAATACATGTGGAGGTGTTGTTCTGAGCCTAGCATCCTTGCACCTATTCATTTGTATCTTTTGTTTTCCTAGTTAACCCTCCTGGGTAGAATAGGTTCCACACCAGGAGCCCTATTTTTTGATTCTTTTACAGAATCGATACTTTCACCCAAAGTGCAAATATTTACAGTTTCTCTTACAGCATACATTTGTGAACTAAAATCAGTGGCAGTTTGTTTAGCTATCTGATCAGCGAAAGCATTCCCTTTACCTACATCATCTGTAACCCTTTGATGTGCTGCACATTTTATGATAGCTAGCTGAACAGGGAGTGCGAGTGCCGAAAGTAATCGCACTATTAAAGTGCCATGCTGAATTTTCGTGCCATGCGAGGTCAAGAAACCTCGTTCTTTCCAAAGTCTACCGAAGTCGTGGACCACCCCAAAAGCATACTGACTATCGGTATATATATTTACTGTAAGCCCTTCAGAAAGTTCACAAGCTCGAGTTAACGCTATAATTTCTGCGGCCTGCGCAGAATTATGCATAATTCTTTTGGTTTCCACAATGGTGCTTAAAGTAGTAACGGCATAAGCAGCCGTGGATGTACCATTCGGATGTTTAAAACAAGATCCATCACAAAATAGCTCTCCTTGTGGGCTATTCAAAGGCGTGTCTTTCAGATCGATTCTACCTTTAGTCTCTTGTTCTGTCGTATGAAGGCAATCGTGTGACGTTTCGTCACTTTCAACAGTATCTTGCGGGACAGGTAAAAGTTCAGCCGGATTTAATACACAACACCTCTGAATTTGAATGTGGGGGGCAAACAAGATTAGTTCGTATCATGTCAATCGCACAGAAGTGAGGTGTTGCGTTTGAGTTCTATTCAATAAAATGTCTACAGAGTGAGGTACCATTAGGGTTAACGCATGACCCAGGACCATCCCCTCAGTCTGTTTTACAGACGCAGCAGCAACAGCTCTCAAACATCTCGGCAAAGCGCATGCAACAGGATCAAGGGCAGATGAGAAATAGCCGCACGGCCTATTCTTCCCTCCATGTTCCTGCGTTAACACAGCCAAAGCACATCCATCACATTCATGCACATACAACACAAAGGCCTTGTCATAATTCGGAGTTCCTAAAACCGGCGCTGAACACAGCGCAGATTTGAGCAAATCAAATGCTGTCTGGTGTTCCAAAGTCCATGGCAATGGCAAAGAAATGCCCTTCTTTGTCAAAGCCAGCATTGGTTTAATCGTTAACGAAAAGTTAGGGATCCACAATCTACAGTAAGAAGCCATACCTATAAGGGATCTAACTTCCTTCTGCGTATTTGGGACAGACATGCCAGAAATAGTCTTTATTCGTTCAGGTGTCAACCATCTTCCCTCCTTTGACAGGAGATAGCCTAAATAGGCAACCTCCTGACAACAATATTGGAATTTTTTTAGTGAAGCTTTGTGGCCATGTTTCGCTAGATGACAAAGCAACAACACGGTGCCTTCTTTACAGGCGCTCTCAGAATCAGCAGCCAAGAGGAGATCATCTACATACTGTAGTAACGTGCAAGTAGTAGGCAACTCGAGAGTATCGAGCTGCTCTTTTAATGCCCTATTATAAATACTTGGACTCTCAGTGTACCCTTGTGGTGCACGAGTGAATGTGAACGAGCGTCCACCTAGGGTAAACGCGAACAAATACCTGCTATCCTTGTGTATAGGAATACTGAAAAACGCATTTTTAAGATCAACAACGCTAAAATGAGTGGCAGAAGCCGGAATCATGGTTAGTATTGTTGTAACATCAGGTACAATAGGAAATTGAGGGGCCACAATTGTGTTAATAGCGTGTAAATCAATTATAAACCGAAAGGGAATCGCATTATCACCTTTTTTGTATACTGGCAAAATGGGGCTGTTATATAGGCTACCCGTAATTTCCTCAATTACTCCACGATGTACAAAATCAGAAAATTAACATTTCAAAGCCTGCTCGCCTTCAACTGAGATCTTATATTGCGGGATGCTAGGCAATTGCCCACATCATTATCATCAATTGCCCATAAGCATTCCGGAACATTACTGAATTCTGGCGGTAAAGGTCGAGTCAAAAACTGAGAGGCGAGTGATTGCTGAGGTGAAATTGTTAACCGAACTCCGTCCGGAGAACAATGTATTACTGCATGCAATGCCTTCAACAAATTTAACCCCAGCAAGTTCTCCCCACAGTTTGTGTTAAGTAGAAATGGACACTGTTCCGTGAAGGGACCCAGTGTTATCGGTACCGGCAAAGAGACCGGAAAAACTACAGGTGTGCCTGAAAACGCTACGGAAACGTTGGACTGCCCTGACAGGGGAATATTTGGAACCCGTGAATGGTCAATGGAACATTTCTGTGCTCCCGTATCTACTAAAAATAGATGCTTCCTATTTCCCACCGCCATCTCAACGTAGGGGCCTTTCTGATGAACGGGAATAGGCGTCGGTTCCAAATCCTGCTTCGGGCAATCCTAGCGAAACAGAATATTATCAAAAGGAAGCACTTCAGAGGGGTACGCGGCAGAAGGGTGATCAAAAATGTTTCTATTATCCACATTCGAAACTTGCTTATCTTGTGAAGGAGGTTGCTGTGATTCTGGTGCAAACTGACCTCTGCCAGGGCCCCCTGCACCTGGGCGACCTCTGGATCATCTACCCATGTTCCCAAATGACCTTTGCTGCAAGGTCGGACATTGTGCGCGCCAGTGGCCTTCCTGTCGACAATAGGCACACTGGTTAATGGTTACCTGAGCCAGGGGCGTACTTCCCTGTGGAAAGTACTGACCTCTAAATTGATTACCCCCTCTAGGGTTTCTAACAATCTGTTGTAATAGGACTTTTGTTTTCAAGTCACCCTTTTTTTTTCTCAAGTTTTTCCTTTTCATTATTTACACAATTTTCATAGTACTGAGCCATATGCAGTACTTCTGATTGAGACTTCGCCTGCCAAGCGCTTTCGGAAGACATAATCTGTAACTGGATGTCAGGCAGCAATCCACATACAAATTTGTCGACAAACAGCCTTTTCCCTGACTCTGTGCCTAAGTCTTGTCCACTAAAATCTGAAAATACCTGTTCAAACCGATTGAAGAAATCGGTAGCACCCTCAGACTTTCCTTGGACACAGGCCGTAAACTTGTCCCAAATGATTCTTTTTTCAGGAACTATGGTTTTCAATTTTACAATAATCCTATCAGGCAAAGTTAATATCACTTGAGGAGGTCGCTCGCCAGCTGGTCTTTCTCTATCTAGCCTAACCATGTTATCCCATGTATCGCCTAACCCAGTTACATCATCTACAGTCCTAATCTGTTTGCATAAATCAACTGGCAGGAGTACGGGAAATAATAAATCAATATCACTTAAAGTGAACACCGACAACAGTAAGACCGACTCTATTTCCTTATAGAACCCGGTCGGATTCTTTCTTACATCGGGAATAGATTGCTTTATAGTGTTCACTTCCTGTCTTGAAAACGGGACGTGAACAAACTGCGATACGTAATGTGCAGGAATTTCCCCCGCGAGTATTCCTTGCTCAGCATCGGCCGCAATCTCAACCTTCGGGACAAATGTCGGAGGGACCTCTCTCATAGGCAACTGAGAAGTAAGCAGCTCCGAACGCTTACTAAGCAACAGAGCGCTAAGGCAGTCGAAGAGGTATCAATCGAAAAGGCTCTCTTATAAACACGCAACAATTCTGCGGGTCAACAAATCTTTCTTTTTACACACTCATTCTGCAGGTATTCTACCATCACCTGTATCACCTTCTTTTGCATTTCTAACGTATACTGACTATATGTGTCATATACTTCATCTGGAGTTATCGATATATCCGAAATCCACCTTATCGCATCCTTTGTACAAATTCGCGCTTCCTCACCTTTTAATTCACGGGGAGGAGAAAACCGTTTCTGTAAGTACATAATACCTAAACTACCACCATCTGCTTCCTCATTCTGTAACCCTTCCAACTCCTTCCTATACTCAAAAATCCTCTCAACATGCTCATATAGCTTCTCCGCAGTATCTCTGGACAACGCTGAGGTGTTCAAATCCCGTAACCCTTGTGGGAAATCTACATTGTTTAATCTATTCCACATTATACTCAAATGAGTCCCTAATCCTTCAATAAAAACATTTTTCTCAGGAATATCTTTTAAATTTTCGAGTGTGGAAAAAACATCAGCTTGTTCACACTTCTCCATACAATGTTTAGCCCAAGCGATCAATTCATTCTTTTTCTCTGGGGACACAGTATTACGAGTCACAACCCTTGGTCTCGCTCCCTGGTCTACTACAAGCGATGCAGAATCACTTGGAAGAGGAAGAGTAGGCACATTCTGAATATCAACAGGTGGAGGCAAGGGGGCAGGCAAAGGAGCGATGGCTGGAAGAACAACAGGAAGAACAACAGGGAGGACCGGAGGAACTATAGGAGGAGGAATAACAACGGGAAGGGGCAAAGCGCCAGGAGGAGGGACGTACGGGGGTGGCGCAGAGGCATTGGCCCTTCGTTCATGCAAAAGTTTATTAATCAATTCATCTGACATATGAAAAACTTTTGAAGGGTACATTTTCTGAATGCCTAATTGAAACGGCCTGTCCGTGTTCCTAACTGACTCCAATTGTTTATTTTGATCATATAACCGTGCCTTTTCGACACTTGTCATATGTCTATGCATATGTTTCTCTCTACTCTTTTGTTGCTGCAAAGCTTCTGTTTTCCAACTATGCAATGCGTCAAATGCTGCAGGTCTAGCCTTTTTCTTTACTAATACAGACTCTAGATATTCTATACGAGGGATTTCAAACCTACCATTGGTTGGCCACCGAAGATTAGAATTATGTCTGGTCTGTCTGTGCCAAATGTCATTAAATGCTATACTACCAAAGCCTTTCTTACAGTACATAGTACATGCCGGCGACCCCTCCTGTGGTGCGGGACGGCTATCTTCCAAAGATTGTCTGTCGCTGTGGAATAATGCCCTAAAGCAGGCAGGCAATTTCCCAGGCATATCAAAGTTCTGGTGTTACCTGGTCAAGTAATTGTGCTCGCGAGTACAATGCTCCAAATTTAAATTGTCAGGGTTAAATTAACAATCGGGTCACGATTCACCTGACCAAAGGACTGGGAGGCCCAATCGGTTTACTAAGGACAATGCTACAGACCCACATGTCTGGTGATTTTCGGCAAATTTACCCACCTCGATATATGGACCCTCGTCAAGACGTCGTCTCGGGCTACAGCTCACCGTTCAGGGATCGGATCGTGCAGTTTTGTCGAGGAATTCACTTCTCGTCCAGAGTGGCCATTTCTGTTGGCACCGTCCGATCCCGGTCCGATAGCCGAGCCAACCTTCGACGAGACGAAGTTGATCTTGAGGGTCCCTATTCGGGCCCCATCTGTGGAATCAGAAAAATACAATATTAAGGCTTTTACACCTTGCAAAGGAAAATACACCGACACGGGCTTGTAAAGATTCCCAGAATCTTTATTACAAAACTGAACAGTTATAAAACAAAGTGCGCAAATAGCTATTTGGCTGTCAATACATCACAGAGACCACCAGCAGGGTTCAATGTGAGCAGTGAGAAGGATTTGCTAGCTGGACATCGGCGTATTTATACATTTTCGTTATAACGATGTCCAGCCTCTTTCAAGTTAATCATGTACTGGGCTAGGGTCACGCCAGGTTCGTTCCTAATTTACATATCTCGTGCATGCGGTTTACTTTTTTAATACATTTACTAGCAAACATTATTATCCTCTAGTTTAATGTTACACTCTTTACACATTGCTTTAATACAGATCAAACAAGTGTTTTGCATGCCGTATTTGGGTAGCGTTATTGTTCTTTAATACTTGTAGGTTAACATTGCTGATTCAAGTAATCCCCATGATCCCGAGGTCAACAACGGACAAGGTGTACATGACCCTAACATGTAGCCTGAAGGCAGGTTGGACATTAACTCTCCACAGAGGTTGAAGAGGTTAAGGCAAGAACAAGAGCACACGAGACGGGCATTTTACACTACAGGGTGACTTTGTACAATAAACTAAAATGGCAGCTCTAACCTAAAATGGAGGCTTGATTCACTTGAGGTCACGACCTTGTAATACGAATTTCCTCGCAAAGCGACTGGGCATAGGCCAACATATACAATGAGGACGAAACAATATTATATCAGTTCTAACAATGGCACATTAGAAAGATGATTAGTGCCCTAATCACAGGGCACGTTTTTTCTCATTGGCTCAGATGCAGGTCTTACATGATGGTAAAGTTCGCCTTTCTCTGCTCCTGCCACCTGTCGTCAGCTGCTCCCTGCCCCCGTTTGTACAGTCTTCCATGCAACCCAGTGTACGAATTGGGCCAGAACGAGACGGAGCTCCAGCAAAGTTTGCCTTGTCAGAGCTCTGTGCCAAGTATGCATCATAAGTGTTACTAGGTGTCTATACTAGCATTTTGGTGCAGCGAGTCTAGCCATTTCTTACTGTGGCTTGGCATTTTGTGCAGGGCATCTCTGATAAAGCTATCATGTTAAGTGTAATTACGCAACTAGACTGGCATTTGGGTACAATCAGTCCTTATTGTGCCATTGTATATTTTTCTGGGCATCTATGATAAAGTAAGCATGATACATGCTATTACATGGTTAGATTGCCATTTTGGCACAGCCAGTCTAGGTATGTCTTACTGTGGCATGGCATTTTTTACTGTGCTGCATCAAGACCACAGCAAACATGATAAGTGTTGTTACGTGTCTGGCCTACATTGTGCAGCCAGTTTTGAGATATTTACTTATGGTGGCAATGCATTTTAAATAGCAAAGTGGTAAAATAGCTCAGCAGGGTGAGCGCTCGCTGATGCGATCTGTCTGTGATCTGCAGGTAGCAGGTTCGAATCCTGGCAAGACCAACTCAGCCCAGTTGCGATGATAATTGTATGTAAATGTGTTCTATGTAAAGCGCTTTGGCGAAAGCGCTATGTAAATGACAAATCATCATCATTAATTAAAGCATTCATTCTCCTGTGCACTGTAGTGAATTGGATTGTTGTAAAGTGTGTTATGGCAGCAACTGGCAATGTAGACACCCTACATTGCCAGTTGCTGCCATAACACAGCATCAAAAAATCCAACAGATGCAAGTCACTACAGTGCACAGGAGCATTCATATAATTTATATAATGGCAATACCTGACATGCAGCTATAATTGGCATAATATGGAAGTAACTGTGATACAATGCTGAAGTGATAGATCTATGACAATGCCTCTGTCTAAGTTGTTCTATTGGGTCTAACCCTGTCATATCATGACCCCATCCATGGCATATGAAGGCAGAACCCTTGTTAAAATGTGGTTGGTCTCTAAAATATTCTTGTCTGCTTTAGTACCTATTTGGTATTTTAAAATGTGTACGATTATGTACTTTTTTTACGACCGCAAGCCACTTCTGGGGATGTCACCAGGGTTGAAGAGGAACTAATGCAATCTGAGTTAAAGGTCAAGTGACTTCACTTCCTGTGATGTCTTCAGGTCTGTGATGTCACTTCCGCTACCCTTGCCATTTTGGTGAACTGACGTCCCTGAGGAGAGTATTCCCAGAGTACATTGTTTCAATTTCCATCACTGATGCCTCCTCCTGTCTGCCCGCTCTTCTTCTCTCCACTGCATCACCCGCATCCGATGTCTTTTTTTTTTATTTGTTTATTTGTTCTTGGTTTATCACAAACCTTTACAAAAAGCGAACGCAAAAAAAACAGAGTAAAAGGAAAACATCCGATGTCTTCCTTAACAGCATATCGCCTTGTTTCCCAGTCCACCTTTTCATTTGTCCTTCCTCTGTCTTGCCCAGCACCGCCCACAATGCTCCACTCCCCATCACTGGGGCCACTCATTGCTCCGCTTTCTTCAGCTGGCCATGCTGCTCTTCTTCTTTTTTATTTTATTTCATTATTTTAACTCTCTTCCTTCTCGCAATTTCTCATGTCTATTTCCCAATCACTACATTTTGGATTGAAAATGGTAATTCCAATTGATGTTCATGTTTCGCTTCTTATTTTGATGGTTAATTATGTTGATATTATGTAAATTGACTGCATTCTGAATAGCCTTGAAAACGACCAGGGGTGGAAACACGTGTCGGCAGAAAGCAGTCAGAAAAATAATTAAAACTTTTTTGTCACAAACAAGGATATACAATGGGCCTCATTACGACCCAGGCGGACTTCGCGGTGCTAAATGCACCGCGAAGCATGGCGGAAAGCCGCCGATAGCGCCATGGGGGTTGGCGGATTTACCGCCCCATTCCGACCTCGGCGGAGCGGTAAATCCCCAATCCCCATTCTGCCCTTCCCCATTCCCATTTTTGCCCCATAGGGTATAATGGGAGTGGGGAAGGAGTTAATTACGCCACCGTAAAATACGGTGGCGTAATTAACAACGAGGTCCCGTAGCGCCATGGTTTTCTCCGGCTGGTAAAACCAGGCGGAGAAAACCTCCATGGCGCTACGGGAACTCGTAGTATGGCGGAGAGGTACGCCATGCACTACGCTGGCGTAATACCCTCTCCGCCAGGGTCCTAATGAGGCCCAATGTCTGTGTCGGATCGATTCAAGGAAAAGCGCATAGTCTAGAAAGTGCATTCATTGCACTTTAACATGGAGAGATTTAGGGGATAATCTCTACTTTCTAAGGTGTGCAGCTATCCAACCTTTGGAGACCACCTAGTGTGCATATACATATACTAACACCAAAGCGCTTCTACTAGCCGCTTTACCCCTAATATACTATTACTAATGGCCACAAGCCCCTGTGCGGATGGGTTCACTGACCACGGGCGGTGTTAAGGTCTTGCTTCACTGGGGACCATGCATTGTTCCGGGGCTGGTCCCTGCTGGTATTTACCTAATTGGTGCACTTTATAAGTCGCATCATTTCTAGAATGTAGGCTTTCTCTAATATGTAGTGTTTTAAAATCCACGGGTACTTTGCCCGTGACAGATGGTGATAGCTTGACTGCATTCTTGCAGCTCTTAAGGAATCGCACATTGTCCATGTATATGCATTCAATGTACCTTTATGCATTGCGTATCGGAAATAAACATTTATGAAAAAGAAATGAGTACCATATATTTGGGTGATAGTTGTTATTTACAATACAATGAAAATAACCTATCACACTTCTCATTGCTCGCGGTTGCACATGAAAGAAAGCCCATCCATTAAGTAACTACACCCCGCAGTTTAGGTGAACCCTATGCCCCTGTGCATAACATGTTTGCCCACCCTGAAGTGAGATGGGCATGGCTTCCAGCATATGTCTGTGTGTTATTCACCGGAGTAGGTTCCTGTGGCCAGCTAAAGGGCAGCAGGTCCGGTCGAAGATGCAAGGGGGCGGGGGGCATTACAAAATGATGTCTAGGGGCTGCTTAACTTTTTCTTGCCCCCCCCCCGCACAAAACCCGATCTCCTGGGATCTCTTTCAGCTTGCTTTAATCAAGTCTTATCATTAAACATTGCACTCACGTGTCTTCCAGTGTTTTTTCAAAGCAGTTAATGACTTAATTGGAGCTGTAAATTGGCTATGGGTGTAATAAAAATACCTTAACAAGGTCTGCCTTCTGCCACTCGATTTATAAGCAGCATGCGTGACCTTCACTGAAGTCCTGTTCATCATCATCATACAAACTTTATTCGCTGAGTGGCCATCAAAGTGCATCCTAATCCAGAAACTAAAACAACAAAAACATTTTACGACCCAGCATGCCATGGAAGTAAGTGGCAAAGCAAGCGAAAAGGAAAAGAATCCAGCCCTGTACAGGAAATGTGCCGGACAAGGTTCGCACCGGTTAGGGGTATGAAAGAAGGGGTGGGATTGGCTGCTGCAGGACAACCAGCATGGTCTTGCCGAAGGTACTGGCTCATTGAAAACCCACTCTTATCAGGATGACCATGCCACCCAGAACTTCCCAAAACCCCTTTAGCCTCTCTCCAGTTCCAGAAACTCAGTTTCACAGACTCATAGGGACTCGAGACAACATTTCTAATTCTAGAGCATCCCACCAAGGATTCTCTAGATACAAAAGTGCATCCTTTCGTGGACCGCAGCCAGTGCAGACATTTGTTCAATAAAGCATCCCTTGGTTCTTTCTTGCTCTCTGCCAGTTTTGGTACCACATGGAGATACACTATGCAAGGGCCAGACCCTCCTTTTCCGTGGCGTTCAATCAGACTCCTCCTGCCAAGTGGGTCGTGTACTGTGGGGGCTTTTGCACTTGAACCTTTTACAGGGCAGGGAGGATTCCCCACAGTTTGGGAGGGCATCGGGTTGGAATAAGGCCCTCGACAAAGTGCTTGAAGCGAGGTGCAGTGCTCTTGCAGCAAGGTACTGGGTTCCTCGAGGGGCATTTAGGTGAGGTGCTATTCTCGGTACCCTACTGTAAGAGGCAGCGTGTTCTTTAGGAGTTACTGGGTGCGCACGATCCAAGGCCATAGCGGGTTCCAGGGGTAGATTGGCAGGGCCCTTGTCCCCCTGACAGGCAAGAAGAGGCTCCCCCAGTGTCGTTGCACCACCCCTCCCCTGGTTTTCTATTAGGGCCATGGGCATTTTCCTGATGACTATCAGCTCAGCAAGCACCTGGTCGCATTTGCATCCCTTGGTAGGGCAAACACCTTCCGTTGGCCTGAAGTTGGTTGTGTTAGTGCCATGGGCGGCCATGGTGTCAATGGAGTTAGGAGCCCTGAATGGGGTTAAGTGCAAAAAGGAAGAACTGCGCCCAGTGCTTATGGAAGAAAGATACTCGCTCCAGGCACTGCTGGAGGAGCCCGCAGTGCCCAGGGTACTGGAAGCGAGCTTAGCAATGGTGGCACGGGTCGCTATGTCCTCGTTCATGGGGCTCAGAGCCTTGGTACACGCAGGAAGGTCAGCCAAGGAGACCTTACTTAAAGCAGGAGCGGGGTTCAAACCAGTGTACCTTACAGTGGAAGCAGGTAGCAGGGTGCTACCAACGAGAGTCTGAGGTGGAGAATTCCGCAGGACTGTTGCTAACGAGTTCTCCAGGCCCCAACATAGGGAGTCAAAAGGCGAGTGCAGGGTGGGCAAGTCAATCAGATTGAGGGGGGCTAGGGAGCCAGAACTACCGACTAGCACAGAGGAGTGGGGGGGTTCAGTTCCGATGTGACTTTTGCCTTTGTCCGCTCCATTCTCCATACAAAAGGAAATACTTATTAATGGCAGCGGGGGCAGAGTCTTCATCGGGTTCGAGCAGGGCCCCTCCTCCCAGTCAGGGAGTCTCCAGCTGGATGTTGAACTGGATTCCATGGTGGCCTGCATCCGGAGCTATTGACATATTTCCTAAAGGAGCAAGGCAACCCCCCGGGGGATGGCAGTTCTTTACCCAATAGTTCAACCTCTCATCCTGGGTCAGTGGGGTTCTTTACAGGGCCTAGTGAGTGCCCCCCCTTTGCGTTTCGCCGCCAGGGTCTTCCGTTTTGTTTTGGGTTCGAGCTCTTGGATGGTTTGTAGGCTAGACAAGAGGACAGATTTAACAAAGAAGAGTGGGGAAAACGGTGAAGAAAGTGGGGGTTCCATTGTTGTAGTGGGTTTTGCTGCTTGAGGTTTCCCTATTTTCCCTATTTCCAGAAGTTACAGAAGCCTGTTGGGGCATTTACCCGCCTCAATTGTCCATAGAACTCCCCTCAATCAAACCCCCTTTAGTGTTCCTGCTCACCTTGCTTGGGGGAGGCTGAAGATTGTCCAGCCTAGCAATTCAGGAGACACCCTGCAGAGTCGTGAACACCCCTGCGGGACGCCAACACCCCACGCCCTTGTCCCGCGGGCTTCACCCTGGTGGGCAAGCGAGGGAGTAAACGAAGGTGAAGGGGGCATGGCCAAAGTTCGTGGTAAGTATGGAAGCCCTCCTGGGCCAATGCAATTTGAAGATAGGAGTGGGAGCGGGACTCAACACTCCGCGCCTTTGACCCGCGTGCTTCACCCTGGCGGGCCGGCGCGGGAGCAAAAGAAGGTGAAGGGAGCGTGACAAAAGTTTGTGGTAAGTATGGAAGCCCTCCTGGGCCAATGCAAATTGAAGAGAGGAGCGGGTGCGGGACCTAACACCCCGTGCCCTTGTCCCACGGGCTTTACCCTGGTGGACCGGTGCAGGAGCAAAAGAAGGTGAAGGGACACACATGGCCAATGTTCGTGGTAAATATGGAAGCCCTCCTGGGCCAATGCAAATTGAAGAGAGGAGCGGGACCCAACACCCTGCGCCCTTGTCCCACGAGCATCACCCTGGCGTGTCAGCATGGGAGCAAAAAAAGGTGATGGGCTGTGGCCAAACTAGTTGGCAAGTATGGAAGCCCTCCTGGGCCAGTGCAACTTGAAGAGAGGAGCGGGACCCAACACCCCGCACCCTTGTCCCAATGGCTTCACTCTGGCGGCCCGGCATGGGAGCAAAAGAAGGTGAAGGGGGTGTGGCCAAAGTTCGTGGTAAGTATGGAAGCCCTCCTGGGCCAAGCCAACAGTTTTGGCTTTTGGATAAGTGTTGGACATTTGCCATGTACTGCTTTTATTTGCATAGGTACTCACAACATTTGGCAGATGCTACCATGGATGGGCAGTTAATACTTCTACGGCAGTGCTTGGCAAATACCTTTCCCATGACTACCCTTCCAGATCCTCCTATCACCAGGAGAGTAGCCGGCCAAGGGAGCAAGGAAATCTCTGGCTCTAGAGTCACCAGTTAGGGTCGGGTTAGGGATTAAATATACATGACTTTTAAGATTGTTGAGGGGGAGGAGAGTGGAGGCATGCAGGTTGAGTTATAGGGGTCTTGTCCCCATAATAAAATGCTTCAGTAAATGCACAAAAAGACCCCCAGGATGAGATGGGCCAGATTTGTTCTGGAGGAGCCTGTAAGGAACTAGGAGCAGGCTCGGCAGGACGTACCTATTCTGACCACAAACGGCCTTCAGGATTCCAATGGAATGTCCATGGTTAATCCTAGGTCTTTTCTTGTGAGCCCCAACTCCACTGACTGGCAGCCTCTTCCCCCTGCGGCCCAACATATTCAGTCTTCCATTACTTCAAATACTTCAAATAATAATACAGTACAGCTACAACACGTGTGTGGATACAAAAAAAGCATGTTTTGGACATCATTTGGCAAAGGCCCAGCTACGGGTTGATAACTGGGCATGATACGCCTATCAGGATCCGTTTGAGTGTTTGTGCTTTTTAGGCAGTGGAAATACATCCCTGTGGTGGGTGACCCTACCAAGTGTGTTGCTCCTTTAAGGGAATGTGTCCCTCTCATGGGTATTGCCCTTTTAACATGGGACATGAGTGTGTCATGGCCCAAGCTAATAAAAGGAGCCCCTGCAGGAACGTGCACCAAATCGACAGCAGACTCCCAAAGAGGCATGACTGAGTTTGTCTCTCATTTAGGCCTGCCAGCCCACACAATATGAGCACGCACCGGCCTGCAGGCCATTATGCCGTGGGGCCCTCGTGCCAGCAAGGTGGCAAGGGGTCTGAATGGTCATGTGTATGGCTGGCCCTACCCCCACTTAAAGCCAGGTGTCCCCTGGCAACCCTCCAAGGTGCTGATGTGACACAGCACCCATGGGGGGCCTGCTGGATGCCCATAGCAGGCCCCCCTCTAACAATTGCGATGAGGAAGAACCCCTGCGGGGCTCCCTGTCCCTGGGGTTCTGAGTTTTTTTCTTCCTCCTCCTTTTTATCAGGAAAGAAGGAGAGAGGTAGCTGTCCCCCTCTGGGAGAGAGAATGCGGCGGGTGGCAGCCATCGCTGCGCCGCATGTAAAAAGCAGGAGTGGCATCCATCGCCGTCGGGATGGGGAGGGGAAGTCGGGCTCGGAGCCTTGCCGGCAGATCTTTCCTGGCCGAGGCCCAATGAGAAGAGGGTGCTTGTGGGGCCAGGGGAGAGTCAGCCCGCACCGCAGCCCCCATGGGGCATCTGCCGCAAGAAGAGAAGGGAGGAAGGCCAGCCCTGTGGTGAAACACAGACCGCCCGAAGGAAAGAGGAGGGAGCACGGCTGTCTGTGCATCGGGTGCCCAGGCCGCTAGGCAGTGATCAACATATGCTCCGGTCTGGAGCAAGGAATGGAGCGCCCGCCCCCCACTGCCGACAACCAGAGGCAACATTGCTGCAGGGAATATTGAAATGGAGTTTCCACCTCCCAGCGAGAAGCAGAAGCCCTGCATGCAGGAGGGAGGTGACCGCGAGTGCCGATTGCACCTCTCCGCAACAAAGAAAGGAAATGGAGCATCTGCAGCTGCAAGAACAAAGGGGCCTCCCTCCTGCGGAGAAAGTTTGCTGCCATGGGGAAGAACGCAGAGCAGTGTTGCCAACTCCTCAGTCCGGAAAGTAGCTAAAAGTAGCTAATTGACATCATTGCCTAATTTGCATATTCTCGCAGCATACTTGTGCCTCTCGCGTTACTTGTGTTGGAGCCTGGCTACAAGGACGGGGGCATTGATTGGGGGTACTCCTATTGTTTTGTTGACATACACCCTTTTCTATTGCTTTGGAAACTTGCAAGTCTCCAAACCAATAGAAAAAAATGTACGTCTTCAAACCAATGAAAGTAGCTAAATTAGTCGCTAGTCGCTTTGCATGGAGAAATTCGCTAGGGGACTGCCATTTGTTGCTAAATATAGCGACAAAGTCGCTAAATTGGCAACACTGATGCAGAGGTGAGTGCCTGTCCCACTGCCCCTCCCCCACCCCTGAGCCGGGCGGTGAAGACCAAGTGATGTCCCAAGCCGGACAGTGAAAGCAGTGCACAGACGCTGCCCACTGTAACCAATAATGCGTGCAGCACTCTGCTGTGCCGGCAGCCCCAGCTGCTATATGACCAGGCCGCAGGCAGTGAAAACAGCTCGAGCTCCATGTTGGAGCGAGGGAAAACGCTCCGGGGTCGGAGATAGGAAAAAGAGTGATTTCTGGGCCCTCCAGCAGTGAGCTTGCATCAGGAGGTGCCCCATCCCGTGTCATGGTGAGTGGGACTCCCGCCTGGGGGATGGGAGCCCAATGCCAGCACTGTTGTGCCTGCGACAAAATTGGGCAATCTTGACCCCTCCCCGCTCCTGCGGAGGGGGGCGCTATCTGCCCGGCTGGGCGACAGAGGAGGGAAATGGACCTGGTATGATCCCGGGCCCAACTAACTAACATGAAGTGCTCCGGTGTAGAGTGCCCTCACAGATCCCGGACTGCTGGCAGTGAAAGAAAAGAAGTGCTCTAGGATGGCAAAAGGCCCCCTGCATGCCCCAGGCCATGATGCCAGCTGTGTGTAAATGCCCAGGAAAGAAGAAAAGAAAGTGGCCCCAACACAATGCCACTAGGATCGCTCTGCCTGCCCTGCAAGTGTCTGTGTCTCCTGCCTGGGGGAACCGAAGAGAGGACCCTAACACCCTACACCCAGTGTCACTGTGGCGCTGGTGTGCACACCCTAATGCAATGGCAGTGCAATGACAACTACTCCTGCCTTGGGGAGCTGAATAAAGAAGTGGCCCAGACACACTGTCACATCCTGTCATCTGTGTCCTGCCAATGCAGATCTCAAGCCCACCCCCCAGAAGAAGTGCTAGGAGCAAGAGAGGGTTTCAGCTCAGTACGAGTGCATGTGCGCCCTTCTGTCCCACTACAGTGAAGAGACACTCTGCCTGGGGGAGCATAGCCAAAGAGAGGGGAGCAAATAACATGGTGACACCAATGCCCTGTCAACATCATCTGGCACAGCCTAGATGCCCTGCAACCTGCGTCTTGCTGACTGCCCAACATCAAGGGACTGACTGAGTCGAAGCTTGGATGCCCTGCTGTCCACATCTCGCTGCCTGCCCCAACATCAAGGGACTGACTGAGCCTGGCACAGTTTGGACGCCCAGCTACCTGTGTCTTGCTGCCTACCCCAACATCAAAGGACTACGCCGATGTAGCCCCTGGTGCCCGCAGGTGTGGCTTTGCCGGCCTTTGAACTGTAACATCAACGGACCTGGACCCGTGGAAATGACTACCCTGAACGGATGCTGGAGAAAAGTGAACTGGTCTGCAGTCCTGCGAGTGCTCGGAGAAGACTCAGTGACATGTGTTTAAATATGCTGGGGACCTGCATGGAAAGTATGTGCTTAAAGTGGTCCCAGTTAAATGGATGTGGAGCTGTGTTCCCGTAGGTTTGTAGGCATTCTGTAAATGGTGCCAGCAGCTAGCAATGGCGTCATTCAGTGGTGGAAGTTCCACTGGCCCCAGGTCAATAAAGGGTTTTGTAACATGTGGTCGTACTGCCATCATTCCACCGGTGGTTCGCCAACCGCGACTGTCACCTGCGGGTTTTGTGTAGAGTGTGCTGATATGTGTTGTATGGCTATAAAAACGTGAGCCCCATCTGTGTTGCAGTTGCATATCCTATTTGTTGTCAATCCTAATTTCTGAAGTAGCCCAAGTAATTTTGTTCTATAACCGGGGTTGGAATCGTTTATGTTTCAGTAACATTTGTTTGTTTGTTGTGGAAAAGGAGGAGTGTGGGGTGTGACCCTCCCAAGTGTGTTGCCCCTTTAAGGGAATGTGTCCCTCCCATGTGTATTGCTCTTTTAACAAGCTAATAAAAGGAGCCCCTGCAGGCACGTGAACCAAAATGGCTGCAGACTCCCAAAGAGGAATGACTGAGTCTGTCTCTCATTTAGGCCTGTAGGCCCACACCGTGTGAGTACGGGCCGGCAGGCCATGATACCGTGGGACCCTCATGCCAGCAAGGTGGCAAGGGGTCCGCATGGTCATGGGTATGGGCCGCCCTACTTCGACTAAAGACAGGGTGCCCCCAAGCAACTCTTCAAGGTGCTGTGACGTAGCACTCATAGGGGGGGGACTGCTGGATGCCCATAGCAGGGCCCCCTCTAACAGTCCCCAAGCACGGAGCGACATAAGGGGATATTCATGAAAATTAACCCTTAGCTGGTAAATATGGTAGAGAATAGCCAGTGCAATGCAGGGTGGATTCTATTTGGAAACAATCTGTAACGGAGGTCAGTCGCCATCTTCCCACATTTTAACCTGAAGAAAACGTTATGGTTGGTATGAAAATAATAAAACTGCATAATATTCATCACCGTGCCTGTAATAAAATGAATACTATACTTTGTATTACTAGCAAAATAGCAATTCATATCAAGGGACATGTGTGTTGTCCTCTGCTCAGTAGAAAAAAGAAAGGCATTCAGCAGGAGAACTGAAGCATAAAACGAACATTTAAGAAAGCTATTCATCTTTCTTTGTCAGAGACTGCAGCACAGATTACTTTGCTATTTAAAAGTTTTGACAGAAGTTGGGGAGGGGCTCAATCAGGGAGTAATGTAAAGTGAGAGGAGACTCTGTCTAATAGAGACTTCCCAGATCATTCACATTTTCGTTCACACTCTCGCTCGATAAATGCACCCACATTGGTGGGTAACTGGGCCGCCCCTCATCTGAGAAGCACAAGATTCTGTGTAGGAATCCGGGGCAAGCTTCTTTTCGTGATACCTGGTTCGCCAGACCATGCTCAGGATTTATGGCAGAGCAGCACTACAATTTAGGCGGGTCATCTGGCTCCTCAAAGAAAAATATTTTTGAAAGTGGCAAACGTAGCAAAAAGTAGACCTATGGACTAAGATAACTACCGTCATTCTAACACCATTGTGATCTCGGGAGGATAGCGCAAGGTCAACGTGCTCACCTTGGAATCAAGACGACTCAGAGCAGCACAGGTTCGGTTCACGCTTATAAGCGCGTTATAAATAACCAATGACAATTACTTTACAATCTATACAAAAAGCAGAGTTATTTACCAATGGAGAACTACCGCCATCCAGTGGAATAAGAGTAGATTACAGTGCTTAGTGGTTTTAACAATTCGCACTCGTCCTTCTGATTGCAGTGCGCAGAAAGGAGGACTACAGCCAGTTACTGCAAAATCTGCCCTGCTCCTTTCTTCAAGATTGATGAAACTAGAGTAAGTCAAAACATGTTGTAGAGTATTTTTTCCTGTTTTCACGCAGATCATGGATACATCGCAGTTAAAAGTCTGATAAAAAATGTGAACAATTGCAATTTTACTCTAAAGTTTAAATTGAGTCGATAACCTCGCGCTAAAACATAAGGGTGACCATTTGTTTGCAGGTATTATTCTGACCATCTCTCTATGGTCCTTTTCGTAAAAAAAAATCGACTCTAAAATGGAGCTTTTTTTTTTGAACTTCTGTTTATTAGGTTTACAATACAGCAGTTCTACATTGGTTCAAACAAACATTGCAGTATTCAATTTCAAATGAAAGTCATGAGCAAACCATTTAAACCAAACCCTATAGTTAGATTAAACCATGCAAAACGTAACTAAATGAACCTCAATAAACATAATATCTAATACACAATAAACATCACAAAGACAAAACAAACATCACAAAGAGAAGGGAAGAAAATTCTCCATATGTCACCAAATACTTCCACAGTATATAAAATCAATCATAGAGGGCATCAAATGATCCCCACAGTAATAAATATGCATCTTCCTTGCCTCTGCTCTTCAACGAAACCTTACAATACCTAGATAAAACCCTCAAATCCATCAACCAATCTTCAACACTTGGTTTCTTCCTAGTTTTCCAGACCCTGAGAATCAATTTAATTGCTATCGTCAGTGCTCTATTAATCCAAAAGTTATGCTTTCTAATCTGAACACCCCTTCCAACATGTGAGAGCAAGATTTTATTAGCTGCAGATCTTGTTAAACTTATCCCAAAAATGAAATCAATCCGATCTATCACCTCATTCCAAAACGACAATACCCTTGGACATCCCCACAGCAAATGTAAAAGAGTACCTCTACCCGCACTACAACTCCAACACAAGTCATCTAGTCTTAATTGTAACTTAAACATCCCCACAGGAGTCCAATACAATCTACCAACAATCTTCTGCCGAATCAGACGCAAGTTCATATCTTTCCCTAAATTCACACCCACTCTTAAAATATCACTCCAATCAGTATCAGAAATGTCCCTATTGGCATCATTCGACCAAGCAACCCTCAACCCCTCCCATGCCAACATATATTTTGCATTCATGGCATGAAATTCATGTAAGTTTGCGCAACATACTCCTGACCATCTAGTAATTTACTAACTTCAGGCTTCTTCCCGAGCGAGCCTCCCACCATAGCGATTCTCTGACCAATCACAGTTGCCAAACTCAAATACCTAGCCATTTCTCTTAGACTCAAATTAAATCTATCTGCTAACTCCTCAAAACTCAACATCCGAGTCCCATCCAAAATATCCCCTAATTTTAAAATACCTCTTGAAATCCAACTTTTCCAATGAAGACATCTATTATCAATCTTTATAGCTTCATTATGGAAAATAGAGGCATCTCTACTGAAACCATAAGTTTGTCCATTTTCACCAAACCAAGAGCCCAAAACCTGTCGAGTAACCCCAATTGGTTTCAAAACCAATTTCTTGTTTGATAATTTTTTCATACAGTAGAGATTATCTAAATGAAACGGCGCACACATCCCTCTCTCCATCCGCAACGAGAACGGCTCATTTACAGTCTCTGCTCTAAAGTAATAGGAACTCTTCTTAAGTATAAAGAACCTACAATATTTTATCAGATCTGGGTAGCCAAAACCACCCTCTTCCACTTTCTGAATGAATATGAATTTCAGAACACAAGGTCTTTTCCCAACTCCCCACAAAAAGGTCTGAAAGAGCTTCTCAATCTTCAATAATTGTTTTTTTATAAATCAACAAAGGAATAGATTGAATAATATACAATATTTTGGGCAACAAAACCATCTTAATGGCATTTATTTTAGCCCATAGGGTTAAGTTCAATCTTTCCCATTTCCTAATAATTAAAGTCATTTTAGTTAATACTTTATCCAGATTACATTGTATTATTTTGTTCAAATCACCAACCACATAAATCCCCAAATAAGTGACACCCCAGGCGACCAGCCACAATTCCAGATGTCCCTAATTCCATTATCACATGTTACAGACAACGGAAAATCTCAGTTTTTTCCCAATTAACTTTGTGGCCCGACAGTTTACCGACCTCCTCAAACATTTCGCTCACCACAGTGCCACATTCTCCTGGATTGGACAACAAAATCAACATATCATCAGCGTAAGACAAAAGCTTAACCTCAATATTCCCCACACAAATCCCCTTTATCAGCGCACATTGCCTAATATATGCCGCAAGCGGTTCCAATGCTAAATTGAACAAAAATGGCGATAACGGGCAGCCCTGGCGCGTACCTCTGGATAGGTGAAACAATTTTGAAATAACTTCATTAGTCAATACCCTAGCTCTAACACCATTATGAATACATTCTATCATCATCATAAACACAGGTCCAAAACCCATCTGCAACAATGTATATTCCATGAATTTCCAGTTGACTCTGTCAAAGGCTTTTTCTGCATCGAAAAAAACAATGATTTTATCTGAATCCTTTCCATAATGGGCTCCAATCACATCCAACACAGTCCTAATATCATATCCAAAACGCCTTGGCACAAAACCTACATGAGACTCATCGATTAAACCACCTATACATGACTTCAATCTGTTGGCCCATATTTTAGTGAACATTTTCAAGTCCACATTCAACAGTGAAGTCGGCCTATAATTCGCACATCGCTTACTATCCTTATTTGGCTTCGGTATCACAATGAGCAATGCTTCTTTCATTGAATCACACATCTCATCCGAAGACATGAGTACATTATAGACCTCACACAAGATAGGGGCCAAGTCAGCTTCAAATTTCTTGTAAAACTCAGAGACTATACCATCCGGTCCAGAGGATTTACCTTCCTTCATTTGCGAGATCGCCAAGCTAACTTCAGACACATCAATCATAGCCTCCTGCTGGTTTCTCTTATCCAAAGACAACTTGGAAAGCGTGATTTTATTAAAAAATGCAGATAAACTATCAGCGTCAGGCTGCCCATCTTCCCTATACAAATTCTCATAAAAACCTCTGAAGTGGTCACAAATTTCGTCAGACCTATTTAAAGTAATCCCAGTATCTGTCAGAATGGAGGAGACAGTCGTATCCATCATAATTCCTTTAAGTTTATTAGCCAACAACCTCCCATTTCTATCACCAAACTCCCAAAACCGTTGTTTTGAATTAAACATGCCTTTATCTGCCAAAGTCTGAACATAGCTATTCACTTCAGACTCCAACTTCCTTAAACGTATCCTGTTCAGTTCCGAGTCATTATCAGCACAAACCTGTTGCAAAGAGTTCACTCCCTCTTCCAACTTCTTAAGTTCCTCTTGACTTTTCTTCCTAGCATGAGCCGTTCTACTTATCAGTTCACCTCTAAGGACCGCCTTAAAACAATCCCAAACAGGTGTAACCCCAGCTGAAACCCTATTGTCCTCAAAGAAACAACGAATGAAATCCTCCAAACCTGATGTAACAACATTGTCTTTAAGTAAAGCTGACTGCATTCTCCATCTCCTAGATCCCTTATCCACCCCTCCAAAATGCACCTGCATACCAACCGAATCATAATCCGAAATACTCCTTTCCCTGATATTGGAGCTCCCCACCTGATTAATTAATGTCTTACTCACAAAAAAATGATCTATCCTTGAGTAAGAATTATGGACAGGAAAATAAAATGTATATTCTCTTTCATTCGGATGAAGTTCTCTCCACACATCGGTAAGTCCATACTTAAATACTAATTCATGCAATTTAGCACTTATCTTTTCCCCAGAATATCCACATTCAGATTTCCAATCTAGACTACTGTTCATAGCTACATTAAAGTCTCCACCTAAAATAATCACCTCACCCTCCATCTTATCCAGCAACAAGTCTAGCTTGGCGAGAAAATCAATAGTCGGTGAACACAGAGCATAAACTATCCCAAATGTTATCATTTTCCCATTATAAATGACATCAAGTAGTAAAATACGTCCCTCATCATCTGTTAGCGTTTTTTTAACCAACACTTGAAGGCCCTTCCTAAACAATATACTTACTCCCCTTGACCTAGAATCATAATAATTAGAAATCACCTGAAAGTATTTTGGACTGACCAAGTAACTTCCACTTTGCTCAGTTAAATGAGTTTCTTGAAGCATAACCACATCTGCTCCACTCCTCCAAGCCCTTGCCAAAACCTTGCGTCTCTTGATAGCACCACCAACCCCCTTAACGTTCCATGTAGCAAAAGTCAAGAAAGCCATATTATAGTCCCCAAACTCAATATATCTACACCTCGGTCAATATACAGTGACAGGATAGTGAAGCAAAAACAAAAAAAAAACACAAAACATACACACACAACACAACTATAGCATTCTACAATTTGAAAAGTCCAATATACATTAGACTTAAAATTAGCAAAGCTATATACAACTAGAACATTATTCCGAACCATATCCACCAGAGACACATCCTATGTCCTGCATGAAAAACAAGTTAAGTAAAAACTTCCCTAATAAACAAACTAGTAAAGAATTCACCAAATTTCCCCAGTCCACTATTAACATTAAAAATAAATAAATAAATGAAAGATGAAGTAATACACATAATGAAGCAAAAAATAAATATCAACATTAATCGAAAGAACAGTCCAACCCAACATGAGATCAAAAGCAGTCTAGGTACATTTCACTATCTGTCTAAATGAAACAAGAATTAAAATAACCAGTGAACAGCTGATAGATAAAGCATCACTCTGTCACTCACAACCACCATATAGAGTCAAACACAGCCAATTCAATACAACCTTTCCCTCACATCATTTCCATGCCATCCATATCTTGATCTTATTCCTTCTATAGCCTACAACCTCACTATATGTTTCAACTCAGAGTATAACTAAAGATGCACAGACCTACCAACAACCACAACCACATCCCTCCGAAACACAATATAATCATACCAAACCACAGAAGCCACGTCAAACAATCTGGTAGACATCCATATCCCTAGACACCCAATCCACCCCCACATCTGCCACCCCCCCCCCTATTGCCATATGATCCTGTCAATTAGTTCATTTACCCCACATATTCAAAAAATCTTATCCAAACCTATTAAGAGTAAATAATATATAATCAAATGGACAGCAACCAACCCCAAATTAGCAGTGGGGCAGACATTCCCAAATCGATTACGAGGCACAACCCCTACCAGTCCCAGACCATTCATAAAGCATAAATAATTAGGCACACACATTTCAATAGTACATTAATGACATATCCATCTTGAAATTATGTCATGCATTTTACTGTTCATCCAGCAAGAATTACCAACAGCAGTTCCAATTGTTCCAGCAGTGTCCCCCACAAAGAGGTAGGCTCATAGGGCCGTATCCCTGCAGTACTTAAATGCACCAGCAAACATAAAGCTGCAAGTTAGAGGCCATTAAATCAGGGGAATCCTCAAATGACGTATGTAAGGGGGCAGACTGAAATGTGCTGCCGACAATACAGACACACTGAATCCTCCAACACACAGCCCATTCAGTGGGATGTTTCCATATTCATGGCCCGTCTATGCAGTTTGCATGTTGTCAACTGGCCCGAACTGGCATTTCTGCAGGTGGAACTGTTAGCGATAAGTCAGAGCATCAGTAAACAGAGCAACGTGATCCCATCGAGACACACCCACTCACTTCTGGCTGCCCCCAACATCCGTATTATGACATCTGCTCCCAGTTGCTTTCTCGTACTATCCTCCGATACAGATTGCATATATTGTTAAAACTGCAGTAGTCCAAGGTTGTCAGGCGGCACACGAGCATTTATAATTCCAGCACCAAGTCACATTAAGGCAGTCACAGCTGAGAGCCCCGCCGCCCCCAGCCTTAATGTGGCTGTCAACATCCTCTATTGACCGCGTGGTTCTAGTTCAAGGGCCCGACAAGCAGCATAAAAGAAAACACACTTCGAGCATGCCCCACATTCCGCCATCCGTGAGTGAACCCCCGCCATATCAATCCGCCTTTCCAAGGATTCTCGAATCACTGTGCACAGCTCTGCAAGGCCATTGTTAAACATTCCAGAACCGGAAGCAGAATGATCCTGTGTGTCCCGTTACGCGACGCTTGCCATGCTTGTCACGCAACATGAAAAATAAACAATGGGTGCTTTATTCAACTCAGCCCAATGGAAAGTGGCACATGTTTGTATTCAAGGAGACCCAGCATTCCAAGACAGTTATGAAAACAACAAGGCATTACTGTCTGCCATTTTAAGTGCATATTATTAATGGAGTGAAGTATTAGATCAAAGGAAAAAATATAATAATAAATAGAGTCTCAAGTCTCCACCAAAATTACGAATGCCTATTAAAATCTGACCTCCCTTTTTTTGTATTCACAGTGCCAAAGTCAGATGATTTCCCTTCCATAGTGTCCACTCCCAAGTCAGTTAAAAAAGCCTCTGCAGCCTTATTCTCGGTGAAGGAGTGTAGTTGACCATCCACCACAACCCTGAAGATAGGATATATCATATAGTAATTTAGCTTTTTCTCCCGGGCCTTCACTTTAGCCTTATCAAAAGCCCTTCTTTTATCCAGAACATCCCTTCTCAAATCAGTGAACACCATTATCCTGTTACCTCCCCAAGCCAAATCCTTCAGTTCCCTTGCTCTCCTCAAGACCAATTCCTTTATGGGAAACCTGAGAAACTTAACTATAAGATGGCGAGGTCTCTCACCCAAAGATGGTTTAGGTTCAAGTGAACGATGCGCCCTTTCCATTTCCAAATTTACCGTTGAATCCAAATTCAACATCTTAGGTAAAGTCTTCTGCAGGAAGTCCATAGCATTCCCTTTCTCTGTATTTTCCGGAAAACCAGCAAAGCGGAGGTTATTTCTCCTAGAAAAGCTTTCCTGCTCCGATAGCTTCAAATTCATCTTCTCATTTGCAAGTCTCAATTCTCTAATCTGGTCCATAAGCTTTAAGGTCTTCTCATCAACAAGATTCAGATGTTTCTCATCGGATGTGACCCTCCTGGTTACAGCTTCAAACTTCTCATCAGATTTCAGTAAAGCTGTCTTGATCTCCACCATGTCCATTTTCATTTCACTCAGCAGCACCAAAAGCTTGTCATCTCTATTCTCCTCCTTACTGCCCTTCTCCCTCTCCATTCCTTTCTGCCTCTTGGCATCTGGGGTATGTGGCACAGACAATTTCCATATATTGTATAGGGAAACAGCATAGGGCACAGGAGCACAGCAGTTATGCTGCCATCCTGGAGCTTAACTGCTGTGCCAAGGTATCATGTAAAAAAGGTAGTGAAGCCGGTGTTCGCATTGTTCCAGATTTCGCCAGACTCAGTAGCTGGCAAATAAATTTCTCCCCGGATCCGGAAAAACACATTTGCACCATTCAACTTCAAGTTAGGTAGAGAAATCATTATAAATGGCGTGTACCCGAATGTGTGATCCCTTTGCATCATGTAGTTACTAGGAATACTACCTCATTCTCCAGCATATCAAAGGTGCACCCCATAAGAGCACAGGGAGTACACCATTGAATACCCCCTTGTCGAGTATAGAGAGTTTTTGGTTGGTTACCATCAGTACTGGAACGATAATCTTTAGGTATTGGACTCATGGTGGAGTTAGTTAAAGCCATTGAAATGTATCCGAAAAGTATTTAGTGTTGGCCAACTGCTGTAAATGGGGCCACAGCCCTGATTCGCATTGTATTGCATTGTACTGTATTGTTATTTATATAGTGCCTATACAGAGGAAGTGTTTCAAAGCGCTCAAGGAGGATGGGAACATGAGCAAAAACAACAGTTGCTCAGAGACCTTAAAATTCTGAGACGATAATAGTCTGCACAGGGAAAGTAAGTTAGTAATATTCATTTAAGGATCTATGTGATTATTGCGACCCAGTTTACTGCGCTGGCCGAAAATGCTGACTTTTTTTCTTTTTTCCGACCCCCTTTTCACAGACTATATATGCGGGGGGATACCCACGCATCCCCCCATAGACCCCCAACATTTACTTTACCCCATCCCCCACAAATATATTCAGAAAAAAGGGGTTAAAAAAAATAATAAAGTCGGCATTTTCGGTCGGCTCAGTAAACCCGCCGTAGTAATTGTATGATTCCTTCATTTAACAGTCGAGACAAAGCAAGTAGGCCTGCCGGCGATTCTACTGTTTTACCAGTGCGATTAAGGGGAGAAGACAAGGTTGAACAGAGAGATGATCTTCAGGCACGTTGCTTTTGGATCGAGCAAGTGCATAGGCGTCACAGGGAGGGGGAAGTCCATGTGCACCCAGTCAGCGGAGACTGGGGTAAGTGCAGAGAGAGCCACTCTCTTGAGTTATTTCTAAGTGCAAACACAGAGGAGGGCAAAGAAGAACACAGACCTCCCAGCGCTTGCACCAATTGAATAATGATTAGTCTGTAGGCGGCAGGTGATTGTAGGGTGTGAGTGTATTGCCCTACATACCACAGTCTACATGAAACATTTTTTGAAGGCATGCAATTACACTGCGCCAGACACAACACAATTTTTTGTGTGCATAAATGCACAATATTTTAATTTAAACAAGGTCAGCCTGACACGTGTTTCGAAATGTGGCTGAGTAGACCGTGAAGCTTCCCGTAGACAATGGTAGCAGTCGGGGCCTGAAGGGACCCGTTTTCCAAACACATCCCTTCCCATTCCTACAGGCAGCCGATCAGGCGAAAATCTGAAGGAGGCGGTAACGGAGGCGGTGATCCCGAGGGTCCAGAGACAAACAATGAGTGCTTTGGCAAACAGAATAAGTAAAGGGAAAAGGTAACGGCAGGAGGAGGAAAAACAAAATAGTCAGCCGTAGAGAAGACTGTATATATATAAAGGGATAATGACTCGAGAATAATTGAATAAATAGAGGTTACCAGGGTGGACACCCGAGAAGAGAGAGGTTACCAGGGCGGACACCTGAGAAGTGAGAGGATACGCCTTATTCCTGCACTTTAATATAGCGTCCAGAAGAAACGTGTACCCAGAGTCCCACGTAATGGCGAACAATTAGACTACCACCACGTTTAAAGACGTCGTGAAAGGGGTTCGTTTAGACTCCATGAAGGGTTAATGATTAGAGGCAGAGATATCTGTGTCCAGCTGGTGTCCGTCTAGTCTGTCAAGTGTCTGTCTTACATGTTGTGTTGTGACGTCATATGTGAAAACATTTTGTTAAGAGAACTGATTGAAAAATGTGCGCGATTTGATAGCTGAGACAAAATCGCACATGAATTGATGTTTTTGAGCAAATTGGTAATATAACATTTTTTGGTGGAAAATTTGGGTTGGAGCTTGCTGTGTTTGGTGCTCACTCACATTGTGACAAGGTGTTTAAACCACACAAAAGCATTAACAAGTTTCATATTGGAAGACATGACTCCATTAGCACACTTATACAAGCAGTTGCCAAAACATGCACCCAAGCTAAAGAAGTATACACCGAGTGGGTTAAGGGTACCGCAAACAAGATGTTCATGCCATGGCCGCAAAATGGGTCTTTATCTAAAGCCGTCTTGCAACATATGACAACATATTTGCATGCCACATATTCAGTCAAGAAGCTAGAGAAACGCCTTGCTGTTCTAGAACTGTGGAAGATGAATGAACAAATGAAGGAGGAAGAGCCGCCAACAGATTGGATACTAAATGTATGCACAGAGGGGGGTGAGACACCTACCACACCACCTGCCCCGCCCAAAACGAGAACCGAAGAAAGTAAGGACGAGGGATTATACCTGTTGAGGGAGCTTAAAGCCGCCACAGGGTATAGAAACCCCGCACATGAGTCACCTACATATAGTAGTGACGCAAATCAATGGAAGGATAAGGACAAGAATCTTACCTCTGCAGTCCCGAGGGACAAGGGGAGATGCGATGATGAAAGAAAGGATCAGGCACAGACAAGTACATCTCTCGACAAGGAGAGGAAGGGAAAGAAATGGAAGGGAAGCGAAGACAGAACTGATGAGATAGCATTCGCAAAAGATGAATGGATGGGAGGACAAATCTTATTGAAACTCGATGGGAAAGGAAGCGATGAAGTGAGACCAAAAGAGAGGTTAGATGAGGCACAGAGAAAAGATAAAGCGAAGGAGTTAAGAGACGAAAGGATAAGAAGGAAAGATAGACTAAGGCGAGAGCAGCTATATCGCGAAGAGCAAGAAAAACAGCTCGATCGCAACCTCATAGCAGCCTATGATTGAGACAGACAGAAACAGCCAAGGTTAGAAGAAGAGCAAAGGGTACGTGAAAAAAGGATAAGGAGACGAAGAGATGAGGAAATTTGAAGGGCAGATGAATGTAGAAATGAAAAGAGAAGGGAAGAAGATAGGGTCAGAGAAGAGGCAAGGAAGCGCAAAGAATTTGATGACAATATCGAACGTAAGCGAAGGCAAAGGGCACGCGATCTCGAATATTTGGAGCGGGAAGTTAAAAAACCCGATCCAGTTGTAGACTGGGAAGACATTGAAGAATTCTTTCCTGTGTACAATTCAGTACCAGGCACGTCTAGGGCAAATATTGAAGATGACTTCGACACCAGAAGCATCGGGGAAACGATCAATAGAATATATGATGAAATGGGGCTAGAACAAATACCCCAACGAGAGGGGGAGGACGAGCACTTGGAAAGCACTGAGCTGTATGAAACTGAGGATATCACCTGAAGTAGTGGAAGTAGGAAACTGTCCCTGGACAGATTAGAAATCAGTAGAAACGATGAAGACACAAGGATTTGCGTGAATTGGGAACAAACCGTACCCGAATCCGAAGGGGAGGAGCGCGAGGCAAACGAAGAAGGGAGAGAGCGCGAAAGACGACTCCCAAGGGAAAGAGGGATGCGATGGTCAGACACTAGCGAGACTGCACCAAGGACATCAGAGTCAGCCGTACAATCTGACCGACATGAAGAAGTACCTCATGGTCAGAGGGGGGTGTAGTCACCTCCCTATGTAGACAGACTAAGGACATTGCCAGGCAGATGGCGATGCAGGAATATTACCCCTGCGATAGACAGGAGAACTGTGAGAGAAGCGAAAGAGGGCTGCGCATTCCAATTTATGCTACCTTAAAAGGGGGGAGTAAGACCACAATATATTCCATGGCCACACATGGATCGAGAAAACTTGAAAAACAAGCTTCCAATGCTGACATCGGGAGCCGGAAAATGGATACAAGAGTTAGAAAAAATGGCAGGGGGAAACACGCTAGCTATAGGAGACATTAAAGGTCTCCTGATCGCCATACTTGGTGAGAGAACAGACGATGTGTAGACACGGGCAGGGTACCCTGGTGTGACCACAATTAACACCGCGCATGACGGAGCACCATTTAACAATTGCAGAGCAGCAGTATGGAAAGCGCTATGAGTACTTTACCCAGATACTTCCGATATGGGAGCTATAATGACTCAAAAAATGAAGGAGTCAGAAGATCCGTTAATTTATATCCAGAATTTCCAAGACACGTGGGTGCTTGAAATGCATGAATCCTGGACGAAATCAATACTTGTGTTTTATCATATACTGTGCCAAGGGTTGCCAGAACCACTGCAGAAGCAGCTCAAGAAATTGGTAGGAGTTGAGGCTAAGCCTTAGGCTGAAATACAGCTGACTATTGCACATTACTGTAGACTATAAAAGAAAAGAATCGCAAAAAGGAGGCAACTCAAAAGGGTGAGGAAGCGAAGCTGGTGCAAAAGAAATTATCAAAGTATGCACTTGAGGGAGCCATGCTAACTAACACAGCTGAATAGAGCATGCAGCAGGGAGCTAATCTACAACAGAATAACCATGTTAACATAGGGTTTTACCCACGGGGAAGGGGATTTAGAGGAAGAGGATGGCAGAGCAATTAGGGGGGTTTCCAAAATAATCAAGGAGGCTTTCAAAATGTGCAAAATGGTAACCCAGATATGTTGAATGGACAAATCGTCCAACTAGCGCCAATTTGTTGGCTGTGCAGAATGACAGGGCATTTGGCACGGCAAATCCACCTGCAGCCTTACAACAGGGCCTTGCACAGAATCACACAGTGCAGCAACAAGCTCCAGGGGCACAACACGGGGCGTGTTGTGAAGTGCTTGCTTGTGAATGAGAGACCCTGTGATGTCATGTGGAAAGTTGATGTGTGAATGCTGTATGAGAGATCTACCTGAGGTCAGTTAAGCCTGGGTGATGGGACCCAGTGGTTATCCTTATATGTAGCTTAATGTAACTATCTAATTAAGTATATGTAAGAAACCCAAGACCCCTCAAGTTACATTATTACACTGGCGACGCGGATTACTGAAACAAAGAACCTGCGCAAAGAAGAAGACTGCTGAGGGGGGAGCAGCAGGGGAAGGCAAGGAGCCACTGCCCCCCAAAGAGAAGAAGTAAGTCCCAGGGGTGCACAGCGCAAGGGGCCTAGAAGTAAAAAAAGCCCTTGCGCAGGACCAGGGCACAAGTTAAGAGGAAGGGGCAGCTCAGCGCAGAAGCAAAGGGGTTGAGAAGTAAAGAGAAGTGTTGAAGCTTGAAATAGAAGCTGCAGCAAAGTGACTTCCCCACCTTCACTTCATTCCGCACTTCCGTTAAATCTCTCCTTCTCCATCCTCCTCCTTGAAACCCCTACCCACTTCTACTTCCCCCTTCTTTACTCTTTTCCCTGACTCTCTCCTCTCCCCTACTCCCCTCTTCTACCCTCCCTTTCCTCCTCCTGCCCTCCTCCTTCACTCCCCCCAACCTGTCCCATCTCCCTTTCCTCCCTCCCCATCAGTTAATTGCTCTTTTCACTGTTTAGTTGTTTGATTGATTCATATTGTAATGCTTCTACAGTTTTATAGTTCATGTCTTATGTATTATGTTGTTCCATGTACAGCGCTTTGGCGTAAGGTGCTTTATAAATCAATAAAATACAAATACGTTATTAAGCTACATTAATGCAAGAAGATATTGTATTCTTATGAGGATGCACATGATAGTGAGAATATGCATATGTGGTCTTCAAGTATTGGAGTTTAAAAGTTACTGATTGAAGCCTAACTTTTGAGGGTTTGCAGCTATAAATGGACTTTTATGTACTTTATAGAATATAGTCACTTAAGTGAGAAAGTTGGAGGTGCATGATGCATGCCTGGTGTTGCAAGAAAGAGAGCCTGAGTGGGCTAGAAGTAACTGTTTGAGGCATTTCAGGGTTATGTTGTCTAGTGCAACATGGACTTATAGAAGTTTAGAGGTATGCGCATAAAGCAAAAGTAGGCTGCATGAAGGCGGCATGGACTTTTAGAGATTCATAGATTTGCAGAATAATAAGATATTGAAATTCAAAATGTCCTATTTTAGAAGTGGGTCACCATTGTTGAAGGTTGGTATGAAGTTGTTATGATTTATAATAATTAAGCACTTTAAATAATATATGTCTCTCGGTAATTGTAAATAACACCCACCTCTATGCTGATCGGTAGTCTTGGAAGAGAAGAAGGAGAGTATCACCTAGATACCCCTCCTCCACCCAGCCAAAAGGCTAAGCAGAAGTGGAGTCTCCAGGGAAAACCCCAAAAGGGGAAAACCCTGCAATGGGCTGCTGGGGTGCGTGGATTCCTGCAGGCAGCTGTAGATGGTATACACGGGTGTCTTTTTAGTGTAGACTGGAATCCTCTCGTGAAGAATTCTAATAATAACAGAGTAAGTGAAAGTGATAAGTATGAGTATAAGGTAACTCAGGATATGTTGAAAGTCAGTGGGAAAGAAAGGGGTTTACCCTGACAAGACTAATCACTTCTAGATCTGTATTGTCCTATCCGATGGTAGATGCTGGACAAGAGCTTAATGGAGCATAGGAGAAATAATGATGTGACCTAAAGTACTTTGGTACTGCCGAAATGAGAAAAGGATGTTAAATAAGCAACGCGTTGTTCCATAGTCCGGGTAGCCGGGTATACATTTCCAGAGGTCGGGGGCGTGACTACTCGCGCGACATGGGAGGCGAAAAACACTGGCGTGTTGCTCGCGGTTCCTGGCTCCTCCATGTTACGAGTACCCAATCCGGGCAAAACCGCAGGCATTGGCACTCGGGAAAGTAAAACAACAGAACCCAGCTAGAGAGTTGTAACAGTATGCCCCCTCTTAAAGTCATTACCCCCTGGTTTATCGGGGTGCTTCTTGTGAAACAATCTGATAAGTCGTGGAGCGTGAACGCTGGATTCAGATTCCCAAGTTCGATCAGCTGGGGTGTATCCCTTCCAATCCACCAGGTATTGTAGTCTTCCACAATGAATGCGTGAATCACATAGCTCTGCGACCTCGTAATCTGCGTCGGTATGAAGCAGAACTGGTGGTGGGCGCGTGGAAACCACGGGATGGTATAGACTTCGTATATCTGGCTTTAGCTGAGAAACATGGAATACCGGGTGTATCCGTGCCCAGGTTTTGGGTAATTTGAGTTTAAATGCTGCTGCTCCTATAGCTGAGATCACCCGAAAAGGGCCCATGAATCTAGGAGAAAATTTGGAAGGTTTGAGATATCTGGGTAAAAATCAGGAGGATAACCAGACCCAATCTCCTGGTTGTATCTTAGGAGCTGTAGTTCGGAGACGGTCGGCCGTCTTCTTTGTTCTTTCCTGCGTAGTATTGAGCGCGAGAGATGCTGCGTATTGACCCCAACGTATCCTTTCAAAAGAGTTTTTACGTCGGGGCATCTGTCATCTGTAAGTCTTTTGTCTGGAAATGATACAGGGTGAAACCCATAGGAACAGAAAAAAGGAGAGGTCTTGATCGCTGAATGGTAAGCATTGTTATACGTGAATTCAGCGAGGGGTAGTAAACCAAACTAGTTGTCTTGTGCGGCTGAAATATAACTTCGTAGATATCCTTCTAGAGTCTGATTTAACCTCTCAGTCTGACCATTGGTTTGCGGATGGAAACTGGAACTTAAAGCCCGCGTGATTCCCAAAATCTGACAGACCTGTTTCCAATATCTTGATGTATACTGAGACCCTCTATCAGAGATTATAGTCTCTGGTAGACCATGAAGAGAAAAGATTCGGGAGATGAATGTTCGTGCCATTTGGGATGCTGAAGGAAGACTGGCTAGAGGTAAATAATGAGCCAGTTTGGTGAATGAATCGATGACTACCATAATCGTCGAGCATCCTTCAGAAAGAAGAAGATCTACAATAAAGTCTGTTGAAATAATCTGCCACGGTCGTGTAGGTAAAGGCATCCCGACTAGAGCCCCAAAGGGAGAATGTCTTGGGCTCTTATTTTGTAGACAGACTGGGCATGACTTGACGTATTTAAGAGCGTCACTCCTCATCGAAGGCCACCAGAAATGCCTTGGAGATCAATTCACTGGTATTAATATTTCCCCTATGCCCTGCAGACTTGGAGTCATGGCACATGCTTAGCACTTTTTTCTTTAAGGATTTAGTGGGCACGTAAACCTGTTGACCATGGAAGTAACACCCTTCCTTTTTAGACAAATGGCTTAATTCCTTCCCTTCTTGGTTAGCCCCTTCAGTGTGGAGGGACCTGAATGCTGTTCCAGAGGTTTGAGAAAATCAGTTGATTTGCAACTCTTTGCAACACTCATAATATTGCGGGGAAAGATTGGTTCTGGCTTTACTGAAAATTGAAGAGTGATCTCTTTACGTGATAAAGCATCAGCTTGTAGATTACTTTTTCCGGGTATAAAAGAAAATATGATTCTGAAGGGGGAGAAGAAATTAGCCCATCTTGCCCGTAGGCCGCTGCATGTCTGGGCGTATTGAAGAATCCTTACGTTTTGATGGTCAGTGCGGACCTCTACTGGATGCTGTGCTCCCAATATTAAATGCCTCCATTCTTCAAAGGCCTATTTGAGAGCCAATAACTCCTTCTCGAGGACCGTATAATTCAATTCACCCGGCGATAGAGTTTTAGATAGGTATGCGATAGGCCAGCTGAATTGAATGGCTATATATGGGCCTTTGAAGAATGGAGGCAAATATACCAGAAGTGTCATAGTGCAAATATATCAGAAGTGTGATAGTTGAAGTAAAGTGTAGGGATACCGTTCCCAATAGAGGAAGGTAGCGCCTTCCCTTTTTAGTGAAATGTGAAGTGAAGAGTAGGGATAGCGTCCCCAATGGAGGAGGGTAGTGCCTCCAATCAGCAGTGAAGTATAGGGATAGCGTTCCCAATATAAGAAGGTAGCGCCCCAATCCCAAGTGAAGTGTAGGGATTGCGTTCCCAATATAGGAAGGTAGCGCCTTCTATGAGAAGTGGAGTGTAGGCATAGTGTCCCTTTCAACCTGAAGTGAAGTGTAGGGATAGCGTCCCTTTCAACATGAAGTGAAGTGATGAGTAGGGATAGCGTCCCGCAGCAGAGTAGGGATAGCGTCCCGCGGCAGAGTAGGGATAATGTCCCGCAGCAGAGTAGGGATAATGTCCTGCAACAGAGTAGGGATAGCGTCCCGCAGAAGAATAGGGATAGCTTCCCGCAGCAGAGTAGGGATAGCGCCCCGCAGCAGAGTAGGGATAGCGTCCCGCAGCAGAGTAGGGATAGCGTCCCGCAGCAGAGTAGGATTAGCATCCCACAGCAGAGAAGGGATAGTGTCCCACATCAGAGTAGGGATACCGTCCTGCATCAGAGTAAGGGATAGCATCCCTCATCAGAGTAGGGGTAGCGTCCCAGACCGGTATTGTGATAGCGTCCCTGAGTAGAGTGGGGATAGCGTCCCTCATCAGAGGAGGGGTAGCGCCCCATACCAGTATAGGGATAGTGTCCTGCATCAGAGTAGGGCTAGCGTCCCTGAACAGCGTAGGGATAGCGTCCCTAAGCAGAGTAGGGATAGCATCCCGCAGCAATATGGGGATAGCGTCCCTGAGATATTTTCTTTAGAGCTGCATCTTGCTATAAAAAGATGCATGGTATGGATGTCCTTTATGAGTGCCCTGTATTGTGTTGTGTTTCCCAGGCCAGTGGTGGTTGTAAAAAGGAAAGGGATGTGTTGTGATGTGTTTGTTGGTGTAGTGTGGGAAAGGAAGGAGGTGTGTTGTGAAGTGCTTGTTGCTGAATGTTGTATTGTGCATCATTGGAAAGGAAGGAGGTGTGTTTTGAAGTGCTTGTAGGTGAATGTCGTGTTGTGCATCATTGGAAAGGAAGGAGATGTGTTGTGAAGTGCTTGCTTGTGAATGAGAGACCCTGTGATGTCATGTGGAAAGTTGATGTGTGAATGCTGTATGAGAGTTCTACCTGAGGTCAGTTAAGACTGGGTGATGGGACACAGTGGTTATCCTTATATGTAGCTTAATGTAACTATGCAATAAAGTATATGTAATAAGCCCAAGAAGACCCCTCAAGGTACATTATTACAGGGCGCAACCATAAAACATGAGGAATTTTTCACAAGGACAATCCCAACAGGCACCGTCGCACGTGTCACACACGATGAGCACAGGGCAGGTCCAGAACCCTGGAAGGGGAAGCAACACAGGGAATAGGGAAAACCTGCAAGTACACAATGGGCCAAACGTATATTTAAACTAGGGCAGCTCACTGGGAACCCTGATGTGCTCTATCCTATCAGTGACACCAGACCCTCATAGGGAACTTAGGGTGGATGTTGTTATAGGAGGTAAAGAATATTTCTTCCTAGTGGACATGGGGCCAACACGCTCGTGCATACGTGAAGGAAAAGTTTCCTTGTCCGGCGAGGCCATAGATACTCAGAGTTTTACAGGAGCTCACAGTCGAGTTCCCTTTACAGATGCACTCCCAGTCTCCATAGGAGAGTGTGACATGAATGTACCTTTATCATATTCACGTCAGACCCCAGTAAACATTTTGGGTCGAGACTTAATGACAATTTTGTTCACCGAGGAGGGCATAGTATGCTCCACTCTAGGAATGCACTGTTCAAATGTATGCAACATGATTAGAGCATACTCAGGACACATAGCCATGAGGGCCATACCATTGGAGCCAGACGTTTTCGCATATGGCATGCATGTGCTTATGGCAGGAATGCCAGGCCTTGCAGACAACAGAACCATGAGAACCCCTGATGAGTTCTTATTTAGACCACAGATACCTATGAATGAGGAGGAGGGACAAGTGTTTCCCTTGATGATACACACAGCAGCAGTGCGAGGGAAAGTAGCATTGGTTGATGGATACGATGACGAAGGCAGACAATGGTGCGTGATTATCGCCATCGAAGAAGGGTATCGAGTGACTGACGTCACCGATGACGATCTGTGAAGAACAATCAGACACGGAAGAGACAAGGGTGGAAGTGAGTCTCATTTTTTGGATAAAAATGTTCAAAAGAGAAGTGCCTCAGAGAATGATGTTGGCGCTGAAGCGTCCTGAATATTTTGATGAGGATATAGCTAAAGTGCCTGTCTCGGTGTGGACTACAGGACCCTATGACGTAGGCCTCTTGAAGGGGGTGGGAGAAGTGAAAATTAAATTAAAACCGGGAGCAATTTTACCGAGAGTCCGACAATATCCCATGTCCAGAGAGGAAGGTGAAGGGATTTTTAAGACAATTTCTGCTATGATGGACCAGGGCATCTTAGCGACGTTAGAGCCACCATGTAATACAGCGGTTTATCCGATCAAAAAATCAAAGGGAGGGTCTTGGCGTTTAATCCAGGATTTACGAGCAATAAATGATATTGTTGAAGCCGAGTTCCCTTTAGTCCCTAACCCATCTACAATTCTATGTAATTACCCGTCGAGGCAAAATATTTCACGGTGATTGACTTGAAAAATGCACCGTGACTCACAAGTTCTGATGTCATTCACGTGCAGACAAATGCGTCTGAAAAGTAAAAGGCTGCCACAGGGGTATTGTGAGTCTCCTTCTATTTTCAACAGAGTCCTGCAGATGGACTTAAGCAACATTGCATTAGAAAGTACCGCCTTGCAGTATGTGGATGACATCCTAATCTGCAGCACCACAGAAGAGCAATGCAGGCACGATTCTGTTCAGCTACTGACTATACTGGCTGAGAAAGGTTATAAGGTTGACAAGGAAAAGTTACAATATTGTCAACAGGAAGTGCTGTACATAGGCCAGCTGATCTCACATGAAGGAAAGAAGGTGACCCCAGAAAGGGCTGAAGCCTTATTGAACATGGCTAAGCCACACACAGTAAAGCAAATGCAGAGCTTTTTAGGCCTGTGCAACTATGTTAGGGCATGGGTTTTCGTCTACAGCTCTTATACTAAGCCTTTACTTCAGGCCCTGAAGAAGGTCCAAGTGACAAAATAAAAGATTGAATGGTCTGAGACAATGGAGAAAGAGTTTACTGAACTCAAGAGAGCGATTTGTACAGCTCCAGTTCTCGGAATTCCCAATTATGCAGTGGAATTTGACTTGTTTTCATACACAGGTGGCAGTGTTATGACGGCAGTGCTCGCTCAAAGAACCTCGCTGGGGTACAAGCCCTTAGCGTATTACAGTGGGAACCTGGACCCAGTAATGAAGGGCCACTTCCCATGCGAACAAAGTTTAGCTGCCGCAGCGTTCGCCATAGCAAAGGCGACAACCATTGTAATGGGGTGCTCCATGACGATATGCGTCGAGCACTCATTATTTGCCATTCTAGAGAAACCAAATGGCACATTGACATCTCAGAGAGCTTCTGCTTATGAAGTGATTATATCAAACCCATCGATCAAAATAGTCCGATGTAAGATAGTGAACCCAGCTATGTTTATAGCAGAGCCGGTCACTGAAGGAGAGCAATACATGACTGCACAAATTATGAAGAATTCTATGATAAAAACCCCAGGGTAAATGAAAATGCCTTGGCAGGAGGAGAGATCGTCTTTATTGACGGTTCTTCGAGGATCGACCAAAGTGACGGGCAAAGATACACAGGCGTCGCTGTGATGAAACACATAGCAAATGGAGAATTTCGAGTACTTGTTAGTGCACGAATACCATCTCATTACTCAGCACAGGCTGCAGAATTATTGGCGTTGATACTCGCCATTGAGAATCACGCAGACCAGGAAGTAACGGTGTATAGTGACTCTACCTATGTGACGTCAACAGTGCACACAGGTTTAGCACGCTGGAAAAGGAGGGGCTACCTCCGAGCAGAAGGCATGCCAGTGCAGCATGCAGCCCTATTGGACATGCTGATTAAAGCACTACAGCTCCCAGTGGGCATAGCAGTTGTGAAATGCGCTGCCCACACGAAGGGGACAGATTTGGTCTCATGTGGAAATCATGCAGCAGACACGGAAGCCAAGCGTATGGCATCCGAAAATAAGACAGTTATGGAAGTGGAAGTAGCATGCACCCATGAAAGGATGATGGAAGCACGAACCACATCGGAAGCCTATAACGATCTTGGGCAAACGCAACTAATGGAGCTTCAAGGGGAGGCACCAAAGGAAGAGAAAAACTTGTGGAAACGTCGAGGGTGTTCTTTAAACCCCTCTGACAGCTTGTGGTGACAAGACAAAACTGGTAAACCAGTAATGCCTGTAGCCCTACTTAAAATAGCATTGGAACAGTTGCATTACCCGACGCACATGACAAAAGAGAATCTAGCAACAACGTTTGCGGAAGACTGGTTCACACCAAATTTAGCTGAGCATGTTGCATTGTTTATGGTGAACTGCATAATATTCCAGCAATTCACCGCTGGGCACACATTAAAAGCAATGAGAGGAGTCATCCCAGGGCAAATGGGCCTTTTCAGCACTTGCATGTCGATTTCGTAGACATGATTCAAGTATGTAACGGGTACAGATACTTAATTGTCGTGGTGTGTCCATTCTCTAGATGGACAGAAGCAGGACCATGTGCAAACCCAAACTCTACCTGTGCGGCCACATTGTTAGTGAGGGAAGTGCTCCCCAGGTGGGGGGGGTGTGAAGTGATGAGATCAGATAATGGGGCTCATTTTGTAAATGCAGTCTTTGAACAGATTAGCTTGCTGCTTGGTATAAAGCACACATTCTCGTTGGTGTATCATCCAGAAGGTAATGGGATCTGTGAGAGGCTCAACGGCTTGTTAAAGGATCGCCAAGTTGAAGCTTACTCTAAAGAGGGGATGGTTGCACTGCCTTCCACTGGCACTGTATGCTCTTTGGAACCGACCTGGCTCCGACAATCATCTTACGCCACACGAGATAGTCACAAGAAGAAGAATGAGAACTCCCCTCACACCCCAGGATAGAGCTAGATGTGACGCCCAGTCGACAGGAGAGGTCCTGGGATCTGAAATGCAAAATGATCTGACCTGCATGACATCTTGCCTTACTGTAATTTCAGACCAGCTGCAGCGATGACGAACAGGGTGCAAGGGAGCGCAGGACACAGAAAGAGACACTACACCAGACTCAGTTCAAGGTCTACATGTTCCACTCGTCTTCCATGGAGACACCGTCTTGGTGAGGAACCACATGAGGAAAGTGGGACGAGCCAAGGTTCAACGGACCATTTGCAGTTGAAGATGTCACTCCATCCGCAGTCAAGCTACAAGGAAGAAGAGCTTGCATCTTCCTGGGTGATATCAAGCCATACATTGGAGGAACTCCCCTGCCTGCACCCCACCACAAAGAAACTACAGATAACGGGGAAGAACCACAGCACGTGCAGATGAGATCCATGGCGAGGAAGAAGGATGCATGACCAGCAAAGTAAAGACAAAGAACTTTTGCAAGTTGTGGCTTAACCTGGACACATACTCTAAGCAATAAAAAAGGGATAAGGACATAAAAAATAGACACTCTGTGCATCGTAGTTGCAGGGTGAAGAAGAGAATTGCGCGTATAAGCCACAACATGTTTTGTTGACTTGAACTTTTGAATGGAGACACTTTCAAGCCGTGAGGAGAAAAGGACTATGACAAACACTGATCAAGGATACGTATATCGGAAGCTGATACAGCATTCCGATTCATCCAAGACCGAGACTTTGTTTGGAAGCACTTATGGTGTCCCCCAATAGAGACATCACAAAGGACGTGGTTATATACTTCAACCTAGTGTTAAGATCTTACCAGTCACTGGTAGGGAGGCTCACCAGTGTCACAGACTTTCTCCAAGATCCTGAAAATGAAAAAATAATAAGACAGCAGCTTACTGTCATTGCTGAACAATTTCTCATACTCCCTGAGTACAGTGAGAAGGAAAGAAATGCTTCCACCACAGGCGGAAATAGATGAACTCATCAATACACTTTTCTTTCGCATAATCGAAGACTGTCCATCTCTTGTTGGAAAAACAACTGATACATTGGCCTTTCCTTCGAGATCCAGCAAACACTTAACATTTGAGCCATTTGTTAAATAAGATCAGTATTTTGGTCGCACTCCACGCAACAGGACAGTGCAAACATTGTTTACATCAAGGAAAGAACGTGTAATCCTGAATCTTAACAAAGACAGGACAAATGTCCCTGTCACCAGAAGACAGCAGATTAGCACACAATGTCCTTTTTCGCCTAGTTACTGACTTTCCGGAATTGGTGGGGAGGCCTGTCGAGGTTGACGGCCTCACCTTCATCAGAGATCCAGCCAATATCGCACAAATGGGAATGCTCCTGCATGGAATAATAATCCAAGTACAACTTTCCAACCATCAGAGAGAGTGTCTGAGGAGATTCTAAAGAAACGTTTGCCGAGGGACAGATCGAGGGAGCAGAGGTAAGACACTTATTTGTTATATTTGCTGTCATTTGTCCCTATTTCTTCATACTGTCCTCAGGACTGAAGCAGATTCAAGGAGTGGACTGGGAACTCACGCACTTTGAACATGCGCAGTAAAGGTGACTCATCGAAGTATTATTGTAATCTATTTTTCCCGTAGTTTAGCAAAGAAACTTTATCCTGTATTAAGAGACAATCGTCAATTGCAAGAGGGGGGACACTTGTGAAGCACTTGACACTTTTGACACAAAAATCGGAGAACGATATTGAGTGGGGGAACAATAACATTGACATTTGGCGAATGATCGAGATGGGGGCCCAAAGCAGTAACCTGGTCCTCCCACAAGCAGAGAGACACCCACGCTTCTCTGGAAGAAAATGCTGTCGCCTTACATATCGAACAATAATGTATTTATGCATTGTATTTATCATTATTCTACTGTCATTAACGGTCAGAACTGCATTTTTTATTGGTGCACGGAGCGTTCCAATTTCAGTGCACCCACCTGATGATGCACGCATGAAACCCACAAAAGCACCCAGACCTTATATAGTTATTCCAGTCCCTAGGAAATCTGAGGGTAAAGTAAATGAACTTGAAAAGTTGGAAGCTCAGGAATAAGTCTGAGTACAGAAGGGAGCTGGTTCTATAGGGTAGGTGCTATGAAATCAAAGGAACGACTGACACAGCGTACCAGTTTAAAGCGTGGAATCTGTAGCTGTGCTTTATGAGATGATTGCAGTGACCTGCCTGGTTTATAAAAAGTAATGCGACCCTTGACATGTTGAGGAGCACTGTCATATACACATTTATGGGTAATAGTAAGCACTTTGTTTTATTCTGTCTGAAATCGATACACAGTGTAATTTTCTCAGGGTAGGTGAGATATGTTGGTGACGCGACACGCCAGTGACCAGCCTGTCAGCAGTAGTCTGAAGCCAGCAAGCAATGCATTATCATAGTCAATTTTGGGATTGACAATTGCCCTAGCAATAGTAGCTCTATGGTGTGAGGGGTCAGAAATGAGGGACGGGCACAAGGTAGTTGTTTTCTTAAGTAAAGACAGTTTTATCAAATATAAATGGGTTGGAAAAACGCCTCTCTAACCCTATTCTAAAGAGGAAGTTCCCTACCTAGAAACCACTACTAAGGATCTGTCTGTGTCAGGATGTCAGTAACTGAAAAGCCGCCCTTGTGCCCAAAACAACCTATCCTGAACCTCACACTTATAAACAAACAACGAAAGGTCCAAGCTAATGTCTTTGGGCCTCATCACGAGTTAGGCGGTAACGCTGGCGGTATTACTGCCGGCGGTATTAGCCCTACCGCCAAACCCCCCGGCGCTATTAGCGCCGGATCATGGGTTTGACGGTAATGGAATTCCCCATTCCCCACTGAGCCCATTCAGGAATGCCCCATTCCACATTGGGCTCAATGGGGAATTTTCACGCTCTTACCACCGGTGGATTGCCCACCGGCGGTAATAGCGTGAATTTTCTGCGGATTTCCCCCCAGCTCAGAGCTGGGGAGAAATCCGCCGAAGCCCTGATTTAGCGGACCCTTAAATTCGGCGGTAATAGCGCGACCGCCGGATTTAAGGGTTAACGCCAAACTCGTGATAAGGCCCTTTAACTTGATGTTAGAAAAAGTGTTCAAAACCAAAAGTGTATGAATGACTTTAACAAAAACGTGAGGGACCTTAGGACCCAGAAGATTGTGCCATTCCCCCAGAATCTTAAACAGGATGCCAAAATTTCTCTTTAGCTAACAGTTCCTTGGTTTCTTTAATGGACTCATAAAGTTCTTGTTCAACTAAAAAGTTCAGTCCAAGCAAATAGTTCTGCAACAATCCTTTTGTAAACATTCTTGTATCCCTGCGGGTTTTCTGGTATTCTCCTTTGCCAGGAATCTTTGTACAGTTTTCTGCTGCCTGGTGTACTCGCTTGCCTAGACATCTCTTTAGGATTCTTAGATTTCCTGGTGTACTCTCCTGCCAGGACTTCACAGTTCCTTGATATGCCACAATAGCACATACCAGGTGATGCTTGGTATGTCTGTGCTGAATCTTCTTCTCCGCATAGGCATCTCATGCATCTGCATTTGATTGGGTTTGCCTTTATACTTTGTCTTGTCTGTATTCAAACATTCTTCTCATTGAATTCTGCCTTCATACTTTGACCTGACTGCATTCAAACAAACTTTGCCTTTGTATATTTTCTGAATTAGCACTCTTGTGCTATTCAATCACTCGTTGCCGCGGTTGCCGGAACACTGCAGTGTCCCCAGCTGCTTTGGGTAGACTCACCAGTCTTTTCCAGCATTTCTGACATTGCTCACACCTTTGTATTATGCCTTCTTCTGCCTTTCAGTTTGAAGTGTGTGGGCGCTTCTCCGGTATTCAGTGCACCTTCGCTGTCACCTGCCAGCTTTCACTCACGGGCCGGGGTGAAGACTGGTGTCCCGTTGAGCAGCCCGAACTCCAGGAGCTTCTGCACTGCTCCAAGCTTCTGCACAGCGTTCCTCTCTCGCATGCAACGTCCTTCTCCCTGTCCATGTGGCCTTCTCTGCTTTGCCAGATCTCTCAGTGAGCCTCGCATTCACAAGCCATTGCATGGATAACAGCTCCTTCTGCACTGTTTGATGCACCTCTCTTCCAAAATATGGTTGCCCATTTTCAATGTCCCGGTCATTACAGGTATGGAAAAACAAGTAGTATGCATGCTGCACTTCGCACTCCTGTCACGTTGCACAAACTCCCTTATCCTCCTCGTCTCAGTACTTGAGTTGTTATGGGAGTTGAAGTCCATCATTTTCTTTGGGCTTTTAACTATTAGGTGTTTTTTCTCATGAATTTCATAACAGGGCACTTCAAGATTAGAGATCATGGTTATCTGTGGACTCTTTATTCATAAATGGGTTTTCCCCTGGACTTTACATAATGGCACATCAAGAACCAAAGGTGTTTTATGTGAGTTGTGAGTAGAAAGTGGGTGCCTGACAAGAATGAGGTAGAGAAAATGTTGCTTGACTTCCTCTGTAGGGGGTAATTGTTATCTACTAATAGGCTTAAGGTCTTTAGGTCCAGAGGGTCTTTCTCATGGGAAAGGGGGGAACACTGTGAATCCTCCAATGAAGTCATAACACCACCCCGGTAGTTGTCTCCTCCCATGTGATCCTCTCTCATATAATCGCCCCCAGGGTCAGGATCAGATAGCCGCTGCCATCCCCTGGCCAAATAGGAGGAGGTTCCCACTGGGGAATCCATGATGAATCCATTTCATTCATGACAATGCAACAAAGGACTTAATTGTCTTAAAAGTCGGATATAATAACTACAAGAAGTAATGGTGGCGTTTATATGTCCCACCATAGAAATTGTGGTGTCAAGGGTGACTCCAAGGGATTCAGCTTTGTGCAAGGTCTTGATAGAAAAATTATAAACAGTGAAAGAATCGTACCTTTCCCCAAACGCTCTTGCCATGGTGCCAGATACAAGTAAAAGTAATTAGTTTTTCCACTATTGAGACACATGCCATTAGCATTCATCCACATCTGTACCTTCGAAAAGATCTGGTTTAGTGCTGCAGGGTCAATTTGATAGTTGCCTGGCAATCCCAATAAAATCTGAGTGGCATCTGCATAATTCTCAAAAGCTACATCATGATCCAAAAGAAGATGTTTTAAAAGGGAGCAGATGCAGATGCTTTAGGAAATGCTGTTATTGCATGAGTGGTTTTGGATCCAATGAAGCTGTCTCTCTGTTAAGGAACCATGGCATTAATGAGTCAATTTAGTCCACAGTTGCAGCAGATGCGGAATACCGCTGGGGATCAGTGGAGCAGCGGGCGTGAACATAAGAGAAACCTGTTGGCCACCATCTGTCAGGCACAGTTTATCAGCAATGTATTACAGGTGGAAGATAGGACACACATGTTTGTCTTTAAATAGTTCCTCAGATCGGGAGTGAGAGTTCTGGGCATGCTTCCAAGATGGAAGCCTGTAGAGTGCACTCCCAATGCATGATGCACCTGTGCCCAGACTTAATTCAATCAGAACTGTATAATTAACCTTAGATCTGCACACTTAATTATATTTTTTCCAGAACATTAATTGTCTTTCTAGTTAGTGATGTCTCACTTCAGAAACTACAGTAGGCCTTCAACCTTCCAGAGCTAGCTGCAACACTGTTTTAATTCTTGTAACAGCAATGAAAGCTGTACTTGCAGCAGTGGCACCCTATTGTCCCCACTCAATAAACTGTGATGATGCAGATGAATACATCCGCGCAACCTTCTGTCCGACCCTGCCCCAGTACCGCAAAGGGGAGAACCGTTACAAACTGAGACAGCCATACCACTCCATAAGTCTAGAGGTGGTTGGTAATATGAGCTAAACTGAGTGCCATGAAACAATATGCTTAACCAAAGTGAACATACCTGCAATCTACCATAAAGAATTAGTTTGATTGAGTAACACAAGTAAGGACGAAAAGTCATTGGTAGAGTGCACAAATAGTGTGTGGTATAAATCCTGCAACCTAGTAGAAAGGGACAGGGGGTTCCTGTGTTCCAGGAAAGGGACTCACTACACAGATAGGGCAGTTGGTTTAAAGGAAGATAAGTTGCTGAATACGTGGCAGGGACATCTTTGTATGGGAGACTTACAAGATGAATAGACGCGGCTATAGGTCACCAATATGGAAACAGGAAGACAGAAGTGCAGCCATTTTCATAAGGCAGAGCCTGCAGCAGGTCTCAGAATTAGCAAGACCTCAGAACTCAAGATGCTGAATTTACAAGAACAAATGTATTCTAGAAATTCGTACAGAGCCCAGAAAGTAGCTCACAGCCAGAGCCAAAGTTAGGAACAAGGAAGGGAGTAATAAATGGATAGGAACGCAGGCACGAGATAACGGTTCCCAGGACGGGAAGCGGTAGACTCCAAAGTTAATACATTTTAATAAAATCACAAACAACCATTGATGTCCAGGTGCATGAAATCAGTAAGCCAAAAGACTTTATAGAAAGTAACTAAATAGTGTCCAAGTGGCCACGAAGAACACAAAATGCACATTAGAATTAGCTAAAACCTCAATAAATAGAAGGAAATCCACACTCGAACACGGTACCCTAACACGTGATACAGATATGGAAAACACTAGCTATTCATTACGAGACAAACATAGATAAAACGCTTGCAGAACTTCCTCAGCACACACACAGACACCAGATGGCACACAAGACTGAGTACAAAGGACAGGGAAGGCCTCATCACCTCAGGATGATTAGGAGTATTCTTTAATTGGAAGTATGGCAGACCACAGAATTCTCTTCCCCCACTTAGTTCTCGCTCATATCCTGATGTCTTGTCAAGGTGTAAAAGGTTAGTAAGCTAGATGCCAACCAATGAGAAGACCCCTTCCACACCGGTTCTACGTCATTTCATCGACAGATTATCTTTCGATGAGTTTTTTGACAAATATTTTTCTATTAAAAAACTCATCGAATTTGATTTATTTTTATTTTTGAGGGGTTCCCTTTAAGTCCCCCATCCCATATTGTTTTTTTCTCTATTAGTGATCCCCACACCCTTGTATGCACTTTCCCACCCCCCTATATATTTCAATGGGCCTCATTACGAGTCCGGCGGTAACCGCAGCGGTAAAACCGCCTGGTTACCGCCAGACTCGTCTTACCATTCCGCCTCTGTGATTCCCGGAATTACCGGGGCATTACAACCCTGGTTTTCCGGGAATCACGGAGGCGGAATGGTGTTAATCCCCATTCCCATTGAGTCCTCTGGGACTCGATGGGAATGGGGATCATGGAAACACCGGCAGCATCTCGTAATGCTGCCGGTGTTTCCTCGTCCGCCTGCAGGTGGGCGGTGTTAAACCCACCAGGTCAGACCTGGCGGGAATATCACCTCCCGCCTGCAGGAGTCAGGATCAGGCGGTCCGGAAACAACAGTGGCAGTGGGTTTACCGCCACCATTATTTCCGGACCGCCTGAGTTATAATGAGGCCCAATGTGTTTTTGTTGAACAATTTTCATAAAAAACCCATCGAAAAAAAGTATGTCGATGAAAGGACGTTGTACCGCCACACTGCCCATGATAGATAATGTTGGCCAATTAGATGTCCCTACAATGATGTATTAGAAATAGTATCAGTAGTGGGATGGGTCCAGGCAGCGCCATCAGATATAGGTATCAATCAATAGTGAAACTAACCCCTGTGCATCCTATATGTAGTTCGAGCCATTGACCAACCACACTTCCCCACAGGTTTTGTAAATTTATAGTGTCATGTGATGTCATTGCTGACGTAGTTTCATTACAAAACCTGCTTGCAATCGTTGAAAATGTGAGAGCTATGAGAATGGAATGCTTGTATGATATCCCGGCTAGGATTCATTGTTTGAATAAAGCTGGCTTTTGATATGCACCTGAGTCCTCCATTATTGAGTATTATTATGACAAATTGTATGATCCTGGGCGGACTTTTACACTTGGTAGAGCAGAGGATGGTTCTCTAATTGTTTCCGGGCAATCAATGGGCTCCTCGCCGCATCCCCTCAGTCAGTAAGGGTGGTCTGTGTAGAGCGGAGATAGCGCACACTTGAGAAGAGAGGTCGGCAAGTACCCACAATGCAGGTACCCTGCTGGGCAAGGAGGGGAGGAGGAAGCTAGAGGGGACTCAACGCAGAAGACCCTCTGAGGATTTTTGGATGGGAGTATGAAGGGTGTACGCCAAAACTGCAAAGTTGGGGGTTTTGTGTGTTATTGATTTATGAGAATAAAGATAAAGAGACGAACTGCCCAATATACGGGAAGACAGCTGTATTTTGATTTGTGTTCATGTTTGCTAGTGCCAGCCTAGTGTTGTGGGGTAATGTAGAATAAGTAGAGGTGTTCTTTTGTGTTGGTAGAAATGAAATGATGTTGTGGACCAGAAAAAGGGTGCTGCTCGAGAGAACAATTGTGTGTTATAAGGTACTTGATCTCAGAGAGGATACGGAGGATAACACAGGGGCCACGAGCTGGTCTTGGAAGCAAGACCACGCAGAGCAACAGAGGTGTGAATCCCAGATCCGTGCTTAGAAACCAACCACAGGTATTAAGTGTGTTATAAAAAAACACATAAATAAAAGAGAGACACAGGTGTGGTAACATTGGGGGAGCCATTGTGGGGAGGGGTTTGAAAAGGAGTGAAGAGAGGTGATCGAGGGGTGAAGGAGTGTTCATTGATAATTGGTAAATAGTGTTTTATATTGTTAGCATGGCAGTTACTCCCATTGTTCATTTGTGTAAAGCACTTTCCAGATATAAAAACAAACTCCTTAAGTTCCATTTTCAGTGGGTCAAAGATACGGCTGGCAAGATGTTTATGCCATGGCCTCAAGATGGCACTCAATCAAAAACAGCGCTGTAACACATGTGCACATATTTACATGTCACACACAAAGGAAAATAATTACAGAACAGATTGAGTATACTGGAGCTGTGGAAAATGTTCAAAGAAGAAGAGGAGGAGCACAGTAAAAAAGAATACAGGCTTAAATAACACAATGGAAATGGCGAAAAACCCATAGCTCCTCCCCCTCCTCTTCCGCAAACAAGTGACCCATCTGGATTGTATAGGGATTGTATCCCTTAAAGGCAGCAGCAGGGTATTCCAACCCCATACAAAAAAGGTAGCAGGCGCCCCTCTCTCCAACCCCATACACGTGTTTCAGCCTTGTTGGACGTCATCAGTGAGGTGAAGCTGAGCCTCTCTAAGCACAGTGAGCAGGGAGTCCACGTCTGGTTGCCCCCAGGTAACCTAGGGTGACCAACCCCAAGTTCCTTTCAAAAATACAAAAAAGGTAGCAGGCGCCCCTCTCTTGAAAGAACAAGGCATGGTAACCTGTTCAGTGGTTATAAACCACATTGAGAGTTCGCAGCCATTGCTTTTTGCTCACTGTACCTTCACAGATGGGAAATAACCATTTGCATATCAGTCTTTGTCCCGCCCACAAGGACAGTCCAGCACCGAAATGCTATGGCAATTCTTCTCTGAACAAGAGTACCATCAGCAACCCCATACACGTGTTTCAGCCTTGTTGGACGTCATCAGTGAGGTGAAGCTGAGCCTCTCTAAGCACAGTGAGCAGGGAGTCCACGTCTGGTTGCCCCCAGGTAACCTAGGGTGACCAACCCCAAGTTCCTTTCAAAAATACAAAAAAGGTAGCAGGCGCCCTTCTCTCGAAAGAACAAGGCATGATAACCTGTTCAGTGGTTATTAACCACATTGAGAGTTCGCAGACATTGCTTTTTGCTCACTGTACCTTCACAGATGGGAAATATCCATTTGCATATCAGTCTTTGTCCCGCCCACAAGGGCAGTCCAGCACCAAAATTGCCATAGCATTTTGGTGCTGGACTGCCCATGTGGGCGGGACAAAAACTGATATGCAAATGGATATTTCCCATCTGTGAAAGGTACAGTGAGCAAAAAGCTTGTGCTGCAAACTCTCACCCCAGAACAGGTTATCATGCCTTGTTCTTTCTGGAGAGGAGTGCCTGCTACCTTGTTTTGATATATTTTCAAGGAACTTGGGGTTGGTCACTCTAAGTTTCCTGGGGCAACCAGACGTGGACTCCTTGCTCACTGTGCTTAGTGAGGCACAGCTTCACCTCACTGATGTTGCCCAACAAGGCTGAAACACGTGTATGGGGTTGCTGGTGGTACTCTTGTTCAGAGAGGAATTGCCATAGCATTTCGGTGCTGGACTGCCCATGTGGGCGGGACAAAAACTGATATGCAAAAGGATATTTCCCATCTGTGAAAGGTACAGTGAGCAAAAAGCATGTGCTGCAAACTGTCACCTCAGAACAGGTTATCATGCCTTGTTCTTTCTGGAGAGGAGCGCCTGCTACCTTTTTTTGAAATATTTTCAAGGAACTTGGGGTTGGTCACTCTAAGTTACCTGGGGCAACCAGACGTGGACTCCCTGCTCACTGTGCTTAGAGAGACACAGCTTCACCTCACTGATGATGCCCAACAAGGCTGAAACGTGTGTATGGGGTTGCTGGTGGTACTCTTGTTCAGAGAGGAATTGCCATAGCATTTCGGTGCTGGACTGCCCATGTGGGCGGGACAAAAACTGATATGCAAATGGGTATTTCCCATCTGTGAAAGGTACAGTGAGCAAAAAGCATGTGCTGCAAACTCTCACCTCAGAACAGGTTATCATGCCTTGTTCTTTCTGGAGAGGAGCGCCTGCTACCTTTTTTTGAAATATTCCAACCCCATATATGTGCCCCAGCATATAGTGATGAAGACAGTATAAGAAGCGAGAGGGTGAGCAGGCAAAGGCCAGCACTATTACAGAAAGAATCTGACGTTCGGCATAGGGTGCAAGTGAAGTTAACAGAAGCAGATGAGGAGCATCAGAGAGCAAAAGGCATGCAGGGTGAAAAGGATGAGACAGAGATTGTATCAGATAAATGTATAGGAGGGCAGATATTATTGAAGCTCGGTGGAACGGGTATTGATTAAGGTAAAGAGAATGCCAGGGAAGGTATAGATAGACAGGAGGCAGACAAGGGGAAGTGGTCAGAGGAAGAGAGAGAATAGGCCAAACAAAGAGAAGAGGAGGAAAGAGAGTAGATGAGAGGAAGACAAGGAAAGAGACAGGAAGAGAGGGAAACCGTGAGGAAAAGAGATGAAGTAAAAACAAGAGAAAGGTGACGAAATGAAGAGAGGGAAAAGCAGAGGAGTTTAGAAAGAAGCCACAAGGAAGTTGATGACATCCTCAGTAGGCACACATTATTAGACAAGGGAGAAGATGACATTATGAGAAGGAATAGTGACAGCCTAGGCAGGAATAGAAGGGATGGCACAAGTATAAGACAGAGTTGGGGAAGGTATTCACAAGAGGAAGACAGGGATGTATTGGAAGACGTAATGATTGGGACATTTGGGATAGATCCCCTTAGAAGAGTAGAGTTTGAAGACAGAGCGGATGAAGAAGAAGAATAAGAAGAAACACCATCGGAAGAGGAAGGTGATGAAGAGAGTGGGGAAGAAGAAGGGACATGAGCCCCGTCCATGGGCACGTGTGTAGGGAGCGAGGTAGCTTGGTTCAGTTTAGAGGAACCAGCGATAAGGCCAGAGCTTATTAAATACCCATTGCTCCCGGGGATGAATTTGAGAAGCCCAGAACGAAAACACCATATGTAAACAGGCTAAGAGATTTACCAGGACTCAAAAAAGTTTGCATGATGGATGTGCCAAAAAGACAAAGGGCCTCATTAGGAGTTTGGAGGTAACCATGGCGCTAATAGCCATGGCTGCCTCCAAATCCTTACCGACTCTGCCCTAGTGAATGGAGCTATTACCGCCTCATTCCAAGGTTGGCCGGGCGGGAATTCCCAATTCACCAGGGCCCTTCCCCATTTCCTATTGAGCCCCCATAGGGCTCAATGGGAATGGGGAAGGCGCTAATAACGGTACCGCAAATTGCGGTACCGTTATTAGCTCCAAAGTCCCTTTGCGGGCCCCATCCTTAACGCATGGTAAAACCAGGTGTTAAGGGAGGACCCGCAAAGGGAACTCGTAGTAGGGCGGTAATCCCTTACCGCCCACCTCATAATGAGGCCCAAAGGGTGCAACTGCACCTGCACACAGAACAGGGCTGACACAATTCCTATTGTTGCAGAAAGGTAAATGACTGGCACAATATATACCTTGGCCACAGACAGATTAAAATAATTTGATTTATAAACTACTGTCACTCACAGCAGGGGCAGGAAAGTGTATTTTTGAGTTCAAGAGAAACTGCTGGTATGACATTAGCAGTAGGAGATATGTAAAGCTTGTTTGCTGCCATATTGGGAGAACAATCAGACAACATTTAGAAACGGGTAGGGTATCCTGGGGTGACAGCACAGAATACCAGACATGACGGTGCACCTTCAAACAGTCGTCCAGCAGATGTTTCAAGGGCTCTTAGAATACAATTTCCAGACCCATTAGATATGAGCGTGATAATGACGCCAAAGATGGGACCAGTTGCAGACCCCACTGCCTACATACAAGACATTCAGGAGAAATGGCATTTAGAAATGAAGTAAGCTTTGGACAAAAAAAAACATTGTATGTCAGGGTCTCTCCGAAGAGGTACAGAGACAATTAAAGAGAATTGTGGGGATTGAGGCAAATCCATGGCCTGAGATACAATTGAGTATTGGCCATCATTGAAAACTAAAAAAAGAGAAGGACATAAAGAAGTTTGAGAAAAGAATGTTAGAGGAAGCGAAGTTGGTCCAAAAGAAATAATCAAAATTGGCAGTAGAAGGAGACGTATTAACACATTTTGGGGAGAACCACAATGTGCAGGAAGCATAGCAGATGTAGCCAGGGTCAAATGGAAACTTTGCAATAAGAGGGGACTATAATTATTACCCTCAGGGAGAGGGTTCACACCCAGAGGTAGGGTTTATATTTCAAGCAACACAGGTAGGAGGGTTTAATGGAAGGAAGACACAATTTGGAGGACCTCCTGCACAGTGCTGGACATGCATGAAACTGGGACACATATCACAACATGTTTATAGAAGCAGGGGAGGCATGCAACAAAACTGGCAACAATTCAGTCCAAGAGAGGAGTCAGCATACCTACCAAAGTATAGCTATGCACCACCACAACCACAAATGCAACAATCACAGCAGGTGGCACGATCTCAGATACAGCAAACACAAGTACAGCTGCAAGTGTCCCAGAATGCCATAGTACATTGGGATGTAATTGTATTGCCGCAGGCATCAGCAGCCCCCAGAGTACAGGGTGTGAAAGTAGTGGGAGGGAATCCCTTCACTGGAACAGGACTGAACATGTATCCAAAATAGGACAGCACACAGAGTGACTTGATGTGTCCCATTCTATCAATTACTCCAGACCCACAAGAGGAACCAAAGGTCAGGGTGACTATAGGGGACAAGACTTTCCTTCTTGGTTGATACAGGGGCGACGAGATCCTGTGTTAGAGAAGGAAAGTTCAGAATGTCAGGAATATCAATGGATGCACAAGGATTCCCTGGGCTATGACAACAGTTCCTTTTACGGACAACTTGCCCATAACCATAGGAGAGCACGTGATGGCTATGCCAGTGTTATACTCTTGAAAGACACAAGTCAACATATTGGGGAGAGACCTGATGAGCAAATAAAACATGACAATTTCTTTCAGTGAGGGGGGGGATACTTGGTTCCACACTAGGCATTCATTATGTGAATGCTCGAGAGTTCATCAGAGCATTCGATGGTCAGAAAGCATAGAGATGGGTGCCACTAAACCCAAAGGTATTCCTTTATGGAGCACCAATATTATTGGCATGGCTTCCACGACTACAGGACAAATTGTTGAGATTATCCACAGAATTTCTGTTATTCCCAAACAAATCCTACCATGGCCTAGCCCCGCATGGGCAACCATGTATCAGTCTTAGGCAAACCTAGACAATCTCCTAGGGGGGTGTGGATCACTATGCCCCCCCTGCTTTCATATCTCAGGGCCTATGTGCACTGTGTTATTCCAAGATTACTCCTAACAACATACTCCTATCTTACTCCAAAGAACACATTAACATAAGATACAAAGAAAACACATGAATCGATTCAAACAATAGAAACACTTTTATTCATACATAACAATGCATGATGCAAACACTACTAAAACTATGCAAATCGCAAATTTGCACCTATTATGCTTCTGGTGCAAATCTACCATGCAATAACTATAAGCCTTACAAGCTTCTAATGCAATCTATCTAATTGCCACACCATTCCTCTCCATTCCACACCATACTTCACTCTCTATCTCTAAGACAATCCCTGTCTGATTTCCCCTTCTCCAAAGTGAGTGTCTGCCCTAATCAATCAGTTCAGGCCATAAACCATACTTCCCATTTGAGCTTCCCATCATCTCATCTCGAATGTGTCCCATCTCTCCCCTCTCCAAAACTTTGCCAAGGCTGGTCACTCGAACTGCCTCAAGCCTCTGCCAAGCTCTCGATCTCTGCCAAGCTTCCTGTCTCAAAGTCAAAAGCGTCTCTCTTATGCCACCGCCAAACATCTTGCTCCCAACTTAGAGTCAGCTCCCTTGATCTTAGAACTGCATCTCTAACAACATCCCATAGAGCAGACCAGCAGAGCAGCAACTACTTCAAATCTCCATCTCCAACAACTAGAAACTCCCTCAAGCCTCACCACTCATTATACTGTTCAATGACGTACACATACCATGGTTACATTAAGCATTCCTTTGTTTCTCTGTGTGTCAGCATTCTATATTTGAGCCGTGCGTAAATGTCTGTGTTGCATGTACTTTCACTTCGTGTTCTGGTCAATCACTGCGTGTTCTATCCTCGTGACATTTGTCATCATATCTACTAGCATATCTCCTTCTGTCTGCAAAGCATCCTACCATCTATTTCACCATTCACTCTCCATGAAATCCCGTTCTCCTCAGAGAACAGGCCATCTCTCCTCTCCATGCAAAAGCACTCCCTGCTGCTCATGGCGCTGCCCCCACCTTTTCTCTCTCTTCGAAATACACAGCCAGCCATGCTGATAAGCCTCCTTCGCCTTCCCCACTCGAACAAGGTTCATGTTACCTGTGCCTGCCAAGCAAATGTTTACGAATACTTGTACACTAAATCATAACAATCTCTGCCCTCCGCGGCGCAAACATCTTCTGTGTGTCCCCATTCAGTGGAATGGCTTTATAATGCCATAGGCCTCATGCTTTCTCTATTCTCGAATGTAGTGCCTATAAGCTTACATTCATACCAAGCACTATACTTAAAGCTCAATGCATATTCTAAGTGCACACTCAATGCTTGCATAATACATAACAACATATCTACATGTGTCTCTACAAATATACCAGGCCTCATTCTATAAGCAAATTGCAAATGGCTACATATATATGACAGTATAATGTGGATGGTCTAATGATGTCACCACTTCAATAATAATCATAACTAAACAGGATGCAATGATGGAACGATGGGTAATGATTCCATAACAATGAGTCCAATTATTCCATAATGATAACAACCCAGGCTTCTCCATACTATCAGGTTTCAATTTCTGTTTAGGCCATAGATACCCACGGATGTGGAAGAAGGGCAAATAATTGCAATTGAATTAGAATTAGCAATAATAAGAGAGGACAGAGTGCTATTATACAGAGTTGGTGGTACAGGAGTGATCTGGCGCACTGTAGTAGCACTTGCCTCAATGCACAGATTAACAGACTTGACTGATGAAAACCCATTTGAAGATGGCGACTCAGATGATGGGGTGATTTTTTATATTTGTATTATATATTATTTGCAAATAGAGTACAGAGAGGTCCCCCAATTAATATTATCGATGTCAAAGGTACCATCAATTATGGAGGAAGATTTAGCGAAGGTTCGGAGGGCGTTGTGGACCAACAGTCTATATGACGTGGGCATATTAAAAGGAATAGGAGCAGTACAAATAAAACTGAAGAAGAATGCAATTTTACCATGAGTACAACAGTATCCTATGTTGAAGGAAGATGACAAAGGTATTTATGAAACGATTGCTGCCTTGATGCAGCAGGGTATACTAGTGCCTTTGGAATCACCATGTAACACAGCAGTTTACCCCATAAAGAAATCAAAAGGGGGGGTCTTGGAGATTTATATAAGATTTACTCCCTCTGAATAACATTCGTGAAACTGAGTTCCCAGTAGTGCCCAATCCAGCAACATTATTATGTAATATACCACCTACAGCCCAATAATTTACCGTAAATGATTTTGAAAAATGCTTTCTTCTCCATTCCCCTGCAAGCACACTCCCAATATTTGACTGTGTTTACTTATCGCAGTATCAGATTACAACATAGTCGCCTTCCACAGGGGTACTTTGAGTCCCCCAGTGTCTTTAATCGAAAGCTGCAAGCATACTTGGGATATGTCCAAACTGGCAGCACGGTCATACAGTATATGGATGACTTATTAGTTTCCAGTGCACAGAATACAACTCAAAACAGCCTCCTTGACTTATAAATGTCTCAATAAATCAGCCCCTCAATACCTTACGGAATAATTCACCAAAGATAGCCATGCCGATTTACTCAGTCGTCTAACTCTGGTTGCCTAAAAGTGCCCAAGTTTAAACTCAAAAAAGCAGGCGGAAACAGTTTCCCAGCTATGACTGCTCAACTCTGGAACCCCCTACCCACCACCTTAGTAACAGATCAGTCCTTCTATAAATTCAGGAAAGACACAAAAAGGCTGGCTCATTGCCAATGGCGCACCTTACTAGACCTGTCAGCCCTCCTTAACCTGAACCATCTATGGTAATTCTGTGCAACTTAAACTGCCTTTAAATAATTAACTGTATTTTCCGGTATTGACTGCCCAACTGTATTCTAACTAGTGTGTAAATAATGAAAACTGTATTCTCACGCAGCCATGTTACTGCACAACTGTATATTGCTCAACATGTAAACAATGTAAACTGTACTCTCATGCACCTATTTATATTTTGTATATCCCTGTACTTTCTCACAGTACATTGCCTTGTGTGTAACAAAGAAAATGCATAGCCTTATAATGCGCCCAGATACCTCCTGGTTCGGCGCGCACTATAAATAAATAAACAAACAAACAGTGCAACACAGGAAGAGTGCAGGAAAGACTCAGTGAAATTAATGACAGTTTGACTGAAAAAGGGTACATGGTGAACAAAGAGAAATTACAATATAGTCAGGAAGAGGTATTGTACATAGGTCAGTTACTGTCAAAAGAAGTGAAGAAAGTGACACCTGAAAGAGCAGAAGTGATCAGCAATATGGGCAGGCCAAATACCATAAAGGAGATGAAACAATTTTTGGGACTCTCCAACTATTGCAGGGCATGGATCTTTGACTACAGCACATATGTTAGGAGGCTTTTAGAAGAGCTGAAGGAAGCACAGAAAGCAAGAAGAGATATGGCATGGACAAGTGAGATGATAAATGCATTTGATGAGTTGAAAAGAGCAATCAGCACAGCTCCTGTGTTAGGGATCCAAGATTTCAATGAAGGCTTTTTCTTGTTCTCTAATTCATATGGAGTTGTGATGACATATTACAGCGGGATCTTAGATCCAGTAATGAGAGGCCATTACCAATGTGAACAAGCATTGGCTACATCAGCCTTTGCAATTGAGAAGTCAGTGACTATTACAATGGGGGTCATTACGACCCGGGCGCAAAGGGATACCGGGCACCGGTAATGACACTGGTGCTGGTAATCCCTTTGCGCCCTATTCCGAGGTCCCTTTGCGGGTCCTTCCCTTAACGGCTGCTTTTAGCAGGCATTAAGGACGGGACCCGTAAAGGGATACCGGGGTCAATAACGGTACCGCAATTTGCGGTACCGTTATTGCCGCCTTCCCCCTTCCCATTGAGCCTTATGGGGGCTCAAATGGGAATGGGGAATGGCTTTTAAAATGGGGACTTACCGGTCCTGCAAAGCTCGGAATGGACCGGTAAGACCCCATACCGCCACGTCGGTGGCGGTACCGGTATTGGTGCTAGTCATGGCGCAAATAGCGCCATGACTAGCACCAACCTCGGAATGAGGGCCAATGGGCTGCTCAGTTACATTATATGTGGAACATGCTCTTTTTGCCATTCTTGATATGCCCAAAAGCATATTGACTACACAGAGAGCATCGGGTTAAGATTCTACAATTGTTAGGTGTCTGTTATGCTTGAGCTAAAAAATGGCGCTGATGCGCAGTGCATCCTGGGGGCACTCAGAGCTACAATGGATATTTATACCATACCTCAGTGAAAACTGCACGTGCTTTGCTTTCAATGTTATTCGTTGCTGAGCCTGGTATGCAGGCCTCAGTCAAGGACACTGTGCTGGGAAAGCTGCTGGGATCCACAGGTGCCAGCTGGCACCAGATATAAAAAAAGGGTTTTGTTATGTCTTGCTCAGGATAAGTTAAGGAATTGTTTTCCGTAGTGCTTTAGAAGAGGGAAGCTTTGCTCCTTGGGGGTTACTGTCAGTTGACCCGGCCAACAACCAACGGTCACTCAGCAAAGCGCAATCGCTAATGCCAGAAGGTTCGAGAAATTGACACCCATTTTTGAGGAGGGCATATATGCGGAGCTCTGGAAAGGTCAGGTGGAAAAAACACAAAGACCTCAGTCGGAGGGGGGACGCCTTGAGCCGACCTTCCTGTTTGCTGTTGTGCTCTCTGCCTGGCTGTTACTGGGGTCTTCCAGCCACTTCTGGCGAGGTGAGGGATTCAGTTACACCCATGGTGGTGATGTATTTTCTCTTGAATTCTCTATCCTTTCTGTGATTTATTTTTGTTTTATCACTTGTTGCTTCTTAGCTATTAATAAATAGCTGTATAAGTGCTCATTATTTTGCTAACTGCGTATCTGGTTGTGAGTTATTGCTCCGTCTACCTGCGTTCAAAGTATTTGCTCTGCTCTGTAAATGTACTGGTGATAAATAACTGTCTGTGCACTCTTGGCGAGCAATACAGTGTCGCACAGTGAACCCAGCAAGGTTCAGAGCAGAACCAGTAGAAGACAGTGATTATGCACATGATTGTATTATCTATACTGATTTCTATGAGGACATGCCTCATGTAAAGGAAAATGCCTTAGAAGGTGGGGTGATTCTCTTTGTTGATGGACCATCGATGATAGATCAAAGCAGTGGATTAAAGCATAGTGGGACAGCAGTAGTGAAGGCAATAGACAACAGAAAGTTATGAAGAGTGTGCGATTGCCTACTATAGCACCCAAATTGTGGAACGCCCTCCCCACTCACCTCAGAAATGAAACCTCCTTCTGGTCTTTTAGAAAACACCTAAAATCCTTACTCTTCAGGACAGACGGCCCACAATAGATTCTTAGGTACTAGCTCAGTCCCTGCAATACTTGTATATAAATGTATATTGTGTCATATGTAAAATGTAATTATGCAACAATGTCGATATGCACCAAATACCTGTAACCATCTTCATAATGTTATACAAGCGCCTAGCTGCCTTTGGGCTTTGAGCGATTTATACATTAATAAATAAATAAATAAAATTGCCAGCACATTTTTCAGTGCAAGCAGTTAGTAGCCATGATTCTAGCACTTGACGAACATGAGGATGAGGTAGTGACAGTATACTCTGACTCCATCTACGTGATGACAACAGAACATTCAAAGTTGTCATGTTTGAAAATGAGGGGATTCCAGCATGGAGACGGCACACCAGTACAGCATGCACTACTACTAGAAAGGCTATCACAAACACTTGAATTACCATTGGTGATCGCCATGGTCAAGTGCACGGTGCATACGAGAGGCACAGGCATGATTTCCTGCAGCAATGAATCCGCAGACACAGAAGCTAAAAGGACTGCATATTTTTCCAAGATACTAGACATTACAATTGCCCCAAAGAAATACACACATACATGTAACATAGTGATGGCAGACGTTTTTAACACACTGCCAGTAACTTAGATTGTGGAGTTGTACAGACGCGCACTGCAAGAAAAGCAGGATTTGTGGAGAAAGAGGGGCTGCTTATTATCACCCTTTGACTTAGTGTGGTGTCAGGATAACACAGGGAAACTTCTTATACCTGTCAAGTTGCTCACAGTAGCACTGTAGCAACTCCATTACCCAGCACACATCAGCAGAGAATGCCTTGCAGCATTGATTTTGGATGAATGTGTTGTCCCCAATCTGAATGAGCATGTAACTAATTTTATTATAAATTGTATAACGTGTCAGAAATGTACTACTGGCCACACATTGAGAATGGTGAGAGGATCAAAACTCTTTCCTACTGGACCATTTTGGCATTTATATATCGATTATGTAGATATGCTTCAAAACTATAACAGCTACAAATATACGATCATAGTTCGCTTTTTCCTCCTGGATCGAAGCAGGTCCATGCACACATCCAGATGCATCTCTGCTGCAACATTCCTCGTTCGAGAGGTGTTCTCTAGATGGGGGGTATGCAAAGTGTTACACTTCAACAATGAACCCTATTTTGTACACATAACATCCCTTTTAGGAATAAGACACAATTTCTCATCTACTTACCACCCACAAGCAGACAGTATTTGTGTGCGTCTCAACGACCTCTTGAAGGCATGCATTACAAAAATAAACGATACACTGCACAAGAATTTGCTGCATTGCCTTCCCCTGGCTCTTTATGCCTTACCCACCACCTGACACCTCATGAGCTGGTGACAGAATGCAGAATAACTGCCCCAATTGCTCCTCCTACACAGTCTCAAACTGTTGCTGAGAATTCAGCTACTGTACTTGGTGAATAAAGGCATGACTATTTGATGGCTATGACTAAATCTCTTAAATGCATCTCCAAACAGGCGCAGGTGAGACAGGGGGCTCAAGAGTCACCGAAAATTCAACCGGACACAACGATGTAGATAGATTATTATAGTCCCTACCGTTATATCCAGGGGATAAAGCTCTAAAGCTCTGAACCTTGTGAGGCTTTGGTATAAGCCTAGATTTGAAGGACCTTACATTGTAGAAACAGCCACATCTTGTGCTGTTAAAGTAGATGGATGGCAAGCATGCCTTCATTTGAGTGATGTCAGGAAGTACCGTTGTGACAACCGTGCCCCCATATTGTCCAACGATATGAAGGTTGAAGGTGAAGAAGTCCAAAGACCCAAGGCGAGAGCGCTGACCAGAGCCAATACACAGCAAGAGCAGCAGCAGCAAGAATAAAGACAACATACTGTTTGTTTATTTCAAGAACATTGTTCAACATTCTCCAAAGATGCTTTTTTAACACAGGGTGTGGTTTTTCTCATTCCAAGAAAAATACCAGATGTTCCCAGTAGCAATCCTGTTTTCTGTTTTTTCTGGTCTTTTCATTTTTTCTGAACAATTATCCATTTTTAGGAGCCTGGAAGATTTGTCTAACTGGTTTGTTGTTCAATTTATAAACATATAGTGTCCTAGAAAGAAATTGCCTCTCACTCTTAACTAGCTTCTTCTTGTGAACGCTTATCCTTTTAAGAAACAAAAAGAGGCATTTCTTCTAGTGGAACAATGCATTTATTGAATGATATTAGATATTCTCTCTTATTGCCTAGAGTAACTTACACACATGGATATCTGCAAAAGGCAAATACACTGGTTGTTATGATCATAGCAACCTTTTCCTCATTTTGCTGTATTTATTTTATTATTTGCATTGAGGTAAAAGAGCTTGTTACTAACATTATGGCCCGACCAGTATTCAGTGGGAATAACACAGGTGTAGCCACTGAGAGAATGGAAAGTATAATTACACCTGAAGCATTCACTGAAGCAAGAACACAAATTAAAAGGATATAAAGAGGTGTGCCACTTAACCAAAGCCACTCGAGCAAGTATCTTCATAATTCTCTCCACATTACCAACAGCACGTGGTACAAGCACATGAGCGAAGTGGAGAGGGAGAAGTCTGATGAGAGCTGTTGTGTGTGTTACCTCATGAGTGTCTATAGAGTTTTTATAGTAACAGAAGTACCTACAAGCACAGCGCATTGCCTATCACATCTTGCACTATACATGACACACAGACAATTCCAGGGCCAAACAGCCTCTATAAAGTGGGTAACAAAGGCAGACTCTCTACGTGAGGATAGTTTTATAAAACAAATGCCCCCGATTATCAATGCTAAAACACAACACAAGGTAATTAAATATATACTGTCAGGTCCAAATAGGAGAGGGGTTAGAATGGAAGACCACAAATTGCTGCAGTGACGCATAATGGAAGGAAATATCTGGTTGCAGGAACAGAGACCAGTAACAAATAAAAGGAGGTGTTTCACCACAGAAGGGTGGGTCGACGGACTGATAGTATGCAAAGCATTAGCAATCCTAGAGCAGCCTGAGGAGGTTGTGCAGAATGCAAATAAATTGTGCTTTGAAGAATGGCCTAAATACACAAAACTGCTCACCTGAGTAGAAGGTGAAAGAGGACCAGTACCCATAATACCAATCAAAAATGCAACTCTGTGCTTCAGCAATAATGGTACAGTGAAAGTAGAAAGGAACACAGGTTGTTGACATGTGCCAGGCATCAAAGTAGGCACGGCTGTAATAATGGACCACTATTGTGTTTGTGGTTCAAAAGCCCATATGCATCTACCCCCAAATTGGAGAGGCCTCTGCTCCATAGTGATAATAAGTGCACCGGCTCTGGTGATGCCTCAGAGTGAGGTGCAGATTGGTGATTCCCTTCTGATGAGTAAAAACGCCAAAATAAAAGGTCTCGTACCCTCAAACACATCAAAATGGAACATTATTTTTGATGAAATCAGTAGAAGCATATAAAGACACACCAGATGAATACCTTGCTCCCGGCTTTCATACAGCCACAAATGCAAAATGGTTACAGATAACCAGATGGGAGTTGTTGCAGACAATCAATGCAACTATAAAAGTGTTCAATGCAATCAAGGAAGAATAGAGAGCAGGGAAACTTATGACCCTTCAAAACAGGTATGTCCTTGAACCGATAACGGCCATGGAGGGTGGTGTTTGGGCTGAGATTGGCCCATCTAGCTGTACGTGCAACCAGCAAACAATGAGGTAAATGGGACCCTTATAGTGGCTATAAACGCCTTACAGGAACTAAACACTAAGATGGTGTTAGATGTGGAAGACATTGAAGATGATGACTGGTATGATTACTTGTTTTTATGGATACTCACCTAGTTGGAAAATGCATTCAAAATATTATTGGCCATACTGGTCCTGACAGCTTTCTGTATCCTACAAGTAGCACTGAACCAATGTAAAAAGTCAGGTAAAATGTGGGTGTCCAAGTACATGAGTGTACACAAAGAGATGAGCTGCCCAGAATGTACCCCATATACCATCTTATTGGGCCTCCTGGTACATTGTTTGAATGTCCATTTTCGCCCCCACCACAATTACACTGAACATTGGGTGGATTATGGAGCTGCTGGGGATAGGATCATACAATTACTGCACCGCTTTTACAGTGACCACCGAAAATGACGCCTTTTTTATTTTGACCCCCATATATATGTGGAGGGATGGGTACAGTATATAATGAATATAGGGGGTGGAGTCGGCTGCAGGGGTCTCCGCCTGAATACATATGGGGTGAAAAGGGTGTTGGAATTTTAAAAAGTCAGCATTTACAGCAGTCGCAGTAAAAACGGCACAGTGATCACATAGATCTGATGCGGATTTCTGCTTCATGACTTGTGGTCTGAAGAATACATAGCTCAAGGAGGTAGGTGAGCAAAATATGGATACCCAAAGATGACTATGATGGAATGGGCTGAAATATAGGCATAATAATAATAATAATAATAATAATAATAATAATAATAATAATAATAATAATAATAATAATAATAATAGTCCAAAATTCACCCGGGGGGGAATGTGATGACGCAGATGAATACATCAGCACTACCATATGCCCGACCCCGCCTTAGTACTGCAAAGGCGAGAAACATTACAAACTGAAACAGCCATACCACCGCATAAGTCTAGGGGTGGTTGACAATGTAAGTTAAACTTTGCTCCATTAAGCAATATGCTTAACCAAAGTGAACGTACCTGCAATCTGACATAAAGAATTAGTTAGATTGAGCAACAAAAGTAAGGACTGAAAATAGTTTATAGAGAACACAAACTGTATCGCTTAGAGGCATGAAGGGTTAAGCTCAGCGCACATGGGAGAAAGGATCCTGGCAAAAAGAAGATGTTGGGAGATGTGGTAATTCTGAACATTGTACATATGACGGTTTGACAAAGGCTTAAAATGTAAAAACATAAAATATGAAGACATCGGGGAATGTGCAAGGGTTTTTCACTCAGTGTAAAAGTCCATTTAAGCTGCAGAATGTATAGGTTTGCAGTGAAAGGGATTTTTGGCTGGCCTAAAAGCAGGCATGACCGAGGTCATGATAGGGGGAAGGAAGCGAGCTGCATATTGACAGATGTGATAATATCACATTTTTTCAGAGTCTTTATGGTCGGATTGAATTGTAGTTACAAGAGGCAATTTACTTGGGCGCACATAGGTGCTTGCATGCCAGGGTGAAAGAAGTATTAGTTAATAAGCCACGTGCCGGCCCAGGGTTTTTATGGACTTCGAAGGAGATAAGCATGTTGTTTTATGAACAATATAAGTATCATGAGGAAATACATCATGTCTGACGATGGAAGAAGATTGCATGTCAAAATGGGTGTACCTTATTAAAGCATCCAATGGGAATTTTAGCGTTAGGGGGATTAAGTAACTTTGTATTAGTGTTAGCCAATGGAGGGTTGGGGGATGACTTTGTAACAAAATAGCTCTGATTATGTAAATTGTTTAAATTGTATATTAGCTGCTATTTTGTATTGCTCAGAGAACTGGGTTAGTTTTTCAGCTCTAAGGAACTGACTAGCCCCTGCTGATCGTAAGCATGCAATAAAGTTGTTTTCTGAAGAAGTACATACATCTCTTCATGGAAGCTGTACTTTTGCATAAGAAGCGTCCAAGCTCTTAGCAACATTTGCTGACCGCTAACGTGATGCCCAAGTCTGTTTCGTGGCTGGATTGCCCTGCCATACACTGACTGCAGCTTCTTATCTTCAGAGTGATCTAAAATTCTGTGTACAATAACAAGGTAGCCTGCAAACTCTAAATTTCATTTGAAGACCTGTTTTGTTCACTCAGCAGAAGTGCTGCAGTCCTGTCGTGCTGGTTATTCTTTGGGAAGGGCATCGCTGCAGATGGCCTCAGGTAGTGTCTATTCTTTTGTAACATTAATACACTTCTGGCAGAAAACCAAGTGGTGGGGGGTTTATTGGAGTCAGAGAGTTAATTTAAATTGGATGAAAGTAAGTGAGTTTTATGGGTGTGATGTTAGTGTGAATTGTAATATGTGTAACTCCTTCCATTTTTATTTTTTCTTGGTTAGTCAAAGGAGTGAGAGGAGATCTTCCCGTAGGCAGGAAAGGAAAGCAGCATAGTTGAAGTTGTTGTATTAGAGAGAAAAGAGGAAGTGGTGTGTAGGAAAACACACCCCTTCTCCAGTGATCGCGTAGAGGAGATGTATTAATGAGGAACCATGGTTTTGTGTTTTTATTATTGATAATGTGCTGTCCTTTGTGTAAGAGTGTTTAATGTAAGTTTGTGGTGAGGTTTATTGTAGTGTGAGTGAAGAAGAAGTGAACAATTTATGAGGGGTTTTTGAAGAATTTGGAGGAAAGTGGCTTTGGTTTGGGCCTTTATTTCATTATTTGGCATACTAAAGGTTCGGCTTGTGTTTACATTTGAATATTATTTTTTTGGATTAGATAACGGATTGTAAAGGAGTATGGAGACACCTCTTGATCATCTGTGTCAATCGCTTCCAAATTATAAGGAAAAATATTTGAAAATATCACAGAGAATGGATAAATGAAACCAAGGGCAGAATATTTAGATCATGGCCCGAGAAACGTTCACATGACATAGGGATGTTAGAGAATATGTATACCATTTTATCAACAAGGCATAAGAGTAAGACATTAGAGAAAAGGCAGAACATTTTAGAATTGTGAAGAATATTTGAGTAGATGGGAAAGAATCAGCAAGGTAAGATGGGAGAAGGGTCTCTAAACATGGTGTAGAGAACTCAAACAGCGCCGCCACCATATGGGTGCTTTCCCATATCACCTGTTGTGGGATCTACTTATCCCCAGAATTTGACAGTGTTGTCTCAATCATCCACTCTAGTAAATTCAAGGAGGAGGCAAGCAACACCTTTGGTTGCAAGAATAGAAGAAAGATTAAGACGAGTGGTGGAGGGACAAGAGCGCAGATATTTGGAGGAAGCGCTGCAGCAGGCAGATGGAGAGAAGGTACAAGCAAGATGGCAAGGAAGAGAGGAGCAGGGACAAAGAGACAGGTGGGCAGCAGGAATAGGATTAGATCAGTGGATGTCACAATGCTCAAGGTGGACTTCTCTCAGAGCGATATGTCCTTAGAAAGGGAACTTGAGACATTAGTCCCAGAAACAGAACACTGGGGTAGAGCAGGCCATGATATGGGATGAACAGAGGAGGTAAGGAATGTAGGGTAGGAAGATGAAGAGGAATGGAAATTGGAGGGAGAACAGGGAGAGCAGGGGGCTATCAGCACCAGAAATAATGGTTAGGGAAATTACATCATGGGGTTTTAGGACACGCTGTGGTACTCGTATAGCAGAAGTGAAATGTAAAGGGGTAACAAGGAAAACCCCAATGAAGGTACGGGGAAGACAGTTTCCATTGGTACAGAAAGGGTTGGGTAGAGCACAATATGTCCCTTGGCCGCATATGGCCCAGAATAATCTTGTGAAATCACTATTATAAGGAAGACATGGTATCAAACAGTAAGACAGACACAAGTGTTCACAGTTCAAGGATGTTTATTGAACTTCAACTGGGTTTGAATTTGAAAAATGCTTATCTAATCCTAAATCTAAAAATGGGAGCAAGCTACGACCATCAAATAATTATAACGTGTTCCTAGTGGTATCTTGTCAAAATAAAAGGGCCTATACTAATAAACCTATTGCCAATCCTTACTTCTAAATACAAATAGTGTGGGAAACAGTGTTATGCAAAAGAAAAGTGTTCAAGACATGATATGTCAGGATATTCAAGCCATTGGCTTCCCTTACCCATGTTTTCAGCACGGGACAAAGCGGCACACTCGAGCTTAGCACAGTCTCTGGCTTTTCTAGCACGAGGATGCAGTTCAAGACTTCAACATCAGGACCTTCTGTGCCAAAGTCTCTTTGTCAAGTCTCTTATTTCAGAGGGCCTGATGCAACATGACAAAACAGTACAGCTCCTTTCTTCTTAGGATTTTCACTTATGCAACTTCTCGGGTGATCTACTTTCTTTGCACCAAGGACAGTACCACGGTGGCTGGTGATTCTCCCTGCCTTGATTATCTGACACACAATGCCAGATTCTTACTTCAGTTTTCTCTCTGGAAAGTAAGGGTTTCTTGTAAAAAAAAAAAAGGTCAAGGAAATTTCCCTCCTTGCGATCCTCTTCGGTTTTGCCACCTTTCATCTCTTGCTCAGTTGCCATCTCCAAACTGCTGTTTCCTCATGTGCTTTTCCTTGCTCAGATTGTGCTCTCGTGCCGCGCCATTTATCCGTGTGAAGAAGTGTAATGGAAGTCATGTGTGAGTGATTGTCGATAATTGCCTGACCTCGCCTGACCATAGTATTGGGACATGTCAGGTACAGGGCTCGGTTGTTAGTCTATTTTCCCTTATAGCGGGCTGTCATTGAGAAAGTGTTCATATTATAAAAGGGGGGTACAGTTCCTAAATATCCTAACGGGTAGGATGTGGTAAAGGTGTTGCAGGGAAGAGGATACTGCATCTCACCATCCGGTGTCCCATTCCCCGAAGACCCCTCACTCAGGTGATCCTCCCGCACTGGTCCACCCCCAGGAAATGGATCCAAAAGTGATGCCCGTGTCCTAGCCTGTATGACAGAGCCCCGGGGACCAGTAGGTGAGACACCTTCTGCTTTCTCACACTACTCACAATCACTAAAGGGGCAGAGAAGTAGATTTATGCATTAAAAAGAAAACTGGGGGTGTTATGTTGGTCGTGGCAGATTTGAAAAACCTGCTTGCCGCCCTTATAGGAGAACAAGCAAAGGAAATTTGGAGGAAGCGGGGTATCCAGGGGTACAGCAAGACACAAATTTACCACGATGGTTCACCCTTTAACAAATGCAGGGAAAATGTGTGGGCAGCTTTAAGAGCTATGTATCCTGAAACACCAGATATTTATTCAGTTATGGCTAGGTCCATGAAGGCAGATGATGATCCTGCTGCATATTGTGAGAAACCTGAAGGTCTCTCACCCGCTAGTTCCCAGAGATCTGACCTCCAGGTGGCCAGGACATGGCCATCGCTAATGGATCCAGTTCCTGGGCGTGGACCAGTGGGTGAGGATCACCTGGATGGGGGGTCTTCGGGAGTGGAGGTGAGACACTGACAGGTGGGATGTTGTACCCCCTTTCTTATAACCCTTTTTCCCCTTCCTACCCCTTAGGATACTTAGAACTCTACCCCCCTTTCCAACTGAAACCCTTTCTTACATTGTGAAAGACAACGAACTAACAAAAGAACCGCTTACCTGACATGTTCCAACACAAGGGTCAGACAGAGTCAGTCAATTGACAATAACTATACACACCTGGCAGCCCTTTCCCTTACCCACTGGGATAAAAGGCAAAGCACAAGAGCATACCTTGAGCAATGCAAAACGTACGAGGAAGCAGCTATTCCAGGGTGGTAGTTCAAGAGGAGAAGAAAGGCAGCGAGAACTGAAAGGACGATAAGGAGGGAAGTGTCCTTGTCCTTTTCGACCCAGACCCACAAAGCCTCCTTGAAATAAATCATAAGACCGGGAATTACAGCTAGTGTGTGGTTTAACAGATGTCAACGGTGCACAAGGCCCTCCCACACTGTTAACCAGGCGAGGAGAGCACTTGCTACCGTGGTACCATCCTTGACTCCAGAGACAAGAAACGCCAAGCGGTTCATCACAGCCGGTGAGTCGAGGGAGAACCGATAGTAAACCGAACTGTGTTGAGCAAAGGTTGCAAGCAGAAACCTGATGTAAACAAAGAACCTGTATATTATAGAACTTTTAAAAGCCAAGGGAGAGACCAGCTGCAGAGTGGTCTAGTGCCACCTGGGTGCTCATTTGAAAGACTGTAACTGGTCCCATTTTTATTGAAACCACTGATAACAGAAGGCCTAGGAGAGCCTGATGTAAGAGGTCAAAGTGGTCATACAAGGGTCAAGTGAAAAGCCCTGGTACAGTCGAATGTCTTTGACCCGTAGTCAAGAAAGAAAGCAAAGGGAAGTGAATCCTGCATTTGTGCTGAAGTAAAGTGAATTGTGCACCTGGCAAATATGAACCTGGCTGAGGGAGGCCTGCAAGTTTGGATGAAGCATAATAACCCCATGAACATTGTGTTGACAATAGTGAATCTGGCTGAGGGATTTCCACAGTGAAAGGTTGTTTAAAAAGACATTGAGACTCTTAAATTTTACCAGTTGCTAATGTTTTAAATGAGAGGCCGTAGTGAACTGGACTGAGGGAGGTCCACGTTGTAAAAGGATCGGAGCCCGGTCGAGGGGGATGCAAGGGTGAAGAGAAATCACCCGACGTAAAGTTTTTGTTGTTTATGGCACATCAGGTCTTCTGAGGCAAGAGACTTTGTGTGAAAGAGACTTGGCCACAGAATGGCCTGATATTTTGGAAACTAACTGCAAGCTTGTGCTGAAGAAGCTCAGTTGTGTATTGGGCTCATAAGTCCCACCTTGTCTTGTGCTAAAAACATGAGAAAGGGAGACCACAGCTATACCATCCTGACTTGTCATTTTGTGAACACTTCTTTCTTTCCTGGTGAACATTACCCCACACTATTTTGTAACTTAGCGGTAAGGATTGGGGATACCTTTGTTTTAGTATAGGCCCTTTTTATTTGACAAGATGCCACTAGGACTGCCTTATTATTATTTGATGGTCGTAGCGTGCTCCCATCTTAGATTTAGGTTTGGATTAGGCATTTTTGTCACCCATTCATACAGTTTAATAAACACCCTTGAACTGTGATCACTTGTGTCTGTCTTTAATGTTGCCACCATGAGTGCCTTACAATATATACAACAGATTCAGGAGATGTGGAGAGCAGAGACAAGGGAAACATGGGATAAAAACGTGGCCATTTTCTATCAAATGTGAAAGGTTCAAAAGAGGACTCCTCACGGAGGTACAATAAGATTTAGATGAAGTTATAGGAATAGAAGCAAATGGTTGGCCAGAAATTCAAGCACATATAGAGCATCATTAAAAAAGGAGGCAGAAGGAAGAAAAAGAAGCAGCAAAGCAGGCGCAGAATGCAGAGGCTAAATTGATTAAAAAGAAATTGCCTAAAATAAGTTTAGATGGAAATATGGTCAATTTGACTCAAATATGGCACGAGGGTCGATGGATGGATATGCTCCTGATTTCAGAGACATGGGGAGGTTTTCTGGGGGCAGAGGAAGTTTTCAGAGTCGAGGAGAATGTGTACTTGGTAGATTTAGAGGAATGGGGCCTAGGTTTGGTGGACAAATGGGAGGCCAGTTTGGAGGACCATATGGAGTTCAGTGTTGATCCTGTGGGAGAATTGATCATTTATCACTGGATTGCCGGAATAGGTCATCATATTCTTATGACCCATGTACTAACCCCAATGGACCAGCAAGTAGGTTTGCGGGTTATCCCACTCCCACTCCCAAATGCAGACCCCAACTATGTCCTGCATCCCAGGCTCTGTGCAACCGCAGCAAGCACGGGTAGAGCAGAACCGGAATCTGGGGCTACACAGACCTATGTACCACAGTTGTGTCATTAAAGTCACCAGTACAGTCTCAATGTAACTTCACACATAAAGCTAACTCACAACAATCATTAAATCCTTTTAAAATTCCTGCTGAAAACGTAGTCAATAATGGAAGTGAAGTAAGTTTATGTAAAAACAACATTCAGCAAGAAAAAGGTCATTTGAGCATTGGGGACTTCAAGTTCCACAATGCCCAAAGTACTTGGATGAGGAAGAGGAATTTGGAGGCATTGTACTGCAAGGTGCAATCTAATAATTCCAATGATTCCAATGATTCCAATGAACCACACCTTACAGGGTCTGTTGAGTATAGAGGGCCCCCTCAGATACAGACCATTAGGAGAAGCAGAGGTGGCGTTCTGGTCGAGACTCCACATTGCAGTGGCAGCAGAAGTTGAATGGAAGGAGATACACCGGAGTCGCCACTGTTTGTGAAGCAGATGCTGGTTTCTTGAGGGTCTCTAACCTTAAGGAACTTGTATGCAGAAGTTTCGGTGCGTGAAGCGTTGTTCCAGAAAGCCTTTCCCATTGTGGCCTTGTATGCAGAGGTTGCGTGCCATTGAAGCGCTAATGTAAGAAGTTTTCCCCAAAGTAAATTGTACTGCGGTGGCAGGTGAGCACCGGAGGGCTCGTGGAGCAAGGGACGCTCCTTTTCGGACCATCGCAGGCCATGGGAAGCAGAAAGCAGCAGCTTACCATGCAGCGGGAAGCAGAGGAAGCAGAAGTGGCATAGGCATCGGAGCGGGTGGATACGTATGCAGCACCTGATGACTTCACTAGTATATTGTGACCCCAAAACTCTCTGAAATCATCCGCTGGCCCCTAATGAGACTATTGAATACCGAACTAAGGTAAAGAAACAAAAGTGGCAGACAAAGAATAACTTTGCATTCCAATCTGATACAAAGTGGCTAAAATGGCAGAATAAGAACGTTGGTAATAAACATGAAGCTTATAATTGTATTCTCATAGATCAAAGTAATTGCCAGAACCTAAAGAGGGCAATATTAAAAGAAGGTAAGAAAAACGATCATTGCCAAAGTCAAGAGAGGGCAATTAAGAAGCATGCCAATTGTAATCCCTATGGCCAAAGCGAAGAACAGGCAATAATTGATAAAGACCCAAACAAGCATTGGCTAAGCCAAAGAAGAGCAAGAGTGATAAAAAGCCATTATCGGCAGTTGGTTGATGTAAGACTTGGAAAACAAGAGTGGCAGAAAAGCTGCCCTCCTGACAGAAAGCATTCAGAAGGAGAGGGGCATAAACACATGAAATGTGCCTCATGTCTTTTCAGAAGGAGTATTCATTGCTAATGTTGATGAAAGTCAAAAGACGTTGTTAAGTTGTTAAAAGTGAACTTTACCTCAGAAGTAGTAGTGTTAGAAGCTTTTAGTCCTGGAAGGCGAGTAGACTAGGGCAAAGGACGTTGTAGAGGTAGACCTGGCAGGTGAGTGGATCAGGTAGAAGTTGTTGAAGTACTGTGCTGTGGGTTAAAGACAGTGAAGAAGAAGAAGTGGCAAGATCACTACACTATCTTGTGAAATCATCCTGACAAAACATTGCTGTTGCTAAAGAAGAACTGTGGAAGTGTTTTTGTTTCCTAAGAAGAAGTTGTGTTGAACACTTTGATACAAGTGGAGAAACAAAGAGTTGTCATTTCCTTTGAACTTTTCGAATGTCCAAGTGAGAGACATTTGGGGCAAAAAGAACATTATCGTTACAACTTTGCTGTAGAATGGACCTTTCCATATTTTGAACTGTTGATACAAATTCCTCCTTTGAATCTGGGGAAGGGGACATTAGCCAGGTTACAAGGAGAAACAGTTATTAAGTTTATGTTGGACATAACTGTGACTTTTGTTATATTTGAATTGCCATATATGTCCTTCATATGTTTGTTGTATGTATAAGTGTGATGGACAGATTCATTTTGTTAGAGTGTTTCCTTTAGTTTATTTTGATAGGCAGGGAAATCCTCTTCAGGGTAGGGATAGTGAGGCATTTATCAACCCTTTTAAGTGAATAAAATGGTGGCATCTTATGAAAAACCTTTACAAAGTGGTCTGCCTCACACTTCTGACCCCTCAGGCCGGGTAAAAATTCATACCCGGATTAGGACAGCCCACAGACAGCTCTGACGTGTCCAGTCCTCTCTGCTAATGACGATCCGGAAGAGGAACCCCAGATAGGTGTAAAAATAGGCAATCAAATTTTTCCTTTATGGTCGATACAGGGGCAACTAAATCTTGCATCAAGGAAGGTAAGTTTCCCCTTTAAGGTAAAATGCTGGACACTCAGTGATTCTCTGGGGCTATTCTCTCAGTTCCATACCCGGAGGATTTACCTATCAAAGTAGGTACTGAAGATTTATCAGCTCCTTTTTGTTCTGTACAGATACCCCAGTGAATCTCTTGGGCACAGACTTGTTGAGTCTGAATATGATGATCTCGTCCACCGAACAAGGTGTAGTATGTTCAACCCCAGGTTTGTATCATGTGAGAACTATGGTGCTTTTGCGAGCATGTTATATTGACACCGCAATAAGGGGGGAGTACCTGTAAATTCAGAGTTGTTCCTTTCTGCGGCCATGGTGATATTGGGGTGGGTTCCTGGGATTCAGGATAGAGTTTTGTGAATACCAGCAGAGTTTTTGTTTCAGCATGCAGTGTAACCAAAGAAAACGCCAGGTATGGATGACAATATACTTCTAGATGCCATAACTGTTAAAAAGGACAAGGTGGTTCTCTCAGGCACTGATGAGGAAGGGGAGGAATGGCACACAGTTCTGTGCATTGATCCAACAATATCATTGAGGGAGTTGTCTGACAAACAATTGTTTGAGGATGCCGAGGACACAGGAGAAATGATCTTTGAAGTGGGGATACCTTGCCAGATAATGATAGAGCATCGAGAGATACCTCAGACTATGCCTATTATTAGAACCACATCCCCATATTGGAAGGAAGATTTGGAGAAGGTGCCTAGTCACCTATGGACTAGCAATCCTCATGATTTGGAGTTACTCAAAAGCATAGGAGTGGTAAAGATAACATTGAAGCATGGTGCGATGTTGTCACGTGTGAGACAGTACCCTCTGTCTAAGAAGGCAAATGAAGGGATTTATCACACCATTATGGTATTGTGGAAGCAAGGTATTATCCGACCTTCCATGTCCCCATGTAACAAGGCTATGTACCCTTTAAAAAAGGCAAATTGGTCCAGTTGGCGGATAATACAAGATGTGTGTCCTCTGAATAATATTGTTGAAGCAGAGTTCCCGGCAGACCCAAATCCTGCTAGAATTCTTTGTAACATCCCTACTAGATCCACTCCCTTTGATGTGATTGAACTGAAGAATGCATTTTCCTTGGTCCCTTTGCACCCTGACTCTCAGTATCTTACTGCATTTGCCTATAGAGGCCAAGGATTTCCGCATACAAGATTACCACAGGGATATTGTGTGTCCTCGAGTATTTTTCATCGGGTGGTTAAAATGGATTTGGGTAATCTACACATGCCCAGTACTGTGATTCAGTGTGTGGAGGATGTGCTAATATGTAGCACTTCGGATGAGCAGTGTGAAGGAAATTCAATTACGCTTCTCACCCTGCTCGCTGAGAAGGGTAAAAGGTGAACAAGGGGAAATTGCAGTATTGTCAGACCGAGGTAGTGTTTTTAATAAAGAAAACAGGGGGTTGGGGGGAACCCCCCCAAAAAAAGAAAAAAAATAATTCGACCCTTTTTTCGGTCCTTTGACTGTCGATCAAAAGGCATTCGGTCCTTTTGTTTTCGACCCTATAACTGGCAACCTGTCTAGGGCAAATAATATCGCATGCAGGAAGAAAAGTAATGCCTGAGAGAGTCGTTGCAGTACGAAATACACCACAACCAGCAACCCGTAAAACAGATGCAGCAGTTCTTGGGACTCTGTAACTATTGCAGATCTTGAATATTTGACTACTCTAGTTACACAAGGTCCTTGTTACAAGGACTCAAGGGAGTGCAGAAAGAGAAAGGTTTAAGTGAATGGACGGAAGAAATGAAAACTTGTTTCAAGGCACTCAAGACTGCAATCAGAAATGCACCATTCTTGGTGAATCCAGATTATAAGAAGCCATTTTATCTGTTTTCGCACTGAAATGGCCAGGTAATGACAGCGGTCCTAACCTGGACAACATTGTTTGGTCATGAGCCTTTTACTTATTATAGCGGACTCCTAGACCCAGTTATGCAAGGGCATGTTCTGTGTGAGCAAGCGTTGGTGGCAACGGCTTTTGCCATTCAAAAGTCCTCAGCCATTACTATGGGCTGCCCAGTGACCCTGTATATAGATCATGCCTTTTGTTCAATCTTAGAAAAGTCCAAATCAACCCTTAACATGCATAGGGACTCATGGTAAGAGGTAATCTTGTCTAATGCCTCTATACATTCAGTAAGGTGTCATCAACTTTGCAACATTCTTAGCTGAACCTGTGAAACGTGATGACGTTGTACATGACTGAGCAACCTATGGGGGAGAAGGAGATGAGAGTGTGAATGTTAAGGAAGATGCATTAGAGGGAGGGGAAGTGCTCTTTGTTGGTGGTTTTATTCATTTATTTATTTATTGGGCATTTATAAGGCACTTATACAGCAAAACAGTATTTCAAAGCGCCACAAGGCAAAGGGAAAGGAGCAAGGGAACAAATAAACAATAGAAATGACAATGAATAATAGAAGATCTGCCCTACTAGGCCTTGTGACATTCGGAGCGTGCAAGTGCAGCAAAAAGAGAAAAGGGATTAGGGGCGGGGCTTTGAGTGCTAGAGGGTCACCCAGGGGAAGTGCCAGAGGTGCCTGTTGCAGGCAGGTAAGTGCACAGCAGAGACATCCCAAGTGAAGAGGGAAGTCAACATCCATCAGGTAAGTGAGCACCTGAGATAAACCACCAACAGGCAGGTGTGGGCCCAGAGGCCAGTGCATCGGGGTGGGGCAGAACTGGTGGTGATTGGGCAGAAGGACTGGACCCTATAGAGACTCTGGAGGGGCCTGGCAGCCAATCTCAGCGACTGTGGGGATGATTAGAAAGGGAGGGATAGAGGAAAGGAGAAGAGAAAAGTCTTCAGATGTTTATGGAATGTGAGGTGAACCGGTTCAAGACAGAGAGAGAGAGGGAGACTGTTCCAGAGGAGGGAGCCAGCAGAGGAGAGAGATCTGCCCCCAGCTCTCTGCTTGGAGAAACATTTGACCAGCAAGGAGTTGGAGTGAGAAGATCGAAGGGATCTGGAAGGAAAATATTTAGTGAGTGAGAGCTGCAGGTAATGTGGCCACAGGCCCCAGATAGCCTTATAGATGATGCAAAGGGTCTTGAATGTAATCCTTGCAGCAACCGGGAGGCAGTGTAGAGACTTTAGAGCTGGAGAGATACAGTCCCTGGGCTTAAGGCCAAGGATAAGTCTTACAGCCCTATTATGGATTATTTGAAGGGGGCGCAGTGAAGAAAGAGGCAGGTTGAGGAAGAGGCTGTTCCAGTAGCCCAGCCTGGAGAGGACCAGAGCACTAGAGATGTTGAGCTTCTAGAGGAAGGCGAGGAAGGGGAGAAAGCCTCTATGGAGGTGGAGTTGAAAGTGGGCCTTCTTGGTAAGGTGCAAGATGTAAGAAGTGAAGGAGTGGGAGGAGTCAAAGATGACCCCAGATTTCTGGGTTCAGTGGAAGGAAAAGGAGGAGAACCCATAGAGGGCGGCCAAAGTCCACGGAGGAAGCAGGGAACAGGTGTCACGTTAGGAAGAATCTCAGTCTTGCTGGCATTAAGACAAAGATCGTTGGAGGTGCACCAGGACTTGATAGCAGACATGAAGTCAGGGATGATAGAGGAAGAAGAAGAGGAGGAGGGGGGTTTGAAGAAGAGTTGTGTGTCATCTGCTTAGCACTGGAAGTGAGGGGAGAAGGCAGAGATCAGGTGAGCAAGAGGAGCAACGTAGATGTTAAAAGCCAAGGTGAGAGGATAGAGCCTTTGGGGAACACCACAAGTGGAGAGCATGGTGGTGGAGGAGAAAGAACCCAGAAGCACCTGGGAAGGGTAGTCAGTGAGGAAAGTGGTCATCCAATCCAGTGCCCAGTCTGAGATACGCAGGGTATCCTGGAGCGGCTTTATGAGGATAGAGTGGTTGACCGTGTCAAAGGCAGAAGAGAGGTCAAGGAGAATGAGAACAGCAGGATTAGAGTCAAGATTTGCGAGTAATTCTTCATGGGTGATCAGGAGAGCAGTTTCTGTGCCTCTAGATGTTCGAAATCTAGATTGATGGTCATGAAAACAACCAATGAGTTCAGTGTGTTGGGTCAGTTGGGGGAAGACCAACTTCACCAGGAGTTTCTGTAGGAAGGGAATGGCGGAGATAGGGTGGTAGTTGGCAGGACACCAGGGGTCGGCAGAAGGCTTTTTTAGAAGTGGGTGCACAAGGCAGTGCTTGCGAGAGGAGGGGAAAGAGCCAGAGGCTAAGGAGTGATTACAGAAGTCGGCAAGAGCCAAAGTGGGGGTGGAGATGTTATCCTTAAGGGTCCTGGAAGCAGAGAGAGGAGCCTGTTTTGATGAGACCTTCATAGAGCAGACAACTCTAGTGACCTCATCCGCCTGCGATAGGAGAGATGGATGAGAGAGTGGGTGGGGGTGGGGGAGCAGCAGGGAATGCAGGGGTACAGAGAAAGGAGGGTAGGAGGGAGAAAAAGAGGTTTTAGAGGTGAAGTGGGTGGCCAGAGCAGTGCAGAGGGCCTGGGAACGAAGAGGCGAGGTAGAGACTGCAGAAGGATTGGCTAGTTCCTTGCAGATTTTGAAGAGTTCAGCCGTATTGTTAGTGGCTCCAGCGATATGGGCCTGGATGTGGACCCTCTTTTTGGAACAAATGGATAGGCTCTATTGCCTTTGAGGCAGGCGGCAGGCCACTATGTCAGAGGGTGAGTCCAAGGTCTGCCACTTCCGTTCAGCAGCTCTACACTTACGTTTCAGAGCGGCTAGATCAGAGTCGTACCAATTGTTAATCTTGGAGGCATGTTTCAGGCGGATCCTCTTGACAGGGGCAAGAATGTCAAGAGTGTTAGTGATAGCAAGGTGAAGATTGTCAAGGACAATCAGTGTGAGAGTCAATAGGAGGGGAAGGAGGGGGGATGAAGGTGGAGACAAAAGCAGCAACTGACACTCGTTTCATTGGACGGATGACCAGTAAGGAAGCTGGCAGTGCTGGGGGAGGCTTGGTCAGGGGGTTGAGGGGTTCCAAGTGGGAGGAGAGGAGGGAGTGGTAAGACCAGGAGAGAGGGGTAGAGAGAGGGTTGGAGAGCAGGAGTTCAGTGTGTATGAAAGTGTCAAGCTTGTGTCCGGCAGAGTGGGTAGGGCCGGAAGGAAGAATAGCAAGGGAGAGAGATGTACAAAGATCACGGAGGAGTATGAACGCAGGGACAGTGGAGTCGAGGTGAATGTTGAAGTCACCAAGGAGGAGATGTTTTGAGGTAGAAGTCAGAAGAGAGGAGGTAAAGTCAGCCCATTCCGAGAGGAAGACAGAGACAGGGCCCGGAAGCCTGTAGACAGTGGCAAGGGTTTGAGAGAGTGTAGGAGGGACACCAAGCATGCAGTCAAGGCTTTCAAAGGAGGAGTAAGGCTGTGTGGTTTTGAGAGAGGTATGGACCCACTCTGGGAAGATCATGGCTATTCCACCACCAGATCGGTTGAGCCGATCGGTTTAGCGACAATCGATCAGGACACTGGTGAAAGGCAGACACGAATGGCAGTTGTGAACGTGGTGGATGGTGAGTACCAAGTTAAAGTAAAAAAGAGATTGCCTTTGCATTTTCTTGTGCAAGCAGCAGAATTGGTAGCACTCATAAAGGCACTTGAGATCAGTAGGGAGCAGGCAGTCCTTATTTACTCTGACTTGGCGTACCTCACATCAACAGTGCATTCAGGGTTGTCGCAATGGCAGAGAAGAGGGTTCAAGAGATTGGATGGGTCCCCAGTCTAGCATGCTGCTCTATTATCCAGATTAATAGATGCATTAACATTCCCAGCAGAAATATTATTTGTTAAGTGTGCTGCACATACTAATACTGACCTAATTGTGCTTGGGAATAACACAGCCAATAGAATGGTGAAGGAGGATGCGTATTTGCCATTCCCATATTCCCATATCCCAGAATTCGTCACAACAGGTACAGTTATCAGTCCCATACATCGCAGTGCCCTAATGCAAATTGTAGAAATTCAAGAAAGAGCATCAAAAAATGAAAAGGAGCTGTGGGTGAAACAAGGGTGTACCTTCTCACCCACAGATTTGTTGTGGAGACAGGAGTTCACAGGTAAAGTAGTGATGCCTCTGAAATTACTTATTTAGGCCCTAGAGCAGTTGTATCACCTATCACACACATCTCGACAACAAATAGCAGCAGACCTCCATGAGGATCAGTTTGTTCCCAACCTACAAGAACAGGTGAGTAAATGTGTATCTAACTGTGTGACCTATTACTAGTTCAATCCTGGAAATACATATAAAACATTAAAAGGAACTTTTCCCCGACCATCAGGGCCCTTCAGAGAACTTCACATTTGTTATGTGGATTTGCGTAACAGATGCAGTAATGTTCGTTATCTCATCATTGTCATTTATCCGTTCTCCCGATTGGCTCGAAGCTGGATCCTTTACACACCCTGATGCTAGATCCACTGTGAAATATTTGGTGAGGGAGGTGTTTCCAAGGTGGGGTATATGCAAAGTTTTGAGGTTAGAGAATTGAAATCCCTTTTCTAATTAAACTTTCACTGAAATAACTTCTTTGTTGGGGATAAAGCACCATTTGTGTTCAGTATATCACCCATAAACCAACAGGATCGTGAAGCGTATGAATACTTTGCTGAAAACCAGATTGTCAAACCTTTTTTGGAGCTTAAAGAAAACTGGGTGCATTGCCTTACCCTAGCTCTGTTTTCTCTCTGTAACCAGCCAGGGAATGAGCACCATTTGTCCCCCCATGAAATAGTGATAGGTAGAAGAATACATACACCACTCTACCACCCACATAGCATCAGATGCTCAAAAATCTTCAGACATATTAGGAGATGAGTTTAGGGCCTACCTTTGGGACTTAACCTGAGCTGTCCAGATCATATCTTCACAGGTTGTTTCTTCTCATCAACATCTGGCTGTAACAGAGGGCATTGATTAAGAATCAGGAGTCCTAATACAGCCACAGCTCTTCCCAAGGGATCAAGTACTGATTGGAATATTTGTTCGCTGGTGGAATAAAAGTCGGTTTCATGGGCCCTATGAAGTGATCTATGCAACCTTAAGCGCTGTGAAGGTGTAAGGGAACAAACGTTGGATCCATTTGAGTGACGTACGGAAAGTGGCCTGCAACTCTCCACCTTCATAAGAACAGAGCTCTAGTGGGGCACATTCAACACAACATACTGGGTTAAGCATTCCCATAGAACCCGGAATCATTTCTGCAAGAACAACAGAGTGAATAAATAGACTTTTAAGTTTCAGTACATATATTGAATAAGTCTGTTAATAAGCATGAGGGATATTATGTATGTTTTGTTGTTGTTTTTCTTTTGTTTAGGCATGACAATGAATAATAATGTAGATATGCGTAATATGTTTGAAAATTATGAAATGTTGAAACCCCGAACTAAAATAGATATTGGCCTAGGGGAGTTTGTAGATGAGGAAGTGGGTTTTGGCCAGATGGTGAATGGATTTGGCTTTGCTGCTGATAATCTGGGCTATAGGCATCTGACGATATGACGAGGATGGGGAAGGAAAAGTAAGCAAACCCATGCTATGTCTGCTCGCTCCTTCCCCATGCTTCTGCCGTCCCAATATTATTTATTACTGATGAATTGTCACCACAAATAGTACAATGCATAATACACCTATCTTTGTGCAGAGTGAGGGGCTTATTTCAAGGACAAGCTGTCTGGGCTACTTCCATAACAATTGATCAATCTGATTGTCTAAGGAAAGAAAAGGAGCACAAAGATGTGTGATGTAGTCTGCAATCACAATTGGAATTAGGAGGTTATGTTTTAATACACAATTAATGGGAACAGGCGATGAAGAGTTATAAAGCAGGAGGAATGAGGAAATGTACTGAACGGCATGTGGAGAACATCAAGAATGAATGTTCTGAGGTTTGGAAGGATTATGTAAAAGAGTTGACATGGCTGAAACCACAAAAAAGACCAGTTAAAATCCAGTTACTGACACATTTTTCCTTGTATTTCTTGGGCGACGCACTGTACCTGTCGGGACTAAGGAGAAGTGTACTAAAACTTCACAAATTGTGGATTTGGCGGGTGCGACGTCTGCCATCCTAAATAATTATTGGGTCTGTGGGACCCTGGCATACCTCCAACTCCCACTGGCCTGAAAGGGAGTAGGCAGCATGGCAACTTTGCACTCCCCATTCTTGATAGTCCCTGTAGCTCATATGTTTATCTCTAATGTGCCGCCCCAAACCATTTTTGTGCCCCTTGTATCCACTCTTTTGTTGAATACATCTGAACTTTTGACGCGATTTATCTTAAGTAATTATTTGCCAACAAACTCTTCAGAGGCATTCAAAAGAATGCCAAAACCTTTTACAGTCTTCAGCAGAACAGAGGTGATGTTTGCCTCTCTCCCGGATCTGAGGGTCCAAACCATTGTTGATGCTAAATGACGTCATATTCAGACACTGCTTTCAATGCTGTATGCAAGGAGATGAGAGCCCTGTGACTCATGATGCTGCAAAACAGATATACCCTGGATCTTCTTAATGCAATGAAAGGCGGGTTGTGTCACAAAATAGGGGTTTCCTGCTGCGCATTTATGCCTCCTAATGGTATGGACAATGGAACTTTATCAAATACTATTAGAGCTTTACATAATCTATGTGAGGAAATGGAAAAAGAGGCTGGGATCGAAGATGATACTTGGCTTGGTTCACTTTTTGCCTGGTTTCCACCATGGTGAGACCTGACTGCAAAAATCGTGATGCCATTTTTAGTTTTTCTGCTTGTCCTGTTTTTTTCCTGCCAGATACTTTTAAGATGCTGCTCTGCTAAGCTACTGCAAACAGCTGCTATTATGTCAGTCACTCTGTCCACAGGTAGGGCCACTTCCATCTCAAATCATAAAGGTACACAGACTGAGTTAGGGTTGACTGGGCCTCCAGGTACTGTCTGTTGTCTCCCACCTAATTCAAAGAACATGATGGAGGTCCATAAGTGGTGGGTTCCTACAAACGGGGTTCTTGGAGAGCGGGAAAATAGGTTGGTAGTTGATATATTAACTAAAGGGGGGAATGTTGGAGAAGACATTTTAAGGCCCAATGTGGGAAAAAGATGTACATTACGTAAAGTGTATTAGCCCCCAGTTAGTTAGAGTTGAAAGGCGATGTATGCAATAAAACATGTAATTCAATGTAGTTAGAGGATTAGAGTGTTATTTGTATTCACAGATTACAGTTACAGTAAGTAGTAACATTATTAGTAGAATGGAAAATGTATTGCGTGATGTACCAATTGTAGTGCTTAGGGGCACAAAGCGGGAAGCTCCATGCACATGGAAAAAAGGAACTTAACATGGGGACATGGGGAGAAGCAGTAATTTCGGAACATTGTACATGGGAGGATTTGACAAAGGCTTAAAATGGAAAAGCATTACAGTATATTAAGACATCGCAGAACATGCAAGAGTTTTTCACTCAGTTTAAAAGTCCATGTAAGTTGCAAAATGTGTTGATTTGCGGGGAAGGGGATTTTCAGCTGGCCCAGAAGGTGGCATGACCAAGGTCATGATAGGGGGATGGAAGCAAGCCGCATATGGCCGGCTGTAATATTGCAGAGGAGAGCAGGATGCAAAACAATTTTTTCAGCGTCTTATGGTCGGATTGAATTGTAGATGCAAGAGGCCACTTCTGTCAGGACCTCTGCCAGCGCCTGATCTATCTGGCATCAGTGGAGAAGGCGACATCCCTGCGGGATTCGGTACCCTCCAACATGGCGGCAGATTAGGGCAAACAGCAGGAACTCCGGCAATGCTCTAGTGCTTTCCAAGATGGCGCCCAGGAGTAGTGTGATCTCTTCACAGGACCATAATATAAGGCTGCGGTTCAAGTGACCGCATTGCGTCGCTTCTTCCTTTGGAGCACTGGCGCTGTTTCCCCTTCCTTCTAGCCTGCCTTGTTCCTGCTCTTACTTTGACTCTCATTGCCATCTGAATCACGGCGTGTGCACTCCGGCGCAGTCCTGTCACCCTTCCTCTGATTCATTCCTTCTCCTTGTTTCCTACACTCCTCCTTGGACTCTCCCTTGCCTCATCCTTGGACACTCTCTCTTTCCCGATGCTTCCTCTGTTCCTGTGCTACCTTTTTGAAAGACATCCTTCTCTTCATTTCGTCTAAAGACTGTTTTTTCCTGCTAATCCATTTGCCTATTCCACGAAGGATCTTGATTCAATCCACTTCGCTCCATCATCGTGGACAAGGGATTTTTGTTCCCTTTACAGAGTTTTTCCCTTCTGGGGCTTGGCCCACAGAGCATCCCTTGTTGCCCTCTTGCCAAAGGGCTCATAGGAGACTTTGTGGGCGTAGTCTTATTGCTGCTAATATCTGATAAAATATTGGAGGTGTCCTCGCTGCTTGATAAGGCCAGTCCCAGATACTGAATCATAATAGCAAGCGACGACCAACATTCCCTCACTACGGATCAAATGTGGGAGTGGTGGCTCTTCAAGATCTTACACAGGAAGTCCAACACTTGAAGAATGAAACCGCAACACTTTGCCAAATGGTTGCAGCTTCCCCTACTCGGACAAAGATTCCTCCCACACCATTGATGGCAGGAAAGTTTGACGGCAATCCCAAAAGATTTAAGGAGTTTTGGAAATCCTGTATAGTACAATTTATCTTAAAAATTTACTTTTTCTTGACTGGCCGTTCCAAAGTTAGTTTTAGAGTATCCAATTTGACTGGAGGGGCCCTAGTCTGGGCTAAACCTTTAGTGGTGATCAAAAACCAAATTCTGGATTCCTACCCAGGCTTTGCTAATAGTATCTAGGCCATGTTTGGTCGACAGAAACTGACCATTTCAGCACAAGAACAGCTCTTAGAAGCAAGACAAGGCTCTTCGATGTATTAACTTACATCACCACTTACAAACAATTAGCATCTGAGACAGCCTGGCCTGATGACACGTTGATTACACTTTTTCAGCGTGACTTATCAGAAGAACTGAAAGATGAGCTCTCACAGGTACCAATATCTCACAATCAGAAAGAAATGATAGCCTTGGTACTGCAGTTGGATTTCTGTCATCAAGAACGGCAGTTGGAGAAACACCAGAGCCGTCAGCCAAGAACGTCTGAACTCACTCATCCCAGTACTCGCCAACCTTCAGAGGAAGAACCTTTGCAAATTGGCTAAGCCAGCGGACCCTTGTCACCAGAAGAACGAAACTGACGTAACACACTCAGTCTTTGTATGCACTGCGGGTGTAATAAACATCTTCTGAAGGATTGCCCAATATTTCCACCTAGACAGGCGGGAAATGCCAAACCCCGTCTATAAAGGGAACCACAGCTCGGGGGGGCTTTGTATATTCCCAAACCACCAAACCTCAGGACAATGTCATGCTGGTGCTGAAGGTTGATGTACAGCTACACGACACTATCATATCCAACGTTCCTGCTCTTGTTGATTGTGGGGCAGCAGGACATTTTCTAGATGATTGTTGGGCCAAGGAACATGGTATTACCCGTGCGCCCCCCTCAGGTCTTATCCCTGTGGAAGGGGTTGATGGTTATCCATTGTCTTCAGGACCTATTAAGGAACAGACTTCCGAACTCTTAATGGGTCTTTTTTCTCATAAAGAGACCATCCGGTCCGACCAGATGAAAGCAGCCCATTATCCGATCATCCTCGGCCTTCCATGGCTTAGGCTGCACAACCACTTTGTGAACTGGATGGCTGGAACAATGTTCTTAGGTTCGGAAAACTGTCTGTCTCATTGTCTATGCAAAGAATCTATAGATTTCCACACACAACATGAAAGGCAAGAGAACAAATCAGTGTGTCAACTAGAAAGGCTTCCCAAGGAATATCAAGCCTATCATCAGGTCTTTTTGGCAGAAGAATTTAAGTTTCTACCTCCTCATAGGAATGAGGATTGCTCTATAGATTTTAGGCTTAAAAGGGCCCCTCAGGTGCAGGCCGTTGTTGAGCAGAGTGAGCAGGAAGAGCGGTATGAACCATGCATGCAGCCTACACAGAAACTGGAGAAGGCCCCAGGACGCTGCGAGACTGCTCGAGTGCTCAAGGCAGGCATTCACAGAGTAACAAAAACTTGCGTAGAAGTGGAAGTAATACTAAAAGTAAATTTGAATTCCGAACTATCAGAAAACAGCAAAAACAGTATTTGTCAATACTAAATGACTGACTTTAAACGTGTGAGTTTTTGAAGAACCCAGCAACCCGAGGGGGCAATACAATTAGAAGCTAATGCACACAACCATTGCCTAGGCCAAGAGAAACTGAAAGCAAGGCAATTCCGATCCAAAAGATATTGCCAAAGATAGAAGGGAACTCATGAAAGGTCCAAAGGTTGTGCAACTTGTTGTCCATATTTTAAGAAGCATATGACAAAAGCTGTTAAAACCTGCATTGTCAAAGCCAAGGAAGAAGCAGAATAGGACCTTGTACATGTCAGTATTTGGTTACTTATGCAGTGGGGAAACAAGAGAGTCAATAAGGCTGCCCTTCTGGAAAAGGTTATTCAAAAGGAGAGGAGCATAACTTGCAGAGGAGTATTAAAGAGCATCAATGTCACTCTTGCTTTCCCTAAAGAATTGCTAAAAGTCTGATGTTGCAAAATAATGAACATTGTGAAGCTGTTGTATAACTGTTATAAGCTGATCTTAGCAACAGCAGCACTTTTTGCTTATGAATCACTATTTAATTAGGGGAGTATGTAGTAGTTCTGGCATGGGAGTAAACCAGGTGTGATTGAAGTAGTAGGCCTGGCATGGAAGTAAACTAGATAGAATTTGATGAAGTGCTATAAAGTGGTGTTGACAATTTATGTTTCTTTTGTATGCGGAGGAACGACCTGTATAAAACAGCTGGAGAGGTGTTGCACTTTTTCCAAAATAATCATTTGTGGCAAAACATCCTGACAAAGACAATTGTTGTTGCTATTGACAAACTGAGAAAATATTCTTTGTGCGAAGAAGATAATTCTGAATATTGCTCCTGATCAAGGAAGAGAAAGAACCTTCTATTTACTTTGATAAATCACTGGACTGTTGGAACCTTCTGTTGTCAGGTTGGAGTCTCAAAGAACTGTATTTGAACTTTGGTACAAACCAGGATTTCCTTATTTCTTGTTGATCCTGTGGAGCAGAAACCTGCTTGAATCTGGGGAACGAGAATTCTCCCAGATAATAAGAAGAGACTGTTTTCATATCATGAATTCAATTGTTATATTTTGTTGCTTTTGAACTGCCATGCATTATCCTATTGAGTTATTGTATGCATAAGTGTGATGGACAGATATCCTTTGCAAGAGTGTTTACTTTAGTTTATTTTAGGCAGAGAAATCCTCATCAGGGCAGGGATAGTGAGGCGTTATCCAACCTTTTAATTTAATGAAATGGCATCTCCTGAAAAATCTTCACAAAGTTATCTGCCTTTCGGACGCCTCACACATACCTCTAAGCTATTGTTCAGCTGTGATATTCATATGCTATGCATACAGGCATGATTGGTACAACTGTAAACATAATAGTTTGTGCTGTGACACGAGTAACTGATAAGGTTCCAAACTAATGCAGATACTATTCCTAAAACAATAGCATTACCTGGGACGAAATGTGTAACATTCAGGGTGTGGAGCATGCCTAGAGGAGGGAGGAATGGCATCCTTGGTCATATTCCTACGTAACAATGCTGGCATCGCAATGAGTTACAGGGATTCCGTGTAGAATATGGAGGAGGGAGGAATGGCATCCTTGGTCATATTCCTAGGTAACAATGCTGGCATTGCAATGAGTTACAGGGATTCCGTGAATAATATGGAGTAGGGAGGAATGGCATCCTTGGTCATATTCCTAGGTAACAATGCTGGCATCGCAATGAGTTACAGGGATTCCATGTAGAATATGGAGGAGGGAGGAATGGCATCCTTGGTCATATTCCTACATAACAATGCTGGCATTGCAATGAGTTACAGGGATTCTGTGTAGAATATGAATTGGATCTTAATCAATATGAAAATAATTGTAGTGAGCCTTTCAAAAACGTTAATATCTGTGCAAATGACAAAAAATAATAAAAAAAATAGAAACAACATACTTACACATTCTTTATGTGAGAACTATTAATTTATCATGAAGACCCCATACATTTAATTACAAATCAAAGCAAACCTCACACAACATGATAAATAAAGATTATTACTTGAAAACAATATATTTAGAAACTGAACGAGCGCTCTACAGTTCATCTGTAACCTCTTCAATATAGAAACAATGTAATAACATAGAAAATCTTGCAATTTCAAACTGGTGTTCAGACCCACTCAACCGCTTGAGGATGGCGAATCCTTCTTCCTTCAGTCTTTCTCAATAGAGACCATCTATTGTCCCCCATGTTTGGGTGGTAGAAAATGCTGAATAACAAACGAATTGCACGTTGGATACATAGTATCGCTCTTGTGAATGGCGACGATATGTTCTGAAATTCTTGTCTTCAAATACTAAATATTGCCACGCCCATAGATTTTCCACAGTAGCACTCTCTATTATGCACGGCGAATGTGCGTGTACACGAAATGAATGGGCGCATTGTGTACAGAAAATGCCTAATCTTTGCCTGTAATGAATTGGCGAGGCTTGCAGCAGATTTTACTTTTATTTATTTTGTTGAACTGGAGGTCTGAGGGCTTGGTGCGTGTGTGCGCGCGAGTGTGTGCGTTGACGGACGCACTGTGAGAGGAATATGTGGCAATGGCCTTCATATCTTCTGAGAGTCTTATCTCCAATTCTGTATAATGCCCCTCACATATATTTACCACAATAGCATTCTATATTATAAACCACAAATGCGGTTAAACACGCAATGAATGAACGTATTGTGAACAACGGGAGCATTGTGCTGAAAGTGCACACAATTGTCTGTCATGAATGGTTAAGTCTGGCCTTGCTCAGGCTTGCATATAGAAAACACATTTGCTGTGTTGAGAATATACAGTACTGAGCTAGAAATGTGAGCTGTCGTGATTTGCAAGTGGGTATGGCCGAGCACTTAACATTACAGGCCTTTCATTCGTTTTAAGGGTGGAAACACTATACCCTGCAATGGAAAATGTGTCAAAAGCTTTTTAGTTTCAGTTTCACAAAATATACGAATCTGCAGTGTGTTTTTATTCACAACAGTTCTGCATAAATAAAGACGTATTTCAGATTGTTAAATACATGGTGCCAGCGTGTGAAATAGCATAAGAAGCGATTTGGCTCCCCGGAGAGATGGCTCTTTAATTGCCCTTAACATGCAAGTAGGTGATTTTATTCTGAATATACATAATTGTAAAGTTAATACTGAAGTCAATATTGCTCACAGCCTTTACATATTCATTGAGCTCAGGCTGAGTGGCCTCTTAAATAACATCTGCGTCATCAATGTACAATGCCACACCAGGAAGTAGCTGATGTAAGAGGAAGCAGCCCCAGAAACTATTGCGGTGGTTTGGACTTGCACAGAGAAGCTGCACTTTCCAGATGCCGGTGCACATGTAAGCATTGCATATGGCATCGATGAGTGCTCATGAAAGCTAGCCACTGTGCAATTGGGAAACTGGCTATTATAACAATCGGATGTTGCGGATTTTCTATTGGGTTCTGCTTAGCTGTACATATTCAGCTCTGCTGGATGAAGGCTAGAACGCCTTTGTTGGACATGAAATGCAGGCTTTATTGATTGTCCACTGCCAGTCATTGTGGCCTTTGAGGTTTAATGGCAGCCTCTCAAGAACGTACAGATACTGCTGTTTCTTACCTGATTTGTATAGACAGGGATGTTTGTTTATGGATCAGGTTAATAATGACTTCTTCTTGTGCCCTTGTAAAAGCTACCCCCTTGAAGGATCTGTTCTCCGTGGCCATAGAGTATTGTCAGCCAGATGTAGAATGTATAAGGTGGGCGCTGCCAGTCTTTCTGCAAGGTATGTACCCTGCGCGTGGCTCATAATATTCACAGAATGTCTCTGCAACCTCCTCGGTGTCGAAACCGTCTCCCCCCGGGTCATTTGCTATTTCTTGGATATGCCTGGATCCCTCGTCCCTGCGCTCCACTCATGTGATCAACCTGTCCACTTTGCACCCCCCCTTCATGAATATGGTCCATGGTTTTCCAATGCCATCTTCTACCTCTGAGATAGACATTCTGTAACATTTGCATTTTTGGCTGCTGCAACCTAGGATATACACTGGGTGACATTTGCATTGTCTTGGGTTCTGCTATCTGCTGCGCTCTGAGATAGAGTTTTGTGCAGCATAGTGAGATAAAGAGAAATTAGAAGGTCTTTTGAAACACGCAAAACGAGGACGTGTCTGTCTGTGCATGTGTCTAAAAATATGGAACGCTTCACGAATGTGCGTGTCATCCTTGCCCAGGGGCCATACTAATCTTCTCTGTATCGTTCCAATTTTATATATGTGCCGCCAAAGCGAGCTCTGAGATAGACATTGGGCCTCATTACAAGTCCAGCGGTAACCGAGCCGGAAAAACTGGCAGGTTACCGCCGGACTCGTATTACCATTCCGCCTCTGTGATTCCCGGAATTACTGGGGCATTACGACCCCAGTGACCCGGCAATTCCGGAGGCGGAATTCTGTAAGTCCCCATTCCCATGGAGTCGGACAGGACTCCATGGGAGATGAGAAGTCGAAACACTGGCACCATGTTGTAATGGTGCCGGTGTTTCCATGTCTGCCTGCAGGCGGGTGGTGTTAAACCCGCCAGGTCAGACCTGGCGGGAGTGACACCTCCCGCCTGCAGGACTCTTAATCAGCCGGTCCCGAAAGAACGGTGGTGGCGGATTTACCACCACCGTTCTTTCCGGGCCGGCTGACTCGTAATGAGGCCTATTGTGTAACATTTGCATTGTGCCAGTTTCCGCTACCTGCGGTACTCTAACACAGCATGCCATATTCAGAACTCTCCCAGACTCTGCCTCCAGGAGTTAAATCCAGGTCTACACCCTCCTCGCTGTATGTCTGAACCTAGGGGTCACCCAGCACAGTACAGCCCTAGAGTCTAGGTGTACTCTCACAGCAACACGCAACCTAACCCATGAAAACACTGAGACTCAATTCAAGTCGAATGCACAATGGGAAATATTCAGCTGCAAACTAAATATGTTTAATCTTTTGAATCTAGGCGCTTTCCAAAAAAACTTTCCCACTGTGATTGTCCCTGCATTTAAGGCCCTGTTTTTACCTTTCCATCTAGGCCTCCTTCAAAACAATGGCCTAGCTGGACCAGCCTGCCAACGCCACTACCCTATCCCTTACCCCACCCCCTTTCTGCCTTCCACACCTGCATTTCCTCACCCACATCAACAAAGCCTCATGTTTCCCAACAAAGGCCTTACCAACCCAGATCCCGCACACACCCAAACCACCTCCCCCCTACCTCCGCCAAAGAGACCTTCTACAAAACCAAACCCATCTCAGGTCTCGCCAGAAGCAATAGACTCGGATCCCGGACCAACTGACTACAATTCAACAAATCTCCCTCCTCTACGAATATCATAACTAATAGCCACCAACACAAACGCTCCATTAAAGACTCTCCTAAACAACCCCCGAACACTAAAACCTCTCTGTCTTCGGCCAGCCCGGATACTTCTCCAACTTCCCCCCTACCTAAACTCAACTGCGCTCTCATCAATGCCCGGACACTTGGAGCCCACGCCATTGAAATCCATGGCATCATCATTGACCAACAACTCGACATTCTAGCAGTCACTGAAACCTGGCTACACCCTGCCCCAGGCCCACTGTTAGCACGCGCCATCCCCTCTGGCTTCAACGATTTCAGAACCGATAGAACCCACACCCAAGTAGGCGGAGACTCCCTATTAGCCAAATCTTCACTTCAAATCAGGGCATGCCCTATTGAAACTATCCAAGGATACAAACTACTTTTAGCCAAATACGCCTCCAACCCCAAAACCACTACCAATCTCTTGGTCATGTACAGAGCCCCAAACAAAAACACTCACTCAGATTTAGACATCCCTCTTCTTCTCGCGCCCCTTATCAAGCCAAACACCAAATGCATTATACTCGGTGATCTCAACCTCGGCTTCAATGACCCTCTTGATCATACAGCATCGGCATTCTACTCAGCCATGCAAGACATGAGTTTTGTCCAACTAGTTTACACCCCTACCCACGATAAAGGCAGAATATTGGACTGGATCCTCTCACTCAACTCACAAATATCTCTCGTCTTGGTCCTACCCATAGACTGGTCTGATCACCACATTGTTAGCTTCTCTCTGAATAATAGTGCCCTAGACTCCCCAGCTACTAACAAACCAGAAACCTATGAAACCAGAAATATAAAAAAAACTCACATCTGTAAACCTCTCCCATGCCCTACAAGCGTCACTAGCAGCTTCCAACCCAGACAGGAATGACCCTGCCGACCTGGCAGAGTGTTACAATACTTGCCTCACAAACACCATTGACTCTGGTGTCCAGTCATTTTTTCAAATACAAAAGTTTAGAAAGACAAACTTTCGAATCTTTTTTTTCGAAATACAAAAGTTTCAAATGACAATTTATTTGAAAAAAATTTGAAAGTTTGTCTTTCTAACCTTGGGTTAGGGTTGGGGCTTGGACTAGGGTTTGGGGTAGGAGGGTGGCGTAGGGCTTGGGGGGCTGGTGGGGAAACCCCCCCTATATACACTAAAACCTTCAGAAGTTAGATGGAGCTGACCAGTGCTGAAATCACAGAACTGGACAGCTCCATGTAACGTTTCAAAGTTTAAAAAAAGGCATTTTAATGCCAATATACACAAATAACTTTGAAATGTTACATGGAGCTGTCCAGTCATGTAATTCCAGAACTGGACAGCTCCAGTTAACATTTGAAAGTTACAAACAACACAGCATTGAAATGCTACTTTTAACATATAAAAGTGCATTTCAATTGAAACCAATCCATGACTATTGTCGAGGGATTGGTTTTGAAAGAAATGCACTTTTGAATGTTAAAAATAGTATGTCGAGCCTTTTGTTTTCGAAACTTTTGTTTCAAACCTTTTGTTTTTCGATTCTTTTGATTCGAAACTTTGACCATAAACCATTGACTCTTTAGCACCCGTCATCACTAAAACATGCAGAACCGACAAAAGTACAAGCTTCTGGTTCAATGATGCACTGGTTGCCTTGAGACGCACCAAAAGAGCACTTGAACACGCCCACAAAAAATGCAATACCCCGACTCAGCAAAGGCCTTTAACAACACCAACAAAATCTATAAAGCAGCCATAATAACTAATAAAGCGAACACTCTCAACCAAAGAATCACCCATGCCTCCTCCAATTCGAAGGAATTATTCTCCATACTCAGAGAACTAGAGAACCCCTGTCAAGCGGCTCCTCCAGCCAATGCCAGCAAAACCTGGTGCACCACCATCCAAGACGCACTAGCCTCCAAAATTCTACTACTACAAAATAAAATTGCGGCAAAAAAACAATGCCTAGCAGGCAGACAACCCACCACCCTTGAGGACGCTCTGTCAGATACCAGATTTGCCCTCGTAGTGTAGCCGATGAATTCCTCTTCCCAATGTACCCCTCTGGTTTTGACTAGAAAGAACCAGAGTGATCTATTGGAGAAAAGAATGGATGCCGATGGAAATCCTGGAGTCTCCGTGGAACAACTCGGGTTGAAATGCGGGATGTCAAGGAGACTTGGATAAGGGTATCATGCAGCAATTCGGAACCAAACCTGCGTAGGTGAGATAACAACACACCACAACCACAAGATTTGTAAAATTTGATACCGAAGATATACCATGCAATGCAAAAAGGAAGGTATTGTAATAACAACTGCCAGTAACAATAAGACAAAGACCACCCCCCTCCTTCTACCCAGTCTTATCAGAAAAAGGTTAACCGCTTACCGGTGTTTGTGTTCCAGGAGAAGGATAGTATTCGCAGGCGGAATCCAAGCAATCCACAAGAAGCAGTCCAAGACTATCCCGACGGCACGAGGACGCCTAATAACACCCTGACCCGACGGCACGAGGACGTTAGTACACACAGGAAGTCTCTAGTCTGTGTACCACTACTACAGTTCAAAGTTCCAGAAATCCCAAGAACAAAATACTGAAGAGGATGAGGTCTGACCTGAAGAAAACGAGGTATCCAAGGAGCAGGCAAGAGAGGTCCAATAGCAATCCGAGATCAAGAAACCAGACGAGGCAATTCCAGGCAAGGCGACAAGAAAAAGGCAATCCAATAAACAGTCCGCTTCGAGGAGCCAAGGTGATCAATCACTGTGGAGGAAAGAACAGGGTAACAAGGACAGGAACGGGGAGAACAAGAACCAGATATGGGTAAACAGAATTCCAAACGCCACTAATCTGTGATCAGAAGCACCGAACCAGTAGGAGGAGGTGCTAATAAGGAAGCAATTCACGTGACAATCCGGCGCACTACTCGACGTGGTCCGAGGGAGGAGTAGAGTGGACGCCAGCGTTGCCATGCCAATTTCCAGGTACCAGGTTTCGCCTTCCTTAAAGGGATACGAGCCCGTGGTTTAGCGAGGAACAAGTGCCCATACATAACAGTATCCTCCCGCAAAGGGGACCTCACCCCCCGAGAGGACCAGAAACGGGCCATAAGGACAGGGGCATGAATGTTTTCAGTTGGTTCCCATGTGCGGTCCTCTGGACCATAGCCCTTCCAATCGACCAAGTACAAACGCCGTCCCCTGCACACTTTGGTATCCAGGATAGCAGCCACCTCGTATTCGTCGAACCCCTGTACTCTGACAGGAGACGGGTGTAAAGGCAGTTTGGTCAATGGGTGACAAGGTTTCACCAAGGATACATGAAACACCGGATGTATCCTCCAGGTAGGAGGTAGAGCTAGACGGAGCACTGCAGGATTTATGACTTGCAGAACCTTATAGGGACCCACAAAGCGTGGTAACAAGGTCCGTCGACCTGACAATCGTAGGTTCTTCGTAGACAACCAGACCTTCATGCCAGGAGTATACAAAGGAGCCGAGGAGCGTCGTGCATCCGCATATTTCTTTGAACGCTTCTGGGCCAGAACTAGTTGATTCTTTACTAAGGCATGAGTGTCTGAGAGTCTCTTAAAACAATTTAAGGCAGCGGGATTGTGCAAGGGTGGCTCAGCATCAAGAGGCAAGGACCGTGGATGTCGACCATACATAGCGTAAAATGGGGACATGTGGGTCGCGGAGTGGAGGGAATTATTGTAGGCAAATTCGGCCAACGGCAATACGGAGACCCAGGTACCTTGACGTTGAAGAGTGAGGCAACTGAGGTACTGCTCCATGGTGGCATTAAGCCTCTCCGTTTGGCCATCTGTTTGAGGGTGATAGGCGCTGGAGTATCTGCCATCGATACCTAAGGTTGTGGTCAAAGACCTCCAAAAGCGAGAAGTAAACTGCGGTCCCCGATCCGTAATGATCATAGTGGGTAGGCCGAACCTTTTAAACACATTTTTCAGGAATAGATCCGCCAGTACCGGAGCAGTAGGGGCACCATGGCACGGTACAAACATAGCCATCTTGGTAAAGTAGTCAATCACTACCCAGATAGTGTTGTAACCTTCCACCAAAGGAAGCTCCACGACAAAATCCATGGAAAGCATCTTCCACGGGGCTTCAGGTATAGGCATGGGTTGTAGTAGACCCACAGGTTTACCACGTTGATGTTTGCACTGGGCGCAAACGGCACAAACAGCTATGTATTCTCTCACATCCTTGTTCATAGAAGGCCACCAGCACCACCTTCCCAAGAGGTCCAAGGTCTTACCAACCCCCGGATGGGCCGCTTTAGCAGCATCATGACACCATTGCATGGCGGTACGCCGAGTATCAACATCCGGCAGAAATATCCTGCCCTGTTTATAGGGTAGTGAATGAACCAGCTCCAGACCAAGGCTTGCCAACTCGGAGGGATGGTTATTCACCCAGTCCTTGATTGCCAAGTTTAATGGAGGACGTAACGTGCAACCACACACTACTTGAGTAGGCAGTAACATAGAGCCGTGAAGGTTAGAGGGAGTCGGAGGTCCATGAAGCCGCGAAAGGGCATCTGCTTTAGAATTCAAGGAACCGGGACGGTAGGTGATGGTGAAATTGAACATCGAAAAGAATTCATGCCACCTAGCATGGCGAGCCGTGGTACATTTCACCGACTGCAGGGCTAAGAGATTCCTGTGATCCGTAAAGACTTGTACCGGTTCGGGAGAACCCAACAGATGGTGCCTCCATACCAAGAATGCGTCTCTGACAGCCAATAACTCACGCTCCGTGATAGTGTAATTTCTTTCATAGGGCGTAAGTTTCCTGGAGTGATAAGCCACTGAATGGAGAGTCTTGGTATCTGGACAATGTTGGGATAAAACAGCGCCCAAGGCTATATCCGAGGCATCGGCTTCAACAACAAATGGTGTGTTCATATCTGGATGCTGAAGAACAGGAGCAGAAGTGAAAGCGGATTTCAGGGCTTCAAATGCGGTTTGTGCCTGTGCATTCCACTTAAACGGATGTTTCGTGCTGGTGAGAGCCGTTAGTGGAGAAGCTAGGGCAGAATAATCTTGAATAAACCGCCGATAAAAATTTGCGAAACCAAGGAAAGACTGCAAGGCTTTCAATGTGTTGGGACGCGGCCAGTCCAAAATAGCAGCGACCTTGGAACGGCTCATTTGCACACCCTGATTAGTAATGCTATAGCCCAGAAACTCCACCTCAGTGACATGAAACATGCACTTCTCCAGTTTGGCGTATAGACGATTTTCCCTCAATCGTTGCAATACGTTGGAAACATGAATGACATGAGAGGCAATCGAAGGAGAATAGATCAAGATGTCATCCAAGTATATGACAACGTAATGGTCTAACATGTCATGGAATACCTCATTGATGAAAAACTGAAAGGTAGCTTGTGTCGCATAACGTGTGTCAAAGACGCGACTCATGGCATCTATTAATGCGTCACAATTATATAGAAGATGACTCCCTTCTTCCAACAGTGGATTCGCCCAGGCGGCAGCAGTGCCCTCTAAATGGGACAACAGAAACGCTGCCTTGGTAGTTGCATCAGGAAAAGAGGCAGGACGACAAAGAAAGTGCAGTCTACACTGATTCAGGAAGGTCCTGAATGTTTTGGGGTCTCCATGGAACCGTTCAGGAGGAGCCAAGGGGAACTGTGCCGTCATATATACAGGACCCGTGCCCTGTTGAGATGGGAGAGGAGCTGCGTCAGGAATACCCGCCAAAGGAGCCGCCTCGGCCCCCCGAGGCGACAACCCTGCTTGCAAATCATCTATGCGCCGCTGCGTAGCAGTATGGGCAGCGGTCATATCATTGCGGAGATCGGCCACCAATTGCAAGATGGTGGCCAATGTTTCATTGGCATCCATTAAGGCTTCTGATTCTGTCAGATACCAGATTTGCCCTCGTAGTGTAGCCGATGAATTCCTCTTCCCAATGTACCCCTCTGGTTTTGACTAGAAAGAACCAGAGCGATCTATTGGAGAAAAGAATGGATGCCGATGGAAATCCTGGAGTCTCCGTGGAACAACTCGGGTTGAAATGCGGGATGTCAAGGAGACTTGGATAAGGGTATCATGCAGCAATTCGGAACCAAACCTGCATAGGTGAGATAACAACACACCACAACCACAAGATTTGTAAAATTTGATACCGAAGATATACCATGCAATGTAAAAAGGAAGGTATTGTAATAACAACTGCCAGTAACAATAAGACAAAGACCACCCCCCTCCTTCTACCCAGTCTTATCAGAAAAAGGTTAACCGCTTACCGGTGTTTGTGTTCCAGGAGAAGGATAGTATTCGCAGGCGGAATCCAAGCAATCCACAAGAAGCAGTCCAAGACTATCCCGACGGCACGAGGACGCCTAATAACACCCTGACCCGACGGCACGAGGACGCTAGTACACACAGGAAGTCTCTAGTCCGTGTACCACTACTACATTTCAAAGTTCCAGAAATCCCAAGAACAAAATACTGAAGAGGATGAGGTCTGACCTGAAGAAAACGAGGTATCCAAGGAGCAGGCAAGAGAGGTCCAATAGCAATCCGAGATCAAGAAACCAGATGAGGCAATTCCAGGCAAGGCGACAAGAAAAAGGCAATCCAATAAACAGTCCGCTTCGAGGAGCCAAGTTGATCAATCACTGTGGAGGAAAGAACAGGGTAACAAGGACAGGAACGGGGAGAACAAGAACCAGATATGGGTAAACAGAATTCCAAACGCCATTAATCTGTGATCAGAAGCACCGAACCAGTAGGAGGAGGTGCTAATAAGGAAGCAATTCACGTGACAATCCGGCGCACTACTCGACGTGGTCCGAGGGAGGAGTAGAGTGGACGCCAGCGTTGCCATGCCAATTTCCAGGTACCAGGTTTCGCCTTCCTTAAAGGGATACGAGCCCGTGGTTTAGCGAGGAACGAGTGCCCATACATAACACGCTCCATCCACCAAGCCCACCACTCCCTTACACTTCACCCCCATCACCCAAAAAGAGGTACTAGACACCATAGCCAAACTAAAAGCGTCCAACTGCAAAGAAGATCATTTCCCCCCTCAGTTAGTTAAACTCTGCGCTCCCACACTAACCCCTCTCCTTACTAACTTTGTCAATGCCTCCTTTAATTCCAATACGGTCCCCATCAGCATCAAAAAAGCCTGGGTAACCCCTCTTCTAAAAATGCCTGACTAGACCCCTCCATTCCCACTAACTATCGCTCTATTACAACGGTCCCCTTCCTATTGAAGATAATCGACAAAATAGCATACACCCAAATCCAGAACCAACTTGAACAAAATCAATTACTGGGCGACCGACAATCAGGCTTTCACCCTAACCACAGCACTGAAACGGCCCTCCTCGATTTGAAAATACAAATGGACGCAAACAAAGACGCAGGAAAACTTTGTCTGCTAATGCTTTTAGACCTCTCTGCCGTATTCGACCTGGTCGATCACGACAAACTATGGGCCACCCGCTCCAATAACTTCAACTTCTCCAAGGACGCCACGAGTTGGGTCAAATCATTCCTAGCTGACAGGACCTCAAGAGTATCCATCGGCAAAGCCTCTGCAGACCCCATGCCAGTCCCCATAGGCGTTCCCCAAGGATCCTGCCTCTTTCTCACCCTCTACAATGCATACACGAAGCTACTCTTTGCAGCCCTGGATGCCATGGGTGTCATTTACACCAACTTCGCTGATGACACCCAGATCCTCATCCCCCTATCAGGCAACTATGAACAAGACACCCTACTTATCAACCAAATATATGCTCTTATCCAAAACTGGATGGCCCACAACAGTCTCTGTCTAAACGACGACAAAACTGAGCCGCTCATTATTGGTTCTGCCCCCAGAATAAAATCCCTTCAGCCCTCTTATTCTTCCTTCACCATAGATGACACCACAATCCCAGTTCTCAAACAGGTCAAAACACTAGGTGTTTACCTTGATACCAATTTATCCATGACCAAACAAGTCAATGCCCTCTCTTCAGCCACCTCGTACACCACCAAGCTCATCTCATTAAGTCGCAAATTCCTCACACCAAAAAACTGCATCACACTAGCAAGAGCTCTTATACTCTCTAAGCTAGACTATTGTAATGTACTCCTACTAGGCACCTCCAATGCCAACCTGTCCAAAATTCAACTCATGCAGAATAAAGCACTCCGAGCCGCATTGGGAATTAAAAAGAATGAACATATCTCAACCATAAGGGAAAAACAATCATTGGCTTCCCCTTAAGGCAAAAATTATCTTCAAAACTTTATGCATTACACATAAATGCATTGCCAACAAATCACCCAAATATCTCAACAATACTGTTACTTACAAAGCCTCCTCCAGACAGCTCAGATCCAGCAATAGGCTCCTCCTCGCTATCCCCAGATTCAAACGGACAATAGCAGGGGGCATCAGTTTCAAAGTTCTAGCCTCTAATCACTGGAACACTCCCCTAACTAACATCAAACAAGAAGAATCCCACCAACGATTTAAAAAATCGCTGAAAACTTGGTTATTTAACCAATTCTAATAACACCTAACTCCATAGCTTTGAAGCTACTTACAGCCCCATGCTCTCTCACCTGCTGGACCCTACACCCTTCTTCTGCATTTTCCTGCCCATAATTGTCAAGAATGTAATTTATGAAATTCTGAACTGTCTTATAACCATGCGGGGATGCTTTGCATCATGCCCACAATGTTTAAGTTTGTAAGTTTTATGAGTTGTCTATAACTACGCCATGGTACCTTAGGTTCTGGGCGTAAAACACATGTAATACATAAATAAACTGTTAACACTTGGTTTTCCTTTGCATTTTAAGGTCCTGTTTAACCTTTTGAATCTAGGTGCTCGCCAAAATTGTTCACACTGTGATTGTCCCTGCATCTCAGACCCTGTTCACTTTTGAACCTGGTGTTTCATCAAGCATTGCTAACATTGTGATTGTGCACCTCCGAATCTGTAACCCCCTGAATCTGGGTGTTTTAGCAAACAATAGTCCCATTTGGATAATGTCTGCCTTTTAGGCACTGGGCAAATTCTAATTCTAGATGTTTTCAATAAAATGTTCGTAATGTAATTGCATCTGCATGTTAGGCCGAGTTCACTGTTCAAATCTAGTTGTTTTCCAATTCTTGTTCACATTGTGATTGCATCCATATTTTAGGCCCTGTTCACCATTCGAATCTAGTTGTTTTCCAATTCTTGTTCACATTGTGATTGCGTCTGGATTTTAGGCCCTGTGCACCTTTTCATTCTAGGTGCTTCTCAATAATGGTCCACCTTGTGATGGTGTCTGCACCCTAGCCTGTTAATACTGTGATTGTGCCCACATTTCAGGCCCTGTGCATCTCTAAATCCCAGATCACATCTGTCACCCCCCCCCCTTGCTTAACTCCTTCCTTGCCACCCGGCCCCACCTTGCGCTCCGAATGTACTCCTCCACCATGGCACACAACTCCAATAAACCAGAAGGCATGCCCTCTTCCGCGTCTTCTGCCTCTACTTCCAACCCCAATAGCGCACCTCAGTCAGCCCCCACCACGCTCCTCTCTCCTTCTCCCACTCAAATGCCATGCTCTCTCACCGCCCCCTCCCCGATCCCACCCTCTATTCGCAGCCCACCCATGCTGCGCTCCTCCCCCACCCACCCCCTCGACCCCATATTTTCCTGCTCTCTTACACACCTACCCCTTCCCCCGCCCAACCCTGTCCATCCTCTCTTCCCTTGCCCTGGTAACGCCAACACACTGCTGCACTCCCTCCAAGCTTCAAGCATCCATGCTGTTACCCCCAGCTCCTCACCCCGCTTCACCCTCTCTGTCTCCCTACCCCTTTAACTTACTCCCTTCCCTACCGTCAGCATCTCCTACCACAAGCCCACTCCCGACCTCCTCAGGACACTTCCCTCCCAAACCTCTCTCTTGCATCCTCGTCAAAGCCAGATCAATCACCAGAAACAAACACATGGGGCCTCATTGCACGGAAGGCGGTAATGGTTAACGGCCACCGTTAATGGTAACAGTAACCGTTAACCATTACCGCCTTACTACGAGGTCCCTTAGCGGGTTGGTGCTTTAACGCCTGCTTTTTGCAGGCGTTAAAAACCAACCCGCTAAGAGACCTCATAGCTAATTACGGCACCGCAAAATTGCGGTGCCGTAATTAGCGCCTTCCCCATTCCCATAGAGCCCTATGGGGCAGAAATGGGAATGGGGAAGGGCAATGGCGGAAGGGGGATTTACCGCCCCACCAACCTTGGAATGGGGCGGTAAATCCCCTTTCCGCCAAGGCGGTGCCGGTAATTTACCGGCATGGTCCAGGGTGCTAATAGCACCCTGGATCACCGCCTTCCGTGTAATGAGGCCCATGATCTTCAACCTAATCGCCGACAAAAACCCAGACATCCTCTTCATCTCACGAAACCTGGTTCTCTGACGACTCCCCTCCCCCCTCAGCACCTGAGGCCTTCCCCCCAGGCTCCTCCCTGATCACACACAACAGAGCCAGCAGAGCAGGAGGAATAGCCATCCTCCACAAACAACACCTCACTCCCTTAGACATGTAGCAACAATTCTGCAGTGGCAACTGCCAAATCCCTGCTAGTTAAATTCCAAACATTGCCCACTTTCTCCCTCAGTTTTCTCCTCCTATACAGACCCCCAGGCTATAACACAACTTTCACAGACTCTCTGAGTTACTCTGTAGCAGTCATAATGTTCTCTCATCCCACGCTTACCCTTCTAAGTGATCTGAACATCTGGTTCAACACCCCCTCGAATCCCATGACCCGTCACCTCATTGACAACCTGGAAGCCCTCAATATGACCCAACTCATGTCAGGCCCCACATACATTGCTGGCCAAACTCTATATGTAGTGTTCAGGTCTTCCAAACTGATCTCTTCCCAACACACCTGCCCCTCATCTGGACTGATCACTCCGCCATCCTTTTCCCAGCTCTGACTCCCATCCCCCTCTCTTGACCTCGCCCTCCCACTGACTTCCATAGGATCCGCTCTGGAATAAGGTAATTATGTCCCTGGATTTAGAATCCTCCCTTCCCAATCCCCCCCTCCAGGGAAAAACCCCTTCCCAGGACCATTTCAACCTATGGCTCTCTGATGCTCTTTCCCTCATAGCCCCACAAGATCCCGCTCCCACTGCACAGGTCCCTCCCCCAGGTGGTTCAGCCATTCCTCAATAACCTCAACCAACACCTGGAATGCCTTTGACAGACCAACCTTACTGCCCAAAACAAAGCCACTTATGCTGGACAGACAGAAGCCTACAGATTAGAAAGCAGATATGCTAAACAAGACTTCTACAGCTCCCACATCGGCAATTCAACCAACACCTGCAAAGAACTACACAATATTATCACTGAGTACAAGACCCCCCTCTGTGCCTCCTCTCCACCCCCATATCCCAAGCACTGTGCAACACCCTGTCTGATCACTACTTCAACATAGTCGTTGAAAGAAACCTCACCATCAGTGCTAAACTATTACTCTCTTCCCCTCAGTCCCGCCCGCCTCCCTCCGCTGCCCCGACACACACCCTCTTCAGCTCCTTCTCAGCAATCTCCCACCCTGAGTTCCTAAGGCTTCTCTCTAATAGCTGACCCTCAGAAGCCCCGGGAGACCCTTGCCCCAGACATCATCAAAAACATTCTCTCCTCCCTCTGCACAGGCACCCTCGCCAGATCTATAATCAACCACTCATTAACAGCTGGAATCTTCCCGGCACCATACACAACCTCTCAAGTCAAACTGTTACACAAATAAAGCCCTCCTTTAGCCCCTCCTCCCCTCCAACTATCGCCCCATTTTCTGCACCTAGAAACACTTGTGGACAGGCGCATTTTAAATGCCATATAATATCATAACAATCGCTTCATAGACAAACTGATAGATCACACAGCCTATTCCCAGCTCAGCCTCTTCGCAGAATCCCACGGCCTTCTTTACCATTCCCAGTCTGGCTTCAGACCCTTGCATGGAACTGAATCCTCCCTTGTTTCAATTTGGGACAATCTGAAAAGAACAGCAGACTCTGAGGGCTGCGCCACACTCATCCTTCTCGACCTCTCAGCAACCTTCGACATGATCAACCACTCCTTACTATCAAACAGACTCTCAACAGACTCTCTGACCTAGGCATCAGCAACTCAGCCCTTAAATGGATCTTCTGCTTCCTATATGACCGCTCCCAAATGACTGTTCTCCACCCTTCTCTTCTACCCCCCACCCATTTCCCCACAGATTCCCGCAGGGAGCCTTCCTCTCCCCCCTCCTCTTCAACCTCTAGCTTTTGCCCCTTCCCACAATCATTCACTCCCACTGTTACGCTCACCTGATTCCCACGGGGGCGTCGATCTGGACTGGCCCGCTGTTGCTTCCACCAGAATAACACGTAGAGCCGAGATGACAGACTGGACAGACCCACTTAGCTTTGTTTGTTGGACTCGTACGAATATCTTTCTGCAATGGAGAAAGGGAATTAACCTCCCGTAATCTGAGCGTTAACCCGCCTTCCCACTCCCCTTGTCTGCCCACAGAACACTCCTGAAGTTCCCTCTTAATCTCACCTGAAGATTTGGAAAGATGAGCTCTCCATCCTGCGTCGAGCGCAGGGGCGCGTAGACGACCAGTTACTTCACTGGCGTGGAGGAATTGGTGAGTTCCAGTATTGACTCTAAGTCCAATTGTTTGTAAGAGTTCAAAAGTCTGATCTTCACTCTGCCAGATTCTTTGCAGGTTGCGGATTTAAACCACCAGAAGAGTTCCAAGTGGCAATTGGTAAGATCCTGGTAAGTCTATTGTGGTTCTCCCCTTTGGGGCCGGGGTACAGCGATGATGCAGAATTAACTGCGCTGACCCGAAATGAGGTGAGTACCCCCCTGTGGTAAATCAGGTAAGTCTTTGGGGTTAGGTTGTATTGTCCTTGTTTTTTCCCCTTAGGGGCCGGGGTGCGGCGGTGATGCGGAATTGACTGCGCCGACCCGAGATGAGGTGAGTACCCCCCTGTGGCAATCAGGTAAGTCTTTGGGGGTGATTTGTATTGCCCTTGCTCACCTATCTGTTCTTGTCTCCCCCAGGTGTTGAAGAATGGCCTGGAGATGCTGGATTCGCGATGGAGTAAAGGAATGCAGCCTCGGTTGGTGAGTTCAGCGCGGCTCTGCGAGGTGCGTGGCAATGCACCTGAGAAGGCCTCTCTCTTCCAGATGGACGATGTGCTGGATCAAGGATTTAGGTAAGGGTTTTGTTCTGACCTCTTCTCCTTCTCCTTTTCTTGTTTCAGGTGTTCCAGGGCTGAAGCGGGCGTGGCTGAAGACTGGAGCTGCTGAAGACACGGTGAGCGTTACGCTGCAGCAAGCAGAATAACGCAAAGCACGTGTGGCTGTCTGGGTGTGGCTTAAATAGCCTTGCAAGAAGTCCCAGTTAAGTATTCTTCCACAGCCCCACCCGAGAGGAAAGGAGTCCCTGAGGTAAAGTAGTCCCTTTAAGCCTCATTTGGCTTGTGGCTTCGTGCAGCATGGTCTGCAACAGGTAAGATTTCTGTAATGAGCCTGGCGCCCATGGCGCCAGGACTGACTTTATTCTTATGAGCCTGGCGCCATAGGCGCCAGGACTGTAGCCAAAGAGCCCCTAACTGGGGTTTTTGGGCATGCTTCAAGTGGCATGATGCCTGCTTCCAGGGTTGCTGGGCCTGGTCTGGCTTTCCGGGGGCAGGCATCGTGACAGCACTCCCCCTCAAGGCCCCTCCTAAAGCTGTTCTCCCTCTCGGCCTTGGTTTGTATGGAAATTCTTGGTGGAACCTTTTCACTAATTGAGGTGCATGCACATGGTCACTAGGCTCCCAAGATCTTTCTTGTGGACCATACCCTTTCCAATCAATGAGATAGAAGAGTTTTGATCTCACCCTTTTAGAGTCCAAAATATTCTTGACTTTGAATTCAGGTTCCCCGTCTATGAGGATAGGTTCAGGTGGGGTGGTTAGTCTAGTTCCTGGTTTCACAGGCTTCAAAAGAGACACGTGAAAAACAGGATGAACACGCATATGACCAGGCAGGTCCAACTTGACGGCCACTGGGTTAATAATAGCCTTAATAGAATAAGGTCCCAAGTACCTGGGGTTAAAAGTCTGTGTTCCCTTGAGTGGTAAGTACTTGGTGGCTAACCATACTTGGCCCCCTACCTGGTATTGCGGTGCTTCACTCCTGTGTTGATCAGCATCCTTCTTGTATTTATCCTTAGCCTTTTGTAAATGTGCAGTCGCTTCTTTAAAGGCTTGTGTTATAACAGCGTGGAGATGGTCCACCACAGGCATCTCTAAATGCTGGGGAGAATCTAAGTCTGAGGTTCGAGGATGGTGACCATATATGGTAAAAAAAGGGCTTTGTTTAGTTCCTGAGTGTACAGAATTATTGTATGCATACTCGGTGATCCAAAGAATGTCTTTCCAATCCTCCTCAGATTGATGTAGCATACAACGTAGGTATTGCTCAAGAGTCTGGTTGGTTCTCTCAGTTTGACCGTCGGTCTGGGGATGGTGGCTGGTTGAAAGCCTAACATCAATTTGTGCCAGCTGGCAGCACGTCCTCAAAAAATGTGAAATAAATTGACTTCCCCGGTCCGAAATTAACACGGAAGGAAAACCATGTAGACGGACAACATTTTCAAGGAACTCCTTGGCCAGGATTGAAGCTGAAGGTATTCCTTTTAAAGGAATGAAATGGGCCATTTTAGAAAAAAGATCTACATTAACTAGAATGGTGTTATAACCTTTGCACGGGGGTAAATCCTTGATAAAGTCTAATGACAAGGTATGCCAAGGAGTAGGTGGTATGTCTAACGGTTGTAATAATCCAGCGGGTTTTTTCTTTTCCCCTTTATTTTGAGCGCAAATGCCACAAGACATGACAAACAACTTGACATCTTTTCGCCAGGTGGGCCACCAAAACTGTTTCTTGATTTTGGCTTCAGTTTTAGCAATGCCAGGATGTCCTTCCATCAAGGTGTCGTAGTAATGAGAAATGACAAGTTTCTGTAGTTCCTCTAGTGGCAAAAATAGCCGGCCTTGGTAATAAGGTAGATTGTTGGTGACAGAATACTCTGGGCCTTTCCTTGCCCAGCCCTGTAAGGCATCGGAATCAAAGAGTTGATGGACCTTTTCTTGAATGTCCTCCAGAGAGTGTATGGATGTCAGACCAAGGATCCTCTGTTCAGGAATTATGGGTACAGGTTCTAAAGCTCTTTCAGTTTCTCCCATTCCTATTCGGGACAGGGCGTCAGCTTTTCCATTTTTACAACCTGGTCGATAGGTTATTACAAAATCAAACTCGGCAAAGAACAATGCCCAACGGAGTTGGCGTGAAGATTGGGCCTTGGCTACCTTTAGGTATTGTAAATTGCGGTGATCAGTGATGACCGTAATGGTGTGCCTAGCGCCCAGCAGATTGTGCCGCCAAGCCTTGAAGGCGGACTTGATGGCCAACCATTCCTTGTCGGTTATAGCATAATTTAATTCGCGAGCCGAAAACTTTCTTGACCAAAACGCTACTGGGTGCAGCTGGTTAATTTCGGGATCCTTTTGAGAGAGCACTGCTCCCACAGCTGAACTGGATGCATCTGTTTCCACTATGTAGGGAAGCTCTGGGCACGGGTGTCGTAATACAGGAGCGGACGTGAATTTCTTTTTTAACTCTTGGAAGGCGTTCTCGGCTTCTTCTGTCCATGTAAAGCGTTTATTCGTTCGCAATAGTGTTGTAATGGGATGTACAATGTGTGAGAAGTCCGGGATAAACCTACGGTAGAAATTGGCAAAGCCGAGCATGCTTTGCACTCCTTTGACTGAGCTTGGCGAAGACCAATTAAGAATTGCGTCCACCTTCCGTGTATCCATCCGGATTCCTTTCGGGGTCAGAATAAATCCAAGAAACTCTACTTCCGTAGTGTGAAAGATGCACTTTTCCAGTTTAGCGTATAACTTATACTGGCGTAACTTTTCTAGGACTGCTCGGACGTGCTTTACATGATCGGATTCTGATAGGGAGTATACTAAGATATCGTCGATGTAAACGACTACACAAACATCGATGAGCTCCCGGAAGACATCGTTCATGAAGCACTGGAAGGCTGCTGGTGCGTTACACAGTCCGAAAGGAATCACCTGGTACTCAAATAATCCGTACTTGGTGCGAAAAGCAGTCTTCCATTCGTCACCCTCTTTGACGCGTACCAGATGATATGCCCCCCGAAGGTCTAGTTTTGTGTATATACAAGCGTTCTTTACCTGGTCTAGTAGTTCAGGGATCAAAGGCAATGGGTACCGATTCTTGATAGTTATCTGATTCAGCGCACGGTAGTCAATGCATGTTCTAAGGTCGCCTTCCTTTTTTGGCACGAAGAACAAAGCGGAAGATGCAGGGGACTTGGACGGGCGGATGAAGCCATTAGCAAGATACTGGTCTAGGTACTGGTGCAAGTGGAGATTTTCAGGTTCCGTGAGGGCATAGATTCTGCTGCAAGGTGGTTGTGCTCCTGGTATGAGATCTATTTGACAATCATACAATCTGTGCGGCGGTAGGGTGTTTGCCTGCTCCTTTTGAAAGACATCCTGAAAGTCTTGGTATTCAGCAGGTAATTGTATGGCAGCTGGGATTATTGGGGCCAGTATTGAATTTAGATTTCTCTTTGGGTAACAGGTGTTAGCACATTCTGGGAAGGTTAGTCTCTTCTCTCGCCAATCAATACAGGGATTGTGTTTTTCCAACCAAGGGATTCCCAGTATCAGTTGAAACTGTGGAGCCTTGATTAAATCAAACACCATAACCTCTCGGTGTCCATCCTGACCCAGCAAAGTCATCTCTGCAGTGGAATGAGTTACGGGCCCAGAGGCAATTTCAGTTCCATCAACAGTGGTGACGACATCGGTAGTGGTCTTTCGGGTGAGAGGTAGATTCATCCTGGAAGCCAATCCGTAGTCCAAATAGTTTCCTATGGCTCCACTATCTACGTACGCCTTTACCGCGTACATGCGTGATGGCTGCTCTGGATCTATACGGACCATGGGTATGGTGAAATGCGAGGTCAGAGTGTCCTTCTTTAAGCTCGGCAAGCTGACCTCTGCGCTTGCCGGGCGTGATCGTTTCCCGAGTCAGGTTTCAAGTGGTTTAAGTCTGCTGCTCCTATAGTTTTCTTGGGTGGTTTTACAGGGCAGTTCCGAAGGAAATGACCAGTAGCTCCGCAATATAAACATAATTGCTGTTGCCGTCTTCTTTCCCTTTCCTTCTGGGTTAAGGGTCCTCTAACCCCCCCGATTTGCATGGGTTCTGAGGCATCTAACCCCTTCGAGGGTACGTAGGTTTTAACCAAGACCTTGTTTCAAACTTGGTTCGATCAGCCTTTCTGGTTTGAAGTCTGTGATCTAACTGGACCACAAAATCTATATATTCAGCACAGTCTAAAGGCGGGGTCACGACTTGGGTTAAAACATCCTTGAGTTCTCCCCTAAGCCCTCGATGGAATAATGTAATTCGCTTGGCTTCAGGCCATTCGGTTTCCACAACCAATCTATTGAAAGTTGCAATTTAAGATAGAATCCTGATTACCTTGCCGTAAGGATAAAAGTTTGTTATCCAAAGCCTGTCCTTGGGAATGTCGGGCGAACAGTCTTTCCATGCTAGTTCGAAAACCTTGAAAATCTCGAAGAATCGGGTCATCCTGATTTACTAGCGGAATGGACCAGTCCGCTGCACTGCCGCTGAGATATGACAGTACAAAAGCTACCTTGGCTTGATCGTTTGGGAAAGCTCCAGGTCTACATAAAAAGTGTAAGCGACATTGATTCATGAATATAGCAAACCTTTTAGGGTCTCCGGCAAAGCGTTCAGGCGGAGCCAAGGGAACGGCTCGAGGAAGGTTTATCTGCACAGGGTTACTCGGTGGCACCGGAGCTGGGCTGGCCCCGAGTCCAGGTAGAGGTGTTTGTCCAGCCTGGTTTTGTAATAGCTGTCTGGCCAAATCATCTGTTCGTTCTTTTGACACTATCAATTCCCTCCTGAGGGCATTGGTTTCATGGCGGGCGGAATGCACTTTGGCCCTTAGTTCCCCTAATAATTGGGCCAACTGATTGGTTTCCGAGGTCTCCATGACGCCCAGGTGGGTATTTGTGGGTAGGCTTCGCGTTCTTTTACGCTCACCTGATTCCCACGGGGGAGTCGATCTGGACTGGCCCGCTGTTGCTTCCACCAGAGTAACACGTAGAGCCGAGATGACAGACTGGACAGACCCACTTAGCTTCGTTTGTTGGACTCGTACGAATATCTTTCTGCAATGGAGAAAGGGAAATAACCTCCCGTAATCTGAGCGTTAACCCATCTTCCCACTCCCCTTGTCTGCCCACAGAACACTCCTGAAGTTCCCTCTTAATCTCACCTGAAGATTTGGAAAGATGAGCTCTCCATCCTGCGTCGAGCGCAGGGGCGCGTAGACGACCAGTTACTTCACTGGCGTGGAGGAATTGGTGAGTTCCAGTATTGACTCTAAGTCCAATTGTTCGTAAGAGTTCAAAAGTCTGATCTTCACTCTGCCAGATTCCTTGCAGGTTGCGGATTTAAACCACCAGAAGAGTTCCAAGTGGCAATTGGTAAGATCCTGGTAAGTCTATTGTGGTTCTCCCCTTTGGGGCTGGGGTACAGCGATGATGCAGAATTAACTGCGCCAATCCGAAATGAGGTGAGTACCCCCCTGTGGTAAATCAGGTAAGTCTTTGGGGTTAGGTTGTATTGTCCTTGTTTTTCCCCTTAGGGGCCGGGGTGCGGCGTTGATGCGGAATTGACTGCGCCGACCCGAGATGAGGTGAGTACCCCCTGTAGTAATCAGGTAAGTCTTTGGGGGTGATTTGTATTGCCCTTGCTCACCTATCTGTTCTTGTCTCCCCCAGGTGTTGAAGAATGGCCTGGAGATGCTGGATTCGCGATGGAGTAAAGGAATGCAGCCTCGGTTGGTGAGTTCAGCGCGGCGCTGCGAGGTGCGTGGCAATGCACCTGAGAAGGCCTCTCTCTTCCAGATCGACAATGTGCTGGATCAAGGATTCAGGTAAGGGTTTTGTTCTGACCTCTTCACCTTCTCCTTTTCTTGTTTCAGGGGTTCCAGGGCTGAAGCGGGCGTGGCTCAAGACTGGAGCTGCTGAAGACACGGTGAGCGTTACGCTGCAGCAAGCAGAATAACGCGAACACGTGTGGCTGTCCGGGTGTGGCTTAAATAGCCTTGGAAGAAGTCCCAGGTAAATATTCTTCCACAGCCCCACCCGAGAGGAAAGGAGTCCCTGAGGTAAAGTAGTCCCTTTAAGCCTCATTTGGCTTGTGGCTTCGTGCAGCATGGTCTGCATCAGGTAGGTATGCAGCATGGTCTGCAACAGGTAAGATTTCTGTAATGAGCCTGGCGCCCATGGCGCCAGGACTGACTTTATTCTTATGAGCCTGGCGCCATAGGTGCCAGGACTGTAGCCAAAGAGCCCCTAACTGGGGTTTTTGGGCATGCTTCAAGTGGCATGATGCCTGCTTCCGGGGTTGCTGGGCCTGGTCTGGCTTTCCGGGGGCAGGCATCGTGACACCCACAACCTCACCTGTTACAACTACACCGATGACACTCAGATCATCCTCAAGATTCCCAACTCCCCGTCTTCACCACACCCTGACCAGGCATCGTGCCTCTCAGACATTGACTGATGGATGATGAACAACTACCTCCTCCTCAACCCCAGGATAGACTAAATCCTAATCTGCTGCAAAACAGCTCTTTCCCCAACCTACCCCTTCGCTACCTTCCTTAGGACCCGTGCCCATTGCATCCCTTTCAGTCGAAAAACTAGGATGCACTTTTAGCTTGGACATGACCCTCTCACGACACATCAAAGCATTCTCCAGATCATGCACTTCTCATTCTCAAGCAGATGTGTCCATATCTCTCTTACCCCGATAGAGTCTCTACAATCATGACCATCATTCTCTCGCGCCTAGACTATTCCGATTCCCTCAACCTAAGCATGCCTGCATCCCAACTCAGAAAGCTCCAACGAATCCAAAACTCTGCAGGAAGGCTCCTCCTCGCACTCTCCCCCACAGAACACATCTCCCCCGCACTCAGGATACTTCACTGGCTGCCCATCAGCCAATGGGCCTCCTTCAAAGCCATGTGCATTACAGACTGTGCCATCCACAAGAAAGGCCCTCTATTCCTCCAATGCAAACTTTCATGCTACCACCCCGCCCGAATGCTCAGATCAGGCCCTGCACACCTCTTAGTAGTCCCACCTTAAAAGTTCTCAAGACTAGGAAGTGCCTGCTTCTCCGTCCTTGCACTCACTTTCTGGAATTCCAGCCCCCTCACTCTCTGTCTTATAGAGGAGCACCTGGCTTTAAGGAAAGCCCTCAAAACCATGCTGTTCCTTCCCGCTTTCTAAAACCCACCCCCTACATCCTAGGTCCATCCAGCAGACAGACCATCAGTTCACCATCAGTGCTAAACTATCAATCTCTTCCCCTCAGTCCCGCCCGCCTCCCTCCCCTGCCCCGACACACACCCTCTTCAGCTCCTTCTCAGCAATCTCCCACCCTGAGTTGCTAAGGCTTCTCTCTAATAGCTGACCCTCAGAAGCCCCGGGAGACCCTTGCCCCAGACATCATCAAAAACATTCTCTCATCCCTGTGCACAGGCACCCTCGCCAGATCTATAATCAACCACTCATTAAAGGATAGTTCCGGGACTTTTTTTTTATTGTCCCTACGGGTCGGCCATGTGTTTGTAAGCATAAATCGGTAGATCGTAGAAAACTTTCCTATGGACCTTACCCGACTTTTCGCACATTATCGCACTCGAAATCAGCCTCCATTTTGTGATAATCCTATCATTTCCCCACATCTACCTGGCTCACCTGCCTTTGCGGCACTAAATCAAATCCCCCGCCCCTGAAACAGACTTTATCAAAACATTCATATTCCCCGCCTCTATCCGTGACGTGACTGTGCTGCGTAGGCAAACGCGCCCAGGCGTCTTCTACGCGACTCCACACAGAACCCGGAAATGAACACAGATCAGCTCACAACACAGCGCGCCACAATTCGGAATATGAAACTGTACTTTTAAATCAAACCGCAAGATTGTAAATGTGGTAAAGTACATTTATTTGACATCAAATGTTTAGAGAATATTCTGCGATTTGCATTTTTATTTGCTCACGTTCCAAAAAGTTCGTTTTGAGGAACGCGATGGTCCTTTGCTGTACACAGGGTCTTAGATCATCTCACAATACAGCGCCACAATTCGGAATGTGAAACTGTGGTTTAAAAGCAAACGGCAAGATTGTACATTTGGCAAAGTACATTTATTGGACATCAAATGTTTAGAGAATATTCTGCGATTTGCATTTTTCTTTGCTCTCGATCCAAAATAGTTTGTCTTGAGGGAAGCGATGTTTGTGTGCAGTACACAGGGTGTTGGTTTACGATAAAAAATAAGCTCTTAGGTCGCACTGATAATCGCATGGCTGTTCCAACAACGAGGCACTAGGCCACCACAACGGTATGTATGTTGCATCTAACCGTTAGTACCGCGTAAGGGCATACTTGTACTTGGCGATCGTCCCATAAAATGGTCAGGGTGGTAACGTTGTTCACGCGGAGAAGCAACTGGCGGTTAAAAAACCCGTCCGCCGGTGTCTGGTACTCGTGACACAGACAATAATGCAGGATGTACCTGTTTTAAAAACATAAAAAATGAAATTAGTCTCACCATCAGATCTTTATTAAAATTATTCATTTTATATATTAGGTCGGGAAATTATTTCATAGCTAGGACAGTGCAACTGGGTATTATACGTCATTTCCAGTAACCCACCCCCTCTCCTCCGCCTTTTTCAGAGCCGCCTGAGCGCCAGTGGACCACTTCGTCACTGATATGATATAATATGGCATTTGCAACGCGCCTATACACAAGTGTTTCAAGGCGTGGCGAGGCAAGGTAAGTGCAGAACAAGTGCTGGGAAGGGGGGGCTGTAGGATACTGAGACAGTCCCCCAGTGCAGGGGTTGACAGGGAGGCAGTGCAGGTGGAGAGTGGAAGGGCCCAGGACCGAGGTCGCAGACAGTGGACCAGTTGTAGCAGGGGAGAGGGAGAGAGAAAGCAGAAGCAAAGAGGAAGGTTTTGAGGTGCTTCCGTAAAAGGAGATGGTTCTCCTCAAGATAGTGCGCGGTACAAAACAATATGCCACATAGAACGAACAAGTACAATTTAACCCGTCTTTAAAGCTACTGTATAGTAATTAAATTGCGGTATAAACTCATCTAAAGAGTTACTTACATTATATTTGCATTTTCCATTGTGTCTGTGCGTAGGGCAGCCCCGAAATACCACTCCTTCTATGCCGACGTTATTTCTTCTAATGAACGAACATTAAATGGCTTTCGTTTCTGAAATTTTATTCATTATCGTTTCTTACGTTATTGCACCACACCCCCAAAAAGAAGTCTTTCGGGATGGTCCCGGCCTGTCAAGGTCAAATAACAATAGAACCTTATACTGAGTCGTGGGCCATTCCGGCACCCGAGCAAAAAATCAAAGCAGCTGACCTTCACTTTGAACGAGCACACATTCCTAGTTAGCTACATTCAGTGTAAGGCCATCTCACAGGACTTGAAATTTACACTCCATCTTTGCATTTTGTCTGCGTGCTTTGCAGCCCCAGAAAACCATAAATACGGAGACATTCTATATTTTTTGAAAAATGATTTATATTACTGTTTGGTTTAATTTAATGCGCAAATGAACAAGGTGGAATAGACATATTGCATGTACACTGAGCAATCACTTTTATTTACACAATACATAGATACACATATTCAATGGGCATGCGACATGAGGAGACTCGAGAGCAAAGTCACAGGTGACACCCGGGTGGTTCGCACTACTGCACGGTGAAGGGAGGGGCAAGGGTGGAGAGACACATTGCATGTACACTGAGCAATCACTTTTATTTACACATTACATAGATACACATATTCAATGGGCCTGCAACATCAGGAGACTCGAGAGAACAGACAATCAAATTACAATCATTTAAACCGTGATGTGTATTTCTCAATGAGCTCTGCTTTAGGTGGACATGGAACAGAGGCAATGTTGGGTGGCAATGCAGTTGTCCCCTGCACAGGTTCGTTCACAACTCCATGTATGTGCCTATCTAGGACATCAACAATAAGTCTCTCAATAAACTCATATTGCATATCCTCAAACACTGGTTTGATCACCCATTGTTTACTTCTTTTAGTGAAGGCCTTATTGTAGCGAAGCGTCTCTAAAGTTCCGGTCGTCCTACTTTGTTGACGGCCAACATTATGGTTATGTGCCAAGACCGCTAGAAGAGTCCGATTTATCATGCCCTCCATGCCAAAATGCAATCGTTTTGGCCTGTACTTTAGGCACATATTGTGGAACACCTCCAAATCTCCTGTGTGGCAGAATTCCGTGAGTCCCCTCAAATCTCTTGTTATAGTTTTATCAAATACAATCTTTTCAATGGCTTTGTGAGTGGGTGATGAAGGAATCAACCACTTCTTCTTCCGTGCCTCCTCTGTGGACAAATGGCCATGTTCACAATTGTGGAAATGTTGGTTCGTGTTCCAGCGGTGAACGTTGCTACAGTGCAGCATTACTGACCGCCATTTTTCCAGTAGAATTTCCAACGACCCTTCACATGTTTTTGAGCTCCACCAAAGATGGTTGCTGATTGACTTGGACCACTGTGAAATACCTTGCATATCTTTTTTTTTACCTGCAGCCGACATTTTTTTATTGATTGTTTTTGCAAGATGCCATACGTCAAATTGGTGATTTATATTTTTGTACTCTTCTCTCATTGTCTTTGCAATTGAAACGTGTCTGTCCGTGGCTATCAGGTCGATCACCATTCCCCGCGATTGTAGTTCTTGCAATGATGCTACAAAGCCAACTTTCTCCATGGCCACTGAGGATGTACTTTGTGACACGTGCACGACCACCGAACTCACAATTTTCTTACTTTCCATGTCCTGAAAGTGGTAGGTGCAGTACTTGGCTGAAAATCCTGGGCTGTCGCACTGTCCATCACCGGCTAGCCTGAACCGTTTGCCCGCGAATGTACTTTCAATAGACATTTTTTCGATTCTCCAAGCTTCGCTAATGGCTGGAAATAGATAATCGGTTTGGTATTTGTAGAACTGAGTTTTCGCAATGAAATGGATTCCCACAAACTGAAAGAAATACTGTAACTTTTTAAAACTTGAACCACTAAAAAGTGCCGCCGCTGCACAAAGTAGATTGCCTGCTGGCAGTTGCCCCAGCATGGGTTGTGCAGACCATGAGAACGGATGATATTGTGTACAGGTGGCATGTATTTTAAGGTTAGTGCCTCGAATTGCACGAGTCACATTAATCAATGGCTCCCCACATACTTCCCCAGCAACCCAATGCCCACATTTCATCATCATAATAATATCCATCAAACAACTATCGAATACAATGAATTTGGCCTCTTTCCTTATACTGTCACTCTGCATCACAGCTGGTTCGGCCTGTAACGTTGAGGACATGTCACTCACATGAAAGGTACAATCTCTGATATCGTCTTCCGCTATGTTCAGTGATATTGATGGTGTTTCATTGTCGTCCATTTCATTCTCTTCCATTGCAACATCTGTTCCTTCTCCAGCAATGGGAGAAAAAAACAATTTCTTCAACTTTCTCGCGCTCTTAGTTTTTGCGGGTGTGGATTCTGTGAATTGATCTCCGACTGCATCCGAACTACCAGGAGGACATTCACTATCAATGGCTTGTGGTGGTATAGCTCCGTTGTCAATCACTTCATATTCTTCCCATTGGCACGATGCATCTCCAGTCTCAAGTCCCTGCCAAAAGGTTTGACAAGCAACATCTCTCGTTCGCTTCACTGTCTGTGTCGATCTAGTTCGTACACCCACTCGCAACTAGAGGACAGATTGGAAAAGGGATGTTCAGTTTAAACACAACTTACAGTATTGAACTATTAACAGTGAAAAACAACATAATATAGTGACCAGGACACTAACCTTCTTTTGCTTTCTTTTCTTTGAAACTTTCTTGCCTCGAACTTCAACATCTGGACGCTGTTGCTCCGACTCGTGTGTGCATGTCTCCACTTCCTCTCGCGCTGCAACTAGTATATTTTCATGATAAACACATCCATCACTCACTGACGCTCCATCGACTCCCTGAAACATAGAACTTTTATTAGTATGTATAATAATATTGAAAACACAAAATGTACTTGCGGACCAATACCCATACGTACATCTCAATAGCAAAACACGAATGAACGCATTGTGTAGAACATTCAAACGACAATTATTCACGCATTGTTGATCATTAGATGGAACTGTCAAGATCCATACCTCGGGCTCCGCATAGACTTCCATTGATGATATTATTGAAGATGACGCTTCAGTAACTCCCTGAAACACAGTAATTGCATTAGTATGGTTTTCTATTTAGTTAAAAAGAACATAAACTTTGTGCAGGCGTCAACGGCTCATCTAAATAGACCTGCACAAATGATCAGTTGTCTAAAATAAATAATGGATATCTAAATATGATTCGATTTGCTCCATCGTTGGAAGTGTCACCACCCAGAGATCTGCATCAACTACTAGGGGTGATGTTCTTGTAGAAGAAGCTCCGTCATCTCCCTGAAACATAGTACTTGCGTTAATAAAGAAGGAAGTATAGCGGATGTAATCACGTCATATGATCTCGCTTGATCGAACTGTCAGTATCCATACCTCGAAATGCATAAGAACATCAAGGGACGCTGTAACTGCGGTGCACACTTCTGCAAGCTGTTGCGCCGACCCGTAACTGCATGCTCCCCCTTCTTCTTGGACTAATGCTCCATCGACTCCCTGAAACATAGGACTTTCATTAGTAATGAACACAATATTGAAAAAAGAAGACACATAGGAGGGCGACGACAGAAGGACATATCAATGGCTAAAAACGAAAGAAACATTGTGTGTAACAATCACGCTACAAGAATGCAAGATCTGATGATCTCCATCGATGGAACTGTCCGGAAACGTACCTCGAGCATCTGAGTGACATCAACGGTTGTCGTCAATGCGTTGGACTCCTCAGCATCTCCCTGAAAGACAGAACTTGCATTATTTTGGATAACAATAATTATAACTGAAAACAAAGACTAGAGGACGAGTACTATGGTGTACCATTAGGTAAAATAATTACACAATAAATTAAAACTATTGATTTACATGCCTAAAACAAGTCAGTGTCAGAATAGCTAAGTAAGATTACCCGATAGGCGCTTGAAGTGGCTGATGACTGCAATAACGACACGGATGGAGAATCTTCCGCCTTCATATTGAGTGGATACATAAATGGGGAAATTATTGTTAGCTAATGCTACACACTACCGCAAGGCCGAGAGCTAAATCCGTAAACTTGACTCACCAGTGGAGGGATGTGGACGAATAGAGTGGGAAAAGCGGTTGAGAGCAATTTTCGCTTCGCTCGCGGTGTTTTCTTCTTTATTAGCAAAGATGTGGAGTACATGTCTGAGCTAAAGTGCCTGCTGCAGATGCGGTATCGATCACCCCTCTTGTCCGCAAAGACTTCTAGGACTCTACTTTCAAGCTCAGACTGTGGATATCCGCAATATCGGACCCATTCTCTTATCTGGTCTATTGTCTTAGGGAAAACATGCATTATAGTACCTTCAGATTTGTTATGGGTCTTCGAAGGGCAACCGCCAATGGAACAGGCAGGCATTGTGGAAAGTTCTGAAAAGTAAAGATCAACAATTCTCTATGAATACCAATGTGTTAAAAAATTAAATGACACATAAAAGGTTCAATGCAAGGTTCGTTTTGGTTCTTGGAACTATACACGTTATTCACATGCGGATAAGTATTTGAATAACTTTAAAAAAATAGAAAAATAATTTGACTAAACTCAGAACATGTGACTAGTTCCTTGCATGTACTGTCGTGAACGAAAAGAAAACATGGATGCAATTTGATGACTACTAGCAAATAGATATAAATTAAAAAATTGGACGCAAAATGATTATGGTACATGGCCTTACCTTGACGAACAAACAGTTAGATGCAGGGATCAGAGTAGTTTCTTCTCGTAGAATAGGGAGCAGTTCACAGGTTGCAAACTGACGAGTTTGCTCGAAGTGGTCACGGAAGTTCACAGAGACGAAGAGCAGATAACCAGCACCTTCACGGGTTGACTAGCAAAGCGCAAAGAAGTTCTCATTAGAAATATGAAGTGGGTTATAAAGAATTCGAAACAGGGGTGTGTTTGTGAATGAATGACGTGTATATGCCTTTGATAGGGCGGGAGGGTGGATTGGGGCGGTGGTCGTGCAGACAAGACACAGGAAGACTCGTGAATGGAGACACACTTATGTGGATTGCAGGGGGGCGTCCAGCGTGAGGGGGGATGCTTGGCAGGAGACACGGGGTCTGGAGGTAGACATGGGAACAACAACCCATGCTCTATAGACCACTTTGAAGTGTACATGGTCTTTGGCACCTCTTGGCCTTTATCGCTCCCTGAAAGCTCCACTTGCCAGCGCAAGTACCCTGGTGCGAACTGCCTTTGATAGGGCGGTGGTCGTGCAGACAAGACACAGGAAGACTCGTGAATGGAGACACACTTATGTGGATTGCAGGGGGGCGTCCAGCGTGAGGGGGGATGCTTGGCAGGAGACACGGGGTCTGGAGGTAGACATGGGAACAACAACCCATGCTCTATAGACCACTTTGAAGTGTACATGGTCTTTGGCACCTCTTGGCCTTTATCGCTCCCTGAAAGCTCCACTTGCCAGCGCAAGTACCCTGGTGCGAACTGCCTTTGATAGGGCGGGGGGGTGGATTGGGGCGGTGGTCGTGCAGACAAGACACAGGAAGACTCGTGAATGGAGACACACTTATGTGGATTGCAGGGGGGCGTCCAGCGTGAGGGGGGATGCTTGGCAGGAGACACGGGGTCTGGAGGTAGACATGGGAACAACAACCCATGCTCTATAGACCACTTTGAAGTGTACATGGTCTTTGGCACCTCTTGGCCTTTATCGCTCCCTGAAAGCTCCACTTGCCAGCGCAAGTACCCTGGTGCGAACTGCCTTTGATAGGGCGGGGGGGTGGATTGGGGCGGTGGTCGTGCAGACAAGACACAGGAAGACTCGTGAATGGAGACACACTTATGTGGATTGCAGGTGGGCGGCCAGCGTGAGGGAGGATGCTGGCCGGAGACATGTGGTGTGACAAGACAAGGCACAGAAAGACTATTCAATGGAGACACACTAGATTCATTTAAAAAATCAAAACAACCATTGTTAAAATATATGTTGGGCTTTATTTTAGATCTTAATTTCAATTGAACATAAATAATAAACATTACACATTGTAAAGTTCTGGTTGCAGCACATCCAGGGAAAACCCGCGGTATTGTCCACTGTCGCTGGGGAAATGTTGTCTAATGGCAAGTACCGCACAGGCAGGTATTACTCTCCGAACGCGGTGTCCGAGCCTCCCGTGAAGCCACCAAGTGAAGCAACGATAGGCCACCAGCCTGTACCACCTGTGAAAAAGAAAGATGCAAACTGTATTAAAATGACAAAACTTTCTTATCAATGTCGATTCAGGTAAAACATGTCATTTTGCTTTGAAAAAAAATATATCTAGAAAATGCACTATATGGAACCAATTTACATGCGTTCGAATGATATGTAGATGTAATTTTATATGTGGGAGACGACCATGAAATAGTAGTGGCATCACTGACATCACAACCAGAGTATACTTACTCGTTACTCGGATTACGCGGACGAACAGTGCCGCGAAGTTCGTGCATAAGCACCATCATCATCCTCAACACGGTCCGTGAGAGGCAGGCTTCCCTGAACTCTGGCAGCTCGGTGATGCATTGCGGACTTTGCTCGCCTTCCTGCAGACTTTGCTCGCCTTCCGAAATGTAGGCCAAGCACCTGGAATTTTCACGGCAGCAGCAGTTCTCCTCCTCAGTTGGCATTAGCTCGCACTGATTACACGTGCACCAGGTGGAGACGCCGTCCATGCGACATGGTCCAGGCTCTTCATCCGTTGACTGGTCCTCCCAACTGCCGTCCGAATCCCCATCGTTTTCGCGTGCTTGCCTTTCCAGTAGTTCCTCCTCGGTGTACTCGGGCTCGTACATATACGGCATTATTGTAGCCATTGTGTGGTAAAGAAAATAAAATAATTTACCGAGATGGTACAGGTGTTCACACGGGCTACAAGCGGCGAAGGTAGCTGACCAGAGCACTGAAACGAGTCACAGAATACTCAAAGTAACACAGAGAGAGGAATGGAATCGAAAATCTGCTGCTGTGTGTTGTGAAACGGTCTGTTTATACTTATTGGGGAAAGAGGCGTCCTGCCATTTCCATGGCGACACGTCATTAGCTGAGGCGCAGCGATTGTTGACACGAAACGTGCTTTGGCGTTGGGAAATGGGCAGTACGCGTCTGCTGATGTCAGGCTCAGGGGCGGGGGATTTGATTTAGTGCCGCAAAGGCAGGTGAGCCAGGTAGATGTGGGGAAATGATAGGATTATCACAAAATGGAGGCTGATTTCGAGTGCGATAATGTGCGAAAAGTCGGGTAAGGTCCATAGGAAAGTTTTCTACGATCTACCGATTTATGCTTACAAACACATGGCCGACCCGTAGGGACAATAAAAAAAAAGTCCCGGAACTATCCTTTAACAGCTGGAATCTTCCCGGCGGCATACACAACCTCTCAAGTCAAACTGATACACAAATAAAGCCCTCCATAAGCCCCTCCTCCCCTTCAACTATCGCCCCATTTTCTGCACCTAGAAACACTTGTGGACAAGCGCATTATAAATGCCATATAATATCATAACAATCGCTTCATAGACAAACTGTTAGATCACACAGCCTATTCCCAGCTCAGCCTCTTCGCAGAATCCCACGGCCTTCTTTACCATTCCCAGTCTGGCTTCAGACCCTTGCATGGAACTGAATCCTCCCTTGTTTCAATTTGGGACGATATGATAAGAACAGCAGACTCCGAGGGCTGCGTCACACTCATCCTTCTCGACCTCTCAGCAGCCTTTGACATGATCAACCACTCCTTACTATCAAACAGACTCTCTGACCTAGGCATCAGCAACTCAGCCCTTAAATGGATCTTCTCCATCCTATATGACCGCTCCCAAATGACTGTTCGCCACCCTTTCTCTTCTACCCCCCACCCATTTCCCCACAGATTCCTGTAGGGAGCCTTCCTCTCCCCCCTCCTCTTCAACCTCTAGCGTTTGCCCCTTCCCACAATCCTTCACTCCCACAACCTCACCTGTTACAACTACCCCGATGACACTCAGATCATCCTCAAGATTCCCAACTCCCCGTCTTCACCACACCCTGATCTGGCATCGTGCCTCTCAGACATTGACTGATGGATGACGAACAACTACCTTCTCCTCAAACCCAGGAAAGACTAAATCCTAATCTGCTGCAAAACAGCTCTTTCCCCAACCTACCCCTTGGCTGCCTTCCTTAGGACCCGTGCCCATTGCATCCCTTTCAGTCAAAAAACTAGGATTCACTTTTAGCTTGGACATGACCCTCTCACGACACATCAAAGCATTCTCCAGATCATGCACTTTCCACCTCTGCATTCTCAAGAAGATGTGTCCATATCTCTCTGACCCCCATAGAGTCTCTACAATCATGGCCATCATTCTCTCGCGCCTAGACTATTCTGATTCCCTCAACCTAAGCGTGCCTGCATCCCAACTCAGAAAGCTCCAATGGATCCAAAACTCTGCAGCAAGGCTCCTCCTCGCACTCTCCCCCACAGAACACATCTCCCCCGCACTCAGGATACTTCACTGGCTGCCCATCAGCCAATGGGCCTCCTTCAAAGCCATGTGCATTACCGACTGTGCCATCCATAAGAAAGGCCCTCTATTCCTCCAATGCAAACTTTCATGCTACCACCCCGCCCAAATGCTCAGATCAGGCCCTGCACACCTCTTGGTAGTCCCACCTTTCAAGTTCTCGAGACTAGGAAGTGCCTGCTTCTCCGTCCTTGCACTCACTTTCTGGAATTCCAGCCCCCTCACTCTTTGTCTTATAGAGGAGCACCTGGCTTTTAGGAAAGACCTCAAAACCTTGCTGTTCCTTCCCGCTTTCTAAAACCCATACCCCCTACATCCTAGGTCCATCCATGATGCAGCAGAATGCTGGACCAAAGAGAAGGGTGCATCCAGGCTTATCCTTAGCTAATCACATCAATTCAGTTTTTTGTCAAAGAGAAATATTTTTCAACGTTTCCTGAAATGCTGAGTGGAGACGCAACCTCTGATATCCAAAGGGAGCGTACTCCAAAGAGACGGGGCCCAGGCATTAAAGCTTGCTCCACCAAGCTTTTTCAAGACAACGCGTGACTGTCAGTAGCATCTTGTTATTTGAACGTAGTGTCCGAAGGGAGGGAGATCTTTTCACTCTGGAGGAGAGATTACTCAGTGATTCGCCCATCAGGCGCCTTTAAATTGGATGCGTTGTTCAATCGGGAGTCAGTGTAATTTCCTGCGATATTACAAGACATGGTATCGGAGGTCAAGACCACAGACAACTTGAACTGCACCATTTTGCAGGACGTGAAGTTTCCTAATATTGCCTTTTGATGTCCCCAAAAGAAGATTGTTACAGTAATCCAACTTTGTGTTTACTATGGCCGCCGCAATCAGAGCCCTATTAGATTCAGATAAATAGGGGTGAACCTGCCACAATATGTGGACATAATATGAACACGAAGGTTTTAAATGGGAGACATGTTTTTGAAAATAGAGGTGTTAGTCAAAATAGACTCCCAGTGTCTTTACTGGGAAAGAGGTCCCATTTATGTAACGCTCACCTGATTCCCGTAGAGGCACCGGTCTTGACTGGGCGTATACCGTATCTTCAAAGGTGATGTGTAACACACGGCTGGCTCTTTGGGCTGGACCTCTGTGCACTGTATGTTTGACTCGAAGGGTAAGATGTCTGCAGATAGAAAATATGGGATTAATGAACTGGGTTATTGAATGTCTCTCTCTTCTTCCCTTTCTCTTCTCCTGTAGAACCCCGAAGGTTAACGCTCTCACCTTAGGTAAGTGAACGCCGTGCTCTCCATCTGCCTCGGGGCAGGGTGCTGTAACCAGTTTCTTCACTGGATAAGGGGAGCAGGCCTCTTGACTTCAGAGGACTGCTGTCCGTCGTTTACTGCACGAACGGTAAGTTTCGAGTAATTCTAATGTCTTTAAAGTCTTTAGTAATGATGTCTCTTGTTTTACAGGGTTCGGCGATGGTGGATGACGGGCTGAAGTGAGTTGAAGATGGAGCCCGTGTGATGAATAGAAGCGCCTGGAAGCACGTAAGTAAGCGCTTGTTGCCTGCTTCACGATGCGCTCTAACTGTCTTTTTATTTTGCAGGTACAAGTTCGGAGCGGCTGCAGGGTGCCGGAATACCCACTGGGTTAGATGTGGAAAGGAGTAATGGCACGTGAGTATTAAAGTTCCCCAATGTCTTTAAACGCACCTTGTTTTGTCTTTCAGATGCGGGATGCAGCGCCGAAGGCCTCCGGAGCGTGCGAAGAGTTGGTAAGCTTTTGTCTTTCAGATGCCGGAATGCAGTGTGAAGACCTCCGGAGCGCACGAAGAGTAGGTAAGCCTTTGTCTTTCAGAATGCAGCGCGAGGCGTTGGTGACAGCCGATGGCCCAGGTAAGTGAAGAGCTGTCACTGAAGACCGTAATGCTAACCTGTTCTTTCTTGTCTTTATAGGTGTTGCTGAAGACTGGATTCAGGATGGTAAGCCTTTTTCCTTAGGCCCAGGATCAGATGCAGAAGACACGATGAGCGTTCTGCTGCAGAGGATGCAGAATAACGCAAAGCAAGATTCATCCATCGGGTGTGGTTTAAATAGCCTCCTGTAGTGCTTAGGTGTCTCCTTCCACAGCCACGCCTAGGTAAGAAAAGAGTTCCTGCTTTCCAGAAGAGTTCCAGTGTTCTGAACCTAGGGAGTGGCTCCTGCCCCATCCAACAGGAAAAGTAGTTCCAAACAGAAGAGGATCAGAGGCTCAACTGGCAGGCAAGTAAGAAGCATGGTCTGCTGCAGGTAAGTCCACCCAAGCATTATGAGCCCGGCGCTTCCAGCGCTGGGACTGGGCATATTTATGAGCCTGGTGCCACTGGCGCCAGGACTGGGTCCAAAAGGTCCCAATTGGGACTGGTTGGCACTCGGAACCTGGGTTATGAATCTGCTTCCAAGGGAGTTGGGAAAACCCTGACCTTTTGGAAGCAGAGATCATGACAATTTATCACAAAACTTTTGTATTGTAAGACTACGTTTTTCAGTCTATAGGGTGTTCCGAGGATAAGTAGCTCTGTCTTCGAATCATTTAATGCCAGGGAGTGTAAGGCCACCCATTTCTGGATTTCCCTGAAGACTTTATTTACATTTTCAAAGTCTTCCTTTTAGACCCCAGATAGCTTGAATACTATCTGGATGTCATCTGCATAGTTTGCAAATTTCACTCCCTGGGACTGAAGGAGATCACATAAACATGTAACATATATGTTAAATAACAAAGGGGATAAACAAGATCCCTGTAGGCATATTCGGCTATCCAAAGGATGTCTTTCCAAGTTTTTTCAGTTTGTTGCAGCATGCAGCGTAAATACTGTTCCAGAGTTTGATTGGTCCTCTCGGTTTGTCCGTCGGTCTGAGGGTGGTGACTGGTCGATAGTCTCACATCAATTTGAGCCGACCGACAGCAACTTCGCCAAAAATGAGAAATAAATTGACTACCTCGATCCGAAATTAGAACCGAAGGAAAACCGTGCAGTCGGACGATGTTTTCGAGAAATTCTCGGGCCAGAGTTGCTGCTGTTGGCAAGCCTTTGAGCGGAATGAAATGCGCCATCTTGGAGAATAAGTCCACGATTACTAGAATCGTATTGTATCCGGAGCATGGAGGTAGATCAGTGATGAAGTCCATAGAAAGCGTATGCCAAGGGCGAGGTGGGATGTCAATAGGGCGTAAGAGGCCTGCTGGTCTTTCCTTTTGACTCTTGTTTTGGGCGCATACTCCACAGGACATTATAAAGTCTCTGATATCTTTTTTCCAAGACGGCCACCAGAAGTAGCGCTTGATCTTTTCTGAGGTCTTGGCTATACCGGGATGTCCTTCCATTAAAGAATCGTGATAACAAGAGATTACTTCTTTCTGTAAATCTGTGCTGGGTAGGTATAATCGTTCTTGGAAATACAATAAGTTGTCCTTTACTGCAAAGTCCTTTCCTTGCAGATGCCAATTCTGTATGTCTGCTGGAGTTACAAGTTGCCTGGCTTTATCCTTAACTTCCTCTATGGATTGTGTGGCGATTACACCCAGAATTCTTTGTTCGGGAATGATTGGTACAGGTTTAGGGTTGATCAAGTGTTCTTCCACTCCCATCCGAGAAAGGGCATCAGCTTTACCGTTTTTTGTACCAGGTCGATAGGTAATTATGAAGTCAAACTCGGCAAAGAATAATGCCCAACGGAGTTGTCTAGAGGATTGGGCTTTTGCGGTTTTCAAATATTGCAGGTTTCGGTGATCCGTAATCACAGTAGCGGTGTGTCGGGCCCCCAGCAGATAATGCCGCCAAGCCTTAAAGGCAGACTTGATAGCCAGAAGTTCCTTGTCAGTAATCGTGTAATTGATTTCTGGAGGCGAGAATTTGCGGGACCAAAATGCCACGGGATGCAACTGATTGGTTACCGGGTCCTTTTGTGATAGAACTGCCCCCATGGCAAGGCTTGAAGCATCAGTTTCCACGATGTAGGGGAGTTCGGGCGAGGGTGTTTTAAGATTGGTGCAGAGATAAATTTAGTCTTCAAATCCTGGAAAGCTTGTTCCGCCTCGGTAGACCATTCAAAACGTTTGTTTTTCTTTAACAAGGCAGTGATGGGCTGGACTATTCGAGAGAATTCGGGGATAAACCTGCGGTAAAAGTTAGCGAAGCCTAACATGCTTTGCACACCTTTTACGGAGGATGGTGATGGCCATTTGAGAACTGCATCGACCTTCTTTGAATCCATACGCACTCCGCCAGGTGATAAGATGAATCCCAAGAATTCAACTTCAGTCACGTTGAAAACACATTTTTCCAATTTAGCGAAAAGTTTGTGTTGACGCAATCTTTCGAGGACCATTTTCACGTGTTTCCGATGTTCAGATTCCGATGAAGAATAAACGAGGATGTCGTCAATGTAAACAACAACACATACATCTATGAGCTCTCTGAGGACATCGTTCATAAAATATTGAAAGGCGGCCGGGGCATTGCAAAGTCCGAAGGGCATGACCTGATATTCAAATAGCCCATACTTGGTGCGGAAGGCCGTCTTCCATTCATCGCCCTCTTTTACTCGTACCAAGTGGTAAGCTCCTCTAAGATCCAGCTTTGTATATATGCATGCTTTTCTGACTTGGTCCAGGAGTTCAGGGATCAAAGGTAACGGATATCTATTCTTAACGGTGATCTGGTTCAGGGAGCGATAATCTATACAAGTTCTAAGGTCTCCTTCCTTTTTTGGAATGAAGAACAAAGCTGAAGAAGCAGGGGACTTGGAAGGACGAATAAACCCATTTGCCAGGTATTGATCCAGGTATTGTCGAAGGTGAAGGTTCTCAGGCTCGGTGAGGGCATAAATTCTACTACAAGGAGGAGTAGATCCAGGTATCAGGTCTATCTGGCAGTCATAAGACCTATGAGGAGGTAGAGAGTTAGCCTGATCCTTCCGGAAAACATCTTGGTATTCTTGGTATTCGGGAGGTAACTGGGGAGTCTCTGAAGAAATTGCTGCCAGTGCAACACCAGGTGGAGGGTGACAAGTAGAGACACATTCTGGAAACTGGACCGTTCTTGCTCGCCAATCGATCAGAGGATTGTGTTTCTCTAACCAAGGTATTCCTAGAATAATCTGAAACTGAGGGGCCTTGATCACATCGAACACGATCTTCTCATGGTGTCCATCTTGACTTATTAGCGTCACTTCTTGAGTGGTATGCGTTACTGGCCCGGAGGCTATCTCCGTACCATCCACCGTAGTAATGACGTCCTTTACAGCCTTGGGACAAAGAGTTAGATTCATCCTCAAAACCATTTCATGATCCACATAATTGCCGATGGCACCGCTGTCGACGTAAGCTTCAATTGCATGTAATCGATCCGGATTATCAGGGCTAATGAGGACCATAGGTATCACGAAATGCGAGGTCACGGAACTGGTTTTCACGCTCGGCAAGAGGACCTCTATTCTTGTCGGGCGAGGTCGTTTCCCTGCTCAGAGTTTGTAACTTTGGTAACTGCAGCTCCTACTGCCTTCTTAGCAGGTTTCACCGGACAGTCTCGAAGAAAGTGCCCTGAGTTTCCGCAATAGAGGCATAATTGCAACTGTTTTCTCCTTTCCCGCTCCTTTTGTGTTAGAGGACCTTTCAGACCCCCTATTTGCATGGGTTCCCCGGAGTCTACTCCTTTGGAAGGAGTTGGCGGTTTGGAAAATACTCGAGCATCAAACTTGGAACGATCGGCCTTCCTGTTCTGCAGTCTGTGATCTATTTGAACGACTAAGTCTATATAGTCCGAACAATCTTGTGGGGGATTCACTACTTGGGCTAACACATCTTTGAGCTCTCCACGTAGACCTCTATAAAACAGCGTAATCCTTTTGTCCTCAGGCCATTGAGTTTCCACTATCAGTCTGTTGAAAGACGCAATATAAGCCAAAAGGTCTTGATTACCTTGTCGCAACGAAAGAAGCTCATTGTCCAAGGCCTGCCCCTGTGAATGTCTTGCGAACAGTTTTTTCATACTGAGCTGAAAAGCTTGAAAATCATGGAGGACCGGATCATCTTGATTTACTAGAGGGATCGACCAGTCTGCCGCATTGCCACTAAGGTACGAAAGCACGAAAGCTACTTTAGCTTGATCAGTTGGAAAGGCTGCTGGCCGGCATAAGAAATGCAACCGGCACTGATTGATAAATACTGCAAACCTCTTTGGGTCACCAGAAAATCGTTCGGGCGGAGCCAGAGGTACATTCCCAGGTAGGTTGATCTGCACTGGATTCATAGAGGATGTAGAAGGAAGATTTCCCCCAGATGCGGGTAACGGGGTCTGTCCGGCTTGTGACTGTAGCAATTGTCTAGCGAGATCATCTGTTCGCTCCTTGGAAATAATCAGTTCCCTTCTTAGAGCGTTCGTTTCCTGACGGGCTGCATGCACTTCTGCCCTTAGTTCCCCAAGTAACTGGGCTAGTTGGTCGGTATCCGAGGTTTCCATAGCGCCTGGACGGGAGTTTTGTGGTAGGCTTTGCGTTCTGTAACGCTCACCTGATTCCCGTAGAGGCACCGGTCTTGACTGGGCGTATACCGTATCTTCAAAGGTGATGTGTAACACACGGCTGGCTCTTTGGGCTGGACCTCTGTGCACTGTATGTTTGACTCGAAGGGTAAGATGTCTGCAGATAGAAAATATGGGATTAATGAACTGGGTTATTGAATGTCTCTCTCTTCTTCCCTTTCTCTTCTCCTGCAGAACCCCGAAGGTTAACGCTCTCACCTTAGGTAAGTGAACGCCGTGCTCTCCATCTGCCTCGGGGCAGGGTGCTGTAACCAGTTTCTTCACTGGATAAGGGGAGCAGGCCTCTTGACTTCAGAGGACTTCTGTCCCTCGTTTACTGCACGAACGGTAAGTTTCAAGTAATTCTAATGTCTTTAAAGTCTTTAGTAATGATGTCTCTTGTTTTACAGGGTTCCGGCGATGGTGGATGACGGGCTGAAGTGAGTTGAAGATGGAGCCCGTGTGATGAATAGAAGCGCCTGGAAGCACGTAAGTAAGCGCTTGTTGCCTGCTTCACGATGCGCTCTAACTGTCTTTTTATTTTGCAGGTACAAGTTCGGAGCGGCTGCAGGGTGCCGGAATACCCACTGGGTTAAATGTGGAAAGGAGTAATGGCACGTGAGTATTAAAGTTCCCCAATGTCTTTAAACGCACCTTGTTTTGTCTTTCAGATGCGGGATGCAGCGCCGAAGGCCTCCGGAGCGTGCGAAGAGTTGGTAAGCTTTTGTCTTTCAGATGCCGGAATGCAGTGTGAAGACCTCCGGAGCGCACGAAGAGTAGGTAAGCCTTTGTCTTTCAGAATGCAGCGCGAGGCGTTGGTGACAGCCGATGGCCCAGGTAAGTGAAGAGCTGTCACTGAAGACCGTAATGCTAACCTGTTCTTTCTTGTCTTTATAGGTGTTGCTGAAGACTGGATTCAGGATGGTAAGCCTTTTTCCTTAGGCCCAGGATCAGATGCAGAAGACACGATGAGCGTTCTGCTGCAGAGGATGCAGAATAACGCAAAGCAAGATTCATCCATCGGGTGTGGTTTAAATAGCCTCCTGTAGTGCTTAGGTGTCTCCTTCCACAGCCACGCCTAGGTAAGAAAAGAGTTCCTGCTTTCCAGAAGAGTTCCAGTGTTCTGAACCTAGGGAGTGGCTCCTGCCCCACCCAACAGGAAAAGTAGTTCCAAACAGAAGAGGATCAGAGGCTCAACTGGCAGGCAAGTAAGAAGCATGGTCTGCTGCAGGTAAGTCCACCCAAGCATTATGAGCCCGGCGCTTCCAGCGCTGGGACTGGGCATATTTATGAGCCTGGTGCCACTGGCGCCAGGACTGGGTCCAAAAGGTCCCAATTGGGACTGGTTGGCACTCGGAACCTGGGTTATGAATCTGCTTCCAAGGGAGTTGGGAAAACCCTGACCTTTTGGAAGCAGAGATCATGACAATTTATCACAAAACTTTTGTATTGTAAGACTACGTTTTTCAGTCTATAGGGTGTTCCGAGGATAAGTAGCTCTGTCTTCGAATCATTTAATGCCAGGGAGTGTAAGGCCACCCATTTCTGGATTTCCCTGAAGACTTTATTTACATTTTCAAAGTCTTCCTTTTAGACCCCAGATAGCTTGAATACTATCTGGATGTCATCTGCATAGTTTGCAAATTTCACTCCCTGGGACTGAAGGAGATCACATAAACATGTAACATATATGTTAAATAACAAAGGGGATAAACAAGATCCCTGTAGGCATATTCGGCTATCCAAAGGATGTCTTTCCAAGTTTTTTCAGTTTGTTGCAGCATGCAGCGTAAATACTGTTCCAGAGTTTGATTGGTCCTCTCGGTTTGTCCGTCGGTCTGAGGGTGGTGACTGGTCGATAGTCTCACATCAATTTGAGCCGACCGACAGCAACTTCGCCAAAAATGAGAAATAAATTGACTACCTCGATCCGAAATTAGAACCGAAGGAAAACCGTGCAGTCGGACGATGTTTTCGAGAAATTCTCGGGCCAGAGTTGCTGCTGTTGGCAAGCCTTTGAGCGGAATGAAATGCGCCATCTTGGAGAATAAGTCCACGATTACTAGAATCGTATTGTATCCGGAGCATGGAGGTAGATCAGTGATGAAGTCCATAGAAAGCGTATGCCAAGGGCGAGGTGGGATGTCAATAGGGCGTAAGAGGCCTGCTGGTCTTTCCTTTTGACTCTTGTTTTGGGCGCATACTCCACAGGACATTATAAAGTCTCTGATATCTTTTTTCCAAGACGGCCACCAGAAGTAGCGCTTGATCTTTTCTGAGGTCTTGGCTATACCGGGATGTCCTTCCATTAAAGAATCGTGATAACAAGAGATTACTTCTTTCTGTAAATCTGTGCTGGGTAGGTATAATCGTTCTTGGAAATACAATAAGTTGTCCTTTACTGCAAAGTCCTTTCCTTGCAGATGCCAATTCTGTATGTCTGCTGGAGTTACAAGTTGCCTGGCTTTATCCTTAACTTCCTCTATGGATTGTGTGGCGATTACACCCAGAATTCTTTGTTCGGGAATGATTGGTACAGGTTTAGGGTTGATCAAGTGTTCTTCCACTCCCATCCGAGAAAGGGCATCAGCTTTACCGTTTTTTGTACCAGGTCGATAGGTAATTATGAAGTCAAACTCGGCAAAGAATAATGCCCAACGGAGTTGTCTAGAGGATTGGGCTTTTGCGGTTTTCAAATATTGCAGGTTTCGGTGATCCGTAATCACAGTAGCGGTGTGTCGGGCCCCCAGCAGATAATGCCGCCAAGCCTTAAAGGCAGACTTGATAGCCAGAAGTTCCTTGTCAGTAATCGTGTAATTGATTTCTGGAGGCGAGAATTTGCGGGACCAAAATGCCACGGGATGCAACTGATTGGTTACCGGGTCCTTTTGTGATAGAACTGCCCCCATGGCAAGGCTTGAAGCATCAGTTTCCACGATGTAGGGGAGTTCGGGCGAGGGTGTTTTAAGATTGGTGCAGAGATAAATTTAGTCTTCAAATCCTGGAAAGCTTGTTCCGCCTCGGTAGACCATTCAAAACGTTTGTTTTTCTTTAACAAGGCAGTGATGGGCTGGACTATTCGAGAGAATTTGGGGATAAACCTGCGGTAAAAGTTAGCGAAGCCTAACATGCTTTGCACACCTTTTACGGAGGATGGTGATGGCCATTTGAGAACTGCATCGACCTTCTTTGAATCCATACGCACTCCGCCAGGTGATAATATGAATCCCAAGAATTCAACTTCAGTCACGTTGAAAACACATTTTTCCAATTTAGCGAAAAGTTTGTGTTGACGCAATCTTTCGAGGACCATTTTCACGTGTTTCCGATGTTCAGATTCCGATGAAGAATAAACGAGGATGTCGTCAATGTAAACAACAACACATACATCTATGAGCTCTCTGAGGACATCGTTCATAAAATATTGAAAGGCGGCCGGGGCATTGCAAAGTCCGAAGGGCATGACCTGATATTCAAATAGCCCATACTTGGTGCGGAAGGCCGTCTTCCATTCATCGCCCTCTTTTACTCGTACCAAGTGGTAAGCTCCTCTAAGATCCAGCTTTGTATATATGCATGCTTTTCTGACTTGGTCCAGGAGTTCAGGGATCAAAGGTAACGGATATCTATTCTTAACGGTGATCTGGTTCAGGGAGCGATAATCTATACAAGTTCTAAGGTCTCCTTCCTTTTTTGGAATGAAGAACAAAGCTGAAGAAGCAGGGGACTTGGAAGGACGAATAAACCCATTTGCCAGATATTGATCCAGGTATTGTCGAAGGTGAAGGTTCTCAGGCTCGGTGAGGGCATAAATTCTACTACAAGGAGGAGTAGATCCAGGTATCAGGTCTATCTGGCCATCATAAGACCTATGAGGAGGTAGAGAGTTAGCCTGATCCTTCCGGAAAACATCTTGGTATTCTAGGTATTCGGGAGGTAACTGGGGAGTCTCTGAAGAAATTGCTGCCAGTGCAACACCAGGTGGAGGGTGACAAGTAGAGACACATTCTGGAAACTGGACCGTTCTTGCTCGCCAATCGATCAGAGGATTGTGTTTCTCTAACCAAGGTATTCCTAGAATAATCTGAAACTGAGGGGCCTTGATCACATCGAACACGATCTTCTCATGGTGTCCATCTTGACTTATTAGCGTCACTTCTTGAGTGGTATGCGTTACTGGCCCGGAGGCTATCTCCGTACCATCCACCGTAGTAATGACGTCCTTTACAGCCTTGGGACAAAGAGTTAGATTCATCCTCAAAACCATTTCATGATCCACATAATTGCCGATGGCACCGCTGTCGACGTAAGCTTCAATTGCATGTAATCGATCCGGATTATCAGGGCTAATGAGGACCATAGGTATCACGAAATGCGAGGTCACGGAACTGGTTTTCACGCTCGGCAAGAGGACCTCTATTCTTGTCGGGCGAGGTCGTTTCCCTGCTCAGAGTTTGTAACTTTGGTAACTGCAGCTCCTACTGCCTTCTTAGCAGGTTTCACCGGACAGTCTCGAAGAAAGTGCCCTGAGTTTCCGCAATAGAGGCATAATTGCAACTGTTTTCTCCTTTCCCGCTCCTTTTGTGTTAGAGGACCTTTCAGACCCCCTATTTGCATGGGTTCCCCGGAGTCTACTCCTTTGGAAGGAGTTGGAGGTTTGGAAAATACTCGAGCATCAAACTTGGAACGATCGGCCTTCCTGTTCTGCAGTCTGTGATCTATTTGAACGACTAAGTCTATATAGTCCGAACAATCTTGTGGGGGATTCACTACTTGGGCTAACACATCTTTGAGCTCTCCACGTAGACCTCTATAAAACAGCGTAATCCTTTTGTCCTCAGGCCATTGAGTTTCCACTATCAGTCTGTTGAAAGACGCAATATAAGCCAAAAGGTCTTGATTACCTTGTCGCAACGAAAGAAGCTCATTGTCCAAGGCCTGCCCCTGTGAATGTCTTGCGAACAGTTTTTTCATACTGAGCTGAAAAGCTTGAAAATCATGGAGGACCGGATCATCTTGATTTACTAGAGGGATCGACCAGTCTGCCGCATTGCCACTAAGGTACGAAAGCACGAAAGCTACTTTAGCTTGATCAGTTGGAAAGGCTGCTGGCCGGCATAAGAAATGCAACCGGCACTGATTGATAAATACTGCAAACCTCTTTGGGTCACCAGAAAATCGTTCGGGCGGAGCCAGAGGTACATTCCCAGGTAGGTTGATCTGCACTGGATTCATAGAGGATGTAGAAGGAAGATTTCCCCCAGATGCGGGTAACGGGGTCTGTCCGGCTTGTGACTGTAGCAATTGTCTAGCGAGATCATCTGTTCGCTCCTTGGAAATAATCAGTTCCCTTCTTAGAGCGTTCGTTTCCTGACGGGCTGCATGCACTTCTGCCCTTAGTTCCCCAAGTAACTGGGCTAGTTGGTCGGTATCCGAGGTTTCCATAGCGCCTGGACGGGAGTTTTGTGGTAGGCTTTGCGTTCTGTAACGCTCACCTGATTCCCGTAGAGGCACCGGTCTTGACTGGGCGTATACCGTATCTTCAAAGGTGATGTGTAACACACGGCTGGCTCTTTGGGCTGGACCTCTGTGCACTGTATGTTTGACTCGAAGGGTAAGATGTCTGCAGATAGAAAATATGGGATTAATGAACTGGGTTATTGAATGTCTCTCTCTTCTTCCCTTTCTCTTCTCCTGCAGAACCCCGAAGGTTAACGCTCTCACCTTAGGTAAGTGAACGCCGTGCTCTCCATCTGCCTCGGGGCAGGGTGCTGTAACCAGTTTCTTCACTGGATAAGGGGAGCAGGCCTCTTGACTTCAGAGGACTTCTGTCCCTCGTTTACTGCACGAACGGTAAATTTCAAGTAATTCTAATGTCTTTAAAGTCTTTAGTAATGATGTCTCTTGTTTTACAGGGTTCCGGCGATGGTGGATGACGGGCTGAAGTGAGTTGAAGATGGAGCCCGTGTGATGAATAGAAGCGCCTGGAAGCACGTAAGTAAGCGCTTGTTGCCTGCTTCACGATGCGCTCTAACTGTCTTTTTATTTTGCAGGTACAAGTTCGGAGCGGCTGCAGGGTGCCGGAATACCCACTGGGTTAAATGTGGAAAGGAGTAATGGCACGTGAGTATTAAAGTTCCCCAATGTCTTTAAACGCACCTTGTTTTGTCTTTCAGATGCGGGATGCAGCGCCGAAGGCCTCCGGAGCGTGCGAAGAGTTGGTAAGCTTTTGTCTTTCAGATGCCGGAATGCAGTGTGAAGACCTCCGGAGCGCACGAAGAGTAGGTAAGCCTTTGTCTTTCAGAATGCAGCGCGAGGCGTTGGTGACAGCCGATGGCCCAGGTAAGTGAAGAGCTGTCACTGAAGACCGTAATGCTAACCTGTTCTTTCTTGTCTTTATAGGTGTTGCTGAAGACTGGATTCAGGATGGTAAGCCTTTTTCCTTAGGCCCAGGATCAGATGCAGAAGACACGATGAGCGTTCTGCTGCAGAGGATGCAGAATAACGCAAAGCAAGATTCATCCATCGGGTGTGGTTTAAATACCCTCCTGTAGTGCTTAGGTGTCTCCTTCCACAGCCACGCCTAGGTAAGAAAAGAGTTCCTGCTTTCCAGAAGAGTTCCAGTGTTCTGAACCTAGGGAGTGGCTCCTGCCCCACCCAACAGGAAAAGTAGTTCCAAACAGAAGAGGATCAGAGGCTCAACTGGCAGGCAAGTAAGAAGCATGGTCTGCTGCAGGTAAGTCCACCCAAGCATTATGAGCCCGGCGCTTCCAGCGCTGGGACTGGGCATATTTATGAGCCTGGTGCCACTGGCGCCAGGACTGGGTCCAAAAGGTCCCAATTGGGACTGGTTGGCACTCGGAACCTGGGTTATGAATCTGCTTCCAAGGGAGTTGGGAAAACCCTGACCTTTTGGAAGCAGAGATCATGACAATTTATCACAAAACTTTTGTATTGTAAGACTACGTTTTTCAGTCTATAGGGTGTTCCGAGGATAAGTAGCTCTGTCTTCGAATCATTTAATGCCAGGGAGTGTAAGGCCACCCATTTCTGGATTTCCCTGAAGACTTTATTTACATTTTCAAAGTCTTCCTTTTAGACCCCAGATAGCTTGAATACTATCTGGATGTCATCTGCATAGTTTGCAAATTTCACTCCCTGGGACTGAAGGAGATCACATAAACATGTAACATATATGTTAAATAACAAAGGGGATAAACAAGATCCCTGTAGGCATATTCGGCTATCCAAAGGATGTCTTTCCAAGTTTTTTCAGTTTGTTGCAGCATGCAGCGTAAATACTGTTCCAGAGTTTGATTGGTCCTCTCGGTTTGTCCGTCGGTCTGAGGGTGGTGACTGGTCGATAGTCTCACATCAATTTGAGCCGACCGACAGCAACTTCGCCAAAAATGAGAAATAAATTGACTACCTCGATCCGAAATTAGAACCGAAGGAAAACCGTGCAGTCGGACGATGTTTTCGAGAAATTCTCGGGCCAGAGTTGCTGCTGTTGGCAAGCCTTTGAGCGGAATGAAATGCGCCATCTTGGAGAATAAGTCCACGATTACTAGAATCGTATTGTATCCGGAGCATGGAGGTAGATCAGTGATGAAGTCCATAGAAAGCGTATGCCAAGGGCGAGGTGGGATGTCAATAGGGCGTAAGAGGCCTGCTGGTCTTTCCTTTTGACTCTTGTTTTGGGCGCATACTCCACAGGACATTATAAAGTCTCTGATATCTTTTTTCCAAGACGGCCACCAGAAGTAGCGCTTGATCTTTTCTGAGGTCTTGGCTATACCGGGATGTCCTTCCATTAAAGAATCGTGATAACAAGAGATTACTTCTTTCTGTAAATCTGTGCTGGGTAGGTATAATCGTTCTTGGAAATACAATAAGTTGTCCTTTACTGCAAAGTCCTTTCCTTGCAGATGCCAATTCTGTATGTCTGCTGGAGTTACAAGTTGCCTGGCTTTATCCTTAACTTCCTCTATGGATTGTGTGGCGATTACACCCAGAATTCTTTGTTCGGGAATGATTGGTACAGGTTTAGGGTTGATCAAGTGTTCTTCCACTCCCATCCGAGAAAGGGCATCAGCTTTACCGTTTTTTGTACCAGGTCGATAGGTAATTATGAAGTCAAACTCGGCAAAGAATAATGCCCAACGGAGTTGTCTAGAGGATTGGGCTTTTGCGGTTTTCAAATATTGCAGGTTTCGGTGATCCGTAATCACAGTAGCGGTGTGTCGGGCCCCCAGCAGATAATGCCGCCAAGCCTTAAAGGCAGACTTGATAGCCAGAAGTTCCTTGTCAGTAATCGTGTAATTGATTTCTGGAGGCGAGAATTTGCGGGACCAAAATGCCACGGGATGCAACTGATTGGTTACCGGGTCCTTTTGTGATAGAACTGCCCCCATGGCAAGGCTTGAAGCATCAGTTTCCACGATGTAGGGGAGTTCGGGCGAGGGTGTTTTAAGATTGGTGCAGAGATAAATTTAGTCTTCAAATCCTGGAAAGCTTGTTCCGCCTCGGTAGACCATTCAAAACGTTTGTTTTTCTTTAACAAGGCAGTGATGGGCTGGACTATTCGAGAGAATTTGGGGATAAACCTGCGGTAAAAGTTAGCGAAGCCTAACATGCTTTGCACACCTTTTACGGAGGATGGTGATGGCCATTTGAGAACTGCATCGACCTTCTTTGAATCCATACGCACTCCGCCAGGTGATAATATGAATCCCAAGAATTCAACTTCAGTCACGTTGAAAACACATTTTTCCAATTTAGCGAAAAGTTTGTGTTGACGCAATCTTTCGAGGACCATTTTCACGTGTTTCCGATGTTCAGATTCCGATGAAGAATAAACGAGGATGTCGTCAATGTAAACAACAACACATACATCTATGAGCTCTCTGAGGACATCGTTCATAAAATATTGAAAGGCGGCCGGGGCATTGCAAAGTCCGAAGGGCATGACCTGATATTCAAATAGCCCATACTTGGTGCGGAAGGCCGTCTTCCATTCATCGCCCTCTTTTACTCGTACCAAGTGGTAAGCTCCTCTAAGATCCAGCTTTGTATATATGCATGCTTTTCTGACTTGGTCCAGGAGTTCAGGGATCAAAGGTAACGGATATCTATTCTTAACGGTGATCTGGTTCAGGGAGCGATAATCTATACAAGTTCTAAGGTCTCCTTCCTTTTTTGGAATGAAGAACAAAGCTGAAGAAGCAGGGGACTTGGAAGGACGAATAAACCCATTTGCCAGGTATTGATCCAGGTATTGTCGAAGGTGAAGGTTCTCAGGCTCGGTGAGGGCATAAATTCTACTACAAGGAGGAGTAGATCCAGGTATCAGGTCTATCTGGCAGTCATAAGACCTATGAGGAGGTAGAGAGTTAGCCTGATCCTTCCGGAAAACATCTTGGTATTCTAGGTATTCGGGAGGTAACTGGGGAGTCTCTGAAGAAATTGCTGCCAGTGCAACACCAGGTGGAGGGTGACAAGTAGAGACACATTCTGGAAACTGGACCGTTCTTGCTCGCCAATCGATCAGAGGATTGTGTTTCTCTAACCAAGGTATTCCTAGAATAATCTGAAACTGAGGGGCCTTGATCACATCGAACACGATCTTCTCATGGTGTCCATCTTGACTTATTAGCGTCACTTCTTGAGTGGTATGCGTTACTGGCCCGGAGGCTATCTCCGTACCATCCACCGTAGTAATGACGTCCTTTACAGCCTTGGGACAAAGAGTTAGATTCATCCTCAAAACCATTTCATGATCCACATAATTGCCGATGGCACCGCTGTCGACGTAAGCTTCAATTGCATGTAATCGATCCGGATTATCAGGGCTAATGAGGACCATAGGTATCACGAAATGCGAGGTCACGGAACTGGTTTTCACGCTCGGCAAGAGGACCTCTATTCTTGTCGGGCGAGGTCGTTTCCCTGCTCAGAGTTTGTAACTTTGGTAACTGCAGCTCCTACTGCCTTCTTAGCAGGTTTCACCGGACAGTCTCGAAGAAAGTGCCCTGAGTTTCCGCAATAGAGGCATAATTGCAACTGTTTTCTCCTTTCCCGCTCCTTTTGTGTTAGAGGACCTTTCAGACCCCCTATTTGCATGGGTTCCCCGGAGTCTACTCCTTTGGAAGGAGTTGGCGGTTTGGAAAATACTCGAGCATCAAACTTGGAACGATCGGCCTTCCTGTTCTGCAGTCTGTGATCTATTTGAACGACTAAGTCTATATAGTCCGAACAATCTTGTGGGGGATTCACTACTTGGGCTAACACATCTTTGAGCTCTCCACGTAGACCTCTATAAAACAGCGTAATCCTTTTGTCCTCAGGCCATTGAGTTTCCACTATCAGTCTGTTGAAAGACGCAATATAAGCCAAAAGGTCTTGATTACCTTGTCGCAACGAAAGAAGCTCATTGTCCAAGGCCTGCCCCTGTGAATGTCTTGCGAACAGTTTTTTCATACTGAGCTGAAAAGCTTGAAAATCATGGAGGACCGGATCATCTTGATTTACTAGAGGGATCGACCAGTCTGCCGCATTGCCACTAAGGTACGAAAGCACGAAAGCTACTTTAGCTTGATCAGTTGGAAAGGCTGCTGGCCGGCATAAGAAATGCAACCGGCACTGATTGATAAATACTGCAAACCTCTTTGGGTCACCAGAAAATCGTTCGGGCGGAGCCAGAGGTACATTCCCAGGTAGGTTGATCTGCACTGGATTCATAGAGGATGTAGAAGGAAGATTTCCCCCAGATGCGGGTAACGGGGTCTGTCCGGCTTGTGACTGTAGCAATTGTCTAGCGAGATCATCTGTTCGCTCCTTGGAAATAATCAGTTCCCTTCTTAGAGCGTTCGTTTCCTGACGGGCTGCATGCACTTCTGCCCTTAGTTCCCCAAGTAACTGGGCTAGTTGGTCGGTATCCGAGGTTTCCATAGCGCCTGGACGGGAGTTTTGTGGTAGGCTTTGCGTTCTGTAACGCTCACCTGATTCCCGTAGAGGCACCGGTCTTGACTGGGCGTATACCGTATCTTCAAAGGTGATGTGTAACACACGGCTGGCTCTTTGGGCTGGACCTCTGTGCACTGTATGTTTGACTCGAAGGGTAAGATGTCTGCAGATAGAAAATATGGGATTAATGAACTGGGTTATTGAATGTCTCTCTCTTCTTCCCTTTCTCTTCTCCTGCAGAACCCCGAAGGTTAACGCTCTCACCTTAGGTAAGTGAACGCCGTGCTCTCCATCTGCCTCGGGGCAGGGTGCTGTAACCAGTTTCTTCACTGGATAAGGGGAGCAGGCCTCTTGACTTCAGAGGACTTCTGTCCCTCGTTTACTGCACGAACGGTAAGTTTCAAGTAATTCTAATGTCTTTAAAGTCTTTAGTAATGATGTCTCTTGTTTTACAGGGTTCCGGCGATGGTGGATGACGGGCTGAAGTGAGTTGAAGATGGAGCCCGTGTGATGAATAGAAGCGCCTGGAAGCACGTAAGTAAGCGCTTGTTGCCTGCTTCACGATGCGCTCTAACTGTCTTTTTATTTTGCAGGTACAAGTTCAGAGCGGCTGCAGGGTGCCGGAATACCCACTGGGTTAAATGTGGAAAGGAGTAATGGCACGTGAGTATTAAAGTTCCCCAATGTCTTTAAACGCACCTTGTTTTGTCTTTCAGATGCGGGATGCAGCGCCGAAGGCCTCCGGAGCGTGCGAAGAGTTGGTAAGCTTTTGTCTTTCAGATGCCGGAATGCAGAGCGAGGCGTTGGTGACAGCCGATGGACCAGGTAAGTGAAGAGCTGTCACTGAAGCCCGTAATGCTAACCTGTTCTTTCTTGTCTTTATAGGTGTTGCTGAAGACTGGATTCAGGATGGTAAGCCTTTTTCCTTAGGCCCAGGATCAGATGCAGAAGACACGATGAGCGTTCTGCTGCAGAGGATGCAGAATAACGCAAAGCAAGATTCATCCATCGGGTGTGGTTTAAATAGCCTCCTGTAGTGCTTAGGTGTCTCCTTCCACAGCCACGCCTAGGTAAGAAAAGAGTTCCTGCTTTCCAGAAGAGTTCCAGTGTTCTGAACCTAGGGAGTGGCTCCTGCCCCACCCAACAGGAAAAGTAGTTCCAAACAGAAGAGGATCAGAGGCTCAACTGGCAGGCAAGTAAGCAGCATGGTCTGCTGCAGGTAAGTCCACCCAAGCATTATGAGCCCGGCGCTTCCAGCGCTGGGACTGGGCATATTTATGAGCCTGGTGCCACTGGCGCCAGGACTGGGTCCAAAAGGTCCCAATTGGGACTGGTTGGCACTCGGAACCTGGGTTATGAATCTGCTTCCAAGGGAGTTGGGAAAACCCTGACCTTTTGGAAGCAGAGATCATGACAATTTATCACAAAACTTTTGTATTGTAAGACTACGTTTTTCAGTCTATAGGGTGTTCCGAGGATAAGTAGCTCTGTCTTCGAATCATTTAATGCCAGGGAGTGTAAGGCCACCCATTTCTGGATTTCCCTGAAGACTTTATTTACATTTTCAAAGTCTTCCTTTTAGACCCCAGATAGCTTGAATACTATCTGGATGTCATCTGCATAGTTTGCAAATTTCACTCCCTGGGACTGAAGGAGATCACATAAACATGTAACATATATGTTAAATAACAAAGGGGATAAACAAGATCCCTGGGGGACACCACATGTTAACGGTGTCTTCTGTGTCTGGGCTTCTCCACTAGCTAGACATGCCATTTTAGGACCCAAACTAGATTTGAGCCAGGATATCGCCATGGGGGAACATTTCCCAATGTGTTCTAATCTGTCCGCTTGCAGGTCATGATCGACCAAATCAAATGCCGACGATATATCTAGTAGGAGCAACAACGCCACATTTCCATCCTCAATAATTTCAGAGATATTGGTTTTTAAATCCAACAGAGCTGTTTCTGTTCCATGGTTTGCCCGGAAACCCGATTGCTCATTTGCCAAAATGTTTTATTTTTCTACAAAGGCCTGATACTGAGAACACGCCACCTTATCAATTATTTTCAGGATAAAGGGCACATTCGTTATTGGTCGGTAATTGCCAGGAACCAACGGGTCAAGACTTTCCTTCTTCAGTAGAGGTGTAATACATGCCTCGCTAATACCTTCTGGCACATAGGCCTCTGAGAAGGAACGGTTGATGAACTTTGTAATCCAGGGGCTCAACATCAGCACGAAGTCTTTGAAGAATGTTTCCTGGAAGATGTCGCCTTTACAGGACGTGGGTTTCATCTTATCAGTAGTTTCTAGAATCCCCTGCTCTGAGACCTCATGAAAGGAAAAAAGGTTGGTACCGTGAGTGAAGTCTTTACGAACTTGAAAACTAGAATCATTTACAAATTGCTGGGCCTCAATCTGATTCTGAATATGTGCCTGGTGATGTAATGTCTTCTGGTAGAATCCATCAAGGATACTCTGGCACCAGTCATCATCTATAGTAGGCAGAGGTTCAATAGTTGAACCTTTCATTTCCTGGAGATGAAGAACTGAGAAAGGTTCTTTGGACTTTGAACCTGCCCCTTCTATCCTGGAATTGAGATTGTAACCTTTTGCTTCAAAGATCGCAGTTTTGTACAGTCTAACAGCTTGTTTATAAACTGTGATTGTAGTATTTCATGTGTGGCTTCTCCAGTGGCGCTCTGCTTTCATTTTATTCCCTCTAGCTAATAGGATCTCAGGGGTAAACCGTACATTTCGTCCAGTTTGTTTCTTGCATTTGGATGGTCATGGAGGTGCAAGGGAGTCAAAGGCTTGGTTGGTAGCTAATCTAAAAGAGGATGTAAATTCCTCTAGTGATAGCTTCTCAACTAATGATGGCAGTAGTGGCGCCACTGCTAACTCAAATGTTTTAGAGGTAATATTCTTATGATTACGGACAGTGTGGGGTGGTCTTGTTTGTTTCGGAGTATTGCCAAATTATAAAGAAACTTTGAAATGAAGTAGAAAGTGGTCAGACCAGATACATTTCTCAATTTAGTTTAAAGATAATGACTGTTTTTTTGGATAACATCCAGTCCAGGGTATTTCCTCCACTGTGTGAGGATCAGCTCTGATCATCTACTCTTTCCTTGCCAGCAAAAGGCTTTTCTTTTTCCTTGTCAAACATTGTAATTTATCTGATATTTTATCCAACAGTTTATATAAAAATGTTGTGGGTATGATGTCAGTGGCACTAGCACCAAATTGACTATTGGTGCAAGTGTTGCGCTTCATACATCTTTTACTAATCGTTCTACTTTTTAGCAAAACATACATTATTATCTCTTCAAAAGTGTCTGTTGTAAACTTACATAATGCATCCCCATGAAAATCTCAGCAGTTCCATAAACTAACAAAGACAATTTTTTAAAAGTTTAAATCTATTAAAACGCATGTCAAAACAAGAATGACTTGAACTACAAGTGCTTGCTTTACAAAAGGGTACATCAATCATGTTTTGGCACATCTTTCCACACATTGTTAATTATGTGCCTCTTCTACTATAATCTAGAGATTATAAGCATGAGAAAGCCTTCCGTTATACCTAAGAAGGTTACGTCCCAGATCAACAGTATGATGGGGCTCCTAGAGCTAACAAGAAGAGAGTTCGGTTTACTAACACCTCTTATAGTTCCCACGGTTATGATGTGATATTATGATATGATATGATATGGCATTTATAAACTACCTATACACAGGTGTTTCAAGGCGCGACGAGGCAAGTGAGGGGGATCAAAGGGAGGACAGACAACAATCCCACTAGGCCAGGTGTCATTCAGATTGTGCAAGTGCATGGGATGGGGAAAGGGAAAGTGCAGGGGAAGGGGGACGGGACAGTGCAGTAATCAGGGAAAAGTAATACCAAGTAAGTAACGGCCAGCAACTGGCAAGTGCAAAGGTAAGTGAAGGAATCTGGTGTCAAGTGCTGGTGGTGGGACTGTAGGGATACAGCAACAGTCCCAAGTGTGGGGGTTGCCATGCAGGCAGTGCACGTGTGTGTGACCGCTGGAGAATGGGCCTGGGCCCGAGATCATCAGAGGGTGGGGCCAGGTAGCCAGTACAGTTACAGCTAGGAGGTCAACAGGTGAGAGGAGGAGAAAAAGCAGAAGCGAAGAGGAAGGTCTTGAGGTGCTTCCGTAACCAAAAATGGTTCTCCTCAAGTTTCAGGGTAGCACGGAGGCCGTTCCAGAGGGACGCCCTAACCGAGGAAAGAGATCTACCACCAACTCGTTGCTTGGAGAAGCGACTGACCCTGAGGGAGTTGGAGGCGGATGAGCGCAGTGCTCGACAAGGAAAATATTTAGGAAGAGAGAGTTGAAGGTATTTAGGCCACAGGCCCCAGAAGGCCTTGTGGACAATGCATAGGGTTTTGAACTTAATCCTTGCAGCCACTGAGAGCCAGTGCAGAGATTTTAGTCCTGGAGAGATACGATCCCTGGGCTTGAGGCCAAGGACAAGTCTCGCAGTCCTGTTCTGGATGAGTTGCAGAGGGCGGAGAGTAGAGGCAGGCAGATTTAGAAAGAGGCTGTTGCAATAGTCCAGCCTAGAGAGAATCAGAGCTCTGGATACAGTGAGCTTCTGGGGGAAGGTGAGGAAAGGAAGAATACCTCTGAGGAGGTGCAGCTTGTAGTGTGACTTCTTAGAGACGTCAGAGATGCAAGGAGAGAAGGAGAGTGTGGAGTCGAAGATGACCCCAAGGTTTTTAGCCTCGGAGCCGGGAGCAGGAAGAGGGCCAAGAGAGGCTGGCCAGAGAGAGACAGGAAAGGAAGGAGTGGGGGTGCCAATGATGAGAATCTCAGTCTTACTGGCATTAAGGCAGAGGTCATTGGTGGCACACCACTCCTGGATGGCAGACAGACAGCCAGTGATGAGAGACAGAGAAGAGGTCGCCGAGGGTAGCCTGAAAATGAGCTGAGTGTCATCAGCATAGCACTGAAAGTTGGGGCATAAAGCAGCAATGCAATGGGCAAGAAGTGTCAGGTATTGGTTGAACATACAGGAAGAGAGGTTAGACTCCTGGGGGACACCACAGGTAGAGAGAAAGATTGCGGAGAAGAAGGACCCAAGTTGGACCTGGGAGGGTCGGTCAGAGAGGAAAGAAGTCAGCCAAGCCAGGGCCTGACTGGTGATACCCAGGTTATCATGGAGACATATGAGCAGGATGGCATGGTTGACGGTGTCAAAGGCGGTAGAGAGATCAATCAAGATGAGGATACAGGGGGTGTTAGAATCAAGGTTGGAGAGCAGGTCTTCACAGATGTTCAGGAGAGCAGTTTCTGTGCTTCTGGCCGCTCTGAAGCCAGACTGATGGTCATGAAGGCAGCCAACAGATTCAGTGTGGAGATTGAGGTGGGAGATGGCCAGCTTTTCTAGGAGTTTGCCCGGGAAGGGAGTGATGGAGATTGGGCGATAGTTAGCCGGGCAGGAGGGGTCAGCAGAGGGTTTCCTAAGAAGAGGGTGCACAAGGGAGTGCTTCAGGGGGGATGGGAAGACTCCAGTGGCGAAGGAGTGGTTGCAGAAGTCAGCCAGGGCAGGAACCAGGGAGTAAATGTGGTCCCTAATGGTTTTGGAGGAGCAGGGGTGAACCTGTTTGGAGGAGACTTTCATAGATCGGGCTTGTCTAGAGACCTTGTCAGCGGAGAACAGGGGAAAAGCAGAGAAGGAGGGAGGAGAGGTGGATGCAGATGGGCCACAAAAAGATCAGGGAGTAAAGGGGGGGAGGGGAGAGGAGGAGAGTGAAGACAGGATGTCCTGAGTTTTAGACATGAAGTGAGGAGCCAGTGCCGTGCAGAGGGCCTTGAGAGGGACAGGAGAGGTAGAGACTGTGGCAAGATTGGCCAGTTTCTTTCAGATTTTAAACAGTTCAGCCGAGTTGTTAGATGCCGCAGAGACATGGGCTTGGATATGGGCTCTCTTCTTGGTGAAGACAGAGAGCTGGTATTGCCTTTGGAGCAGGTGGCAGGCCAGTTTGTCAGAGGATGTACATGAAGCACGCCATTTCCTCTCAGCCACCATGAACTTGCAATTAAGGGTAACGAGGTCTGAGTCATACCAGGAGTTGCACTTGGCTTTGGGCTTCATGCAGATTCTCATGACAGGGCCAAGGATATCAAGGGTATCAGATAGAGCAGAGTGGAGCATGGAAAGGGCTGTGTCAGGGTGAGAGTCAGCCAACGGGGGAGAAGGGGGTGAGAAAGTGTCGGCAAAAGCCTCGAAAAGGCACACGCTTCATGGGTCGGCAATGCAGTGGGCAAGAAGGGCCAGGTATTGGTTGAACAGCCAGGAAGAGTGGTTAGACTCCTGGGGGACACCACAGGTACAGAAAAAGATTGCGGAGAAGAAGGACCCAAGTTGGACCTGGGAGGGTCGGTCAGAGAGGAAAGAAGTCAGCTAAGCCAGGGGCTGACTGGTGATACCCAGGTTATCACGGAGACATATGAGCAGGATGGCATGGTTGACCGTGTCAAAGGCAGAAGAGAGATCAAGCAAGATAAGGACACAGGGGGTGTTAGAATCAAGGTTGGAGAGCAGGTCTTCACAGATGTTCAGGAGAGCAGTTTCTGTGCTTCTGGCCACTCTGAAGCCAGACTGATGGTCATGAAGGCAGCCAACAGATTCAGTGTGGAGATTGAGGTGGGAGATGGCCAGCTGTTCTAGGAGTTTGCCCAGGAAGGGAGTGAAGGAGATTGGGCGATAGTTGGCCGGGCAGGAGGGGTCGGCAGAGGGTTTCTTAAGAAGAGGGTGCACAAGGGAGTGCTTCAGGGGGGACAGAGAAGGTGGGTGGCAACGATGGAGGTGGCTTGGCCGGGGGGGGTAGAGAGGGTGAGATGGGAGGATGAGGATGGCACTCTTAATGATCCTAATTTTAGGACACAACAGCGTGGTTCAGGCAGAGGACGGGGTAATGCCAATAATAGACAGCAATCACAAAACTACTGTTCAGCAAAACTGGGTACAGGCCCATGGTCTGGTTTTTTAGACAGGGACATGGCTATATGGGATTACAAACCCTGGGTGACCAGGAGCAACATAGCTTACTGATACATTTATCCTCATATACTCCTACTAGAGATGAGAAGTCAGTATTAGAAAAGGGTTTTGGGTTCTTTCCCACCTCATCTTATGATTGTTTCAACTCCCGTCAAGAAGTCCAAAGCCTCTTTAGGAAGATTTATTTGAAACAGTATTTCAGTGAGAACCCTTCCGAATTGGAACAGACCAACAGTGGTCTACCTAACCCCTCAAGTTTTTGTCCTCCCACTTCCAGTCATAGCCCAGAATCCATTGTTTTTGAACGACGAGTACTCTCGGAATTGGAACACCTGGTAAAATCTGATTTGGGCTTCCCGTTTCAAAATTGTTCTAAACTACAGCGGGTGGCAATAGTTACACTTAAGAACAATAAATCAATAGTGATCAGAAGTGCAGACAAGGCCGGTGCCATTGTTTTGCTAGATCGTGAAGATTATATCACAGAGTGCACCAGACAATTGGCAAACACCACTTCCTACAGACGACTTGATAGTGACCCAAAGGTGCGTTTGAAGTCTCTTATAACAAATAAGGTAGACAAAGCGAGAGAAAGACAGTGGATTAGCAACAAAAAAGCAGAATATCTGGTGAAGAAAGATCCCAGTGTACCTCAATTTTACATTTTACCTAAGGTACATAAGACTTTGATCAATCCTCCTGGTAGACCAATTGTATCTGGGAACAACTCTTTGTTGGAATCACTGTCTAAGTTTGCTGATTAATTTCTTAAGGGATATGTGAGAGAGATGACTTTGTATATACAAGACTCGATGAATGTCATCAACCTTATAGAAAATGTTCCATTTGATGACAAAGAGGATATACTGGTCACATTAGATATTGTATCTCTGTATACGAAGATCCCCCAGATGGCCACACTGGATATAATTGAAGAATTACTTATTGGCAAAAGAACATCAGGCATGACACCAAACTGTTTCATACTGTGGTGTGGTGTAACAGAAAAGTATTTCAAATTCAACAATGAGTTTTTCCAGCAAATCCACGGGACGGCCATGGGGTCAGCAGTGGCCCCTAAATTGGCCAATCTGTATGTTGATTGTGTTGAGCAAATGAGTATCATCAGTGACACAAATGTATTTCGAAACCATCAAACACTGTGGAAGAGCTGCATTGATGATGTGCTAATGATTTGGCACAGAGATGAAGTGCAAATGATGGCATTCTTTGACTGGCTAAATGGTATCAATCCTTTTTTGAAATTTACCATCAATTACAGCAGGCAATAGATCGTCTTTTTAGATCTGACCATTGTGGCGAATTCTAATACTCATGTTTTGGAAATTAAACCTTTTCATAAACCAATGGACCGTAACTCACTGTTGAGATATGACAGCTTCCATCCTAAAATGTTTAGCGATAACCTGCCATGGGCAATTTCTCAGACTTAAGCGTAACACCACTAATAGGACTGTATTTCAAGAAGAAGCTGACATATTGAGTAAGAATCTGATCGCAAGAGGATATCCCAAGAAAATTGTGAAACGATTGTTAAAAAGAGCCAGTAACAATCATCGGGTGGCTAGGCAGCCATGGAATAGATTGTGTTTCCTGGAAGCTCCATGATCCGGTACACAGATCCGTTAAATAGCGTGCATCAAACAGCTGATTGCAGCTCAAAAACCATATGAACTATGTGTAAGCACATTGGGCAGAGAAAGAGCGAGACAGAGTCCTGTTTGAGGCGGAGGAGCAGCTGTTTGGACACTTTGTATCCTGGACCCGGCCGTGAAACAAATATCGAGATGGCGGCCTAAGAACAAAGGACACCCGAGCCCCGGAGAAGGCTGGCAACAACTGTGAAGGGCAGCCGTCAGCCCTGGAGAGGACTGGACGAATGTGCAAAGCTGTGATATAATGTGCAGCGTGGGAGGGAAGTCTTGGTGACTTCGGACGCTTCGGGCTGCTGGATACATATGTTGTGAGCTGTGGAGGTGAACAGCCCCAGCGCCGAGGAAGAAAGGAGCGCAGCGACGAGCGTGCCTGGGGACTGCATTGGAGTTTCGGATGTGGCCTGCAGCTCTGATACAATAGGGAGTGGGCAGCGCTGATGCTGTTGGCGGCCGGGAGCCCCCAGCCACTACAATACTGGGCCTCCGCTGGGAGGGAGCCCATGGCGCACCCCACAGAGCGGGCGTGAATCCCTGGGGATTACCGACGGCAGGGCCCGCCGTGGTTTAAAGAGTGTATGCGGCGCAGGTCCCAGAAGCATCCACAGAACGTGGAGCGGGCCACTCCGAACATCTGAGAGCTGCGGGGAGTGCGACGTGGCACTTCTGCCGTAGCGACTGAGTGCGTGCGGGCAGGCTGCAGCTGATCTCGCACTTGGAGCGAGCTGCATAGGGGGTGGAGGACTTGCAGGTGCGCCCTCCTCGGAAAAGTGACCACATACAAATAACAACAATAAATATATAAAAACAAGCCGCCATATGGGGAATCGTGCACAAGCCACAGCTGATAACTAAATAGCCCTAAGGTCTGGGCGTGATAATATGGCACAACAAAGCAGTGCCACCAGCCCACAGGTGTTCTGAACGGGCTGCACAAGGTCAAATCTGTTTAGCAAAACAAAAGAAAGATGGCAGCCCGGCTGGAATAGGGGTGGCTGGAGGCCCATACATGAATAACAGAGGGCTGCTGCCAAGCAGGAAGGTGCTGCGCAGTGGAGGCCAGAGACAGAGGCAAGCTGAAAACTCCATGGTCCGGGCGAGACAGTGGACACACAGAGGAGAGCGCTGCTTGCCCACAAGAGACCGCACGGACATCACAGTGTTGCGCTTTCACTCGCAGTGTGGACGGCGCGGCCCAGGTGACACAAAGCGGTGGGTGGCCCCAGGAAGCATCACAAAACACTGCGACCAGAAGTAACCCACATACGGGTGCAAGCAGTGCACAGGGTCCCAGAAAGTCAGACTGACAGAGCACAAGAGGGCGCCCGCAAAATGGCACAAAAGGGAATTAAGAGCAGAGTGAAGCAGCCGACCCTGGACATATTAACTAAAGCGCAGCAACCCACTACCCCCCCAGCACAGTCTGGGACGAAGGTGCAAGAGACGGAGGGTGTGTTGGGAGACCACCAACAGATACTGGAGGCTATTAAAGAACTGAAATCCTCATGCGGTGTGGCGATGGCCGAGCTCAGAGAAGCGCTGGAAAAGAAGATAGACACAGTAGAAATAGATGTAAACTTACTGCAGGAAGATGTGAGAGCGCTGGCGGACCGAACTAGTAGCTTGGAATGTGCTGTGAAGAAGAATGAGGTCCTTAGTTCCACGAATGTGCAAGAGGTCCATGTACTGAAGCAACAAGTGGCCAATTTGGAAAATCGGGCAGAAGAAGCTGAAGGGTGGGCTAGACGAAGCAACATACGGGTGGTTGGCCTGCTGGAAGGGGAAGAAGGTACGGACCCCACGGACTATGTCGAGAATATGCTGCTCCAGGCAGTAGGAGCTGGTAAACTCTGCCAGGGATTTGAAGTGGAGCGAGCGCATCGGGCCCAGAAGAGAAGACCACAACCAGGGGCGCCGGCCAGGGCTATCATTGCAAAAATTTTGAACTACAGAGACCGTGAAAAGATTTTGGAATTCTTCCGAAAAGGTGGTACTATAACACGAACGTCAGCAATGATCACGGCCTACCCAGATTATACAATGCTGGTGCAAAGGCAACATTACAGCTACGTGGCAGTCAAGAGGAGATTGCACACTGCAGGGATGAAATACATATTACTCTACCCGGTTAAGTTAAAAGTTCTGCATAAGGGCAAAGCCCACTTCTTTGAGACCCCGGAAGAAACGGCATGCTGGCTGGACACGCATGGATGCCCAGAGCCGGAAGGGGACCAGGACCGAAGCTGAGAGGATAAGTGAGCCGGCGATACGGGGGCAGAGGAGGTGGGTGTGACATTGCATAAGGGTAAGGGGGCGGGGTTGTTAGCTAAAATTGAATGGTAACAGAGCAGAAGCCCCCTGCCATATATGCTTGCCAGTTGAACACTGGACTAGAATATAGTGATAACTATTTAGAAATGTGATGCATAGCGCTGCGCCTTATAGACATATCGGAGCCACAGGATGCTTGCGCTTTATCCCCATTAGTAGAAGTAGTAGGTGCGCCGATAGGGCGACATCTCCCCACTGAGTCCCAAGTACGGGCAGTGCCAGGAATGGGCTAGATGTGGGGGAGCCTGAGATCCAGGGATGGAGATGGGCAACAGTTGGGAGGGAAGGGGGGGTGTTTCAGTGTGAGTTGGGGTGGGGAAGGGAGGTGGGAGGGAGGGAGGTTGGGGTGTTTGATGTGTTTTTAGTTAAGGGGAGTTTAAGTTGGGAAACAAGCCTATATAGAAGGGGAATACAATTGGATTTGGACTGCACTGCTGGAGGGAGGGGGGAGATTCTAACAGGCCATGGGGGGCCTTAAAATAATTACTTGGAGTGTTAGAGGGCTCAATGGCTACTTAAAGAGGGACAAGGTGATGTTGTATCTATGTAGACAAAAGATAGACATAGCCCTGTTGCAGGAGACTCACCTGACGCGGGATAAGATGGAGATGATCGGGAATAAATGGAAGGGAACTATGGTGGGCTCATCATATTCCGCTTACGCTAGGGGAATAATTATCTGGGTGGCGCCGCATGTCCCGTTTCAGTTGTTACAGACGATAGTGAAAACGGACGGGAGGATGGCTATACTGAGGGGATTGGTGGAAAATAGGGAGATATGCATTATAAATACGTATGCTTCGAATCAAAACACGGCGGCATATTTTAGGGCCCTGTGTGACCACCTCAGCATGTGTGCGGGGAGGGCGGTGATTTGGGGGGTGACTTTAATTGTGTACTAAATCCTACGGTAGACAGATCAGATGGGAAAAGGGATAGACCCGCCTCAGCTGCCAAAGCATTGCAGACACTGCTGGAAGATTTTGGGCTCGGGGATGTATGGAGGGTACACCACCCCCAAGAGAGGCAATATTCGCACTATTCTGCCCCTCAGCAAATGCATACCAGGTTGGACTATTTCTTTGCCACGCAAGAGATAGTAACCGAGATTACGCAAACAGACTATAAAGCGAGGGTCCTCTCTGACCACTCGCCATTACTCCTAAGGTGGCAATATCGACCCCCGAGAGCGAGGATCCCCACATGGCACCTCAGAGAAGAGGCGCTGAAAGACCCTGTTTTTAGGGAAGACATGAGGGAGGAGATTATTTACTATTTTGAGACCAACACTGGCAGTGTGGACTCAACGGGTACGTTCTGGCAGGCTTTTAAAGTTGGGATGAGAGGGGTAGCCATAGTAAAGTCCAAAGGGCTGCAAGGAGGGATTTTGGCTGAGCTGCAGGAAACAGAGGAAGAACTAGAGAGGGTGCAGAGGTAACACCAAGGAAGACGCTGAACTCATACTCCGGCTGCAACAGAAATGTGCCGGATATTGGGAGAGATTGTGGAACCTTAACTATAAAAAATATATAGAGAGACAGCATGCAGGAGGGGATAAACCAGGAAGGATCTTGGCATGGCTATATAAGAGTGAGACCCCCAGGCCCACGATTAGAACAATAACAGGGCAGGATGGGAGCACTGTTGATACCCAAGAAGGGGTGAACCAGGAATTTGCAGAGTACTACAGGCTACTATATGGGGATGATGAGGAGAGTGATCATACAAGGATAGCGGATACACTGGAGGACATAGGACTGCCGCAGATTAGCGCGGAGGAGAGAGAGGAGTTGGATGCACCAATTACTCTAGAAGAGCTAGAAGAGGTGGTGCGGCAGTTGCCCACCAGCAAGACTCCGGGAGCTGATGGTCTCCCGAGCAAATTTTATAAGATAATTAAGGGAGAGGTGCTCCCTCCGCTTTTAGAAATGCTGAACGAGGCATATGATACAGGTAAACTGCCGGAGTCTCTCAGAGAGGCGATTATAATACCGCTCCCTAAACCCAATAAGCCCGGACATAGCTGTGGGTTGTATAGACCCCTATTGATGTTTAATCAGGACAGCAAGATACTGATGGCCGTTCTGGCAAGTAGACTGAGGAGGGTTATTGGGAAATTAATACATTCTGACCAAACAGGGTATGTTCCGAATAGGAACATATCCAATAACCTTCGGCGACTCCACCGAGTTATTGAGTATGGAAACGAAAATGAAGGCGGACATGCAATTGTATCATTGGACGCAATAAAGGCCTTTGACTCAGTCAAATGGCCGTGGTTCATGGCGGCCTTGGCTGGCTATGGAATAGGGCCTGGATACCTACAGTGGGCAAAAATGCTATATAGTAAACCACTTGCCAGAGTTAAGTCAGGGGCAGTGATATCAGAAAGGTGGCAACTCCATAGGGGTACAAGACAGGGGTGCCCATGGTCTCCCATGCTTTATATATTAGCCCTGGAACCCTCAGCGATATATTTGAGGCACCAGTATGGTGTGATAGGCATTGCAGTCGGAGGGGAACAGCACTTAATTTCCTTGTATGTAGATGACATGTTGTTTTATATGCAATACCCGGAAGAAAACCTCCAATACATCCTGGAGGTGATGGATAGATATGCAGGGTTTTCTGGTATAGCAGTGAACCCCCATAAATCTAGTATGTTCCCATTAGGTAGATATAAAGGTATCCCATTAAAACAACTACCGGTGCTACAAATACCATGGGATGTTAGCACATTCCGATATCTTGGGATAGATATATATCACATGGTGGAAGAAGAACATCAGTACAATACGGAAGCAGCGATTAAGAAAATTGAAAATTGCATGAAGTTCTGGCTGAAGCTGCCTTTAGCAATGATGGGGCATGGGGCAATGTTGAAGATGGTGGTCCTACCTAGGCTCTTGCACTACTTTGGGAACATACTGCACTTGATAGCGAAAAAATTCTTCATTAAACTAGATGGTATGTGCAGGGATTTCCTTTGGCATGGAACACGAAACAGAGTGGCCCTCTGGAAGCTACAAAACCCATACGAGAAAGGGGGTATAAAATTGCCTAACTATGACGTTTATTATATAGCGAGCCAGCTGCAATATGTGGCCAAGTGGCTCTCGGAGGAAGTGACCTCAGAGTCCAGGCTGTTTAGACAGGACTGTGCTCCATTCTACCTAAAGGAAATTATGTGGCTGCATAAGGCAGAAATGGTAGGCGTCCGAAGATGACGTTACTCGGGTGGAAGATTTGGCACAGGGCATGCCAGATGATGGAGAAACCACTCCCGTGCTCCCCACAGGTACTGCTGGTTGCGCTGACGGGAGAGGAAAGGCAACTAAGGATGATGATTAGGAACCACTGGGAACCGGTGGGGATAGCAACAATGGGTGACATATGGCAAGAGGGGACTATAAAGGATTTCGAAGTGTTGGGGGAGGAAACTGGGTTACATACGGGACAGTATATTACGTATCATAGAGTGGTGCGAAGAATCAGGATGACATGGTCTGAAGTGGTACTAGGTGAGGAGTCAGACGCCATTATAGTTACAATATATGATATAGCGGAAGGGGGACACGAGATATCTAGAATATATGAGTTGATGATGGCCAAAGTGGGAAAAGAGGTAGTGCAACTGAGACAAGAGTGGGAGGTGGAGGTGGGAGTCTCGATGAGTGATGAGTTGTGGGAAAGGGCCCAAGGGTACCACAAGAAGGTGTCAAGAAACGCTAGACTGCAGCAGATACAACTATATATTACACACAGGGTGTATATCACACCTCAGCGGATAGCTAGATTCAAAAATGCAAAGCGGCAAGCGTGCCCCAAATGTGATGAGGAAAATGCTGGAATGGTGCATATGTTTTGGTCATGCCCGATTATTGGGCGCTTTTGGGGCGAAGTGGCACATAGATTGGCAGAAAGGGATATTAAGATTGAGGTGGATACAGCGTGGGCCTGTTTGATAGGTGGGTTCTCTAGACCACGTAAGTTTAAACACGTGAGCAAACTAAAAGACCTGGCGTACGTACTTGCTAAGAGGAGAATTGCTATGGGGTGGAAGACATGCCACAGACCACGATTAGAAGCATGGTGGGACGATTTACGGAAATAGGCTGAGGCAGAAACCATGGTGTGGCAGGAATCGAGTAGGACTGGGGGGAGGAAGAAACGGTAACCCTGATGGCCTGGAAATAATTAATAGCAGAGTTATTTGGGCCAATGCGGGACTCGATGGAACTCGCAGATGAGGAATCCCTACCGCAGGATGCAGAAACAGAGTATGAGAGAACGTAGGCTCGAAGAGGGGGTGGGATAGGGAAAGCGGTGGACGTAATGAAGTGATGCACAATTGAAATGTTATTATATGCACCGTAAGTTTGGTTTGCATTGTTTGTTTGAATAAACGAATAAAAATGTTTTTTTAAAAAAAACAATCATCGTTATGCCTTGTTAGATTACAAGAACAAACCCCTTCCACTGAATCTGGATGGATTGGTATTCGTGAGCACTTTCAATCCACTTTCGAATAAGATTGTTAGGATTGTTGAAAAGAATTGGCACATTTTGCTTAAGGGAAAACTCCTGTCCCAATTCCGAGATGCGCCTGATATAAGTGTTGTGCCCAGTCCACAGCAAACCATCACTGAACAATGGGGTCTTGCAAAACCAGTCAGTCATGCCCCTTGTGGCATGTGAAAGTGTTGTGCGCTTACGAAAAGAAGCACAAGTGTAGACATTGGCCTAAATAGACTGTGGCAACAGAAAGAGTTCACCAATTGTAATATAAGTAGCGTTGTGTATGCCATTTGGTGTCCATGCCCAAAACTGCACATTTGGAAAACAGAACGAAAAATTAAAGTGCGTATCAGTGAACACAAGAGCTGTATTTGAAATGAGATTCTCACAGCTCCTCTGATACTTTATAGCCAGCAACCATGGATGTGTTGAATTACAGTTGTCAATCTTATTGAAAGTGCACACTTCTAGCAATACTAACACAGACACAAAAACTCTATTGAAAGAAGAGATGAGATTAATATTTCTTACCAGCAGCCACCAGATTGGCTTAAACAAATAATTAGAATGGGTTGCATAATTATAGCTGAGTATTTTTTATAAACAGTTCTGCAAATTGAGCTTTTTCTCTCTTTTTTCTGCGGTTTATATCTTCAATCCGGTTTGTTTGATCCGTTACATGTCTGGATCCTAGTAATGCTGACACCAGATACATAGATTAATTGTGTCATTTGCTTATTCCCACCCCTGCCTAGTGATCTTGATATGCTTAGGGTTGGCTCATTTCTACCTCAGGTTTTATAATAGACAACCTATTCAAACATGGCCGCCACAGAAACAACGTGTTCGAGTTGGCCAATTAAACACAGTTGGTGCACTATATATAGAACATACATGCAGTCTGTTTTCTTATCATCTGGATCGAAGAGTGTTCCCCAGAGCGGTCAGCGGTTTTGAATTTTCCCGTTAAGCCGTTCACCATTTTTGAATGCAGAATAGGCTCTTTTTACGTTATGAGCAGAGTATTGCACGTGACCGTGTATCTTTATTGATTTAGAGGCTAGGTGGGAGAGTCAATTCATATTTGGATTTAGCCATTAGACACACTATCATCGTCAAAATAGAGAGGGTAGCCGTATGTTGATGGGAAACAGCAGACGTTAGTCCATCTCAGTCACATTGAGTTGTGACCCATGTTCTCACAACATACGCAGTCATCCGTACTTGTTTAGAATAGTAGTTATTTAGAGCTTTGCATATGGAAGAGTTCCTACATGCACACCCGATAAAGGTTTTTCACCCGTAGCAGCGACAGGATTACGCTAAGTCAATGCATGTGTATGAGGATTATTTCAAGCCGCACAATGACGTGGACTTGAAAAAATGTATATGACGGTCAGAACCGTGATTCTTGTCTTAAGTAAGTGCTAGAGACAGTTTTTAATATAATGGTCACTGTTTACCATTACAATTATAATGATGGTGTTGAAATATGATGATTTCTCATACCATTGCATTTCACATGTGACACTCATCTTTTCCAGTATTTAACCACACAATGCTGACTGGCGCCTCAGACTGACATCCGTAATACCAACTCCAGCCAGTTACTGGGAGAGAGGCAGTCACGACTCTAATCATTAAAGTATAAGTATTTGGCGGTGACACATTTGTTGTGTGGCTTCTACGTGGAGCAACTGGAGTACAGTGGAGATATATCACAAATCCCGACGGACTCAGTCTGAGTTACCATCTCAAGATAGATGAATTCCTTTTTGTAATTTTTTTTTTTTTAATTCGCTCCCATGAACTTGTTTGCTGTTGAAACACAGTATTAGACCTCTGCGAGAGGCTAAGGCCCCAATTCAAGGAATCCAGCACAGAAGTAGCGCAAGCTCTGCGCGCCGTGAAGGAGCGTGTGCCACGCGTGCGCCAGCCGTGGCGCAAACCAGCAATTGCACGGCACGCGTATTCATGGATTTTCCTAGGCAACAGTCGCCATGGTGCAATGAAAATCAAGCAGCGCCAGTAACACCCCAAACACTCCCCAGTGCGCAGGAAAAAGCCAGTGAACTGCCTAATACGGCGCAAGGCCCAATTCCATCCGTGGGCCAGCACACTGCCCCCCATCGCAATCACGTGAAAAATCAGTGCATACCCCGGTCGCACCAGCCAAATCATGTGGAAAGGGCCACGCGTACCCTGTCTGCACCCCAGCGAAATCGCATACCCCGGTCGCACAAGCCAAATCGCATGTAAAGGTCCATGCGCACCTCGTCCGCACTCCAGTGAAATCGCGTACCCCGGTCGCACCAGCCAAATTGCGTGGAAAGGCCCCTGTGTACTCCTTCTCCGGTCGCACCAGGCAAATTGCGTGGAAAGGCCCCTGTGTACCCCTTCTGCACCCCATTGTAATCGCGTACCCCGGTCGCACCAGCCAAATCGCGTGGAAAGTACTGCGCATGCCCCGTCCACACCCCAGTGTAATCGTGTACCCCGGTCGCATCAGCCAAATCACGTGGAAAGGTCAGCGCGTATCCCGTCCGCACCCCAGCGAAATCGCGTACTACGGTCGCACCAGCCAAATTGTGTGCAAAGGCCCACGTGTACCCCGGTCGCACCAGTCAAATTGCATGGAAAGGCCCATGCGTACCCCAGTCTTAACAGCCAAATCGCGTGGAAAGGCCCGCGCGTACCCCTTCCACACCCCAGTGTAATCGGGTACCCCGGTCGCACAAGCCAAATCGAGTGGAAAGGCCTGCGCATTGTAGAGGAGGTCCCAAATATGGCCTGCACTCCAGCCACCCATGTCGAGATGTCAGAACCATACTCGCCAAGATATGTGACGTATAAGGAGCAAATGAACCAACAGAGAGCCACGGTGGGGCCCTGTCCAGTACCCATCAGAAGGACATGTACACCTATTGAAGCACCAATAACCAGACAACCATGGGCTGCAAGGTATCCACTGAGACAACCATACCAGCAGCTGACACGAAATGAAGATTACTTACAGACTGTCCCCACAGAGCCTTAATGGAAGGCAATTGGTGACGACATAAGAGCCCAGACGTGACATACAGACAACCTAAAATGACGAGGAAAAAAAGAATTGCTTCACAAAGAACGTATCCAGGATCCAATTGTGCAACTGACTGAATACATGTAAATAGGTTTGGAATGCAAGAAGCTAAGAAAGCGGTACTGCTTGCAATGCTTTGTAGAAGCTTAGAGCGTCATGCACCAATTATATATCTACCTCAATGAAGCACGCTATACAAGTGCGACTCCATTTTGTGAAGCAGAACTAAGCCCAGGCTGCAAGGGTCCATCAAGGCTGAGATTCACATTCCAGCTAAAGCCAGAAGGGAAAAGGAGAATTGAAACTCAGCAAGAAGTAGCTCATGCTTGGGAATTCGAGGTCAACTCCAGTAAGGGAGGAGAGCAGCAACTCTGAAGAGCCAAAACTTCAGAGTATGACTGCCAGCCAGTGAAGGTCGAGATAAGGAGGCCCCAGGCAGGTGGCTAGGCTGAACAAAGAATCAAATATACAAAAAGAAGGAAAATTAAGCAGATTCACGGTGAACAGACACGTGACTAGCCAAGGGCAAAGAGGTACCAACGTCTGATGTCACCCAGGACCCGAGGATGCCATAACTTTCCCTGATAAGAAGCTACAGTTTCGAGGCCATCCTCAGCCAACTAATTGACATATAGCCCTAAAGCGCTGATTGATGGAAGGGAGGCAGGGTGAATCTTGGGTCACTTCGCATCTGGGTGTCAATTCTGCATGCTGCTAATTAAAGTGGAGATTTATGCCTAGGGGTGTAACCCACCCAATCACAATGGACCAAGTGATCTAGGATCCTATAGTTTGTAGAGCCAATCAGATGTCGTAGTCATAGTGACGTCTATCACGAGTGATGAAGTGGGATGGGCATAGACGCCCGCCCGATAAGAGTTATCCAATCCGCACACACTGTTACCATATATAGATATAGCACCTATACTTAAGTTACCTTTTCCAACCAATAGAATTGCATGTCAAATTTATGTGTTTTACGCGTCAATGATGATGCGAATTTGCTATAAAAGTTACTGTCAGCATGAAGAAGTTGGGAGTTGAAGCGAGACAGGCAATCGCATCATTGATGATTACCATTTGTTTCCCCGTTTTTTTAACTTGTCATTAAACGGACTTCCCTTTGCCAAACCATTGAGTTGTCCTTATTGAAGTGTGTCGGAGTAAGTGAATCCTGCACCCTAACCTCCTCAAGGTGCAGCTATCTTGTTTTACAGGTACTAGAGGGTGAGTTCTGACCTATGGGCCCGTCAGAGGATGCTCCGCCCTCCTGTACACTTGGTAGCGTGAGGATGGTTCGACCATCAACTATTGATTGATTAATACTAAGACACCCATAGACCGATGGCACAAAGTAACTCTAGACCTTTGGCAATATCACAAGTCCTTCGCCATTCGGCTGAGTAGACTGAGAAGCTTCCCATGGACAATGATAGAAGTAAGTCCATCAAATCTGCAGTAGGTCTGAAGGAACCTGCCTTTCTAAGCATAACCCTTCTCATTCCCACGGGCAGCGGATCGGACGAAAAGACCGCAAGAGGCGGGGAAAAAGGAGGGGCGGTGATCCCGAAGTTCCAGAGAGGAAAAGATGCGAGCGGTGAGTGAAACAATAAACTCATTACTTTGGCAAATGTCTTGTAGGTATTAGAACAAGTAAGGGAAAGGTAACGGAGGGTGGTGGAGAAAATAAAAATAGTCAGAAGTAGAGAAAACTGTATATATATATAAGGGGTTAATGACTTGAGTATAAGGAAAAAGTAAGGTTACCGGGAGGACACCCGAGAGGTAAAAGTAAGTTTACCGGGTGGACACCCGAGAGGAAAAAGTAAGGTTACCGGGAGGACACCCGAGAGAAAAAGTAGGTTACCGGGAGGGCACCAAGAGAAAAAAGTAAGAGGATTTGCCTTGTTCCTGCGCTTTAATACAGAAGTCAGAAGAAACGTGAACTCAGAGCCCACATAATGGGGGACGATTAGACTACGGTGACGATTAAAGACGGCACTAAAGGGATTTGTTTAAACCCCATGTCGGGCTATTGATTAGAAGGCAGGTATATCTGTGTCCAGCTGGTGTCCGTCTAGTTTGTCAAATGCCTGTCATGCATGTCCTGTTATATGTCAAATGCAAAGAACTGTATCGTTCATTGTTTGAAATGGTGTTTGGCCTTTATGCGATTCCGAAACTAAGAGGGAATCGCCAATGGATTGATGTTCTTGAGTAAATTGGTGATATAGAATTTTGGCGGGAAAGATTATATTGGAGCTTGCGTATTTGGTACTCGCTCATACTGTTGGATGTGTGAAAATTGCATAAAATATTGTTGGTGACAAAATTTGGGAATGGAGGCGGTTACCCCACTTGCCCATTTGTGCAAGCAATTGCCCAAACACGCACCCAAGCTTAAGAAGTATTGTACGGAGTGGGTCAAGGGTACCGCCCACAAAATGTTTATGCCGTGGCCACAGAACAGGTCTTTATCTAAAGCTGTTTTACAGCATATGACGACTTATCTACATGCCACATACACAGGCAAGAAACAAGAGAAACGTCTTTCTGTTCTAGAACTGGAAAATGTTTGAACAGCCAAAGGAGGAAGAGCCTCCTGCAGATTGGATACTAAACGTACGCACGGAGGGGGGTGAGACGCCTACCATGCCAGCAGCCCCGTCTGAGCCAGAGATTGAGGGGAGTAAGTCAGATGAACTCTACCCGTTAAGAGAGCTTAAGGCAGCTACGGGGTACAGCAACCCTGCGTATGAGTCAGCTACGTACAGTAGTGACGAAATCAAGGAGAAGGAGCAGGAAATTAATCTTACCTCCGCAGAGACGCGATGAGGAAAGGAAAGACGAGGCACAGATTAGTGAACCCCTTGTTAAGGAGAGAGAGAGAAAGAAATGGAAGGGAAGAGAAGGCAAAACTGATGAGATAGCATTTGCAAAAGACAAATGGATGGGAGGACAGACATTGTTGAAACTTGATGGTAAAGGAAGTGATAGTATAAGGCCAAGAGAGAAGTCTGATGAGGCACAGAGAAGGGAAAAGGACAAGGAAAAGGAAATGAGGGACGAGAGAATAAAAAAGAAAGATAGGCTGAGGCGAGAACAGCTATATCGCGAAGAGCAAGGAAAACCACTCAGTCGCAAACAATGTGTAGCCTATGCACAATACAGACAGAATATGCAAAGGTTGGAAGAAGAGCAAAGAGTATGTGAAAAGAGAATAAGGAGACGGGAAGATGAAGAAGTTAGAAGGGCAAATGAACATAGAAATTAAAGAAGAAGAGAAGAAGATAAGACAAGAGAAGAAGCGAGTAAGCCCAAGGAAGTCGATGGTGATATAGAACGCAAACGTAGACAGAGGGCACAGGATCTTGAATATTTGGAGCGGGAAGTTAAAAAACCCAATCCTGTTGTAGAATGGGAAGACATTGAAGAATTTTTCCCTGCCAATGAGTCAATATCAGGCACGAATGGGGCAAACATTGAAGATGACTTCGACACCAGAAGCATCAGGGAAACGATTGATAAAACATATGATGAAATGGGGCTGGAACAAATTTCCCAAGGAGGAAGGGAAGATGAGCGCTTGGAAAGCACTCAGCTGTATGACACTGAGGATGTCACCCGAAGTAGTGGAAGCAGGGGACTGTCCCTGGATAGGCTAGAAATTAGTAAGAATGAAGAAGATGTAAGGAGTTGCATGAACTGGGAACAATCAGCGTCCGACTCCAGTGGGGAAACGGAGGACGAGACACACGAAGAAGGGAGACAACGCGAGAAGTGGCTCCCAAGGGACCAAGGGGTACGATGGTCAGACACTAGCGAGTCCGCACCTAGGGTATCGGGGTTCGCCGCGCAGCCTGGCCGACATGAGGGGATACCCCGTGGTCAGAGGGGGGAGCCAGCACCCGCCTATGTAGACAGATTGAGTGTCATGTACGGGTGTACGAGCAGTGTTAAAAAACGGGTGCGTAGCCCTTTAAGGACGCTTCAGCCAGGTGCCTGGAAGTTGGCATGGCAACGCTGGCATCCTCTCTATCCCTCATACGGCCGACGCCAGAATCCGTGCAGCGTTGTCATGTGACCTGTTCTTTTTAAGCACCTCCCTCACCTTTTACCGGTGCTTCTGATTGAGAATTGGTGGCGCTACGTAAACCTTGTGTTCTGTGACCTGCTCCCTTGAATCCCTGTTGCTGTACCCTTCCCTCCTCCCTAACCCACCTTTTCCCTTGATTTGTCTTGTTCCCTCAACCCGGACCGCTGCCTGGCTTTGATTTCCGGACTGCCTTTGTTCTTGTCTGCTGCCTGAATTGTGCTCTGACCTCGGATTGCTTACGGACCTCTTTGCCTTCCCCCATTTGACTTTGGCTGCTTTTCGTCTTCGATGGAGTCCTGTCTTCGTCTGCCTGCTGGATCTTCACTCACCTGGACCGCTTGTGGGGATTCGTTTTTGGAACTGTTTTGAACGCTTTGGATTATTGACTTTTGGAACTTTGACTTCCTTGTTTGCTCCGTACACGAACTAAAGACTGCCAGCGTGTACTAGGCGTCCTCGTGCCATCGGGATAGGTGGCTGGTTCTCCCATTGGATTTTGGACTGTGCTTTCCTGCTTCCTTCTACCTGACTTTCTCCTCGGCTGTGATAGGATTGTACACGGTAAGCCATAATGTTTCATTGTAATAACTTACACTAGGAGGAGGAGGGGGTTGTTATTGAAAACTTGTGAGAACCTGGAAATTATCAAATACCTGAGCTGGCTATAATTGGCTGGTCAAGTGCTTTTGGTCTTGTCAGAAGGGCGGTTGGTTCTGCATTCTGTGTTGTGTTAACCACTCACTTCACTTGCAGGTCCAGCGCCTGTCCTCTGCCAATCACATCAACTCTGGCTTCGCCTGTACCAACTCCTGCGGCACGTGTCGTCATCTGGATTATCTGGGTCTCATCTGGCATCCTTTCTTTCCTCTGATTGATCGCTCTGGTTGCCTATTCCTGGAACCAGAGGGGTACATCGGGAGGAAGAATTCATCGGCTACACGACATGGGCAACTCGCATCTGACATAATCAGAAGCCTCTATTATGGATGCCAATGAGACGTTGGCCAATATATTGCAATTAGTGGCCGATTTACGCAATGACATGATTGCGGCTCATTCAGCCATGCAGCGACGCATTGATGAGTTACAAGCAGGGTTTCAACCCCTTGGGGCAGAGGCGCCTCCTTTGGCTAGTGTCTCTGGGGCAGGCTCTGCTCCTCCCCAACAGGGTACTGGGCCAGTTTATATGACTGCCCAGTTCCCTTAGGCCCCGCCGGAACGGTTCAATGGAGACGCCAAGACTTATAGGACCTTTTTGAACCAATGTAGACTGCATTTTCTATGCCGTCCTGCCTCTTTTCCGGATTCCACTACTAAGGCGGCATTTTTGTTATCTCACTTAGGGGGTACTGCGGCTGCCTGGGCCAATCCGTTGTTGGAAGATGGCAGTCATCTTCTTTACAATTGTGATGCTTTAATTGATGCTATGAGTCGTGTGTTCGACACACGTTACGCCACGCAAGCTACTGATTTAGAACTGCTCGGTCTCCAACAAGGCAGTTCATCCTTCAAGTTTAATCAGCTGGTGGCGGAGACTGGATGGCCCGAAGAAAAGAAGGCCTCTCTCTTCTATAAAGGGTTATCAGACTCCCTGAAAGACACCATTGCCACAGTCCCAGTGATCCCTACGGCCTTTTAGGAACTATTGGATTTGGTTCTCCAGATTGATTCCCGACAAGCAGCAAGGAAAGGCGAAAAGAGAACGGCTCCTCCTGTTTCACTTTCCGTCCCTATTTCTGCCTCTGGGTCCACGGAACCCATGCCGATTGGGGCACTTAGAGCTCCTTTGTCGGCAGAAGTTAGGGAACACCGGAGGAAGAATGGGTTATGTTTCTACTGCAGAGGATCAGACCACTTGCTCCGGGAGTGTCCCAAAAAACCCACTAAGAAACAGGGAAACACCAAAACCCGGTGACTGAGGGGGTCCAGATGCCGGGTGGTTCTTCAATAGATCCCACAGTGTATAGCCCTTATTGTCTGTATGTTTCTCTGTCGGCCCCCCGTTTTGAGAAACGGGCCGTGATGATGGTCTTGGACTCAGGAGCCACGGGGAATTATGTGGATGTCTCTTATGCCCGGGATTTGGGTCTTCCGGTTGTTCCTAAGACATGTCCTGAAGTGGTGAACACAGTGGATGGCTCTTCCTTAGTCTCTGGGTTAGTGACGGAGCGTACCACTGACCTCATCATGACCACGGACTGTGGTCATCAAGAGAGTATAGTTTTTGACCTCATTGCTGCACCACAGTTCAAATTCATTCTTGGTCTACCATGGTTGAAGTTGCATAATCCGTCTATGGATTGGCATTCTGGGGAGGTATGTTTTCTCTCGGATTACTGTGAAAACCAATGCCTGACGATCCGGTCAGAGACCACTAGTCCAAGCCATGCTCTCACTGAGACCGCCCGTACTGTGGGGGCAGTCGTTAACACTATCCTTCCTATAACGTACAGGGAGTACCAGGATGTTTTCGACACCCGTGGGGTGGAGGTACTTCCGCCACACAGACCATATGACTGCCCCATTGAACTGGTTCCCAGAGCCAAGATCCTGTCTCGGCGTATCTACTCACTGACCCCAAAGGAGGACTTGATTTTGAAGGAGTATATTGAGAAATCCTTGAACACTGGCTTTATTCGTCCTTCACGTTCACCTGCTGCCTCCCCCATGTTCTTTGGCCCTAAGAAGGAGGGGGACCTGCGTCCTTACATCGACTATCGTGAACTGAATGCGGTCACAATCAGAAATCAATATCCTATTCCTCTGATTTCGGTCTTATTAGACCAATTGGGTGCGGCAAAGGTGTTCACGAAACTAGATTTGAGGGGGGCATACAACCTTGTACGAATACGCAAGGGCGACGAGTGGAATTCCGCCTTCAAAACCAAGTATGGCCTCTTCGAGTACTGCGTTATGCCTTTCGGCTTGTGCAACGCTCCAGCGACCTTCCCATACTTTATCAATGAAGTATTCCATGACATGCTAGACCAATTCGTAATCGTATATCTAGATGACATTCTGATCTACTCTCCTTCAGTTGACATTCACGTCGTCCATGTCTCTAACGTGCTGCAACGTTTAAGGGAAAATCACTTTTATGCCAACTTGGACAAATGCATGTTCCATGCAACTGAGGTGGAGTTTTTAGGATATTATATTACTAGCTGGGGAGTGAAAATGAGCCGGTCTAAGGTAACAGCGATACTGGATTGGCCTTGTCCCAATACCTTGAAGGCCCTGAAGTCCTTTCTAGGTTTTGCCAATTTTTATCAGCGTTTTATCCAAGACTTCTCGGCCATTGCCTCTCCACTTACTGAACTAACCAGCACCAAACGCTTGTTTAAGTGGAACGAGGACGCTCAGTGGGCTTTTGAGACCTTAAAGTCTGCCTTCACCACTGCTCCCGTCCTTCAACATCCGGATCCATCTTTGCCTTTCATCGTTGAAGCAGACGCCTCTGATATCGCTCTAGGAGCTATCTTGTCCCAGCATTGCCCAGAGACCACTGGTCTACATCCAGTTGCTTATCACTCAAGAAAGCTCACCCCTTATGAAAGGAAGTATACGATCACGGAACGCAAGCTATTGGCGGTGAGGGATGCTTTTATGGTATGGAGACACAATCTGTTGGGGTCCCCCGAACCGGTTCAAGTGTTCACTGATCACAGGAACCTCTTGGCACTGCAATCAGTAAAGTGTACCACGGCACGCCACGCCAGGTGGCATGAATTCCTTGCTATGTTCAACTTCACCATCACCTATCACCCTGAGTCTCTGAACCCGAAGGCGGATGCTCTTTCCCGTATCCATGGGGTTCCTGAACCTTCTGATCTCAAGGGCGCCCTTGTGTTACCTAATCAAGTGGTGTGTGGGTGTACTTTGCGCCCCTCTCTAAAGGCAATCATCCAAGATTGGGTGAGAACCACTCCTTCCGAGGTCACTAGCCTTGGGTTGGAGATCATCCATTTGTTGCCCTATAAACAGGGTAAAATCTATATACCTGACTCTAACACAAGACGCATAGCTATACAATGGTGCCACGATTCAGCGGTAGCTGCACATCCAGGTATTTGGAAAATTATAGACCTTTTGAGACGGTGGTGCTGGTGGCCTTCCATGAACCACGATATAAGGGAATACGTAGTCTCTTGTGCCATTTGTGCGCAGTGCAAGCATCAACCTGGCAAACCTGTGGGCCTGCTACAACCCATGCCTATCCCAGATAGCCCTTGGCAAATGGTTTCTATGGACTTCGTGGTAGAGCTTCCAATGGTTGATGGTTACGATACTATCTGGGTGGTCATAGACTATTTCACAAAACTGGCTTTGTTTGTACCCTGTCATGGTATTCCCACCGCTCCAGTATTAGCGGATTTGTTCTTGAAAAATGTATACAGAAGATTTGGTCTGCCCTCCATTCTCGTCACTGACCGAGGACCTCAGTTCACTTCTCGCTTTTGGAGGGCGTTAACAACAACGCTGGGCATTGATGGCAGATACTCCAGTGCATACCATCCATAAACAGATGGGCAAACTGAGAGGTTGAATTCCACTATGGAGCAATATCTACGATGTCTTACCTTCCAACGTCAAGATATGTGGGTTTCCGTTCTACCACTGGCGGAGTTCGCTTATAACAACTCCCTGCACACTGCAACACGTTTGTCCCCATTCTTTGCCTTGTATGGCTAGCATCCCCGTTCATTGCCCAGTCTTGCTGAATTACCATTACACAATCCAGCTGCCTCTGGCTGTTTTAGGAATCTATCAGATACCCATGCTAAGTTAAAAAGCCAACTACTGCTGGCCCAGACACGCACCAAGTCTTCTGCAGATGCGCACCGCTCCACGACTCCTAGCTACAGACCGGGTATGAAAGTTTGGCTATTCACAAAGAACCTAAGCTTGCCTGGTTGACGGGCCTTGCTACCTCGGTTTGTGGGTCCCTACCGCATTCTGCAGGTTATTAACCCTGCTGCCATCCGACTAGCCCTTCCTTCAAAATGGAAGGTACATCCTGTATTCCATGTCTCATTAGTGAAACCATGTCATCCATCTACCAGGTTGCCTGCACGTCCCCCACCTATTAAGGTGCAGGGTTTTGATGAATTCGAGGTGGGTGCAATCTTGGATACCAAAGTTCAAGGGCTATGGGCCTGAAGACCGTACTTGGGAACCTGCGGGGAACATCCATGCTCCTGTCCTTTTGTCTCATTTCTGGTCAGCTCGGGGGGTGAGGCCCCCTTTGAGGGAGGATAATGTCATGTACGGGCGTACGAGCAGTGTAAAAACACGGGTGCATAGCCCTGTAAGGACGCTGCAGCCAGGTGCCTGGAAGTTGGCATGGCAACGCTGGCGTCCTCTCTATCCCTCCTACAGCCGACACCGGAATCCGTGCAGCGTTGTCATGTCACATGTATTTTTTAAGCACCTCCCTCACCTTTTACCGGTGCTTCTGATTGAGAATTGGTGGCGCTACGTAAACCTTGTGTTCTGTGACCTGCTCCCTTGAATCCCTGTTGCTGTACCCTTCCCTCCTCCCTAACCCGCCTGTTCCCTTGATTCGTCTTGTTCCCTCGACCCGGACCGCTACCTGGCTGTGATTTCCGGACTGCCTTTGTTCTTGTCTGCTGTCTGAATTGTGCTCTGACCTCGGATTGCTTACGGACCTCTTTGCCTTCACCCATTTGACTTTGGCTGCTTTTCGTCTTCGACGGAGTCCTGTCTTCGTCTGCCTGCTGGATTTTCACTCACCTGGACTGCTTGTGGGGATTCGTTTTTGGAACTGTTTTGAACGCTTTGGATTATTGACTTTTGGAACTTTGACTTCCTTGTTTGCTCCGTACACGAACTAAAGACTGCCAGCGTGTACTAGGCGTCCTCGTGCCATCGGGATAGGTGGCTGGTTCTCCCATTGGATTTTGGACTGTGCTTTCCTGCTTCCTTCTACCTGACTTTCTCCTCGGCTGTGATAGGATTGTACACGGTAAGCCATAATGTTTCATTGTAGTAACTTACACTAGGAGGAGGAGGGGGTTGTTATTGAAAACTTGTGAGAACCTGGAAATTATCAAATACCTGAGCTGGCTATAATTGGCTGGTCAAGTGCTTTTGGTCTTGTCAGAAGGGTGGTTGGTTCTGCATTCTGTGTTGAGTTAACCACTCACTTCACTTGCAGGTCCAGCGCCTGTCCTCTGCCAATCGCATCAACTCTGGCTTTGTCTGTACCAACTCCTGCGGCACGTGTTGTCATCTGGATTATCTGGGTCTCATCTGGCATCCTTTCTTTCCTCTGATTGATCGCTCTGGTTGCCTATTTCTGGAATCAGAGGGGTACATTGGGAGGAAGAATTAATCGGCTACACGACGTGGGCAACTCGCATCTGACATTGAGGACATTGCAAGGTAGACGGCGATGCGGGAATGCTACCACAGCGATAGACAGGAGAGCTATGGGGAAAGAGAAGAAAGACTGCACATTTCAGTTCCCGCTGCTAGAAAAGGGGGGCACAAGACCACAATATATCCCATGGCCACACATGGACTGAGAGAACTTGAAAAACAAGCTTCCAATGCTGACTTCGGGAGCCGGGAAATGGATACACGAGTTAAAAAAAATGACAGGGGGTGTCACGTTGGCTATAGGGGACATTAAAGGTCTCCTGATCGCCATACTGGGTGAGAGAGCAGACGATGTATGGAAGCGGGCTGGGTACCCTGGGGTAACCATAACTAACACTCCCCATGACGGAGCACCATTTAATAATTGTAGAGCAGCAGTGTGGAAAGCACTACGAGCACTGTACCCAAACACTACCGATAAGGGAGCTATAATGACTCGAAAAATGAAAGAGTCAGAGGATCCCTTGATTTATATCCAGAATTTTCAAGACGCGTGGGTGCTCGAAACGCATGAATTTTGGGTGGAATCTATCCCTGTATTGTACCATATATTGTGCCAAGGGTTGCCAGAACCGGTGCAGAAACAGCTCAAGAAATTGGTAGGAGTAGAAGCTAAACCATGGGCCGAAATACAGTTGACAATTGCACACTACTGTGGATTGTTGCAAGAAAAGAACCGAAAAAAGGAGGCAACTCGTAAAGGTGAGGAAGCGAAGCTGGTGCAAAAGAAACTCTCAAAGTATGCTCTCGAGGGAGCCATTCTGACAAACCCAGCTGAGCCAAGCGCGCAACAAGTGACTAGCCCATTGCAGAATAACCAGGGTAGCGCAGGTTTTTACCAAAGGGGTAGGGGATTTAGAGGAAGAGGATGGCAGAGTAATCAGGGAGGATTTCAAAGTAATCAAGGAGGTTTTCGGAATAATCAAGATGGCTTTCAGAACGCGCAGATGGGCAGTCCAGCTACACCAGATGGACAGATGGCCCGACCACCGCCAGTGTGTTGGCTGTGTGGAATGACAGGACATGTGGCGCGCGTGTACAAAAGCCAAGGCATGTGGCAAAATGGCCAAGGGATGGGAACAGGCATGGTGAATCAGCCTGCCGTCCCACAACAAGACGGTGCACAGAATCATGCAGTGCAGCAGCAGGCGCCGGGCTTGTAGCAAGGTACGCCGCAAGGGGTTGAACCCTCGAATATGGGGAATTTGCCACAGGGGCAATCCCAATAGGCACCGCCGCAAATGTCACAGGGCACTAACTCCGGAGGGGGAGTCAACCCTGGAAATGGGGGAAATCCACGAGTATACAGTGGACCAAACCTATATTTACAATAGGACAGCTCACGGGAAACTCTGATATGCTCTATCCTATCAGTGACACCAGACCCTAACAGGGAACATGGGGTAAATGTCGTCATAGGGGGGAAAGAATATTCCTTCTTAGTTGACACGGGTGCAATATGCTCGTGCATATGAGAAGGCAAGTTTTCCTTGTACGGCCAGGCCATAGGCCATAGAGATTTACAGGAGCTCACAGTAGAGTTCCCTTTACGGACAATCTCCTAGTCTCTGTGGGGGAATGTAAGATGAATGTGCCTTTGTTATATTCATGCCATACCCCAGTAAACATTTTGGGTCAAGATTTAATGACAAAGTTGAATATGACTATATCGTTCACAGAAGAGGGAATAGTATGCTCCACTCCAGGAATGCATTATTCTAATGTATGCGAAATGGTCAGAGCGTACTCCGGACATATAGCCATGAGGGCTATACCATTAGAACCGGAAGTCTTTGCATATGGCGTGCATGTGCTTATGGTGGGATTGCCAGGCCTCGCAGATAGAACTATGAGAACCCCTGATAAGTTTCTATTCAGACCAAGAATACCTATGCATGAAGAAGAGGGACAAGTATTTCCCTTATCGATACATATTGCAGCAGTACGAGGGAAGGTAGTAATGGTCGAAGGGTACGATGATGAAGGCAGACAATGGTGTGCAATTATAGCCATTGAAGAAGGGTACCGAGTGACTGACGTCACCGATGATGATCTGTTCGAAGAACACCATGACTCAGAAGAGACAAGGGTGGAAGTAAGTCTCATATTTTGGGTCAAAATGATCAAACGAGAAGTGCCACAGAGAATGATGTTGACACTGATCCGCCCCACATACTTTGATGATGATATGGCCCAGGTGCCTGTCTCAGTATGGACTACAGGACCATATGACGTAGGCCTCCTGAAAGGAGCAGGAGAAGTGAAAATTAAATTGAAACCAGGAGCAATTTTACCAAGGGCACGACAATATCCCATGTCCAGAGAAGTGGATGAAGGGATTGCGAAGACAATTTCCACCATGATGGAGCAGGGCATCCTTGTGACGTCAGAATCAAACTGCAATACGGTGATTTACCCCGTCAAGAAATAAAAGGGAGGGTCTTGGCGTTTAATCCAAGATTTAAGAGCATTAAACAATATTGTTGAAGCCGAGTTCCCTATAGTCCCTAATCCATCTAGGATCTTGTGTAACATACCGATTGAGGCGAAATACTTCATGGTGATTGATTTGAAGAATGCTTTTTTCTCAATCCCGCTGCACCGTGACTCACAAGACCTGACGTCCTTCACGTTCAGACAAATGCGCCTAAAAAGTATGAGGTTGCCGCAGGGGTACTGTGAGTCCCCATCCATTTTCAACTGTGTCTTGCAAATGGACCTGGGCAACATTACAGTAGACAGTGTTGTTTTGCAATATGTGGATGACATTCTGATCTGCAGCACCACAGAAGAACAATACAGGTGCTATTCTATCCAGCTTCTGACTATATTGGCTGAGAAAGGATATAAGGTTGACAAAGAAAAGTTACAATATTGTCAACAAGAGGGCTGTACATAGGCCAGTTAATCTCGCATGAGGGGAAAAGGGTCACCCCAGAAAGGGCTGAAGCTATCATGAACACGGCTAAGCCACTCATGATAAAACAAATGCAGAGCTTCCTACGCCTGTGCAACTATGTTAGGGCATGGGTCTTCGATTACAGCTCATATACCAAGCCCTTGCTACAGGCCCTGAAGAAGGCCTGAGCGACAAAAGAAAAAATTGAATGGACTGAAGCGATGGAAGAGGGGTTCACAGAACTAAAGAGAGCAATTTGCACGGCTCCAGTTCTCGGGATTCCTAATTATGCAGAGGAATTCTACCTGTTCTCACACACGAATGGCAATGTTATGATGGCAGTACTCGCTCAAAAAACCTTGTTGGGGTACAAGCCCCTGGTGTATTACAGTGGGAATCTGGATCCAGTAATGAGAGGCCAGTTCCCATGTGAACAAAGCTTAGCTGCTGCAGCGTTCGTCATAGAGAAGGCGACAACCATTGTAATGGGATGCTCCATGATATGTTGAACACTCATTATTTGCCATTTTAGAGAAACCAAAGGGCACATTGACATCTCAAAGGGCCTCTGCCTATGAGGTGATCATATCAAATCCATCAATCAAAATAGTTCGATGTAAAACAGTGAATCCAGCCGCGTTCATAGCTGAACCAGTCACTGAAGGTGAGCCGATACATGACTGTGCAAACTACGAAGAATTCTATGATGAAATCCCCAGGGTGAAGGAAAATGCCCTCATGGGAGGAGAGATCGTTTTCATTGACGGATCTTCGAGAATCAACCAAGAAGACGGACAAAGATATAGGGCGTTGCCGTAATAAAACACATAGCAAACAGAGAATTCCAAGTAATCGTTAGTGCACGAATACCATCTCATTATTCAGCACAGGCTGCAGAATTATTGGCGTTGATAATCGCCATTGAGAATCATGCAGACCAGGAAGTAACAGTGTACAGTGATTCTGCCAATGTGACGTCCACAGTGCACGCAGGACTAGCGCACTGGAAGAAGAGAGGCTACCTCCGAGCAGACGGAATGCCAGTGCAGCACGCAGCCTTATTGGACAGGCTGATCAAGGTACTACAGCTCCTAGTGAGCATAGTGGTAGTGAAATGCGCCGCTCATACTCACGGGACAGATTTCGTGTCACGTGGAAATCACGCAGCAGACACAGAAGCCAAGCGTATGGCATCCAAAAATGAGAGAATCATGGAAGTAGAAGTGGCACGCACCCATGAGCGTATGATGATATCTCGAGCCACACCAGAGGCTTATATTAATATGGGGCAAACTCAATTGATGGACCTACAAGGGGAGGCACCACAGGATGAAAAGAACCTGTGGAAACAACAAGGGTGTTCTTTGAACCCCTCGGACGGATTGTGGAGGCAAGACAGCACTGGTAAACCAGTAATGCCTGTAGCCCTACTAAAGATATCACTAGAACAATTACACTACCCATTCCATATGACAAAAGAAAATCTAGCCGCAACGCTCGCAGAAGACTGGTTCATACCGAATTTAGCAGAGCAGGTTGCATTTTTTATAGTGAACTGCATAATTTTCCAGCAGTTCGCAGCTGGGCACACATTAAAAGTAGTGAGAGGAGTCATCCCCCGGCCAAATGGGCCATTTCAGCACTTGCACATCGATTATGTCGACATGATTCAAGTATGTAACGGGCACAGGTACTTAATTGTAGTGGTGTGTCCATTCTCTAGATGGATAGAAGCAGGTCCCTGTATACACCCAGACTCGACCTGTGCTGCTAAATTCCTGGTGAGGGAAGTATTCCCTAGATGGGCAGTGTGTGAGGTGATGAGATCAGATAATGGGGCTCATTTTGTAAATACAGTTTTTGAACAGATTAGCTTGTTTCTTGGTATAAAGCACAAGTTCTCGTCGGGGTATCATCCAGAGGGAAATGGTATATGCGAGAGGCTCAACGGCTTGTTAAAGGAAAGGATAGCCAAGTTGAAGCTTACTCTAAAAAAGGGATGGCTGCACTGTCTACCACTGGCATTGTATGCACTTTGGAACCAACCAGGCTCCATCATCTCACGCCGCACGAGATAGTCACAGGAAGGAGAATGAGGACATCCCTTACCCTTCGAGATAGAGGTAGATGTGATGCCCAGACTACCCGAGAGGTCCTGGGAACTGGGTTGTCAGAATATCTGAACTGCATGACATCAAGCCTCGCTGTCATTTCAGACCAACTGCAGCGATGACGAAAAGGGTGCAGCACAACACCAGACACAGAGGGAGATGCTGAAACAGACGCAGCTCAAAGGCTACGTACGCCAATCATCTTCCCTGGTGATGCAGTGCTAGTGAGAAATCACACTGAGAAAAGGTGGGAAGAGCTGAGATTCAGCGGCACGTTCATCTTAGACGACTGCACTCCCTCAGCCGTGTAACTGCAAGGCAGGAGAGCTTGGATCTTCCTAAATGACATTAAACCTTATATCGGTGAGATCCCCTTAGCTGCACCCCACCACGAAGAACCTACAGACAACGGGGAAGAACCTGAGCACATGCAGACGAGAGCTATGACGAGGAAGAAGGACGCATGAGCAGGAAAATCAAGACAAAAAACCTGGATGCAAGTTGTGGCTTAAAACTGGACAGTTCCTCCAAGCAAAGGGGGATAAGGACATAACGAACACTCTGTGCATTCTAGTTGCAGGGTAAAGAAGAGAATCGCACATCTAAGCCACACACTGATGATACAAACTTTTGAATCAAGCCATATCCAAGCATTATTAGTAAACGAGACTTTGATGAACTAAGAGCAAATGTTAAGAACATCACACAGTCACCTGAATCAACCAACACCCAGACTTTTTTTTTTGCAGAAACGTATGACATCCCCCAACAGGAATATCACAAGAGATGTGCTGTCCTGTTTTCAGTTAGTACTAGAGACATATCCATCGCTTGTAGGGAGAGTTACCAGCATCACAGCCTTTGTCTAAAGTCCTGCCAACAAGAAGGTGATCTGGCAACTACTGACTGTCATCGCGGAAGCCTCCTCCGTACTACCTGAGTACGGTATTATAGACACAGATGCTTCCTCCACAGGGGATAATAGATGAACTCACTTATATGCTTTTCTTTCGCATCATAGGGGAGTGCCAAGGACTCATCGGGAGAACCACGGATACCCTAATATTCATCAGAGACCCAATAAACAATGAATACCTGAACCAACTGTGGATCAAGCTAAATTACGTGATTGCAATCCACGCAGCAGGAAAGTGCAGAGACTGTTCTCGTCAAAAGAAAGGCCTGTGATCCAGAACCCAGCCAAGCAGGACAAATGTCCCTGTCACCCAAGGATAGCCGCCTGGCGCATAATGTCCTGTTTCGTCTAGTCACTGACCATACAGAAATGGTGGGGAGGCCTGCAGATGTTGACATCATCACCTTCCTTAGAGACCCAGCTAATGTCGCACATATGGGCACACTCCTCCACGGTATCATGCTCCAACGAGCTGTCCAACGTTCAGCGAGAATATCTGAGGAGACTCGAGTGAAACTTATGGCCGTAGGACAGATCGAGCAGAGCAGGGAAGAGAACTTCACCGCTTGTTTTTATTTTTATTTTTTCATTTTTATGGTTATTTCACTCACATTTTGATTTGATTTTGAACAATACCATTTTTTCTATTGTTTCCAATTTTTTCCATCTTTTTCGCATTTAAACAAGATTCCAGCATGTCTTCCGGACTAAGGCAAATTTGGGGGGTGGACTGCGAATTGACCTATTTTGAATATGCTCAATAAGTGTGACTCACCAAAGAGGCTAGTCTAATCTTTTTCCCTAGTCTAGCAAGGGAACTACATCCTGCAACCAGAGACAATCGTCACCCTCGAGAGGGGGGACTCTTACGAAGCACAAGACACTTTACGTCCAATACCTCCTGAAAGACCCTAATGGAGTTAATGAAAAGAAGAGATCTTTATAGAACTTTAACTATTGATATGATTGAAATGGGGGCCCAGAACAGTAACCTAGTCCTCCCACAAGCGGAGGGGCACCCCCCATTCCCTGGAAGAAAATGCTGCAAATTGTCTTATCGAACGATAATGTGCATATGTATAGTTATTATTATTGTTTTTCTGTCATTAACAATCAGAACTGCATTCTTTATTGGTGCACAAAGCACTCCAATTTCAGTGCACCCACCAGATAATGTACACACGAATCCCACGAAAGCACCCAGACCCTATATAGTAATTCCTAGAAAATCTGACAATAAAGTAAGCAAACTAAAATTAAATGTAATTAGCAGTGATTCATACACATTTGAGGTAACAAATGAAGAGAAAAGCTGGAGACAGGGTCAGCATGGAATGAAAGAAAACGTAGCACTGACAACTACACACACCCACACACTAAATTCACACAAGCAAGGGCAAGTGTCAATGGCTACTGAACCTTAAAGGATGGCAACAGAAAGTAAAAGACTGCCTACCGAACAACCAGTTCCAGAAAATAGTGGAAGTGAACAAGAGGAAGCAAGCGAAAGGCCAACTGAAAAAGATATAACGAAAGCACTCAAGAAGACAGAGACTGCTACAAAAGAATTCACAAAGACACAAATACTGATAGACCATTATTCCCATTTATAACTAAAGCGAAGAAACTGCATGAGGAACTGAAAAATAGAACCACAGTGACTATCGCAGCAAGCACATCAGTTCCTACGAGCACCAGGCCCACGATGAGGCCACACGTAGGACAGACGATATACAGATGGTTGTTAAAGGAGCCCTACAGGTGAATGCAAGAGGAGAAGAAGAGACACACAAAACCTTCTCCTACCACAGCGGTACAGGCAATGAAGCCTGCTCCTCCAACAAGCATGCCTGAGAATCCTCCAGCAAGAAAAAGTCACATAGATGCATTTAGAGATGTAGTTATAGCTAGCTACAAAAAGACATTAAGAATCAAGAGAAACTCACATGAAGACAACAATGAACTATATGACTACCTAGACAGCACAGCACATCTAGGAAATAACATTTGGTACCAACACATGAAAGAGGTCGGAAGAACAAAAGCTGAAGGAGACTGCTACATCTGCGCACTCCTACCGTACAGCATGGGAAAGTCCAAGATCTTCGTGGCTGTAGAGATTGATGTCCCGACAGCACACTGTTTGTCACACTAAGCAATGTGCAACACCAGAGGACAATTCATTGGGAGAGATGCCTCACTGATATGGGCAACAGAAACAGCATACCCTGATGAAGACGACTATATCCAAGACATCAAGATAAGAAACAGAGCTCACACCAGGAATCTCATGATTAGGTATGCAAAGCCAGAAACACAAGGAGCAGGAACAAGATGGGAGATAAACCCAAGACTGAACGTCCAAGGGAAAACTCCAAAAGAAGCGCAAATATGGAGAAATAGAGGCCAGATGCAGATTTGGGGAACAGTGCTTTCCCCAGACGGATGGGAAGCAGGGGTAGTGATATGCAGAGCATGGATGGTCCTTGGAGCCTGCAAGGAAGCAATAGAAAACTCTCGAAAACTGTGCAAACACCTATGGCCAAAATTGGTGAAGTTACTAACATGGGTCGAAAATAGAGGGGGACCCCTGCAGATAATGCCACTGGAAAGCCGAAATTATGCTTTAGGAATAATGGCACAAGGAAGAGGGGAGAGAATCAGAGCTGCGGACGGATCTTTGAAGCTCCAGGTATGACTCACGGAACCGCAGTAATTATGGATCATTACTGGGCGTGTGGATCCAAAGCATACATAAGGTTGCCGAAAAACTGGGGAGGCATATGCACAATGGTGAACGTCCACGTTCCTGCACTAGTGATCCCGAAAAGTGACTTGAGCATTGACAGCTTCCCAAAGGCAGATGCTCATGTGAGAAAGAGGAGGTCTGTGGAAATGGGATCCCAAATAAAGAGAGAGAATTACTTTTCTGCCAAATCAGAAGAAGCATTTCATGCAATCCCATACAAGCATGTTTAGCCTCACCTCAACAGTATTCACAACAATGCTCTTGCCGCACATCCAAATAGGAGTGAATGCTAAATGGTTGCAGATAACCAGATGCGAGTTATTGCAGACCACCAACACTACCATAAAAGGATTCAATGCAATCAAAGAAGAACTGAGAGAAATCCGATTGATGACCCTCCAGAACAGATATGTACTTGACATGATTAGAGCAATGGATGGAGGTGTTTGCACAAAAATCGGAGAATCATGTTGCACGTTTATACCTTCACATGATGAAGAAAATGGAACCTTAACAGAAGCCATAAGTATGGTGGCAGATCTGCAGAATCAGATGATCAAGGAAACTGACGAAGTGGATGACGACAGCTGGTTTGGAACACTGTTTCTATTGGTCCCACAATGGATGGTAGACATATTCAAAACTCTGGGAGCCCTGTTAGTAATGATACTACTAGGATTTTGTGTATTCAAGATAATCGTAACACAATGCCAGCAAACCGCGAAGAAAGCCATTGGGATGAAAATTATGGTCGATGTCGAACCAGGATGGAAGCCCAGAGACCTAACAGATTAAGAAATAACAAACTTTGTGAAGGCCAGCGAATTTACACCAGAAGAAACAAAGTTTGCATACCCCAGAAAACAAAGAAGGTATGAAGGGAAATGGATTTACTGCAGCCTAAATGGGCAATGCCAGCTAATGACCTGGAACAAAGACGAACAAGTAAAAACAACAGGAAGTTTGAAAGGAGTGATAAAAATATGGACTCCCTCCAAAGATGCACACGTTCACACCAGCATGTACAAACGCAGATGACGAAGAATTGGAAATGGAAGAACCAAGCAAGAATAATCTAAAGAAAGAAGAAAAAGTGGTTGATAAACCGACCAGAGGTGGGTGTGTAGAGGAGGTCCCAAATATGGCCTGCACTCTAGCCACCCATGTCGGGATGCCAGAAGCATACTCGCCAAGATATGTGACGTATAAGGAGCAAATGAACCAACAGAGAGCCACAGTGGGGCCCTGTCCAGTACCCAGCAGGACATGTATACCTATTGAAACGCAAATAACCAGACAACCGTGGGCTGCAAGGTATCCATGTCATGATTCCTGCCCCTCATGTCGCCAGCTCTCCAAGATGTCAGGCTGGAGCCAGGCCACGATCACCTACATGGCCCTCAAGGGCTTCTCCATCCTTCCAAAGACCCACTTGGAGTCAGACTTGGCGCTTGTGGCACCAGACTCACTCACTCCCATAGGATAACATTGGGGATTGGACTTTTAGTGCATTGATGGGGACAAGATGGATGCCCCCACATATTTCGGTTCCCAGAACTGCATGTGCGGTCTAGTCTTTTGGGTGTGGTTCAGCCCAGAGGCACCTGGGATACCCAGAGACTATTTAAGCCACACCCAGGCTGAGAAACATGCTTTGCGTTTTCTGCACCTGCAGCGTGACACTCACCGTGTTTGGATCGGTCTCCAGAAGGCCTGCATCTTTCTTCTGCGCTCAGCTCCACCAAGAACAAGAACACCATTAAGAACAGCCTTACCTTGAGGCGCTTCTGCCCATCAGTCATCGCTCCTTCTGTTCTGCGGGAATCTTCGGCGGTGTCATTCCCATCCCGGCACGCTGCTTTCTAAGGAAAAGGGAAAAGAACAGAAGAAAGGCATTAGTAAGCATTTTGCAAATCTTCGCTTATTTTTAAATACTGTACGAGCTTCAAACGCTTACCTGAATCCCAGCCGCTCTGGGGGAACTCTGTCTCTGGAACTTCTCATCCATCTGCAAGAGGGAAAAGACACTCCAGGTTAGCGTGGAAACATCTAGAGGCGCTGCATACCGTGCTTATCCACCGCATTTGTTCTTCATAACCGGCATCCACGCTGAAAACGTTGCGGCACCTAAAAGACACAGAAAAAGAATTCAGTTCAATGCAAATACGAAAGGGGTGCATCACTCACTCACCTTCAGCGCTACTCATCTCAGCAGCACGCCGCCACCACTTGTGGCCGGCCATCATCTAAGGAAGGAAAGGAACGAAGTTAGAGAACTGTCCAAAAGACTCATTATACTTACCTGTCAGACTCTTGCCAGTGAAGTAACTAGGCAGCAACAAACCCGCATCAATCAACGCGCCTCTGCGTTGAAGGCAGGATGGAGAGCACACTATCCAAGAAAACAAGGTGAGCTGTGGATCAAAGGGAAGGGTTGGACACCGGGGAAGAAGGGATTCAAGCACACAGAGACAATAGGGAGTTAAACTCTACCAATCCTGTGTTTCAGGCCCAGTCTCCAGTCAAAAAGCCTCCAGGGAAGGGTTTGAGGTCGTAAGAGGTCAGAACAGGCTGAGTGACGTCCCCGTGGATACCAGGTGAGCGTTACAATCCACTGAGACAACCATACCAGCATATGACACAAAACGAAAATTACATACAGATTGTCCCCGAAGAGACCCACAGAGCCTTAATGGAAGGCAATTGGTGACGACATAAGAGCCCAGACGTGACGTACAGATAACCATAAAATGACGAGCAAAAGAAGGTACGCATGGACGAACTGTAAAGAATAATGATGTGACAGACGTATAAGAAGATACCACGTTGCACCACAAAGAACGTATCCAGGATCGAATTGTGCAACTGACTGAATGCATGTAATTAGGCTTGGAACGCAAGAAGCTAAGAAAGCGGTACTGCTTGCAATGCTTAGTAGAAGCTTAGAGCGGCATGCGCCAATTATATATCTACCTCAATGAAGCATGCTATACAAGTGCGACTCCATTTTGTGAAGCAGAACTAAGCCCAGGCTGCAAGGGGCCATCAAGGCTGAAATTCATATTCCAGCTAAAGCCCGAAGGGAAAAGCGGAATCGAAACTCAGCAAGAAGTAGCTCATGCTTGGGAATTCGAGGTCAACTCCAGGAAGGGAGGAGAGCAGCAACTCTGAAGGACCGAAACTTCAGAGTATGACTGCCAGCCAGTGAAGGTCGAGATAAGGAGGCCCCAGGCAAGTGGCTAGGCTGAACAAAGAATCAAATATACAAAAAGAAGGAAAATGAAGCAGATTCACGGTGAACAGACACGTGACTAGCCAAGGGCAAAGAGGTACCAATGTCTGATGTCACCCAGAACCCGAAGATGCCATAACTTTTCCTGATAAGAAGCTACAGTTTCGAGGCCATCCTCAGCCAAATAATTGACACATAGCCCTAAAGCGCTGATTGATGGAAGGGAGGCAGGGTGAATCTTGGGGCACTCCGCATCTGGGTGTCAATTCTGCATGCTGCTAATTAAAGTGGAGATTTATGCCTAGGGGTGTAACTCACCCAATCACAATGGACCAAATAATCTAGTATCCTGTAGTTTGTAGAGCCAATCAGATGTCGTAGTCGTAGTGACGTCTATCAGGAGTGATGTAGTGGGATGGGCGTAGACGCCTGCCCAATAAGAGTTATCAATCCGCACACACTGTTACCATATATAGATATAGCACCTATACTTAAGTTACCTTTTCCAACCGAATTGCATGTCAAACTTATGAGTTTTACACGTCAATGATGACGCGAATTTGCTATAAAAGTTACTGTCAGCATGAAGAAGTTGGGAGTTGAAGCGAGACAGGCGATCGCCTCATTGATGATTACCATTTGTTTCCCCATTTTTTGTACTTGTCATTAAACGGACTTCCCTTTGCCAAACCATTGAGTTGACCTTATTGAAGTGTGTCGGAGTAAGTGAATCCTGCACGCTAACCTCCTCAAGGTGCAGCTATCTTGTCTTACAGGTACTAGAGGGTGAGTTCTGACCTATGGGCCCGTCAGAGGATGCTCTGCCCTCTTGTACTGCGTACCCCGGTTGCACCAGCCAAATCGCGCGGAAAGGCCCACGTGTACCCCATGTGCACCCCAATGTAATCGCGTACCCTGGTCGCAACAGCCAAATCGCGTGGGAGGGCCGAGCCCCAGCATAATCACGTACCCCGGTTGCACCAGCCAAATCGCGTGGGAGGGCTGCGCGTACCCCGTCCGCATGCCAGCGAAATCGCATAACCTGGCCGCACCAGCCAAATCGCGTGCAAAGGCCTGCGCGTAGCCCCGTCGCACCAGCCAAATCACGTGGAAAGGCCGTCGCATGCAGCCATCAGCTGCAAACACACCATATAGGCAGCCCACACCACATGGGACCCCCATCACCCGTGACCATACCCCGCAGGCAGCCCACACCACATGGGACCCCCCATCACCCGTGGCCATACCCCACAGGCAGCCCACACCACATGGCCCCCACATCACTCATCACCATACCCCACAGGCAGCCCACACCAAATGGGCCCCCCATCACCCGTGGCCATACCCCGCAGGCAGCCCACACCACATGGGACCGCCCCATCACCCGTGGCCATACCCCACAGGCAGCCCACAACACATGGCCCCCCATATCACCCATCACCATACCCCACAGGCAGCCCACACTGCATGGCCCCCATCACCCGTGGCCATACCCCGCAGGCGGCCCACACCACATGGTCCCCACATCACCCATGACCAAACCCAGCAGGCAGCCCACACCACATGGGACCCCCATCACCCGTGACCGTAACCCGCACACAGCCCATACCACATGGCCCCCCATCACCCGTGACATACCCTGCAGGCACCCCCATCACCTGTCACCATACCTGCAGGCAGTCCACACCACATGGGACCCCCCATCACCCGTGACCATAACCCGCAGGCAGCCCATACGACATGGGACCCCCCATCACCCGTGACCATAGCCTGCAGGCAGCCCACACCACATGCGACCCCCCCATCACCCATGACCATACCCGGCAGGCAGCCCACACCAAATGTGAACCCCTATCAACCATCACCGTACCCTGCAGGCAGCCCACACCACATGGGATCCCCCATCACCCGTGACCATACCCCGCAGGCAGCCCACACCACATGGCCCCCCATCACCTGTGACCACACCCCGCAGCAGCCCACACAACATGGGACCCCCCATCACATGTGATCATACCCGGCAGGCAGCCCACACCAAATGTGAACCCCTATCAGACATCACCGTACCCTGCAGGCAGCCCACACTACATGGGATCCCCCATCACCCATGACCATACCCCGCAGGCAGCCCACACCACATGGCCCCATCACCTGTGACCATACCCAGCAGACAGCCCACACCAAATGTGAACCCCTATCACCCATCAACGTACCCTGCAGGCAGCCCACACCACATGGGATCCCCGATCACCCGTGACCATACCCTGCAGGCAGCCCACACCACATGGGACCCCCCATCACCCATCACCATACCCCGCAGGCAGCCCACAGCACATGGGAGCCCCCATCAGCCGTGACCATACCCCGCAGGCAGCCCACACCACATGAGACCCCCCATTACCTGTGACCATACCCCGCAGGCAGCACACACCACATGCCCCCCCATCAACCGTGACCATACCCCGCAGGCAGCCCACACCACATGGGACCCCCCCCATCACCTGTGAGTATACCCCACAGGCAGCCCACACCACATGGAATCCACACATCACCTGTGACCATACCCGCAGGCAGCCCACACCACATGGGACCCCCCATCACCCGTGAGCATACCCCGCAGGCAGCCCACACCACATATGAGCACCCCATCACCCATGACCATACCCCACAGGCAGCCCACACCACATGGGATCCCCCCATCTCCTGTGACCATAACCCGCAGGCAGCCCATACGACATGGGACCCCCCATCACCCGTGACCATACCCTGCAGGCAGCCCACACCACATGCGACCCCCCATCACCCGTGACCATACCCGGCAGGCAGCCCACACCAAATGTGAACCCCTATCAACCATCACCGTACCCCGCAGGCAGCCCACACCACATGGGATCCCCCATCACCCGTGACCATACCCCGCAGGCAGCCCACACCACATAGCCCCCATCACCTGTGACCATACCCCGCAGCAGCCCACACAACATGGGACCCCCCTCACATGTGACCATAACCGGCAGGCAGCCCACACCAAATGTGAACCCCTATCACACATCACCGTACCCTGCAGGCAGCCCACACCACATGGGATCCCCCATCACCCGTGACCATACCCCGCAGGCAGCCCACACCACATGGCCCCCATCACCTGTGACCATACCCAGCAGGCAGCCCACACCAAATGTGAACCCCTATCACCCATCAACGTACCCTGCAGGCAGCCCACACCACATGGGATCCCCGATCACCCGTGACCATACCCTGCAGGCAGCCCACACCACATGGGACCCCCCATCACCCATCACCATACCCCGCAGGCAGCCCACAGCACATGGGAGCCCCCATCAGCCGTGACCATACCCCGCAGGCACCCCACACCACATGAGACCCCCCATTACCTGTGACCATACCCCGCAGGCAGCCCACACCACATGCCCCCCCATCAACCGTGACCATACCCAGCAGGCAGCCCACACCACATGGGACCCCCCATCACCTGTGAGTATACCCCACAGGCAGCCCACACCACATGGGATCCACACATCACCTGTGACCATACCCGCAGGCAGTGAAGGAAAAGACTAAGTATGGCCAACTTAGTCACACAGCCGCTCTCCGTTATACCCAAAACAATGGGTTATGAAGTTAAAAAGACTTTCTTCAAAATATTCCTGTATGTAGGTAAACGTGCTTGTATCCAATTTCAAAAATGATAGTCAAAAAGAATCCAAGTCAGAAATAAATTCAATAATAATTTATCAAAAGATCATTGATAAGAGCACAACACTAATGGAATCTTAGTGAGGCTGCAGCTACACATCACATGTTAGGTATGGACTTAATATGCCAATGCATTTCGGAGTATACAAACTCCTTCATCAGGGCAAGTCTGTATTGAAATAATGTGAACACACAACATAAAAACACATGCATAAATCATTAAAGAAAATGTAAACACATACCAGAGTGTAGAATGTTCATATGAGCGTTGGAATATATGTTTGGAAATAAACAACAAAATAAATGCAGTAAGGAACAAGTAAATGAACAACATAATAAGGCTAAAGGAGTGAAAAACAAATAGCAAATGGTACCTCTATACCGGTGTGTAGCCAGTGTAGCTTTTTTTAGGAGTGTCAGGCTGTCAGTAACACCCGTGGTCCAAATAAGGACAGCGGTCACAACGGCTTTCTAAAAGCATGAAAGTTAGAGTAATCAGAGGGCTACATGTGTTTAAGTGAAGCAGTTTATCTATTACAATCTAAAATGCAAAGATACCTGTAAACGCAGCACGGCCGTGAGACAAGCCGTCTGAACGCTGCAGTGCATCGCCGTATTGTGGTGTTGCTAGGAAACGGGTTATTTACATAACCACGTGACCGCATCGCGTCTATAAGACGGCGCGATGCGTGTGACTTTCAAATAGCTATGCTATCTCGATTTGTAAGTCCCCAAGGTATAAACTAAGTAATTATATAGTCTAATGGTGGTCAAGTACTAATTCTAGGGTGCATAATGTCTAAAATAAAATTATAGAATCAGCATAGAAATGAAAAAAAATACTCTGTGAAAACAGCTATGTTGTTTACATACAAAATGGCAAATATAAACAGAATCAACAAAAATAAATAAAATCTGCTGCTAATGGTGGCATTGAAAACAATGCCACCTTGTGTCCCAGACTGGACATCCGGGAGGCACGGCAGCAAAGTGTATACATCTATGTAAATATAAATCAACCAATTTAGCAGATTTAGAGCGACATGAAAATTTCTCAATCAGGGAAACAAACATAAATATTACATGTCACCTGGAAACCCAGGCATCAAATACAGAAAAAAACAACTTCTAAAGCAGATGAAATAGCACAAGACAGTGGAATACTGTCATATGTAAAGCATGATGTCCATGTACAACAAATCTGAGGTTCAAGGGAAAGTCTATAGAGTATACTGAACCTTAAATATTGGTTGCCACTGAATCACTATGTCATAGTTAAATGTAGCAATGATAGTTAATCTCTTCATTGAGTCCATGAGGAGATAAACTACCAAGTTTATCTATCCAAAAGGTTTCTCTCCTATTAAGCCGCAGTCCAAGGTCCTCATGTGGATTTTTCTTGCTCAATACCTCTAAGATCAAAAACTTAATTTGGGTTAGGTCATGTCTATTTTCGATCCAGTGGCGGGCCACCGCTGAATTCGAATTGCAGTTCCGGATACAAGAACGATGTTCATTCCAACGTACTTTTGCTGCTCTTGTGGACTGACCTACATAGTACTTCCCGCAGGGACACTTTATACCATATATAATGTTCGTGCTACCGCAAGTTCCAAATGTTCTCAACAGGATTTTTTGACCTGTACGGGGATGGTGTATTGTGTTCCCTTTCAATATTAAATTACAGTTGGCACAATGAAGACAAGGATATGTCCCCGTGCGTTGGGTAACAGGTTTTTTCAATCTCGGGCGTGTATGTACCAGTTCATCTCGCAAATTTCTGCTCCTTTGATATGCAAAAACCGGAAGTTGGTCAAACAGATTCTGTACTCTTGTGTCATTTCTGAGGATGTTCCAATGTTTCTTAATTGCATTTTTAATTTTATTGCTCTGTACAGAAAATTTTGAGACGTATACTGGTGATTTCAATTCCCTTGGCAATTTAACAGTGTCCGATAACAAAGTGCTGCGATCACATGCATTCACTCTCTGGGATGCAGCAGCTAGTTCTGATCATTTGTAGCCATGACATAAAAAAATGTATTTCATCACTGTTACTTTTCGAGTCAGGGTGTCTCCAGACTCTTCACAGCCAGCTCCCTAAAAGTATTTTTTGAGAAGCTTTATTCTTCTGTTTACTTTGTTACTTCATTTCAAGAATCATCATACAAAGTGGTGCCCTCTTATTCCTTTCCTTTATCATTGTTCCGCCCTTTGTGAAGACACACACAAGTGGAGGCACAAACCCTATGTACATTTGTTGACAAACTCTTTCGTTACTATTAATTTTCAGAACCATAAGAAACAAACATGTCCTTTGAGGATATCGAAGGACTATCAAATAAATGTGCAGAAACCCTAGGGTTTTCCAACGAGGAGGCAGCTGCCATACTTGAACTTATTAGTGAAACCACCATTGGCACACATCCGACTACGACCAAAGATCCGGCCAAACGGATTAAACAACTTGAATACTTAATACGTAAAGAAATTAATCGAAAGCTTCACGCTATTACATTGGGACGTTATTTTAAGAACCAACAAATTCCCAGAGGCTTGCGAATCCAATTGCGCCCCACGCTGTGTAAAAAAAGTAAAGAATTTGTGCGCAGATGGGAAGCCATTTTGAACAAGTGCAGTCGTGACCTAATTCTGTTAACGATACAAGAATTATCCAAGAATTTGGTCTCCCTCAACATTGAGATCAAAGAAATTGAGAAAGAAATTGTAGACTCTTTGGGCAAAGAAGAATATGATATTATTCTAGCAGACATTAACATTAAACTATAAGAGTATAAAAATGAACTTGAGCAGAAGAAAGTAAAAAAGTTCAAAAGAGATACCTACGATTACATCAATTAGGAGGTATATACTTGGATGGAGAAATACGGATCTCTAGCTCCTAAAAGGCCATATAAACACCCTCCGGACAACACATTGAGCTCAGATTCAGAAGCACAAAAAGATTCCGATACCCAAGAAGAGCAGCCACAGGACAGCGATTCTAGCCACATGAGGGCTCCATCCACACAAACACCTACAACTTCAGATTTTTTAGGCGCAAGACCAAAATAACCCGCCGGGGGAGGAGGAAACCCCAGAAACAAACCACAAACACGACTACAACTCAAGAAAACCTAGTTATTAATATTTCCCACAGGACCTTAAATAAGATGTAAGAAGACATACTACAGAAAGGCTTGAGTTTTGTACCGACGTACAGTACTACATTGTTTGACACCAAAATTGAATTATACAAATTTGTGAGGAAATTGAAATTAAAAGTTTTCTTTGATGAGTTAGAAATCCATGAAAAAACATCGGATGCACCAGATTTTCAAGAATTTAGAGCCAAGAGTGGCTTTATACCTCCTATTTCTGTACCATCTATTGACATGTTTCAGAAATTAGTGACCAGGGATCTTGAACGCATCAGCTACAAGACTTCACCACATAAGAACCTCAAACCCCATGAAATGAAAACTATTAGGAATCTTTACTGTGACAAGAACATCACAATACGACCTGCGGACAAAGTTGGTGCGCTGGTGATCATGAACACCATTGATTATGAAGCTGAATGTAACAGGCAATTACAGGATTACACCATTTATGCACCTTTGGATCAAGATCCCACAGTGTCCATTAAACAAAATCTTGAAGTCCTACTTGACAAGGCTATGGAACTTGAATGGATCAATGAACACACTCGTAAATTTCTATACAATAACCACCCAAGAATCCCGAATTTTTATACACTACCTAAGATACATAAAGACACAGTCAGACCACCAGGAAGACCCATTGTTGCTGGTATGAATAGCATAAATCAACCACTAGGTGTGTACATTGACTTTTTTCTCCAACCTTTGATTCAAAAGACTTTCACTTATATCAAGGACACTACACACTTTCTACAAAAGCTGAATACTGCCACTTTTCAACCAGAATACTTACTATTCACGATTGATGTCAAAAGTTGATACACATCGATACCTCATGATTTGGGAATGGAATCAGTAGAATGGCTTTTGTTGGAGTCACCTGAGGTCCGTGCACAAAAAGAATTCATAATGGCTCTTCTCCAGTTTGTAGCAGAAAACTCATACTTTCAATTTCACAATAAATTCTTCCTACAGGTTTCCGGAACATCCATGGGTGCGACTATGGCACCGTCCTATGCAAATTGTTTTATGCACAAATTTGAAATGGACAACGTACTTCATAAGCCAAATTGGAACAAGCACATACATCTATGGGTACGTTATATAGATGATGTTTTGGAATTTGGACGAACACAGAAGCTACTTTTGATGCTTTTTTTAATTATTTGAATAGTATTGACCAGCGGATCCAGTTTACCAGCACAACATCCAAAGACAGAATTACATTTCTGGATGTTAAAATACTCAAGAGTGATACTGGTTACAAGACTCCACTTTTCCACAAACCTACTGATCGCAATAATCTATTGCACAGATTGAGTTTCCATCAACCTAGTCTCCTGAGAAATCTGCCATACAGTCAATTACTGCGTGTGAAAAGAATAGTGAGTGATCCCGAAGACTGTCTAGCCCAACAATTATTGATGAAAGAAAAATGTTTATGTCGTGGCTACAAATCATCAGAACTAGATGCTGCATCCCAGAGAGTGAATGCATGTGATCGCAGCACTTTGTTATCGGACACTGTTAAATTGCCAAGGGAATTGAAATCACCAGTATACGTCTCTAAATTTTCTGTACAGAGCAATAAAATTTAAAATGCAATTAAGAAACATTGGAACATCCTCAGAAATGACACAAGAGTACAGAATCTGTTTGACCAACTTCCGGTTTTTGCATATCAAAGGAGCAGACATTTGCGAGATGAACTGGTACATACACGCCCGAGATTGAAAGAACCTGTTACCCAACGCACGGGGACATATCCTTGTCTTCATTGTGCCAACTGTAATTTAATATTGAAAGGGAACACAATACACCATCCCTGTACAGGTCAAAAAATCCTGTTGAGAGCATTTGGAACTTGCGATAGCACGAACATTATATATGGTATTAAGTGTCCCTGCGGGAAGTACTATGTAGGTCAGTCCACAAGAGCAGCGAAAGTACGTTGGAATGGACATCGTTCTTGTATCCGGAACTGCAATTCGAATTCAGCGGTGGCCCGCCACTGGATCGAAAATAGACATAACCTAACCCAAATTAAGTTTTTGATCTTAGAGGTATTGAGCAAGAAAAATCCACATGAGGACCTTGGACTGCGGCTTAATAGGAGAGAAACCTTTTGGATAGATAAACTTGGTAGTTTATCTCCTCATGGACTCAATGAAGAGATTAACTATCATTGCTACATTTAACTATGACATAGTGATTCAGTGGCAACCAATATTGAAGGTTCAGTATACTCTATAGACTTTCCCTTGAACCTCAGATTTGTTGTACATGGACATCATGCTTTACGTATGACAGTATTCCACTGTCTTGTGCTATTTCATCTGCTTTAGAAGTTGTTTTTTTCTGTATTTGATCCCTGGGTTTCCAGGTGACATATAATATTTACGTTTGTTTCCCTGATTGAGAAATGTTCATGTCGCTCTAAATCTGCTAAATTCGATGATTTATATTTACATAGATGTATACACTTTGCTGCCGTGCCTCCCGGATGTCCAGTCTGGGACCCAAGGTGGCATTGTTTTCAATGCCACCATTAGCGGCAGATTTTATTTATTTTTGTTGATTCTGTTTATATTTGCCATTTTGTATGTAAACAACATAGCTGTTTTCACTGAGTATTTTTTTTCATTCTATGCTGATTCTATAATTTTATGTTAGACATTATGCACCCTAGAATTAGTACTTGACCACCATTAGACTATATAATTACTTACTTTATACCTTGGGGACTTACAAATCGAGATAGCATAGCTATTTGAAAGTCACACGCATCGCGCCGTCTTGTAGACGCGATGCGGTCACGTGGTTATGTAAATAACCTGTTTCCTAGCAACACCACAATACGGCGATGCACTGCAGCGTTCAGACGGCTTGTCTCACGGCCGTGCTGCGTTTACAGGTATCTTTGCATTTTAGATTGTAATAGATAAACTGCTTCACTTAAACACATGTAGCCCTCTGATTACGCTAACTTTCATGCTTTTAGAAAGCCGGTGTGACCGCTGTCCTTTATTGGACCACGGGTGTTACTGACAGCCTGACACTCCTAAAAAAAGCTACACTGGCTACACACCGGTATAGAGGTACCATTTGTTATTTGTTTTTCACTCCTTTAGCCTTAGTATGTTGTTGATTTACTTGTTCCTTACTGCATTTATTTTGTTGTTTATTTCCAAACATATATTCCAACGCTCATATGAACATTCTACACTCTGGTATGTGTTTAAATTTTCTTTATTGATTTATGCATGTGTTTTATGTTGTGTGTTCACATTATTTCAATACAGACTTGCCCTGATGAAGGAGTTTGTATACTCCGAAATGCATTGGCATATTAAGTCCATACCTAATATGTGATGTGTAGCTGCAGCCTCACTAAGATTCCATTAGTGTTGTGCTCTTATCAATGAACTTTTGATAAATTATTATTGAATTTATTTCTGACTTGGATTCTTTTTGACTATCATTTTTGAAATTGGATACACGCACGTTTACCTACATACAGGAATATTTTGAAGAAAGTCTTTTTAACTTCATAACCCGTTGTTTTGGGTATAACGGAGAGCGGCTGTGTGACTAAGTTGGCCATACTTTTCCTTCACTGTTACTTTTCGAGTCAGGGTGTCTCCAGACTCTTCACAGCCAGCTCCCTAAAAGTATTTTTTGAGAAGCTTTATTCTTCTGTTTACTTTGTTACTTCATTTCAAGAATCATCATACAAAGTGTTGCCCACTTATTCCTTTCCTTTATCTTACCCCACAGGCAGCCCACACCACATGGGACCCCCCATCACCCGTGATCATAACCCACAGGCAGCCCACACCACATGGTTGTCATGATGCCTACCCCCGGAGCACCTGGCCAGGCCCAGCACCCCCGGGAGCAGGCATCACGCCCCCGGGTAAAAGCCCAGCAGCCCTTTATAGGGGCTATTTGGACTCCGTCCTGGCGCCGTTGGCGCCAGGCTCATGTTGGACATCAGTCCTGGCGCCATAGGCGCCAGGCTCATAAGGGGAAGTGTTTGGTGCACTTACCTGAAGCAGACCATGCTGCACACTCACCTGATGCAGACCATGCTGCACGAAGAACCAAGCCAAATGAGGCTTAGGAGGGACTATTTTTCTGAAGGAACTATTTTGTTACTTGGGTGGGGCTGTGGAAGAATACTCACCTGGAACTTCTTCCAAGGCTATTTAAGCCACGCCCGGACAGCCACACGTGCTTCGCATTGTTCTGCATCCCAGCAGCTGAACGCTCACCGTATCTGCTCCTGCACCTGGACTTCAGCCACGCCCGCCTCGAACCTGGAACACCTGTAAGGAATAAGAGAAGAGAAAGGTGAAAACCAAGAACTTATTCAACCTTCTTACCTGCATCCGGAATCTTCACGCCAGCATTCCTGAAGGAAGACTTCCATTTAAAAGCACTGCGCTGCTCGCTGCAGCGCCACGCTTCACTCACCTGTTCCCGAGACGCCGCCCGGCTCCATCGCGGCTTTCAGCACCGGTCGCCACATCTCTGCACCTAGGGAAGAGAAGAAGAGACAAAAGGTGAGCAAGGGAACACAAGAGGAAAGCCGACTTTTCAGCCATATTACTTACCGGCTTTTCTTGGTTAACCATTCCACATCTCGGGTCGGCGCCGCATCTTTAGCAGGTACCGCACCCCGGCCCCTATGGGGAAAGGACAAAGGACATTACTGGAGAATTATAAAGACATTTAGAGGGGTCGCCCTCATCACTAACTCACCTGATTTTACCACCGGCAATTTAACCCCTCAACGCACCGCCTTTGTTCTGCACCTGAAATAAAGGACGGATCACAGGTTAGGAAAAACAACATAAAAGGAGACTCACACTTGAACTTTTGCATCTTCATACTTACGGCGTATCGCTCAGAAAAGTCAAGTGGATTTGCCAGCGCCATTCTGAAAACCAGTGAAGTAACTGGACGAATGCGCGCCCCTGCACCAGAAGCAGGATGGAGAGTTCATCCTTCCAAACCATAAGGTGACCTTAAACCGGGGGTTTTGGAGAAAGTCAGAGAAGAAGGAAGGGGGTAAGGGGTGAGCAAGCACACTATTCAGCAGACAGTTAATCCCCTTTCTCATCTGCAGAAGGATATTCCTACGGGCCAGAAAAGCAAGATTTGGGGGTCCTGTTCAATCGGTGGTCCGAATTCTGCGCATCACGCTTGAAGAGGCCACAGTAACCCAGACCAGCGCCTCCGTGGGAGCCAGGTGAGCGTTACAATGGTCCCCTCATCACCCGTGACCATACCCCGCAGGCAGCCCACACCACATGGATCTCCTATCACCCATAACGGCAACCTGCAGGCAGGCCCCACCCCATGTCACCCAACCAACACCTGTGACGGTAACCTGCAGGCAGGCCCGCCTCATGTCCCCCCTCCCACACCTGTGACGGCAACCTGCAAGCAGACGATGCCTCATGTCACCACACCCCACCAGTGATGGCAACCTGCAGGCAGGTCCCGTCTAATGGGACACCCCCCACCCCAAAACACTTTGGACCCATGGGTGTAATTTTAGGGGGGGGCAGGGGTGTTTGTCCCCCTCCCAACTTTCATGGCACACCATTTTGTCCCCATTCATATGGCTGGGGCACCTTTTCATCAGATGTCATGTCCCCGCCAACATTTTCAGCAAAGTTACTCCACTGTTTGGACCAATGTGCATTAAAGCAGCACATGTGAAATCAAATGCCACCACACGCTGCACACTCCTGGTGCACTTCAACACCCATCCATTGGTCATGCTCCCCAGTACATGCCCCATGCATCGGAATCCTAAAATCACACATGCATGCATGGTCAACATTGACAACATTGGTCAACAGCAGGGACACAGAACTGAGTCAAGGAAGAGTGAAACTTGCACTAAACCATCGAGACCAGACACCACTTTGATTCCAATGGGTAAAACTGTATAAAAAAATCACTATTAAAATCATACTCAGTAAAAACAACATATAAAACCAGCATGAATTCAATTATAAAACAAAAGAGTGTGAAAACAGAAATAAAATGGATGTTGAAAATGAAAAACTCAAACATGTGGTCCATGTGCCATTAATTCAAGTCCAAATAAACACACAAATGAAAAGAAAACCATTCCTCCATGGTGAACTAAAATTGACCCCGGAAAAATACAACTATTTACAAACAACCAGGGTCCATTGTCCCAAAACATGTCTTAAAACCCTAAATAATTTACTTTAAAATGAACTATGTACAGAATGTGGAGCACAGTCCAGGAACTCCCAAAAAAATAAATGAAACCTACACCTAAAGAACTATATATAATGGCAGCGGGCTAGTCCTCCTCCTCCCCATGCTCCCTCTCAGGTCTCCGCCAGGGCATTATTGAACACTGCGTCCACTTCCACTAGGCGGGCCCCCGCTTCCCCCTCGAGGGCTTGCAGGGACTCCGCCATGCTCCTCTCAAACTCCCTGCAAGTCTCCTCGAGGACCTCCGCCCGCCTCTCTGCCCGACGCAGTGAATTCTCTGCCCTGGCCATGGCGAGTCGTGCCTCCTGTGTCCGCTGCTGCTCTGCCTCGATCTGCTGGCCCAAACGCTCCAACACGGAAGAAATCCTTGTCGTAAGGTCCATGTTTGCGTCCTGCCTGATGGCCGGTACCTGCCCCTCTGCTGTTGAAAGCCTTGAGTCTTGTCGCCTTCTACTCTGAGCCTGCTGCTGCCAATATGCCCGGTGCCTATGCATCAAGGACAGCCTCTGAGATGATGGCAACCCCAGGGGCTGCCGTACATGTTCCCTTCTCCTTGGTGCATGCTCTTCCTCCATTGCCATAGCTCCTGTTGCTGTGGTGACCACATCTGCGGATTCTACCTCGACTCCTGACTCTGGCAGGGATGTGATCTCCACCAGACTGGCTGCCGGGGTTGGGACAGATACACAGGGGGCCTTGGGGGTATCTGGGCAGGAAGACGGCAGGGAGGATGACTGGCAGACGAGGAGGGGGTCATATAAGTGGTCGGCCCACTGACCCATTGCAAGACCATGAACTGTGCTAGCCAGTTAATGAGACGACAAACCTCATTGTGATGATGTGCAAGCCCCCGATTGGAAGCCTACACGTCATCACAGAGGTTGCCTGTACACCTCGTGAGACTGGCTAGCAACGGTTCCACCCGGTCCTGAATGGCTTCATCCGCAGGTATTGGTGTATCCATTTGCGTGCATACATCCGCCACCTGTGGATGGGTCCGACCCGAGGCATGCCCACAGGTGCATACAGATGCAGTCACAGTCCCAGGGGCAGGAATTAGCACAGGCACCTCCACAACGACCTGCGCTGCCTCCGGCCCCAGAGTCTGGACTGCAGCAGTCACACCGATGTCATCACCCCGCCGGGCCCCATGGACTGGGCTGATGTGGCCTCCTCCTCCTCCACATCCCCCTCCAACCAACCTGGATGCCTCCCCACCGTCTTCCGTAGTGTCTTGCTCCTGTGTGGGCTCATCTGTCCCTCCCACTGCGGCCGGTGATTCCGACGTGGCACCAGCCTCCCCACTCCTGGAAAATGACAGTACCTGGGAGGATGACTGGGCCTTGCGTCTGTGCCTGGTGGAGGCATCCCTGCTGCTTTGCCCCACAGTGCTTTCTCCGCCCTCTTCTCCCATCGTCGTTGTGGATGTGAAAACAGGGAACACAAACATCATGGGTCTGAACATATGTGTGTTTGGCACAATGCAAATGTACATCAGTGGCACTGTCAAAGGTCACAACCATCATCACGTCCACTACACACTGGGAAGTGGCACTCACACACATGCACAATCATGTATGTCATGCGCAACAGACATTCACATCCATGTACAAGGCACTGTGAGCACTTCAAAATCATGTGCCCACCTCTGAGGCATCATGGTATGTACACATCTCATTCACACACATCACCTGACAGTCATGCAACAGCCCATGCAGCTATCACGTCAGAGTACACATGAGGCCAATTTGGCTGCATGAGTCAATCACACATTCAAATGCCCATGTGTCATACATCCATAAGTGTTGGACAGTCACACACTCACTTCCCTGACACATGCACATGTACACCATGCATGTCTGTGATGTTGATGAAAGCACACATGTGTAACACCACTCACATGCCCCAGTAAAGACACATGCATGCAAACATGTGCATGTCGCTACATGCTTGTGTGCATCATGCATTGAAACCCAAACACCATTCCTGTTACACATGTTTGAACGGACTCACATGCAGCACTGTCTGGGACATGTACACAGACATCTGTACAAGAGGCATGCCAGACATGAGGCCAAGTTGCACACTGCTACCACACATCAACATGCACATGCACCATGGTGTACAAGAACAGACGGAGCTCCAAATCCTGGACCTGGGTGTACAGCGCTGGATTGAACCTCTCCAGGACCCGATAGTTGTCGTTGGCCAACTGGCCCCGGCATCTCACTTGGTCCTCACCAGTCTTGAGCAAGTGCCAGGCCTTGCTGAGGGTCCCACGATGTTCGCCCAGATCCTCCTACATCCTTCCTTGCCGACTTGCGATGGTCCGTGGAAGAGGGCATCATAATGCCCCTGGATTTGCTCTACCAGGATGTCAACTTCCCTGGCTGAGAAGCTGACACCCCTCTGCCTCGCTGCCAGGGGGTTGCCACTTGCCCCAGGTGATGTTGGGTCAGACATGGCAACCCCCGAGACAGGTGTGGATGGGCAAGTTGGTCCTGGGGCTGGGCTGTGGAGCAGTGGTATGGCACGTCGTTGGGAGTCTTCGGGATCAGCAGATGTGGTCGAAGTGACAAGAGCACTGGCAATGGCTGCACAGCAGGCACCAAATTGCAGGGCACATGGGCAGCAGGCACACAGAGTGGGTGGGTAGCAGCAGATGGCTCCGTAGGAGGCAGCTTGGGGCACTTGGAGGCAGGTAAATTGGCTGGTAGGCAGGAGCGTGGGTCTTCCGTGTTACTCACGTGGCCAGCCGGAAACAGAGTGACTCCGCATGTGCGGAATCAGTGCGCTAGCGTGGATTCATAGGAAAGGCCCTAAGCGCGTAACTTGCGTGACATGCGCTGAACATTGGGCGTGGCGCTCAGGATCGGGATAAAGTAGTGCGTAAGAGAAGATCACACTCTTTCCGAGTTATAGCGGGCGGATGGGTGGACTTCGTTTCCACACGATCTCTTCTCTGCGTGCGAGCCTCTTCTTTTGGTGGGGGATTGCCTCCGTGCACACGCGTATGTACTTTTGAGGCTGACTGTGAGTTTTGTATGCATTTTGCAATCTGTGGGTGCCCCTGTGTGTCACGTAACCCCTTATTTAACATCACTGTAGCTTACGAGTCCTTCACATACGTATTTTCTGTGTTGCTGGGTTCCACAGCGTACTGCGTTAGGTTTTTTCTTTACACGTGGGCTGCCGAGCAGTCACATACACTTTGTTTTCATAGTTGGGGTGCCTGTGCATTACGCGGCCTGTTTATTTTTTCACCAGGGGTTACATTGAGCCTTGTTGGGGCACACTGGTACGTTTGACATCACATAAATTGCCCAGGACAATCGATAGCAGCACCTCCCATTGCACCAATCCATCTGTGCCATGACTGGGAGGGCAACTTGTGGGAAGGTAGGCAAAGGTGGCCGGGGTGGCGGAGGCGCCCGAGATGGCTGAGGTGTGCAACCACCACCCAGCCTCCAGGTCACTCAGCCATGCCTGTGGTGCTTGCCACCCCGGTCCACGGAGATGCAGGGGCAGATGCTATCCATGCATCGAAGGGGAAAGGAAATGCTGTGCAGCATCATGCCACCAGCACCTAGGTACAGCCACCTGCAAGGGCACCTACAGTCACACCATCAGTGTGTGATGCCACAGCCCAGGCCACAAGTGCTCCAGCCCCTACTGACCCAAGTGGTCCCAGCCACTCAGGGTGTGCACAGCCTCGTAAGAAGGCATTGCGTGCAGTAGGCAAACAGGCTCAGTCCCAAGGCACGGCACAGGAGACCTGCGCGTCGAGGAAGAGGAGCTTTAGTGATGAGGAGCTACAGGTCCTCATGGACTACGTGCAGGTACACCAACACAACATGCTTGTGCAGGCAGGTAGCACACATACACCTTTCCAGTGTATGGCCCACTGGCAGTGTGTCGCTGACCTTATTAACACCTTGGGCCATGAGAGGCACTCAGCACTGATGCAATGAAGCATTGGTATGATCTCCGGCGCCAAGCCAAAGGTAAGATGGGTGCCAACTATGCCTCTACTCTGGTGACTGGTGGTGGGTTACCAGAAGAGGACGAAGAACTCACTCCACAGAAGGAGATCAAAGGTGCTATGATTGATGTGGAGTAGATCCAAGGTGTGGAGGACCTGCGAATCTATGAGAGAATGTCTGGTAAGTGGTGATCGGTGTGTGCCCAGGTCATGTGTATGTTGCTTGGATGAAGTGTGTTGGTTGTCTGGCAGTTCTGGCTGCATTTGCATGACTGCAATGGGTGAACCATGTCATGGTTGACTGACATGTGCTTGTTGATCTGCAGGCTGCATACGCACAATGTGCTGCACACCATGACAAACCCCATCACCACATCTGCTCACTCCTTCCATGTCACTCTGTGCAGGCTCTCTTGGCCCTCTTCCTGCTCCATCCTGGAGGATAGCCTGTGACAATCTTGCACTTCACACTGGCCTTCACTCTGCACATCTCTGATGGGTCACCCTGCCAGCTGCACCCCCTCAGGGTGATTCCTCCTTTCCTCTAATTCCCCCAGTAGCTCAGTGTCTCCAGGAGACTAGTCATAGTTATGGTGGGGTACTGCAACATCCTATACCCAGTTTATGTGCCTCTACACTTCCCTTCCCTCTGCAACTCATCCTGACCTGGACAGTGGTGAGTGTCCTTTTGTCTTGGTGCCAGGTATTGTGTCTCCCTGGGACTGTAATGATGGCACTGGCTCCCAGTGGCTATGACTGTTCATTGTCAATCACTCTGCATTGTCCAAAGGGCCTTATGGCTCCTTGTGCTGCAGTTCCTTCAACTCCATCTTCCCTGCCACCCTGCCATACTCCACACTCGGTGGCTGTTAACTGTATCCCTACAACCCTCTAGCAGCTATTGACAGCTGATGTCTGCAGATACACATCCACCAGCACACCGCATTTTCATTGATGATAATGTAGTTGTATTTATTTGGTATGCCATTCCGATGTACTGCACTGCCCACTCCCACTTCCAACCGTAGGTCTTACCTTCACCATGCCTATTCACTCGCGTGGTGTCAATGTGAACTGGACTCATGGGATGGGTGTGTCTGGGTTCACTCTATTCCACCACCCTTGCACTGTTGCACCGTGTGACACCTGTGTGTATTGAGTTTGTGATTTACATGTCATGTCATGTCACATCGATTGTACATGGCTCTTGGACAGTAGTCAGCAGGTCACATCTCATGCAGTATTACAGATCAGGCATGGCTATGGTACATGGTATATGTGTTTTTGCATCTGTGATGTTGGTGGATGAACTATGATAGTCAGGTGCTCATGTGTGTAGCAGGTGCTATGTACCATGCACTACAGGTTGTATTTAGCCCTTGCACACAGGTCCATGGCTGATTTCATGCTAGCCTTCACTTGCATTGACACTGCATAGGTGCACGAGTTAGTGACATGGCAGGATGATGTGTTACATGACGACATTGTGATGCCTATGTGTGTGGTTTATGGTATTTACATGGCTCTTCATTTTTTTTCTGTCCATGTGCAGGTGATGAGGCACTGGATGCAGAGGAGGAGGTGGATGAGGAACAGGATAGTGAGCCACGACCAACCACCAGTGGAGGACGTTGTGTGGTAGCTCATGAAGTTCCACTGGTACCACAGGCCATTCTGGCCCAGACTCAGTCTGAGTCCGTCTCCGAGGAAGCCTTAGGCTCTGGTGTTGAATAAGATATGGATACCTGTGTGGTGTCACAGGTAAGTGCATCGACTGTAGGTGCTGTTGCATCCCAAACGTCTGGAGAGGGGAAGACCCCTTACAGGGCCAGTCAGTGTCGGGACATCCGTCTGTGGTGATTACAGTTGCAGGGTCATGCTTCACAGTATTGACTCCTGGTCCTGGGGCAGCAGATCAAGGGAGGGATGCAGTCCTGCAGCCACAGATGGCGTCATCACATCAATGGCCAGGTACGCTTGGCCTAGGCAGAAGTGGGGTCCACCAATGCGGTGGCCGTGTGTTAGCTGGCGATACTGTGTGGGAGCAGTCCATGTATGCTGTTGCGCAACAACAGGCTGCTTCACATGAGATGTTGGCTCAGGGCATGGATAGGGTGGCCAATTCCATGATACCCCCAGCAAGGCAGGTGGAGAGCCAGCAGCAGGCATTGCGGTCCACATGCCGTTTACACAGGCTGAACATGGTGGCCAGCAAAAGGAGCCGACGGGCAGAACTGAGGGCTCTGCGTGCATCCTTGACTGTAGAGGGTCGGGCCAACAGGGAAGCCCTGAGGTCAGAGTATAGGTCCCTCACGGTTACACTGACTGCACTCGAGGCATCCAGCAGTAGACGGTCTTAACAGCAGATGCAAATGATGCATCGTACCATCACGGAAGAACTATGTGCATACCGTAAGGTGATGCATGGAGACCTCCGGGCCATCATGTTGCAGATGCAGGCATCTCACTCCCGCGTTGGCCACTGCCATGGAGGACCAGACCAGGGCTATACATGGTTATCCTCCCTTTCCACTACCACATTCTGATGCAGCAGCAGAGGGTGGCAGCAGCAGCGACGGGTCTCCCACTGCATCATAGCCGTGCGGGCCATTAACCAACAGAGGGTTCTTTTTTAACATCCAAACATGTGGGTGTTGACATGCACCCTGCACCTCCTCCCTCCTGGGTGCCCCCCCGGTCCCCTATGGGCATTTTTGCATTTTGTTTAATTAGTTTTTTTGTCTATTGTGCATTAATGTGACAGTGTGTTGCTTTGTGTGGCAGCCGAGGGCATCCACTGTAGGTTCCAGCTGGTCCCATAGAGGCTTGCCTCGTGTTGGTGTTTGTGCCTTGGGTACAGACACATAAGCCACTCCTGCGTCCCCTTTCCATGGGCTTGCCAGTAGTGCAGTGTGTGAAAGTAACTTACACAATGGCATTGGGCTTCCATTCTATCTGAGGGCAGTCTCAAGTTTGACCTGTGTATGCACCCCTAGTGAGATTCATGATTGTTTGTCCAGTGCATGGTTGCCATCATTTTATGTTCGTACATTGAGATGCATCCTGTGTTCATGTTCCATCTTCATGTATTGCCTTGACTGTCTCCATTGTTGTTAGCCTTCATGCTGTATGCGCTTCCCTGGCCCCCTTTGGTTGGCAGCGCCACACAAATTTAGAACGGTGCAATTTAGAAGGGTGGCATGTGCAAATTGCGACACATTGAGGCACATGTGCATTTGGGTATGGTCACAGTCAGACAGATTAACTCTTGGGTCCTGTGTTTCTGGGCTGTTGTACTGGCCAATTGATGTTCCTGTGTACATGATTATGTTGATGATTGAGGTATTTCTGGACTTTTTAGGTTGGTTGTTGCACATTTTGTGACAGTAGTGTTATGTTTTGGCCATTTATTTCTCTGTTTAGACATTGCATGCCATGGCATGGTGTGTCAAGCAGGTGACATGAGGTGTGGGAGGGTTTAGGTGACATACCAGCATTTAGATGTGTACTTTGTCATGCCGTTTCTGGCATACTCAATCTTCCATGTGTTCCTTTTGTGTACACCAGATTGAGATACTTTTAGTACTAAGGGACGCACCCAATGTAGCACTTCTGAGGACACATTCTCAGGGTGTTAAGGTTGGGACAGATGATTGTTCCTTTGACATCATCGATTGTGGAATGTGCCAGGCCTGTGGGCACTCTGCAGGGGTTGGATTTTAGATGAAAAATTGTGCCACAAGCTGGGTACGGGCAGCCTCGCCGTGTGCCCTTTCCCCTCCCATGCGCAGCCACAGTGTATGTAGTTGGAGATGTAGGGGCACCACCATGTCCACCGGTACCCCACGCCGTGTTGCAACATTGTGCATGGCACATGCTGCCACAATGATCCGGCACACTACTCATGGCGCATATAGTAGCTAATCACCAGAGTGGTCAAGGGAGCGGAAGCATGACTTCAGAACTCCGAATGTGTGCTCCACTATGCCCCTAGCTGCAATATGGGTGGTGTTGTATCTTACCTGTGGTGGTGTGCTGGGGTTCCGTATTGGCTTCATCATGTAGGTGCTCAGAGGGTAGGCACTGTCCTCTGTAGATTTGAGATGGGTTGTCAGTGGTGTGGCTTTGTCTGTGTGAGACATGCATGCATTGCAGGGCCATTTTTACTTAGCAATGAGCCATGTGTTGCCATGCCTCCCAGCTTCCAGGGCCCGCTGTAGGGGTGACATTCTGAATATGAAAGTATCATGGGTGGACCCCAGATAGTTGGCATACACAGAGGTGATGATTGCCTTGGCATCACATTCAACCTGCACGTTGATGGAATGCCAGTGCTTGCGATTGCAATAGATGTGTTCTGTGGCCCTAGGTGGACAGAGGGCCACATGGGTGCAATCGATGACACCAAGCACTTTAGGGAAGTGCACCACCCCGTAAAAGTCCTGGACCACGGGCTGCCTTTCTGCAGGTGTTCTGGGCATGTATGTGTGCCTGCGGACTGAGGGGTGTACAGTCATGATTGCCAACACCTGGTGTAGGCAGCGTGACTATGTGGCCTGTGAAATGCCCCGACAATGGCAGTTGTCCACTGAAATGACCCAGTGGCCAAAAAATGCAGTACATTCAGCACCTTTTCCAAGGGGCTCAGTGCTTGGGAGCACAGGGTGAGTGATGTGAGGTCATCTTCCCACTCCGTGACCAGGTCTAATATGATATGGGGTGGAAACCTATACCTGCCATAGACCTGGTCATCAGGCATCCCAAAAATGTTGGTCCTACTCATGCGGTGTCCCGCGATCACTGCTGTGAAAAATGGGACATTCATCGGAGCTGTATATAGCGCGTTGGTTTGTCGCGCAATCTTTTTATGCATTGCTTTTGATGCGCAGCGCCACTTATGCCTTCTTTCGCTTGGCGGACGTGTTTCCGGATTAGCGCATTTTTTTCCACGCGCAGGAGAACCCTGTTCAATTCCATCAATATGTGTTGTTAGCGCGCGTGTGGGCGTTGCAAGCATTTTACTGTGGTACTTCCCACGTTAACACCCACATTTATACTTGTTATTCCCCATTCCACGGGTTCCGCACCCTTTTTAGGTGACTGCGCTAGACGGTAAGCGCCTTCTCTGGGCGTATCACGCAAGGCATTCGTGGTGTCACAGTGATGTGTTGGACCTACGCGGATTCAGTGCAAGTCTCCGGTAAGCCACGCGATATGTGTTCCATGAATCAACAAAAGGGCGCTTGTGTGCTTTTGGCATGCAAGCGCCCGTTTTTCTGCGCTATATTATTCTATGAATCGGGCCCTAAGTCTTCTGTTCACCTTTTCACTTGTTCCATTTACTAGTTTACTATCCCGATCTCTGTCCTTTTACTGCAGTTTTCCACTAAAAAGTTTATATTCTTATTAACTTATTTGGACTCCTTTGATCAATTTGTTTGTTTGTTCTATTTTTCCATCTCAGTGGGCCTCATTACGACCCTGGCGGTAGGGGGTTAACGGCGCCGGTAGAGCTGCCAGTTATTTGTCTTTAGGGTTAGCGTGATTTTGTAGTTGAGGTACTTTGACCTCCTGCTCGTGACTTATTAGTAGCGTCATGTTTTGCAGACTAAACTTGTTAAAATAAATGTATTTGAGTTCAGTAAACGTTTGCTTCTGTTGTACACACAGATGATAATTCAAGGTACATGAAATCAGTGTACAAGCAACAATCAAGTATTGCTGTTCCTTTGAAGACTCCATGCCATCCCATCCAACCCCTGATGAATTTCTGCAAAATTAATTGCTTATGGATTTGGAAAGAAACATGTTGGGTCTTTTCATTTTAACCAACAGTATTGATGAAATATTGGTATTTGGCAGTGACTAGATGGTCTAGTTACATGTATTACAACATTTAACTGTGTTTATGTTTTTCTGGATTATTATGTCTAATTTTTGTGAAATATTCTGAGTGATTTCTTTGTTTTATCTCAGTATTGAGAACATTTATTTTCTTTACTGTGATTACCACTGTTTGTATCATGTTAATGTAGTTGAGTGAGTAGTATGGAGATGAGGTATGAGTGAAGTGTGGATGGAGTGTTTTTGAGGTGACAGTAGTTCTTTTTTTGGTTTGATGTACACTTGTAATTGTGAATTGATTTAATTGTATGTGTTTTCGCTGTACATGTATCAATTTTTTAAGCATTTACTTTTTTTTCCATATAACATTCTTTATGATATATTTTACAATCCAATTGTGGGATTTTTTAAACAATCTAATACATTTCTTGTAGCTATTGTATATTGGATGTGAATTGAATTCGTTCACCTTCAATTGATGTGGGATCCAATTTCCCACAGAATTATGACTAGGTACTAGATAGCTGTGTTACCTTGTGTTTTATCACCACACAGAAGCATACATAACTCCGGTCTTATTGTTCCTCTTTATAGACCAGTGTTTTCCAGGTGTGACTGGAGTTAAGAGACACCTGGCGTCCCTGTTTTTGTGTTTTTCCTCCTCTACTCTTGACTTCAAAGAGGGAACACTCACGGCATTCTGCAGATGAAGGTCCCATATCTACAATAGGACAATTCACAAATTGCCCATTTCTATCACATTATAAAGGTAAGGGACATTATTTGTGCAGTTTCTTTTATTGCACTGATGAAGAATCTCTAATCTTTAATACTTGCATTGGTTCCTCTCCTTCGGGCTAGTGCTGGACGTATGTGCCATGTGGTGAAGTGGCCCAGTTGACACACGTATTACAGTCGTTACCACAGTCTGTCTTTGATATCTACAAACAAGTGACCATGACCCTGGCTTCCATGAACATAGAACTACAAAGATGGGTGCCTTGCTGGAGCGGAGACACACTGAGGAGCAGTAAGTAGAGAGTGGGTAGGATTTCCTGCTACAGCAGAGAGGCACCAAGAAGCATCACCAAGTGGCTAAAAAGAGTCCTGCTAAAGCGTAGATACATGCCATCATCATTACAGATTGAAATTGGGTGTTCTCCAATGGGGTTTCCTATCAGCTAAGCACTGAATCATACATTTTATCCTGATCTAGCTAAATGTCCTTTAGTTCATGGTTCGTTGCATGATAGGTAGTCAGTAACGATTCATCAAAGGAATGCTCCTCGGGTCCCACTCTCTTCAAGTAGTCCAAATATGTGCCAATATCCCCACTCTTGCATTTTTAACAATTTTTACCGCACGTATTGGGCTTAGAAAACTTGAGAAAATGATAATGATAATGATTTGCTATTTATATAGGGTTTTCATCAAAGCACTTTAAATAGAACATTGACATACAATATTGTTTAAATGTTTTCATTGTAAGTCACACAATTACTCAACAGCGCCCCAGCATTCTAGAAGATAGATGGTGTGGTCCAACCTTATACATCTTCACTAGCATTTGTATTACAAAAGTGACTTTTGTGTAATTTTCTCTGGCTGATATTTTACCAATTCAAGTGCTTGTAGGCTTGGGCATAATACAGACATTTGAGCAGGTAAAGATTGCCGTCTTTTACTTAAAATGCTGTGTACTAAAATGGAATCTTGGGCAAAGTTTGTTCTTCTGTTTTGGAGACTTTGCAATGTTTTCCAAAGCTTGGATGGAAATGGTGCATATCAGTCTGTCACAGGATGAAAGACAAAGCCATGAAAACAACAGACCCCTTTCAAGAAAACTGCATTGAAGAACAAAATCCTTCGTTTAACTTTGGAAATGCTGATTCTTCAAGTTTCCAGACTGAAATGGCAGAAGCTTTAAGAGAGCCTTGATAACAGTTATCTATGTAGGAAAGTGTGCAATACATCTTTTAAGTTATCAAATCCCAATAAGATGAAGAACATGAACTTGGCCGCTTCTCATCCCGAAAACGTTTAGTTTTACTAGAAGTACTTTTTGATGTACCGCTGTACTTCAGAAACCTTTGTGGTAGATCACTTCTCCTGATAGCTACTAAACATATCTTCGACAAAAGGAGTATAGGAGACTTGCTATATGACTGGGCAAACTCTGCCAATATCCTGTATGTCCCTGGGCTTGTACTAGGGTGCATCTACTTCAAGGTATACCACAAAGTCCACAGACCATATTTGCTAATTTGTCAGACCTGACAGGTCACAACTATCTGGAAATGCAGTGAAGTCTGTTTCCCCAGTGTTGTACTCGCATATTCCCTAAATGCATTGTTAGTGCCTTTGTTCTAAGAAAGAACCGTCCCACTCTCCCTTATAAAGGCACTACACGTCTACTATCTTCCTCGCTCTTTAGCATGTTAGCTAGTGCTAAGATGGATTTCTAAAATCTGGCCTGGCAGACAGTTTTTAGGAGGCCACACTAGTTATAGTCATCAGGGGACTCTGGGAGTTTAGACAACCCAAATCAAGGTAAGCATGGAGAGTGGTCAAGGCTAAGTCTCAGGAGAGGTGAGTGGGGTCAGGTGTCCACAATGAGTCTACATAGTGGAATACACAATGATTTTACTTAGACAGGTAAGTACAAAAATACCCTATGTATTGTAGGCCCAAAAATGAATCAAGCATGTAATTTTATCACACAACACTCTAAATATAAAACCTATATATAGGCATAGTTGGTTAATAACAATGCATATAGTTCACCATACACCTGAAATGAAAGGTAAGTAGTTATTCAATTGTATAACCAGTCCACAGGAATGGAAGCCCTAACTTTGTCAATCCAAACCTAAGATGAATGGGGCCTTGTGCCCAAAAGTGCACAAAGTACCTTTAGAAGATGTGACAAAGTTAGGAAATGTTGATATGTGGATGTGAAAATTGTTCCTAGCTTCTAGACCCGCTTTTCCCACAAATGTTTAAAAAACAATGGAATGGAATACAAATCAAAGATCTTCACAAATGTTATAATGGAGAAGATGGGGGCACCAGTAAGTATTGCAACTACTCACAACCCTTACTTCGTTTTTCCTGAAGGACTTGGCAGCTGAAATGGGGGATGCTCGAGGTAGGATTTCCCGCCATTGGATCCAGTAGAAGATGCCCACGTGCTGCAGATGCAAGCAAGTTTCCGGGCGAATCCAGGAGCTGAGTGCAACCCTTTCCAGCCAGCAAAGAAATGCAGCAGGCACCAATGCAGAACTCTTCAGGACACTCTACCAGAACAGGAAAGGTCCGTTCCAATGAATGTCACTGCACATTGGCGACAGCAGGCGCCTCAGTAGTCGCAAACAAAGGGAGCCTTCCAGAACAGGACCTGTCGATGCTGGGACACTGAACCTTGGGCCTTGGGAGGAAGGTGACTTGTAGGACTAGCTGGAGAGCACCAAAGTTCCGGGAAAAGAAACGCAGAATGGTGACGCATCTGGCACGGTAGCCCAAACAGAGCTGGTCAGTCCACCGGGTGGTCCAGGGACACTTCTGAAGGTTCTAGGATGCAGGATCATGAGAAGGCTTTGAGCCTGGTTGGTCCCGCCAATGCAAAGGGTCAAAAGCACCAGCAAGGGTCTTCAAAGATCAGGTATTACATCAGGGTTTCACTGGGACAGCAGCAGGAATGGTCACCAGGCCTCTTTAGGATTTGCCCTCGGGTCTTCCATTGTCTGCACCGCTACACAGGGTACTTAGCACCTCTTCTGATCTTCTGAGATGGCTGCAGGACTCGTCTTCTTATTCTAAATTCTAGTGAGTGATCAACCTATACCCTATAATAGAAGAGATCAGTACCACTCATGCACACCAGCAGTGGTCCAATCATGGACCACTGTGTGCTTGATGCATGCATGCACACTAGACATACTGGCACCTGTATGTGGATTGGGACTAGACAGCCCAGGCCACTTCCTGAGACCATGCACTAGTCCATGAAAACAGCTGCTTCCTGAGAAAATGCATGTCCCTAAAAGGGAATTTCAGAACTGAGAAGGCAGGAAGACAGCCAAAGAACAAAATGGCCAAAGGACAAGCAAGCAAGAAATCTCATGGCCCGGCCATCTTGGGACACTAACCACAGTTAGTAGCCAAACGTGGTAAACGTGAATGTACTACTAAAAATATAGCAACAATTGTAAAAATGTAACAGCTGCCACCATTTTGTCTTTAGGCACATTTAAAGGTAACCAAAAATCACTTTGGTGTAAGACTCGGTTGATACTAACGCATCCCCATTGCACTGCATTGAAAGATGTTTTGTGCAACATGAAAACGTTACCCAAACAGATAACATGTCAAAAGCCAAAAGGGAAAACTAGTTTCCCAGTACTGACAGTCTGAAGGACTAGCCTGTTTCTGCATAACAAATTAGCAAAAGGCCAGTGAAGTGACCTCTCTGCAAAAAGTCAAGACAAGGTGTAAAACAAAAGCCAAATGTTTGGGGGGCCAAAGAATATGGAGGGAAAGTTGGCCAAAAGAGAAATCCTTCCTAACAGCTAGTAACGTCCCAGTTATCCTGCCTGGTTTAGAAAAGGTCATTCTCTGCAAAACCTTCATTAACTGGCAGATCGATCTATCATTACATTTAATTGACCTTAAAACGCAATTATGCAACAAAAAAAGGCTTTTCGATTGTATTGAAGTTCGAATGCTGATCACTTGTGCAGAACAGATATTATGGGAATTCGCTCTGCAGAGATTTAATTATTTAGCACCTGCACCATATCTTATTATGAGCAGCAATTCTAAGTTGTGAGGGTTTATAATTCTATTGCGTTCTACTCTTTTGCCTTCTTTTATGGTGACTTGCCCAAGGCTGAATATACGTCGTGATGACTGTCAATAGTTGACGCATTGTCTCTCTGGCATGCCATTGATGTTCAGAGACAATGCGTCAACTATTGATGCAGAATGCTTGTCTACAAAATCTATACACAAGATACAATCCTGCATACATGCTCATCAGATTGATGTGGATGAACATTAGGGGCCTTACATCTGGGAAATCGGTTATTCTCTTGGGTACAGTTTGTAAATTATGGTATGAAATTATAAATACGATTAAGACGCCAGATTATGAATAGTTGGCATAATAATGAACACTGTTTTTTTTCAAATGTTGAATAATTTATTATTGTTATTCATTTTTGTATTCATGTGATAATTTATTTAAAATTGTGCATAAGGGCATAAGGGTTGTTAACTTTTTTAACCAAATCACACAATAAAAATACGACCTTCCGAAGGAATGTCACTCTTCTCCCTCTCAGCATTGCACAAGGAGCCCTCTAGGTTTTCGAATTATTTTCCCCTTGTGTTCGTTTGGTGTGAGGCATAACCAATAATAATACCCCTTACAGTGTCCTTTGATGCTTCCAGAACAAGATGATATCTGGAGACAACCCTTCATTCCCAATGATACATCGCAATAACATCCTGCACACATTTCTTGGAGGCATCGTGTAGCAAGGGCAAAATATTCAGATGCCACCTTCTCTCCCTGGGCATGCGCCCTCACCATTCTCCATGACAGTGGAAAAATCTGATTCCCTGTGGTTAGCTCCCCACCCCCTTTTTCTCTGCTTCCCTTGTAGGTCGTGTTACCATGAAGCTGGCCTAACCAACACACAGAGTTGCAGGAAGACAAGAGCCTGCCCCAAGGTCTAGTCAGGGTTCTCACTGGCCCTCTTACCACCTGCCTTTAACTTAGTGTTCAGGTTCTGCTGCCGCCTACCCCAATCCCTCTCTCGCCCTCAGCATATCACACCACTCCCTAAACTCCTCCTCCTTCACCTCCTTTATGTTCCTCCTCACTTCTTTCTGACACCTCATCTTTTACCATTTCGATGCTTCGCCACATTTCTCCTCTACCCCTTTCTATCACTTCCTTCTTCTACTTCCACATGTTTATCCACTGTCCCCCCTCTTTAAACCACTCTTGCACCGACTCCTTATCACTTTCCTCTATCTCCTTCTCCTTTCATGTCCAGCTCCCCTGGTCTGCTAACTGCTTCGAGCCTGGAGGGCCTCTCTCCTCCCATCCATCTGTGTCTCTCACTTTCCAGCCATATGGACCTTTCTTCCTCACCCACTGGGACTTACTCCTGCCAGCCCTCTCTGCCATTCTCCTCCACAGCCGTTCTCTACTATGAGCCCTCTTGGTCTTTCTCCTTTCAACTTTCTGGATATGTCTCCTGTTCCTGCTAAGCGCCTTCTCAAACTCTAAATGAGCACTTCCTCCTAACTCCAAACAATTTCTGACACAAGCTCTGCCTTCTGTGGGACCTTGGCCATACCTTCCATCTTCTCTCTGGCGTGAGGTAACTCTGAGGTATCTCTTTTACCAGCTGAGATGGGGTGTGGCTGACAGACCCCATATGTGGAATGGCTAATGGCCCTGATGTGGGTCTTGGGATTGACTCGTCCCTCAAATTGGGTGGCCTGCTCTCTGCCCAATACACACTGGTCCTGCCTTTGAGGTGAACTCCTTAACCTAACCTGTCTTAGGTGTAAGATTAGGGACCACTTGGAAGGAGACTGATGAATTGCTGCATTCTGTGTGTCTCCACGTTCAAGTCCCACTTTTTCCCCATGTGTTTTTCTGGCTGTACCCACATCAGGGGAGTTGAGGATACAGGTGTGGCTGGCTCCTTTGGATCGCTGCTCCCAATAAATTCCGTTAAAGATCAAATAGCATCTAAGATGGACATGTGAGAAGCCACCACCTTCTTGCATGGCACTGTAGAGGGAATAATAATAAGTAACGAGGCATACTCATTTATATACCTCACCGTCATATTTTCACTGTGTACCGTCATATTCTGTTTGCCACTCACCATGTTTAAACCACTGTCTCTAGCTTGCATGAGGTGAGATGGTAAACTACACTGCACATGTCGCAGTAGAGGAGCACTTTACCCATCCCGAAAGAATGCTTGCCTTCATTGTTCACGCTTCTGATGTATACCCTTTATGGCATAGCTAAGCAGGTTCTATGCTCTCGCTTTCCTATTGAACGGCGGCTTTATCTGGTGGAAGTCATCATAATACAAGGACTCTCGCCTGCCTCAGAGTTGTGCAAAGCTTGAGGGAATAGATTCACCTTGGAGAAATGTATGACGATATGCTGTCTTCACTGATAACAAGCACGGCAGAGGAATCTAAGTGATTTGGCCACGGCAGAAACTACCGCGGCCGAAACGTTCGCATGAGAAAGGTGCGAACTACCAAAGGTTTGCATCTTTCTCATGCAAACACACATACATACTCACACACACAACACACCCATAACACCCCCGCACCCACACCCTCAGCACACCCTCACCCACACCGCCAACATAAACAAACCCCACTTACCTTCATCTTCACGCTGGGTTCCTGCAGCGCCAGTTCCCTTTCACTTCCATGATCGGGAACCAGCGCCACAGGGTCTTTTTCTTTTCTTTTTGTTTAAACGGAAGGCTGCAGGGGTGTCCCCCGCAGCCCCTGCTCACTATTCCATAAAGTATAGTGAACGGGGCGATGAGGGGGACACCCCTGTGGCCCCTGTCTTTTTTTTTAAACGGAAGGCGGCGGGGGTGTCCCCCGCAATCCCCGCTCTTTATACCATTAAGTGTAGTGAGCGGCGCGATGCGGAGGACAACACCGGAGCCCCCATTTCTTTTTTTGTTTTTTAAACGGAAGGCTGCAGGGGTGTCCCCCGCAAGCCCTCCTCACTACACCATGAAGTGTAGTGAGAAGGTTCAAACTTTTGGTGTTCGAACCTTTGGTGGTAGCATTTTTAGAACTTTTGGTCACTGCAACCATTTTTTGTAGGTCAAATCGGCCTATACCCGGCAGAGTGCAGCTGGCATCAGGACAAATAATGAGTGTTTGTTCTCTGTCAGGAAAAATGTTGCAAGGTGTGACCTTCTTATATTCCGTTTTGTCCCCTTGGTGGGCCAGGAACTGAGGACTATATGTTATGTTAAAAAAAATTGTTCCTGTCAAGATACTATCATTTATTTCATGTATATACATTTTACCTACATACATATAAGCGTTAGCTGAGGCATAGACACATTTTACAAAGACATATGGTATGGGCTGGGTCATTGGTCTTTACCCAGACCACTGAACTCAGGCTACAGAGAAGGTGGGTGGGGCTTCACCCCCTTTTGACAACTTCTGGTTGCACATTCTTGCCAATGGGTGGGAAAGTCAGGGCTAGATTGGGCAGGGAAAATTAATGACTCAATATGGGGTGAGGACGGGGTTTTAAATACAGGGCAGGGAGTAGGGAGTGTGGGCTATTCTGGTGAGATCAGCAGTGGAGATAAACTCAGGAACCAGCAAGAGTAAAGAGGAAGCAGAAGCTTGTAGGGGATATTTTAGCATCAGGTGTTGGGTCACTGGTTTGGAAGTGAACGTGGTTGAGGAGTGTGAGTGTGTGTGTGTTATGAGTGAGCAGAGTAAATGAGTGTAAGGAGTGAATGTGGTTGCTACAGAGGGGGAGAAGAGCGTTTGGATAGCTGGAAGGGAGGAGAGCAGTCGTATGTAGCAGTAGTGGGAGGTGGAGAGTACTAGTAGTGGGAGGAGGAAATTAGTAGTGGTGGGAGGAGGAGAGTACTAGTAGTGGTCGTAGGAGAGTAGTAGCAGGAGAAGGAAAGTCAAAGTGGGAAGAGGAGTAGTGATAGGTGGAGAAGAGAAGTTTAGGGGAGGGAAATAGTGATGTGGAGAAGGAATAGTTGAGTGGTTCGGGAGGAGAACTAACACAACAAGGGTGGAGGCGAGACCTTGAAGAAATGAAGCATTGGCTGGATAGAAAAGTGGTGGCTGGAGTAAGAAAGAGGGTAAGAGTACAAGGAAAGTGGTGAGCATGGGTGTGAACCAGTCTGAGTCCAACTGAGTAAAAGCAAAGCACTATCCTAAATTCCCCTTAAAACACTAGCTGGTTAGAGTAGGGACTGTTAGGAAGTCTCTGGGGAGTGTAGATAACAAGCATTTAGGGAGACACGTTTAGCCAAAGGTAGCTATTATACAGTAGGAATTACAGTTCACTAGAAATAATCGGGGTACGGACATTTGGCTTAGGGTGGAAATACCAAGTGAGACAAGAGAGAGGGGGATGAATTTAGGGCCCACAATCCTAAAAACCTGTTAACCGCCTTTGGGACTCTGAGTGGTTTGCTTGTCATCTATAAGATTATGGAAATTAATAGTATTCGATATATTGACCTAAGAAACATCAAAGGCTAAGACAGCACTGCAGTGATTCAAACCTGTCCCATTCTGATAGAACACAGCTGTTTGACTTGTCCATCTATTATGGTGCTGCAATATGCATGACTATTGGGCATTATGTCATGAAATGCATATCCATTCATTACTGTCCATGCATAATTTAGTCCAACCAGTTACTATGTATACATGCAATGCTTGGCCTATGTTACTGTGCCACAGAACGTCTGGCATTTAGAGCTTCTCCAGACATTACTACTCCACAGAATCCCTTGTCATCATTTACTTTATATAGCATGCCTGTCCATCAGTTACTATGCATGAAAGACCTGTCCATCAGTTACTATGCATGAAAGACCTGTCCATCAGTTACTATGCATGAAGGACCTGTCCATCAGTTACTGTGCCACAGAAGACCTGCCCTCCACATAATGTGACCTACCAGTGTCTGTGCACATAATGCCTATCCATTAGTTACTATGTCCAGAATGTTCACCTATCACTAAGTCTGGCTGGAGAGAGCATGGCTCTCTGAAGAAGACATAATGCTGCGGTATGAAATGGTTTTGTTGAAAAGATCAATGGCAGGTAGTAATGAGGATCACACTGGTCAGCCATCCAGCAGCAGCATTCCATGTGTCTTACACAAATGTGTCGTGTTAGGATGCCTCCAACTCATGTTCTCTCTTTTTAGCTCCCTATGTCTGCTGTCCAAATATGAAGGCTCTATAGTTTGTTCTGATTAGCTGCGAGTTTACACGTGAGAGCACAGTCTCCCTCCTCTTCGGACAGTGCCATTTGATGTGAATCTCACACAAGGAATGATGCACACAATGGGCATGAGTAACACACAGTGGAGAACAGTACCAGTCACTGAATGTGAGCATGAAACCTCACATCAATCCTTCTTATTGGGCATGAATCACACATATTTGGATTCTTTGGATGTGAGTGTCACACCAGAGGGCACAGTCTCAAACACTCAATTGAAGATCCTCCTATTGAAGCAGGGGTTTGAAACCTATGGCTCTTCAGATATTTAGGACTACGACTCCCATGACCCCCGGCCATTGACCATGCTGGTTGGGGCTAATGGACTTGTACTCCAATATATATGGAGAACCAAAGATTGAAAACCCCTAATATACTAAATACTCTCACACATTGGGTGAGATACTCACACAGTGAATCAAAGTTTCTTTTGGATGTGGAGCACAGTCTGCCTCATTGAGTGTGAGCTTCACACTTCAGAGGTTACTGGCTCAATGACTTCAGATTTTACATCTGGGAGCATAGCCTATCTTATCTGGTGGGCTTTACTCCAGGGAGTACTTCTCATTCATTCTATGTGAGTTTAATTACTGGGAGAACTATCTGAATCACTGGGTTTGAGTTCACACCTATTTGTACTTGAACCTCACACCTCATTGCATGTGAGCCTCATTGTGTGTACACTGTATTAGTTGGCGACTCTCGCAACACCGTGAATAGTGTGATTCACAGGGTTGGAGCATTGCATTAAATGACAGCTTCACTTTTTGGAGTCAGCGCACATTTCTTCGGGTGTATCTCACTCCTAAGAGTCTCACATATTAAGAGCACGTCTTAAACACTGAGGCACCATCTCATTCATTGTAGGTGATCCGCACACTTTAAATTCCAGTCTCACTTATTAGGTGTTCACCTCTCCCCTCCATTTCTAAAAATGTCACACTTTGCCACCCCTTGCAGCACAATTGTGCTCATTGGAAGTGAGTCTCACACCAGAGAGCATCATCCCATTCATGCAGCGCCACTGATTATCAAGTCAAACATCTGAAAGAACAGGTTCATCATTTGATGGTGGTGTACCTAGTAGCACAGTCTCCCTCAACCCATATGAAACCCAAACCGTGGCACATTGTCTCTCTGATTCACATTCATTGGGGTGTGAGCATAACACCTCCTTATAGTGTCATTTGCTGCTTGTCATTCTCACACCTTGAACCAGATTCTCACAACTGAGAATCTAGGTTCGCTCTTGGCCATTTTCAATCATCCAATTTACATCAATGGAGTCAGTCGCAAACCTGGCAAGAATATTATTTCTGTTGATAAATACATACTTGGTCACACATTTCGAAATCCTAGTCCTGACGACTGCCTGTTCTGGAAGAGCAAGCCTCAGTTTGGGAGAGTTCAGTTTGCTGTTCAACCAGAGTGAGGGTGCCACAATCCCTTGCCTGTTGGTTCAGACACCTTTCAGCGTATGCCCCTTTACTCCTGTGACAAACTGGTCATTTGGAACCAAGATATCCGCCAAGACCAGATGCTCAAAGTTAAACAATTTTATTAGGGACTGTGTACAGCGGTGGGCCAATTTAAATATAAACAGGTTATTCCCCACCCCAAAGAAATGGAAACATTGCCTCCTTCCACAAATGTCTCTTCCAACGGCTTTCCCAGAGTCAGGATGAGAGGTCAAGCTTTCAAGCCTCAGCCACTGTTCCAAATCTCACAGGAGTTACCTCACTCCTCCGTCCAGTATGTTGCAAACCTTCCTTCTGTTCCTCCGAGCCTAGTTGTGGGCTTTCTGGGGTCACGCACCTGAAGACTAAATCAATCCTTGGTGTTCCGCAGGACCTTCGTGGGGCTGCTTACAGATTGCATTGGGCTCAGCAAGGAGAGAGGCAAAAGGACGAATCGCTACTAGCCTTTCTTCCTAGCTCTGTTCTTCCCACCAACACTATGAACTGTCACTGGGCTCCCTGGCCCCTGCTGGAACCTCCTCCCACCTGTTATACCTGCTTAGGCCCTGACCTGGCCCTCTGAAACCTACTAGTGCTAAATGACTAGCCTCCTTCTGGCACCTTGCCTCTCTGCAATATCTTAATAAAATCCTGATCTCTTTTCTCTTTGGCTTTCTTCTTTCTCTTCCAATACTCATCCCCTGGACAATCTTCACTCTCCTCATCTGAAAACATATCATCCTCAGTCTCCTCACTGTCGCCTACCCCCGCCTCCTTTTGATTTATCACTGTCTCCTTACCATCTTGGCCTGTTGTCACCACCTTTCACTCCTCTCCGGGTCTTACTTCCTCCTCCTAGCCTTCTAATGTTACTCCATTTTACCGCCACACTTGTAATGAGGCCCAGCGACTCTACTTTCTATCTGGGTGACTTTAAGGGACAGGTCTTCCATGTTACTCCATAGCTTCACTAGGCGTAGAAGTACTTTTTGCTCCATCCAGAAATATCAACGTTAACAAGTTGAATTTATTCAAGAAGGTTTTATTTTTTTTCTTCTTTATTTATTTTTTATTTATTGATTCAGTTGATTTATCAACTTTTCAATATTTTTTTGTACAAATTCATACAAAAGTTTAGCATCATAAAATTACAATTTTAAAACAATTAAAAACAAATAAGAGTAGCGTTATACAGCTTTGCACTTGTTTCCTGCTTAGTACAATTTACACTGTTTCAAGATAAAGAGGAAAAACAAGGAAAGGAAAGTAGAATAGTAGAATAAGACAAAAGAACTAAGTAGCAACAATTCAACCAATTCGATTTGCAGTTAACTAAGGCTGGTGAAGGTCAATAACGTCATGCACACTTTTGTAAATTAACAAAACAAGGCTCCCTCATGCCTTCATCATGACCCAGAATGCACAATTTATCATCTTGTATCTTGAGCGATATCAGATAGTTGACAATTGCTACTCTTACTTTGTTTGACTCAGTATTATACGCACAGTGCCAGAAGCGTTCAATAGATATAGAATTATGGGTTTCGAAGTAAGGTTTAAAATACTCCATTTTCTTTTTAGTAGCAGCGGGCACACCGCAATTAGATGTTCTAAAGTCTCTGGTGTTTTGGAATCTTTACAGAATCTACAGAAGTTCTCTTCCATAGGAATGTGTCTCCATCTCGCCAGCACGCTTTAGTGTGCCATAAATTTAGCCTGAATCTTAAATACAGATTTCTGTATTTAGCTCCCGGAAACGTTAGCACATACATTTCCAGTGTCCTTAATTTTTTTTGCATGTTTTGTATTCTGGCACTGTTCGTATGTGTTTACCCAATCCTCTATCATGATTTTATACTTCGCTCTATCAGGATTTGTTATCAGCATTTCTTCTGATACCTCTGCATTTAACATGAAGGTTTTTACCCTCTCCCGCCATGTAGCCATTTTCGCATGCAAAGTCGTTTTCATGTAATTAGATAACACATGCAAAATAGTATTATCGTTCTGAATCATGATACATTGAAAGGTTTTCACCCCCATGGACCTTGCCAAATCCTTTGATTCCTTGAAGGATTTCCTGAGAAACAAGATTTCTTTTGGATAGTCTGGGTACACAAAGATCCGATTTACCCAGAAGTAAGCAGATTCCTTGGTTCTTGCCACTTTTAAAATATCCTCCTTGGTTCTTGTGTTCATGAATGAGACCAAGATTTGCCTGGCTTTAGGCCCCACCTTCTTTCCCACTCTGTAGATGTTATCAATATCAGGAGGAGCAATTTGTTCATAGTTAAATGAGGACTTTAGTATCTCAATCATCACTTGAACCAGGTCTTCCTCTGCCCTTTCTTCCATGCCCACAATCCTCAGATTCTTACTTCTGATTTTCAGCTCCATTTCCATTTTTTTCTCTCAAATTCCTGTACGCTCTGTAACTCCCATAAATCTCTGAGGACATTGAGGCTGAGCCATTTTCCAAGACTCTGGGCCTCATTACGAGTTTGGAGGCAGCCATGCCCTGGCTGCCTCCAAACTCGGGTCCGGGTCTGTGGTCCCTGAATGGGGAAATATCGGGCCATTCCGACTTTGGAGGGCCCAGTATTTCCCCATTCAGGGAACCCAGATCCGGACCATCCCCATTCCCAATTGAGCCCCCATAGGGCTCAATGGGAATGGGGAGCATGCTAACAAGGGGCCTGTTAATGACAGGCCCGTTGTTAGCATGCTGGTCCCCTCATGGGACCCGCAAAGGATGTTTGGTCTGACCAGACGTCCAGAGCGGGTCCCGCGAGGGGACCTCGTAATGAAGCGGTACGGGGTTAACGGAGCCGGAACCTTTACCGGCGCCGTTAACCCCTTACAACTTCACTTGTAATGAGGCCCAGAGACTCTACTTTCTATCTGGGTGACTTTAAGGGACAGGTCTTCCATGGATGATTTCACATCTCCTACATCTTGAGCCACTTTCCCTAGGTCCTGGGCCACCTTCAGAAGTAAAGAATAAATGTCCTTTGGGCTAGGGACCTCACCCATCTCTGATGTAGACTTGGGCTTCTTAGGGATTGGATTATCAGCATTGTCAATCTTTTTCTTAGAGTTCAATATTTCCAATCATCAATATAAGGAGAGGGCCAGGAGCTGCAGGTTTATGCTGCTGCCTCTGCTGCCTGCATTCCGGAATCGCATTTAATGAAATCTTGAAAAGGATAACAGATACAAGCATAACAGCCTAGCTGATAAGTTCTTGTGATATCCCATTAAGAGTAAAGTACCATTGCTGATGACTGTTAAAAGGCCTTGTCAGGGGGTGAGGGGCAGAAGCCCCTCTCAACCAGGCATTGGAGGACTACCAGGGTGATTGCCAGAGCCAGTGCTACCGCTGAGGTGGATGGTGGCAGCAGAAAGGACCCAATTTCCTGTCCTCCCCTGCCAAAATGTTTCTGCACAGAACCATGTCTCCAGCCTTGCCTCAAAATACATATGCTCACCAGTTTTCTTTTGCCTCTTCCGAAGCCAAGCTCAATGAAGGATGTCCTGAGACAACCAAGACTCGGGAAGAAACAAAACAGGAAAGGTGGATGAACCGGATGAAGTCAGAGAGGGAGGAGAAGGGTGAACAAGTAACCAGCAGTTGGAAGGAGGGAGCGGGGGAATGTGGAGAAGAGTTTTGGAGCAGGTGAGGCATTGGCTTAGGAGTGTTAGATGTTCTGTAGAGAGGGACGAGGAGAAGTGTAGTAGTGGGAGTAGATGGAGTAGTAGTAGTGGAGGGTGGAGTAGTAGTAGTGAGGGAGGAGGACAAGTAGTAGTGTGGGAGGAGGAGGAGTGGTAGAGTGGGAGTAGTAGTAGAGTGAAAAGAGTATGAGGAGTGGTGCTAGTAGAATGGGAGGAGAGGAAGAATAGTTAAATTAACATCAAAGGGTGGAGGCAGTAGAATGACAGAGTGAAACATTGGAGGGACAGAAGGTTGGTGGGGAGGAGTTGGGATGAGGAGGCAGGTAGAGTAGAAGGGAAAGAAACAGTGGTCGTGAGTGGAATCAGGTAAATCTTAAAGAGCAATTGAAAGGCATGACTTTGCCCGCATTAGAACACTAACCTGCAGTAAGGGTAAGTTAGGAACACTCCCTGTCCGTGGTCAGACCACCACATCATCACTTTTACACTCCCACTCGGCCTACAAACCAATCTACCACCGAAGCTGCTACCACCGGCTCTGACCTGCAGTTCCTGAAAACTAACTAAATACAATGGCCCTCATTACAAGTCAGGCGGTGGACCATGGTGCTATTACCATGGTCCATGCCGGATTCCGCTATGATGGATGGCGGAATTACCGCCCCATTCCAAGGTGAGTGGGGCGGTAATTCCCCATTCACCATTTGCCCTTCCTCATTCCCATTTTTGCCCCATAGGGCATAATGGGGATGGGGAAGGCGCTAATTACTGCACCGTAAATTACGGTGCCGTAATTAGCACCAAGGTTGCTTAGCGCCTTGGACTTTAACGCCTGCAAAAAGCAGGCGTTAAAGTGTGAATCAGGCGTTAAGGGTTAACGGCGCCGACGGTGCCGTTAAACCCTTAACGCCTGACTTGTGATGAGGGCCAATCTCTCTCCATTCCTCGATGCTCTTAAACCAGGGCTCCTGGACACTTCTGACCCAAAGAACATAGTGGATATATACACCGAAACTCTGGCCAGTGCTATTGACACTATTGCCCCCTTACTCCCTAAAAAAGCTAAACCTGTCATGCATATCAATTCCTGGTACACTCAGGACCTTATGGGTCTCATGGCAGAAACAAGACTTGCTGAAAACTACTGGAAAAGTAACCCCTCTGCTGCCCTTAAACATAAGTTCACAAACCTCTCTAAACAGTACAAAAAAGCAATTATCCTAGCCAAAGCCGCCACCTTCAATACAAGAGTAGCCAATGCCAACTCAGACACCAGAGAACTATTTGCTATCTTCAGAGAACTGAAATCTCGTGTCTCCCCAGCATCCACCTTGTACAAAGACCCAGCCTGGTGCCAATCTGAATGCAAATTCGCCAAGTCAACATCTCCCAATTTGCATGACGAACTGAAATGCAAATGTGAACCAGTAAGAGAAGGCATTGACACACCAATACCTACAACAATGGCTGAACTTCAGAGCTCCTTGACCACAGTTACTAGCCAAGCACTGATCCCCTTTATAAAATTGTACGAATCCCTAAAAGAAACTATGCGTGACCAGGCAACCCTGATCGCCTTAATCCACACAAAGCAAATACATATCAAAACATTTACTACAAAAATCCAATCCCGCCTTCAACAAGGAGCTGAAATTTCCACCCAATGGCAAGCCAGGCTATTAGATGTTGCGAGATCAGATTGTGCAGAGAAAGAACAAATCACCACAACTCTGCTTAAATTATTTGCTGTCAAGCAACAACAGAAAATGAACAAACAAGAGACGAACCAGACGACAGCTAAACAGTCTCAACAGGAAACCTTTCAACCTAATATAGGAAACAATGTACGCAATAAAGAGCACACAGACCACCCACAAGCTCGAAATGAAGAAAAATTGAAAAATTACCCTTCTCATGAACAATCAACAAGAGATACCACCATCACAGATGAAAATGAAAAAGAAACCAAAACAATGTCTACTATACCCAAAACCTCACTACCCTTAAAAGCCCATACTATCACGAAAACATTAAGGGTTAACGACCGACTCCATCCATCGATGACACTGCTTCTAACTAATGAAGTCACATCCTTCTCTATGTTTGATAACTCCAGGAATAAAAAACTGACAGCCAAAAAAAGAAACCTGAAACAGCAAAAAAAAAGGAATCTAAACAGAAATACTATAGGATCCCGAACCTTCTTGAGGAACCTGACTTTTCCATCTAACACGGCTCCACACCAGATTCAGAAAGAAGACACCAAGGCCATAAAAAAATGGATCCAGTGCTGAACCAGAGAAATAAGATAGCAAAACCTAAAACAAAGAACAATGGGCCGAGGACAAGTCCATCATGGACGACATGATGGACCTCACAACCCATGATGATGAAATCTCTGACATCTCTGACGAAAGAAACATTGACTTGCCAAAAGAAAGTTCATCGCTCTATGTAATAGATGAATACAAGGAAGGCCAGATCAACTTAAGTGGAAGTGACATTCTCTCCTGTGAGGAAATATCTGAAAATGAATAGAACTGGCTGCATGACTCTTCTACTCCTAACAACACTGAGCCTAAACCAACCAGCAAAAGCAATTCACAAGATCTAGAGCCATCCGCACGAGAACCTACTAAACATCTAAAACTCCCGATATTCCTAGATCCAAGAAGCTACCAACAGGATCCTTCAGTAACTCTACAAAGATTAAAAGAATCAGAAGATGGTCTAATATTGAACAGGACAAATCTGCTGTACCTTTTCCATGTAATTCCTACTCTTCAATCCTTCAGTTCTGAAGACATAAAAGTAATCAAATTTCCCAACAAGGAAAGATTTTACTCCATCGAGATATGCCTCTACAAACAGTCAAATGTAGATAGAATAGCAAATTGCAAAGCTTCATTTAGACAACTAGGGGTTTTCTGCTCGGCTACAATCAAAATAAACTGTAAACCCTCCGTCATCAATGAAGAGTGACCCATTACACAAGAATGGGATAAAAAATCATGATCAACAAAACATCACTATGAAGACCCAAAATTAACAAAAGACACGCAACACAACAAAAGAGAACCACAAGACCTCCCGCTGAAGAACACATTGTCTCGTAGAAGTCCTCTAAAACATGATAGAGCAATCTTTCGCTCCTTTACACCAACCCACGAGTTCACATTGAAAGCAGATGACCAAACAAAAAAACAAACACGATCATAACCGGCATATGAAGAAACAAAATATGAGATCAACCTGTGCTCCTGGAACACTAGAGGATTTTCACACCTCTACAAAATAGGAAATCAAGACCTACAGAACTATGAAATCATCTGTTTACAGGAAACTTGGTTACTCAATAAACCAACATGTGACAGTTACCTGAACTGCATTAATCCGGCACTCTTGGGGAAAAAAGGGTGAACATATGCTGGCCTCCTGATCCTCTGGAAAATAGACGCAAGCCTCCACTTGATAGAAACTTATAATCTAACCACTGGACCCTAATTACCATACTCAAACATGTTCACACCAACAAGCCAGAAAAATCGTGCACCACAGACACCAATCGAATTGCCCTGATGAACATGTATTGGAACTCCACAACAGCGACAGACTTTACATTCATAGACAAGCTCACAACAAGCATAGATGATCTTTGAATAAATTACACCAAACTAGACATGATTCTATGCAGAGATATGAACATACACCTGTTTGATGCCTCAGGAGCAAAAATACCTATCTCGAAATTGGATCAAAAAACAAAAACATGGTCAAAAGAGATAGATATGCTGAACTTAACCTTACTAAATGGGAACATTAATGGAGACCATCCTCCGCATTACACCTGGTCCAGAGGAGAATCAACAGCCTACCTCGACTACATACATGCTTCTAGTAAGATCATAAAAGCCTCCAAACGTTTGTCAATTATCCTGATGAACCAAAGGGATCACCTCAAAGTTGCCCTGACTTGGTCTTCTAATTACCAACTTCTATCCAAAGAAGACACCGGCAACATTGAAATAAATCCGGTGTTAAATCGATTGCGAATATCTGGCTCCCAGGTATAAACACTGAAAGAAATGTTTCATCATTCCATCAAATCAGCGAAATGCAAAATCAACTACGAGTGGCTCTTGATTCCATTCCAAACACATCAAAGAGATCGCTGGAATACCAACCCAGAACACACTCACTCTTACTCCGAGTTGATTGCTGATTAGAAAAAACTCCTGCGCAAACATCTACTTGCAACTCGTAAAATGGAACCAACAAGAGCTCTCAAGACAATTCACGCTCTTAAACTACGATATCGCAATTGGATGAAATCCATTCTTGCACAGAATGATGCAGGACACATGCTCAAAATCTTAGGAAATAAGAACACCAGAGACCTCTGGAAGCTCCTCAACAGGAATGTTGTGAATCAAGCTTGATTATTATCGGAGGTGCCGGAAAGAGCGTGGGTGGAACATTTCACCAAACTTTACAGCAATCTGATAAAAACTAAAGACAACACTGAGGGAATGTCAGAGCATAACAAGAAATGGCTTAATAAATGGGATCAAGAAGAAATTCTACAACATATCAAGCACCTAAATTCCTCGAGAGCTCCTGGACCAGATGGGCTAAGCAACTATAACATCAAGCAGCAACCTGAAGACTGGACCGAGCTGTGTCTCGAATTATTTGAATTACTCTCCGAACATAAACATATCCCGCAAAACTGGAAAACCGGCACACTAATTCCAGTATATAAGCAATGAGAAAGAAACCTGCCCACTAATTACAGTCCAGTGGCCATGCTCGACCCCCTTGGCAAGATATTTGTAACAATTGGACTAAGAATATGAAACGAATGGGCAACCATTAAACAGCATATACAACCCTCGCCAGACTGGATTTGTTAAGAAGGCTGGAACTAACATAAATCTGATAATCCTCAATACACTTAAACAAGAAGCATACAGAACTGGAACCCATGTCTACGACGCCTTCATTGACCTCCAAATGGCCTTCGACAGTGTTAATAGAAACAAACTCTGGAACAAGTTACATGCTTAGGAATGCCTTCCAGAAACCCTAGAGCCAATGAAGGCTCTCTACAGCAACACCTCTGTCAAAGTCCGCTTAACTTCAACTGGTACTGTTTCGATCCCCATTCAAACAGCCAGGGGACTCAAACAAGGATGTCCCTTGGCAGCCACTCTTTTTAATTTCTACCTTTTTGATATCATGACTAGCCAAATTGGTATCACAGCGTACCCACCAAAATTTTATGGAACACACATACCTTACATACTTTATGCCAATGATCTTGTGCTTCTCGACAAGACTCTAATCGGCTTGCAAAGGAGGCTTTGTGTCCTTTAAAAATACATTGAGGATAATGATGTGTCAATCAACACTTCAAAAACGCAAATAATGTCATTGTCCTCTAAGAAAAACAACAAGGCAAAAACATTTCACTTAGTTCTTGATGGGAAACGACTCGACACAGTCAAAACCACAAAATATCTTGGTGTCTGTCTGAACCAGTCACAAATTGAAGCGCAATGGATGGAACATCTCAAAGACAAAAGACGTACGCTCGCACAACAAGGATTAATCATCCACAAATAATACAGCCAATATTCATTAAGACCGATCCTTAAATTCTACAGACAAAAAGTGGCACCTATACTTACATATGGAAGCGAGAGTCTACTCAACATCCCTCATCACACATGGAAGACTGTGGAGGGAATCTTTTGGCGCAAAATATTATCTCTTCCGAAATCATATCCAGCAGCCAAAATCTGCTTCGAACTGGCAATCAAGTCGTTAGAATCTATAAATGCCTGGAAACATATAGACTTCTATAGAAAGACCATTATAGACGAAGACATTCCGGGAATCAGGTTCCTAAAAAACACCAGCCTATAGCTGAAAACTCCTACCATGGACAGATGGAAAGAATTCTGCCATCAAATTCTTAAAACCTATGAAGTAACCAGTGAAACACTAATCAATAGACCAATGGAAGCAAAGAAATTGATCTGCCAACTCGACTGGATACACGCCATCGAAGAGAAAAGCAAATACAGCTTATCACTTTATACGAGATACGAGACAAGAGCCCTAAATAAACCATCAAAATATTTTTAAAAATTCCATTGTAGGCGAATAAAAGACATCTTTCTTAGATTTCGTCTCAATATCCTACCGACTAGCGAATACCTAGCAACCACCAGGAAAATCTCCAGTGTGGATATATTCTGCAGATTTTGCAAACAGACTCTGTCGAATCTCTCCAACATCTCTTTATGGAGTGTCCTTCCCTATCAGAAGTAAAAAAATCTTCAGACACATGCTCCCCCAGAAACAATCCAAAATGATTCCGCCAAAAGATGGGAACAGATTATAAGCGGAAATCACTACCCACTCATATTCAGGACAATGCAATACTGGGAAAAACTAATGGAATCAAAAAATGTATACCCAGAGTTCTCTGACTGATACATTAACTGTATTGCATAATTTTTTTTATTCCCTTTTCTCCTTTTTTTTTATCTTTGTAAATAATGCTTCCAATGGAAAAGACGAAAGGTAAACGTTTGTGTACAAACTATAAAACATGAAACAAAAAAAATAAAAACAATTCTCAATGATTTTGATGTAAAAACCATAGCTTTAGTTTTTGCAGAATGTATCTCTAACCACAATTCACTGCCTTCATCTGCTAGGGTGGACAGGGCAAGGCGCAGTCCCATTTGGGTGGTGGACAATAGGACTGCGTCGTCCATGAAAAACAAGACTGGGATGCAGTCCCCCCCAACCTTGGCAGGTCAGTGCTCACCGCCAATAGTCTCTTAATAGTAGAGTTTTTTTATTTTTTATTTATTTTTTTCAATAATTGTATTGGTTTTTACAACAAAACAATCAACATTCAACAAAACCAGAACTATTTATCATATCACTTTAGCATTCTTAAATTTCTACTGCTTACCCCTTATCCTCCCCCCCAACTTGAGCCTACTCCACTTTGCATTCTGCTTCTCTTTCCTCTGTGGGGACCTTCCCTTCCGTGTTCTCTAGGGTTTCATGATTGCTTAAGCAGTCCTGGGTGGGCCCATAAAATGTGGCCACTAAGTGTCTCCAGGCCGTCAGGGTTCCTGCTTCTTCCTCCCCTCCCCTACTGAACGCTTCATGCCATAATGTCGTTTCGGCTTCGGTCCATTTCTGGAGATCCCTCCACCAAACTTCTACTTTTGGTCTGTTGCATGCTTTCCACCACATGGCAATTCTGCGCTTGGCCAGTATATATGCCAAGTCCTTAAGCTTACTCACATGTTTCAATTGGTGCGGTCTAGGGAACTCCCCTACCATGCATGCCCACACTGATTCAACATGTAGTTTGATTCCTTTATCATTTAATCGATGAGCTATTTCTCCCCAGAACTTCCCAATTTCTGGACATGCCCAAAACATGTGTGTCATCCTTGCATTTTCTTCCCCTCATTTGGGGCACATTTGTCGTGCAGCGTTCTTGAACCGAGCTATCCTCTGGGGGGTCATATATGCCCTGTGGGTTACATATAACTGTATTTGTTGTAGCCTCAAGTTCCTAGGCACTGTTTTATGGTACCTTTGAGCTCACTCCCTTAGCCCGTCACTCATAAATTCCCCGGTTTCCTCTTCCCAGTATTGTCTTAATTGAGCCACTTCCTTTCCCACCCTTGACATCAGCAGCTCATAGATTCGAGAAACCTCATGCCCTCCCTCTGCTATATCATATATTGTTTCTATGGCCGTGTCAGGTTGATCTTCCAGTATTATTTCAGACAATGTCTCTCTGATCAGCCGTATCATTCTAGTATAAGTAATGTACTGCCCTACGTGTAAACATGTTTCCACTACTAGCACCCCAAGTTCCTTTACTTCCCCTTCCTGCCATATGTCTCCCAATGTTGCGATCCCCACAGGTTCCCAGTGCCTACAAATCACCTTCCTCAGTTGCGCGTCTCCTCCAGTTAATGCCACTAGCGGAACTTGCAGAGAACACAGGGTTGGGTTCCCCATGACCTGGCAAGCCTTGCACCATATTCCATCCCAATTCCAACATCCCGGGGCGACCTTGTAGTTAAAATTTGGGCAGCCATATCAATTCTTTCAGAAAGAACGGGGGACACACTCTGAACTCAGCAATCTGGACTCTGATGTCGAGTCTTCCGTTAACCATTTAGCCACGTATTGCAGTTGACTAGCCAAATAAGAGACCTCAAAGTTAGGCAGTTTTATACTCCCTTTATCGTACGTGTTCTGTAACTTCCATAGGGCAATTCTGTTCCTGGTCCCATGCCAAATAAAGCCCCGGCATATGCTCTGGAGTTTGACAAAGAAACGCTTTGGTATCATGTATGGTATGTTCCCAAAAAATGTAGTAGCCTAGGAAATACGACCATCTTCAACAGCGCCGCCCTCCCCATCATGGCCAAGCGGAGCTTAGTCCAAAACCTCATGCTATTTTCGATGTTCACTACTGCTTTCTCAGTGTTGTGTCTATATTCTGCTTCCATCGTGTGATAAATGTCAATCCCCAGATATCTGAATGTGCTGGTCTCCCATGGTATTTAAGACTGGCAGTTGTTCCCGCGGGACCCCTATATACCTCCGCAGGGGGAATATACACAATTTCTTGGGATTACCGCAATGCCGGAGAGCAACACAAATCGCTCCATTGCTTCCAGAATGTATTGAAGATTTTCTTTAAGGTATCTCAAGTAAAGTAACATGTCATCTGTATATAATGAAATTAAGTGTGGTCTCCCTTTTGTGTAGATCCCAACTTCTTCATATTGTTGTCTCAAGTATATCACCAGGGTTTCCAATGCTAGGATGTACAGCATCGGGGACCAAGGGCACCCCTGTCTGGTGCGCCTGCTGAGTTGCCACCTCTCTGAGATGATCATTCCCGTCTTAATTCTGGCTAGCGGTGAGCTTTATAGTAATTTAACCCACTTTAGGTACCCGGGTCCCATCCCATATTCTCTTAGAGCTGCCATCAGCCAAGGCCATTTGACGGAGTCAAAGGCTTTCACTGCATCTAGTGATATAACCGCTATTTCACTTGAGTCTCCTACTGTCTGCTCTATGACCCGGTGAAGTCATCTGAGGTTGTCTGATATGCTTCTGCACGGGACATATCCGGACTGATCAGGGTGTATTAGTGTGCTTATGACCTGTCTCATTCTATTTGCCAACACAGCCGTAAGTATCTTGCTGTCCTGGTTCAGCATTGACAACGGTCTATACGACCCTCAGTCCGTGCATGGCTTGTTAGGTTTGGAGAGTGGGATAATGATCGCCTCTCTCAGGGATTCTGGTAACATCCCTGTTTCAAATGCTTCATTTAACATTGCAAGAAGCGAGGGGAGCACTTCTTTTCTATACATTCTGTAAAACTCACTGAGGAGTCCATCCGCACCCGGGGTCTTGCTTTTGGGTAATTGCTCAACCACTGCCTCTAGTTCTTCCAATGTAATTGGGGCATCTAGGTCCTCTCGCTCTTCAGCGCTTATTTTTGGCAGGCCAATATTCTCGAGTGTTTCCCTTATCTCACTATCTTCCCCCCACCTACGTCTCTGTACAATTGTTTATAGAATTCAAGGAACTCTCCATTCACGCCCTCTTGGATATCCACTATTTGCCTGCTCTCCCCCTTTACTGCTCTGATCATGGGCCTGGGGGTCTCGCTTTTATACAACCATGCCAGCAATCTCCCCAGCTTGTCTCCCCCTGCGTGCTACCTCTCTATATATTTCTAATAGTATATATTACACAACCTCTCCCAGTGCCCTGCGCATTCCTGCTGCAATTTGTTTATGGTTTCAGCATCCTCCCAAGAGTTACCTCCTTTACCCAAAGCTGTCTCTAGTTTCACCTCTGCCTTCTGCATCCCTTAGTATGCCTCCCTGCAGCCCTTTGGATTTGGCTATAGCCGATCCTCTCATCACTACCTTAAAGGCTTTCCTTAGGGTGCCGGCCGATTCAACACTCCCAGTGTTATTTTCAAAGTATTCTATAATTTCTTCTCTCAGGTCCTCTCTGAACACTGCGTCCTTCAATGCTTCAGCCCTGAGTCGCCACGTTGGGATCCTAGCCCTTGAAGGCCTATATTGCCATGTTAGGACCAATGGCGAGTGGTCCGAAAGGACCATCGCTTTGTACTCTGATCGCACTATTTCCATCGTCATCTCTTGTGGGGAAAATATGTAATCTATTTGCATGTACAAGCTCTGTGGGGCTGAGTAATGTGAATACTGTCTATCGTGTGGGTGGTGCAACCTCCACATATCCTCTAGCGGGGGGTCTCACAACAGGGTCTTCAGGGTTTTGGCAGCAGGGGTGGGTTTGTCTGATTTCCTGTCTGACCTGTCTACCCTCGGGTCTAACGTGCAGTTAAAGTCGCCTCCCCATATCACCACACCCCCCAGGTACGGGCTCATTTTGATATACAGGCCCTCATTACGACCCCGACGGTAAGTGAAAAACGATGCCGGTAAATAATTACCGGCATCGTTTTCCGCTAGGTCCGATCATGACCCGTGAAAGTGCTATTAGCAGCATCGTATTTAACGGTACCGCTAACAGCACCAAGTACGCGCGCACGCGACCTTCCACGCCATAAATACCGGCATCGCGCAAAGGTAGGCAAATCACGAACCAAGCGGACATGCTCTTAACGCCATCGAAAAGGCCATTAAGTACCTTACCGCCATGGTGCTAATTCCGCCATCGCGAACCAACCGTAAATGGCCATGTGCAGTGTTCCCAGCTGCCACAGGTGCACAGAATCAGCACAGGTGGAGGCAATACAGACTCACCAAGTACAAAAAGAGCACACCCCACCCCTTCCCACACCCAGTCACACTCCACAATGATTCCAATACGACTAGCAATGTTGGGGCTGGAGGACCTGATTGCAATGCAAGTGCTACAACTACAACAACAACAACAGGCAGCACAGAGGAGACGCAGGAGGAGAAGGAGGGCAAGGCAGGGCCAGCAAGCCCCACCAGCACAGCCAGTGCCAACACGCAGGCAGCCCCCAATCCCACGCATCTGAGCCAGTCCATTCAACCTCACCGCTGAGCAGATCCATACCTTGTACCGTTTGGACCGGGACACCATCACCACCATCGTTCACATGATACACAACGACATCGTCAGCATGATAGAAACACCCACCGCCATCCCCCCCTACTGAAGGTAGTGTCCATGCTCCACTTCCTGGCCACAGGCACCTACCAGCACACAGTGGGGCACTTGCATGGCATTTCACAACCAGTATTCTCACGTACACTGATCCAAGTGCTCGATGCCCTCCTCAAGCACATAGACGACCACATTTCCTTACCACGGTCTACCCAGGAGATTGCAAACACCAAAGTGGGTTTCCATGCACTAGCCGGCATACCTGGTTGCATTGGTGCCATCGACTGCACCCATGTGGAATTGGTGGTCCCACATGCCATGGAGGTACCGTACTGCAACCGTAAACTATTTCTCTCAATCAACGTGCAAATGGTCTGTAACTCCAACAGGATCATCACACATTGTTGTGCCCGATTCCCCGGATCAACCCATGATTCAATGGTCCTGAGGAACTCCACAATACCACGCTACATGGAGCGACATGCAGTGCCAAGATCCTGGCCACTCGGTGAGTCTCATGTCATGGCCGTGGAAATGTGAAGTGGGTAGGTGATTGACGTACCAATGCATACTTTACCTGGCTGAAAGGGGCGGGGGGAATGATGCATACTTTACCTGGCGAAAGGGGGGGGAATGATGCATACTTTACCTGTCTGAAAGGGGGGGGGAATGATGCATACTTTACCTGGCTGAAAGGGGGGGGAATGATGCATACTTTACCTGGCTGAAAGGGGGGGGATGATGCATACTTTACCTGGCTGAAAGGGGGGGGGGTAATGCATACTTTACCTGGCTGCGAGTAGCAGAGGCAATGGAGCCAGCTCATACCCTAAAGCAGCACAAACGTCAGCTGACACCTGTACACATAATGCCCGATGTAAGCAGCCCTACCATGTGAATGAAGGTGTGTCCCAAACATGACACAACCATCTGCAAGTGCATTGTACCGATTCGGACCACATTGACTTCAACGAAATGCACCTACATGCAATGACTTTAGCCAATACACGGCACCAAACACCATCAACTGAAAGGCCTGTCCCCATAACTGCGACTCCAACAGGATCATCACACATTGTTGTGCCCGATTCCCCGGATCAACCCATGATTCAATGGTCCTGAGGAACTCTACAATACCACGCTACATGGAGCGACATGCAGTGCCAACATCCTGGCCACTCGGTGAGTCTCATGTCATGGCCGTGGAAATGTGAAGTGGGTAGGTGATTGACGTACCAATGCATACTTTACCTGGCTGAAAGGGGGGGGGGGAATGACGCATACTTTACCTGGTGAAAGCGGGGGGAATGATGCATACTTTACCTGGCTGAAAGGGGGGGGGGATGATGCATACTTTACCTGGCTGAAAGGGGGGGGGAATGATGCATACTTTACCTGGCTGAAAGGGGGGGGGATGATGCATACTTTACCTGGCTGAAAGGGGGGGGGGGGGTATAATGCATACTTTACCTGGCTGCGAGTAGCAGAGGCAATGGAGCCAGCTCATACCCTAAAGCAGCACAAACGTCAGCTGACACCTGTACACATAATGCCCGATGTAAGCAGCCCTACCATGTGAATGAAGGTGTGTCCCAAACATGACACAACCATCTGCAAGTGCATTGTACCGATTCGGACCACATTGACTTCAACGAAATGCACCTACATGCAATGACTTTAGCCAATACACGGCACCAAACACCATCAACTGAAAGGCCTGTCCCCATAACTGCGCACAAAGGAGGCACATGACGGACAAAAACATCAATACACCACTACACAGACACTGAGGCCCCAAAAATGGCCCTATCAACATTAGTAGTGCTCAATGAGGTCATCATGAGGCTGACAGCAATGTTGCCATGATGAGAGCGTTGATATCACAGGACACCTGCCAGGTCACCAAACCAAACGCCATGAACGAACACAGTGGATGGGCACTCACAAGGCACTTGACCCCCCTGCATACATTGGTTGATGGCATACAAAACAGGCCATGAGAGGAATACACATATACCAGTCACATAGTGTGAATCCATTTGTGCATGTAAAATTGGTACAAAGTAACAGTTGAATGCATGCCATGGTGGCACGTCATGTTTGGAATTTGATGTCATGACTGACACATACATTGTTGCCCACATACAGGTGATGCAGGCTATCCCCTGAAGAGGTGGCTCCTTACACCAGTCCATAACCCACAGAACCAGCACGAGGAGGACTTCAACCGTGCACATACACATACCCGTGTGGTGATTGAGCAGGCATTCGGCCTACTGAAGGCACGGTTTCGCTGCCTCAGCAGGTCTGGTGGGGCACTCCTGTAGCGCCATGAGAAGGTGGCAAAGACCGTCATGGCATGTGTCATGCTACACAATATGTGCATCAGACGAAATGTGCCCCTGACGCAGAACTGCAACCACCTGACGATGAGGAGTGTGGGGATGGGGCAGCACCTCAGGGAGGCAGCAATGCACAGGAGGGGCGTGAAATGCGTTGGACTCTGATCAACCAATGTTTCTAGCACACACGGATGGGGGGTGTCACATGGAGATGGCAATTGGGGCACTGTGTGTGTCTGGGATATGGACACTGTGGACTGTTCACCAATAAATCACACATACGCAATGAGCAATGTCCACACATGTGACTTGTGATCAAGAAACAATTGTATTATAAATGTGAATTCAATTAACACACCCACTCCCACTCCCCCTCCCCCTCAACTCCCCAACACACCCACTCCCGCCTCCCCCCTCAACTCCCCAACACACCCACTCCCCCCTACCCCCTCAACTCCCCAACACACCCAATCCCCCCTCCCCCCTCAGCTCCCCAACACACCCACTCCCGCCTCCCCCCTCAACTCCCCAACACACCCACTCCCCCCTCCCCCCTCACCTCCCCGCAAAAGTGCATGGATCCCTGTGTCGAAGTGCCTAATGTGGAATTGATCCACTGGGTGGCCTCTACTGGCAGCCCCCTCTGCTGGCCCCCGGGGCACCCCTGCCTGTACTCCGCAGGTTCCTGGCCGACCTGCGGATGGGGTTGCTTGGGGCAGAACTGGCAGCGGAGGAGGTACTCGGCTGCTCGCTAGGACGCATGTCCCTCATTGTCTGTACAAGGTCAGTGAGCATGTGCCGCACCGCGGCAAGTTCAGCACAGATGAACTTGCTGGAGGATTGGATGGCTGCCTTCACAGTCTCAGCACATCTTTGCATTTCAGCACTGGCACCTCCACAATCGGCCACATGCTGCGTGAGGAGTGAGGACAGTTGGTGTTGCCTTGTCAATATTTGGTCCAGCGACTGTTGGTATTTTGGGGCATTGAATGATGCAATTGGCGGGGTCATTGGGCTACTCCCCTCCTCCACACCTCCCACTGGGCAGGGAGTGGCTGGCCAGGAGTTATCAGGGGATAGCCCCTGTGTGTTATCAGCGTGCAGGCTACATAGGGACAGGTGGGGGGAATGAAGGTGGGCAGTAGGGGGACATTCTGTGTCATCCTCATCATTCCCCTCATCACTATGAGAGCAGGCTGCAATGGCAGCAGTCTCCCCAATGTACTGCTTCCTGCAGACACATTCCCTTCAGCGGCCACCAGTTGGTGCATGTCTTTTCCTGGTGGTACCATGCTGCTTGCCTTGGGGATCATCGCTGCCCTGGGCTGTGTTGTGGCAGTCAATTTTGGCTGCTGTGGTTTTTTTTTGGGTCCAGCAGAGGTGGAGGGTTGGTGTGGTGTTGCCTCTGGCCTGGCCTTCTTGGCAGGTGTGGTGCTAGTCTTGTCCTCGCCGGGGTCCGAATGGGAGCCTGTGGTGGAGCAAAGGAGGGAAAGTGTTATTGATGGGTCAGCGGACATTGAGCAGGCATTGTGATGCCTGCCATGAATTTGATGAATAGATGGTGCACTTTGGAGGCTGTGACATACAGGTTGTCTCCCTTTTGGGTGGGTTGAGCATGCAGGAATGTGGGTGCCTAGTGTGGAGTGTGCATACTGCATGTGTACAGGGTGTAGGTCAATGATGCCTGTTGGCAGTCTTCTGCTGATGTGTTGCGTTAACCCTATTGGGCAACAATGTGATTCCCATGTAAGTGGACTTCAGGGAGTTTAGCATGGCTTAATTTGAGGCACCTACCTGTGTCACCTGATGTCGGGGCTCCTCTCTCCATTCCACCGACCCCCTCGATGCTCTCGATGCCGATCGTTGTGGCACATATTTCCTCCCACTGCTCCATTTTAATTGGAGAGTGTGCTCCTCCGCCAGTTGCCATGCCCATGTTGTGGATGGCCTACAGTATGCTCCTTACACGGAGCCGGAGGTCGTCCCACCTTTTACGGCACTGTTTGGTGTTGCGGGGTGTTGTTCCTACGGCACTGACCCGTTGTGCAACTAGTTCCCATATGGCCTTTGTCCGTCCTATTGCCGGTCTGGTCATTTCGGTGGAGAATACGATGTCCGCGTTTTCCTGGAGCATTTTCGCCAATAATGTAAGCTCTTCCCTACAGAAGCGCTCCTGCCGCTGCCGATCGCAAGATTTTGTTACAACTTTCGGCATTGTGGGGATGCGTGGATGTGGGTGAAGTTTTGTGCCAGGTCTCGGGGTCAGATGTGCACTGGTTGTGGAGGATTGCAATGGATTGTGTTTTTAAAGATGGCCACCGTGCTCTTTCCCGTTCCGGTGCGATGGCGTAAGTTCCGGATCCGCTTCTTTACGGTCACCGCTAATAGCGGTCACCGCTATTTGCGGTGCTCGCCCATATCGGTGGGTAGGGTGGCGGTGGTGCAGTTTGCACGGCATACGATGCCGGTAGCTGATGTTTTTGGGACGTTACCCGCATGGCGCAGATTACATTACCGGCATGGCGCAATGCTCGTGCCCGAGAGGTCGTAATTTACTGCTTTTAACGGTTCAAGACCAGCACGGACACGTTAGTTGTGCCATGCCGGTAATGTCCATTACTTACCGCCGGGGTCGTAATGAGGGCCACAGTGTCTTGAAGTAAGCCACAGTGTCTTTATTCGGGGCATATGTATTTATGATGCATATTTCTCTATTTTCTATCAACCCCCTTATTGCCACCATCCTCCCATCTGCCTCCACCGTGGTCTGTAGTAGTTGGAAAGGGACATGTGGTCCAAGTGATCACCCCTCTGGCATAAGCCGAGTACATTACACCTATGATGGTCCCCTTCCATTTCCTCTGTATCACCTCTTGTTTCTCTTTCGTGAGATGTGTTTCCTGTATTAGGGCTATATCAATTTTCTGCGTCCTCAAGTACATCATTATCTTATTCCTCTTCAAGTAACTGTTGAGCCACCTGACATTCCAGGTTACTATCTTAAGGTCCCCCATATTTCGGCCGTGCCCAGTCCCCTCCATTAACCCTCTTCATCATCCTCTTTAAGCACAGGCGCGCATATGTGTAAACTTGTTCGCCAACAAATAACATTGCAAATCGCCCAACTCCCCTCCCTCGCCCCTCCCTTCCCGTTCCCAACTGTTGCCCAGTTCCACCCCTGGATCTCAGGCGATCCCACATTTAGTCCTTTCTCGGGTTGCCGGTACTAGGAACTCAGCAGGGGGTTACCGCACTACCGGTAACCTTCCTAACCTAACTATTGGGGTGTGAGAGTGGGTCATCTGTATCTCCTGCAATCATATACATTATATTATGCGCATCAATATTCTTCTACTTAGCACCTAGCTCGCCTCCCAGCTTGCATGTGCACTATCTTATATTCAAGTCCCAATGTCACATTATATACAGCACCTCAACCTCTGGAGCCGCTACTTCACTTCTCCGTTCCATCCTCCTTCTGTGTGTCTGTCCCCGCCGGACAATTCTGTCCATCCAGCCACTCCGTTGCCTCCTCTGGAGTTTCAAAAAAGAGGGCCCTGTTCTTGTGAAGCACTTTCAGTTTCGCCGGGTACATCAGCATATACTTAAAGTTTGCGTCTTGCAGCTTTTTCTTCACAGTCCCATAGTTCAGTCGCCTTCTCTGCATCAGGAGAGTGTAATCTGGGTACGCTGTGATCGACGCAGCTGCCCTTCGTATTGTACCCCCCTTTCGGAAGAATTCCAGGATCTTCTCCCTGTCTCGATAGTTCAAAATTTCGGGCAATTATCGGTCTCAGAGGGGCGCCTGGCGGTGGTTTCCTCGTTAGGGCTCTGTGCGCTCTCTCCACCGCGAACCCCTGGGTAAGTGCCCCTCCCTCAATTGCTTGCAGCAACATGGTCTCAATATAATCTGTGGGGTTTGGTTCTTCTTCTCCTTCTGGGGGCCCCACAATGCATATGTTGTTTCTGCGGGCCCTTCCTTCAGCTTCCTCTGCCCGGTTTTCTAGGTTGCTCACTTGTTGCCGTAGAATGTGGATCTCTGAGGCATGTAACTGGCAAGCAGCTGTGTTTGCGTTTGCTTCCTTCTCCAATTTGCCTGTGCGTTCTGCCCTTTTCTTTACGTCTTGTCTCAGTAGGTTTACATCCTCTTGCACTGCTCGAATTTTAAGATCCAGTGATGTTTTGCGATCAACCATGGCCGCCTGCAACTTAGTTTCCTATGCAATTTTCAGGTCCGCTATGGCATCCAGGATCTGTTGATCGTTGTGCGTTGGTGGGTTTTCTGTTTGCGGGTTCCTTTCTCTGTTCCTGGCCCCTTCCGCTGGGCTGAGGTGTTTTGGTAAATTCCTCCATGGTTGCTTGCTTCCCCTTTGTTTTGGGCAACTTGGACGCCATCCTGTTATCGCCTAGTATATCAGTTCACAATAGTTGGGGCTAGTCTCCCGGGTCTTTCGGCCTGCCCTGGCTCGTCTGGTGCCGGGTTCTGTTTGGGTGCTGCTGGTGTACCAATGAGGGACTAACTGGGCTGCTAGTTTCTGAGTCGCTACGGGTGCCACCTGTGTAATCTGGTTCTATCCTTTAATTTCATTCGGGCCCAGAATTACATGGCATCCGAGCCCGTGTCCTGTGTCTCTACTCCCAGTACGCGCCGCAGTATCAGGCTCCGTGATCACGTGGTTCCTATAGGTTGCTGATTTCTCCACCACTTGGCGCCATGCGCTCTATTAGGCCCTTCGCTCTGGTATCCAGCCCACAAATGTAGTGTTTCACTTGCTGTGGCCCTTGCCTTTATCTAGCATGTCAGCCCGTGTTGTGCCTGTATTGGTTGCCACTTCTCTTCCGGTTCTGCTGCGCTCCAATTGTGCAATCACGTTGTTCAGGGGCTCTGATTGTGCTTCACAGATGTGTTGCTGTTGTGCATTGTGGCATAACTTTTATATCCCTGGATTCTGCCCATATGGGATTCTGTCATATATTTCTTCAGCAATGGCCAATGTTATATTCTGCAGGATGAATTTCGCCTCACTGCACACTTTCACCAAATTCTTCGGCAGCGTTACTGTCCATGCAGCTCAGAAACACTCAGCAATGCCCCTTCCTGACAATATGACTCAGTGTGTATGACAGGTTCATCCACCATCCCCCTCGTGGCTCCGGCTCAGCGTTTTCCCCCGTGTAATTATTGCAGTTTACCAGGTCTCTCTCTCGCGTCGTGCACCACCGGACCTCTGTTGCTGTGTCTGTTTTCAGGCAGCTCTCGCCACCTATGCCCAGCTTTCCGTGTTCGGGAGTACTACGATGCCGGCTGGAGGTTATTTGGGGCTGCTCTCCCCACTCCTCTGCCCACGGGCATGGGCATTTCTCACATGCAGGGCGACCGACATTTCATGCCCAACTATTTGGGCATGCAAAGCCGCTGTACTGCGTTCTTTGTCAGCGTCCTCCGTGTAATCATTCACGCAGTCGAGCAATGGGGTCCGCACTACAGCTCTCTGTGAGTCCATTAAGCTTCGTTGTGGCTCGCTGAGGGGGCCCGGCTTTTGCTCAGCACACTCGTCCGCTGGCTACCACATTGTCACCCAGCCCCGATGTAAGCTCCCCGCTGTCTTCCCTTATACTGCAGGCGCTCCTAGTCCACCGCAGTGAAGACTCCTGAGTGCGCTCCTTAATTCCTTTGTCCTGGAGAGGCGGCCATCTTTTCAGGACCTCTTCGGGACCCCGTCATCTTCATTCTTCGTGTAACTTCTTTTCCCTATTCCGATTCTGGTTCCAGGATTGTGCGCTGCATGCAGTACTCGTTTACTTAGCCGTAGGTCTGTCTGGATGGCGTACACAAAATCTCTTATATCTGCGCATTCAAGGATTTTGCAGGATCGGCAAGAGCTGCAGTGAAACCCAGTTTATCTCATGGCTGGTTAGCCACGCCCCCTTCTCTTAATAATAGAGTTGATGTGCAAACAGAATAATACTGGAACAAGGACATAACCCTGTCGGACCCCTAAGTCCACTCTGCAAAATTCTTTGTGTTTCCCTCCCTTACCACAGTGGACATTTGCTGTATTGTCATTATATAAGAGCTGGATCGCTCGCAAATGTTCACTGGAGATATTTTTGGCACGCAAAACTGCTCACAGGGTATCTCTAGGGACGCTGTCAAACGCTGCCCTGAGATTCACAAATACCCCATATAAATTAGTGTTTGTGATTCTCAGTTGTTGCTTTTTCCTGCCTGGAACCCTGGTATCATCCACCCATGCCACTAGGTGCCTCAGCATGACCTTAGCGAATGTCTTTCCTGTGGCATCCAGTAAGGATATGGGTCTATAATTTCCCGGGTCTGCTCGGTCACCCTTTTTATATATGGGGACTATTATCGCTGATGTGCAGGTATTAGGCACCCTGTCACTCTGCATTACAGTGTTAAATACAATGGTTAATAGCAGGGCTCAAATTTCTAGCTCACTTTTATAAAGGTCCACCGGCACCCCGTCGGGTCCCAGCGCTTTACCTGCCTTGTGTGCTCTTATCGCCCTCTCCAGTTCTGCACACATTCGGTCAGGGTAGCCCACTTACCATGTCGGTATTGAGATGTTTCACTGGCTATAATCTCGTTATGAAGAAATTGTTGCAATTTTTTAAATTAAAGTTGTGTACATAACTAATTGTTACAATAAAAAAATAAAAAATAAAAATAATCTCCTCATATACCCTCCGCAATTGCTGTGCATAAACTCTATTTACCTGGCCAGTGCCCCTCATGCATGTGACCAGGGCCTGCTTTGCTTCTCTGCATACCTTGTTGAACAAGTTAGATTATTTACCCTCCTGTTTTAGTCACCTTACCGGCACGGTCAGGGATTCTCCTAGCAACTCAATTTAAGTGAGATAACTTGCACATGTACTTTCAAGAGATGTACTTACCTCACAAATACACTCGAGCTCCAGTATAATTTTGCTGTACCAAACCGGAGAAAGATCGCCCAGGTTCAGGGTCGCCCATTTCACAGTACGCCTAGCATTACCATGGACCATCATGGGCGCTGCCCTGTCCACTGTCAGGTCCGGCTGAGGTGAAAGGTCTTTTAATTGAAGAAGTACTGGCCTTTGATCTCTCTCTAGGCGCCCTAAAACCTCAAACCCTTCTAATATCTGCCAGTCTTATCCTGACACTAGGGCATTATCTATTCTGGAGCGACCTCTTGGGCCGCTAAAAGTATACCCTACTGGTTGGTCAGTAGCAAACCGGCCATGGCAAGGTCTCAGTCCCGCATTATACAATCTCCTAACGGTCTCTGAGGAGGCTGGATGTCATCTTGCCGGTGTATCAGCAATTATCTCTGGGATGCCCCAAGGCTCATCCTAGTCATCCCTAAAACCTTCCAGCAATTGAGGTGGTTCTAACTAGGTGTTAAAGTCCCCCATTGCAATGACACAATTCTTCTCACCATCGTCTGGCACTCAGTGTTCTAAAATATTACAGTGTGCCCGGACTGCGTTAGTGCTGGCCTTAATATTAGGTCTATTATAAACATTAGACAAAAGGAGTCTACAGCAAGTGGAAATGTTGACCTCCAAGTACAGCAGATCTACGGATCCTGTGTTTATCTGTTTGGCTATCCAGTTTTGTGATGTATTTACCCCTACAAGAAGCCCCCCTGCCGGTCTGACTTTAGGGCCCTGCTTGGGTTTAATCTCAAAAAGTTCATACCCCTGTATCTTTATTTCCTCTGTGGCCCATGCCTCCTGGGACATTATGATGACATACAGACCCAATCACCCCACCCATGCATTATCAACAAGGTGTTTAAAGAGACCTGCTGTGTTCCAGGACAATAACTTTATTCGAGTCGGCCTTGTGTCAATGTGGAGATCTGCAGTCCTTGGTAGTCAATCTACTCCCTCTAGATCTGAGCCTGCCTCTATCTCTCTGCCCCCGGAGGTCTGAGATGGGGGCCCTTTGGGTGCCGAAGTCCCTGCGCTCCCCATACTCCTGCTCCAATTGGACCCTGCCATGTGTTTCAGGGGTTATGGCAACCTTCAGTGAAATTTTGTTCCCCGCAGGGGGGTATGATGTAATTTCAATACCAAGCATTCCTTGTACTAGCCGGTCATCCCTCAGGTAAACCTGGATGTAATCCCTTCCCTTCACCAAATGGCTGCCTCGCTTACAGTGCACTATATCTTCTCGTATCACTGAAGTACACCCACTCCTAGTGCGTATCCAATGAATGACTTCATTCAACGAGCCTTAGTCCTTAGTCCTCATAGCTACCATCCTCGCGTTTTTGGGCCATTAACCATTACCACCAAATGCTTATGCTGGGTCGTGTAGTCCTTCCAGTCAGTTAGGCCTCTGAATGGTACCTACACGGGTGCATGGCTGTGGCAACTGTGGGTTTCGAGACTATGGGGACTCTCTGGGTGATTCTCCAGCCATTCCCTGGTCTGGGGAGTACAGCGGGGTGTATACCGGCATAATGTGCTTACTTGACAGGTCCCCTTTGGCAACTTGTTTTCCAATAACCTACAACAGTGAGTTGGCCCAGCCATTGTCCTCTCCCACCCCCCGGGCATGGCCCTGTTGGCTCCTCGACTGTATCATTGAGGCAGGTTTATTTTTAACTCGGTTTTCACTTGGGTGGGGATAATGCCCAATAACAAGGTTCTTCTCACCCTGTGCTTTACTTCCAGCCCCTAAACAGTGGGAACAATGGGCACGCAAGGGGCGAAGGGGGTGAACCTGTTTGCACTGGGTATCAATGAGCACACCTCAACCACCTCCCCTTCTTCATGTACGGCGCCCTCCTCTGCATGCACCATTATTCCAGCTTGATCAGTGTCAACAATCATGTCTCCAGTGTCACTAGTTTTACTTTGTGCTTTATACTTTACTGCTGCCACTGTCTCCAGCACAAATGGGGGAGGTCTCCCATTAACAGGGAGCTTCACTGCCTTTAGTTTATACGATTTGCCTTCTTGCTGACCAGCTTTTTTAAACATAAATTCATCCAGTTATTCTCCCCTTAGTGTTGGTGCTTTTCCCGTGGCAGAATACCCTTGTGCTGTCGCTATAGTGGCCTTTTCCAATGGGGCTCTTGTTAAGTCAATCTCAGAGATGGTATTGTCCTGCTCAATCACTGTACAGTTCAAATTAATCATCCTGGGTACAAATGCAGGTCCCCACTCAGAATGTTCATGTCCTGTACTGGCTTAAACATTTTGAAGAGTCTCTTCTGTGAAGGATTCACACACCGGATCAGGACTCTCGCCCTTAGCCTAGGATGTAGCGCTCAATTAGAATACTTTTTCTTTATTTTCAACGAATTCGAATTGAGCCAATACCCAACCCGTCTCACACCCTCTTTTACAAATACCCCGGGTCACAATAGACCATGAACCAGGCCGGTTGGTGGTAATACAATATTTATTTATTTTAATTTCAAAGGAAATCACACCATTTTTATTTTGGGCAGCAATCACCAATGGGGTGATAATTACAATGAAAACTACTGAAATACACTTGGGTAACCTTCTACAAGAACATATCCAAAGCACACATAAATAGGAGCACTTTTTCAATTAGGATAGATAGCACCCGAGTTAAGATTTCCGCCTGGAATGTTCTCTCAAACCCCAATTAATCGAATTCTGAGTGGATAGAAAGAAGCAGCAGGAAATCAGGAATATGAGGCAGCAAACATAATCAAAGTCCGACCTTTCCTCACAAAATAAGATTTTAAACCCTTTACAATGGGCTAAAATGACACTCACATTTTGACAAATAATTAATTATATGTGTGTTTATATAATGATGTACATATGTTCAATCATAGTCTCAGGGATGTTATATCGCTAGCAACTATAAGGTAAGGTACCACAAAAGGCATACAGTTCAAAAAGCAAATTGAAATGAAAACACAGTGCAGCCAAATTTGCACGTTGAAAAGTTGCAATTTACACATTTGCAGTTTTAAATGTCAAAATGTTTTTTTTTTAAACGGGTGAAAAACAGAATCGGAATACGTTTTTAGGCTGGGTGATCGATGCACATCACAGGGACAATATAGAAGTGAAAGAGTGACTCTAGCTAGAGAATTGGATGAGATTATCAAGGTGAAAGGAGGTTCGGTTTGGGTAAAATAAAGCAATTAAGGAGAGAAAATTGGTTTTAAAGAAAAGACAACTTTAACTTACACTAGATTTAATGGCTAGAAAAGGGGAATGCCACCGGTGAATATAAAAGTTACGCTACAGTTGTAACCCTTCACGCAGTGCACTACTTTTCTTGATGGAAAATTAATTAATTTAATCAAAATATTGCTAAAGACATGATCTGTGCAAGACAGAAATAAAGAGAAAAGTGGCGCTAACGCTTGGAGATCAAGGACAGAGTGCGCAGAGAATTTTAACAGTTTTAAACAAGTTATCAGGGTATGGATAGAATTACTTAGAGAGTGGAACAAAGACAAAGGGCCTCATTACACGGTAGGGGGTAACCATGGCGCTATCAGCGCCATGGTTGCCGCCTGTATTTTACCGTGTCCACCTTGGTGGATGGCGGAATTACCGCCCTACTCCAAGGTGAGCGGGGGCGGTAATTCCCCATTCAGCAAGGCACTTCCCCATTCCCATTTTTGCCCCCATAGGGCTCAATGGGAATGGGGAAGGCGCTAATTACGGTACAGCAAATTGCGGTACCGTAATTAGCACCAAGGTCCCTTTGCGGGCCCGTTCCGTAACGACTGGTACAACCAGCCATTAAGGTCGGGTCCCGCAAAGGGACCTCGTAGTAAAGCGGTAAGGGTTTACCGGTGCCCTTACCGGTACCGGTAAACCCTTAACGCCTACCGTGTCATGAGGCCCAAAGTATCAATATGGGGTAGGCTATGTGTTGCTATGGGAGGGGGAAATACTAACAATCCACACTTGCGTTTGGGGATTTGGGACAGTCAACCGGGTTCTGGTCATCGCACGGTGGGTGCCCCTTTCAGCAAACAGCTGGGCAAGTCTGGTCACTGGATGGCAAAGGTACAGCGGGCATGCAGGTAGTGGGCAAGAAGCCGGTCTGGTCACAGAATGCTCCCCAAAAGGGTACCACAGCTTTTCCCCTTTGCTATTGGGATTTTTAGTGGGGTTTCTGGATCAATGGGCTAGCTGGGATATGGTCAGCAATGCTTTGGCCTGGCAGTAGGGTCTGTAATCTTGCAAAGGTGGATCTGGAATGTTTGGATACACAGGCGCTGGAAATTCAGGATAGAGTCCATGTCCCTGTGAGCTCTCACCCTTTATATAAAAGCGGGTGACATCACCGGGTTTATTGATGGGCAGAACTGAGCTAGACCTACCCCCAAGAACCAGATAGGTCAGCCGATGTTGGTTGCCTCCTCTAGGAGGAGACTCAGTTTATGGGGTTGTGTTTTTATGAGGTGCAAAGCCTTCCCACAGTCCTTTTTGCCAAAAATCAATCTTATCATAAATTACACATTTGTACAGTTGTGGCACATTCGCAAATTATATAGGCAGATTACATATTTTATACAGAGCGTGGTGTTCCCACTCCCAGATCTGTACGCGATTGTTTCACCCTTTTAATAGTTTTTTGTGATTTTAGTGAGAACCGCTTCACCCAAAATCCCACAATTTTAGGTGGGTGTGCGTATTATCAGATGGAAAATTTCTATTAAATTTTAACGTTCCAGCATGTGTACTTTTACCATGATTCATATTTTCCTGGGGTTTGCATCCCATACATCCTATGGACGACCATAATATCTTGTTTAGAAGCCACAAAAATTACATTTAAACTATACAACTTTTACATTACTGTAAATTAGTATTTTGAGCCAAATGGGGCTGGCCTTTGTCCTTCAACTGGGACCATTTTTTTCAGGCTACCAGCAAATGTCAGCTTAACCCAGGGTTGTCATATCGTTTTTCTTTGGAGCTCCTTGGTTTGAGAGGATGATTGTTGTCACTTCCAGAGGTCACACATAGGTGTCCCAGATCTATTGTCTCAAGCTGAAGCCCAGACAGAAGTCTGACGAGTGTGTGATATTTCTTTCTCTTGGCCTATTCAGAGTTGCCAAGGGCACAAATAGCACGTAAGTGTCCCAGAATCTAGTGTGGCTTCTTTTGGGGGGAAGGCCTCTCCTGTTATTAGCAACCCCCCAAGCAGAAAACCTGTTTGCCTAGTTCCACAATGTAGCCAATGCCTTTACTTAGTTATTTTATTTTTCTGCATCAGAATCATGTCTGTTGAAACAAAACATCCCATCTAGGTTTTCACACAACACCCCTGATATTCCTAGGCAAGGAAAGGGCTTTATTCAACATTGTACTTTTAAAACAGGAGGCATTTCTCTTGGTTTGCACGTGGTGAATGCTGCGGGGATTTCCCTTTCCAATTCGGTTTTCTATCCCATCTGGATTTCAAACATTGTTTGTAGCCCTAGCCAGTTTCTCTTACACAACAGTCTGTACAAGGCAAAGGTCCCTTGAAATTGACATATCGACAGAGAGCTAGGGTTTCTTTTTGCAGGGTTTATTTTTAACACTTTGTAGCCAAAGGTCTAGCGCTTTTCCGTACTGCTGAAAGTAAAGTTTCTGGTGACTTCCCAGACCATGCAAAAACAAAGAGGTGATGGCTGGGAGGTTTAGACTTAATCTTAACCACTGGCAATGCTCTGGGCAACCCTCCAGACCACCGTTCTTCACCTGCCAAGCCATTACAGAAGGGAAAAACCATATGCAAATCAGGCTTGGCTCCACCCCAAAAGGGGCAGTCCAGCCCGAACTGCTAGGCCACATCCCTTCTGCAAGAGACCACAATCATCCCCAAACATGTTTCGCCCTTGTTGGGGCTCATCAGTGAGGAGTAGCTTGGGTCTCTAGGCCCAGCAGGCACGGGACCCACTGTCAGGATTAGTCAGGCGAGTACAAAGGCAGCGAATATGGCAAGGGAAATGTGCACTAAATCACACAGTGAATAGCTTCGAATTAAACTACGTGCACACAGGAACAACGACTCATGTATGCTAGAACCCAGGAGTGCAAATAGGGTGTGACAACAAAACCAATATATGAAAAGGGATGTGGGGTAAGCACCTGACCGTGAGGAAAGTCGGCAAGCGCCTTACCCCCAATTGCTGTTACAGGTACTGACAGCGCTAAACCCACGTGGAGGGCAAGCAATGACAGGATCTGTGAACTAACACTCTTGATGGTATTAAATAAGGGAACTAAAGAACTGTACTCACGAGGACGAGATAAACCTCTTGAATGTCAGCTAGCCCACGAATCCTGTTGATGAAACTGGGACCCAGAAAGGCTAGAACAGCAATGGGAGGAAAACTAAATACCTAAGTTGGAATAGTGATTACAAATTAGTGAGGAAAACATAAGCATTCACACAGGAGCTAGCTACAACCGCACACCACACCTAATAATCAAATGGGAAATAAATGCAGAAGTGCAATGGAAAACATGGAATGGATCCCAATAGAAAGTAAGGATCAGGAGCAGGGAAAAACGAAATAACCAATGCAAACTTCTCCCTACCTCTCCAAGGAAAAGACAGGAAGCTAATCTAAGAGGAAGGCTAAGGCATACGGGTTTACAGCAGCAAAGGACAGAGTCAAAGAAATATAGAACACAGACAAACTGGGCTGCATCTAAAAGGGGAAAGCACTGAGAAATGCTCCCTGCAAACAGAGGAAGACAAAAAGGGAATCAAGGGAGCAGAAATCAATTAGCGCATGAATCCGAGATTCAGGGCGGAGGAACAAGAAAACAGGAACTAGGAACTAGGTACAAAGGCAAGGAACAAGGAACAAGGGACTAGTCACAACAGGAACACTGCAAACGATGACCAGCGCTGGACTGAAGTAAGACTGAGGCTTTTAAAGCTGCTTAACGAGCACACGCCTCAGGTGTGCTGATTGCTGCACCTGCAGCCACAGCTGTTACCTATCCTCCACCCAACCTTGTCCTGCAAGGGTGGAGGTGGAGCAGTGGGCCAGGCATTCTGGGAAGCATAGTCATTTGGTTAAAGAAGCATGCTGGCTGCCAAAAACCTGGAATGGATCCGGAAGGGAAGTAGCATGGAAAATAGGGATTTAGCGCTCCCAATTCATCACAGCACTGTAGCATAAGGTTCGGAGGAAAGGTCCAGTAGGGAATAAACCCCAAATCATGCCCCCAATTGGTGGGAACGGGAGCGAAGGGAGCGAGTCGTGACAGTATACCCCCTCCTACGGCCGTCTTCGGGTGCCCGCCACCCGCACGAGACATCTTCTTTCCATGATGGGAGTGCTTTTTCTTTGGAGGTGGCACTGATGGAAATGGTGGCCTGTGGGCAAAGGCAGATGGACTTCCATGATAGGAGTGCTTTGTCTTTGGAGGTGGTACTGATGGAAACGGTGGCTTCTGGTGAGGAAGAGACTCATGGTTCGAAGAAAGGCATGAAGGACTTGCAGGACCTGAAGCAGAGTTGGAAGGTCCAGGAAGCTCAGTCACTGGGAGTGGACCCTTATAAGTCTTTGAGGAGGGAGGCAGGCTGGTGCAACATGCCTTAGACAATGGTAGAAGCCCTGTTAGCCTTTCCGCCGAGAGTGGACATGCGGGAGGTGAGGAAATTGCTGGCTTCAGGAAAGGTTTATGTTCAGCCATTAGAGAAGGTGGCGGCTGAAGTAGAGGTTCAGATTTTCTTCTGTCATCCATCTGGGAAAAGGCTTGTGGTTGAAAGTGACTAAGGTTTGACTGCACATGTTCTACGCCTTGGAGACCTGAAAGTCCAACGGGTTGTACAAGGCTGGTACTCCTGGTGACAGTCGTGTAACCACCTTGTTGCACGTGGGATACAACAGCAGGGACGTTTGGCATACTGATAGGAGTGATAGACGCAGTACTTGGTATTTCAGGCACACTCGCAGAAGGAGCAATAACAGACACATTTTGAACTGCAGCAGTCATTCCCTTCCTTTGGCTACTAGCACCCAACTGGTGCTTCTTGGCGGAATTCTGTTGCACAAGTCCTGTAGGTAATACGCCGGTCTGCACCACCTCCTGTGCACACCCAGGTGAGTGGTTCTGACTCACCACTTGGTCCAGCTTGATGACTCTGAAGCGGGAGCTGGCAAAAGTCTCAAACTCTGATGCTGCATTTTTAGGAGGCTCTGATGCTAAAGTGAAGCAGTTGGGAGAATCGTCTTGTGGAAAAGGCAGGCATTCTGGTGCTCCTCCTGAAGCAAAAGAAAGGCAAGCTAGACGTTCATCGACAGTAAATGGTTGGGATTCAGGAGGAATCGCTGGAGCAGAAGAAAATACAGCAGGATCTGATGGTGTAGACAGGTATACCTCTGATATTGGCAGCGAGGCTAAGTAGGATACAGGCGTCTCATGAACTGAAGGCAAATACTCAGTATACTCCGGGACTGAAGACATGCACTTTTGATGGACTACCGGAGGCTCTAAAGCTGAAGGATGATCTGCAGGATGAGTCACTGTAGCTGAAGACAGGCAGGCCAGGGGAAACCTTGAGGCTGAAGGCATGCAAGCTGAAGCAATCTCGGTTGCTGGATACAAACATGTCCAGGTCTTTGGGACTGGCTCTTGAGTAAATGGCAGACATAGGAGCGGTTCATTGGTTGAAGACACGTGTGCCAAAGATGACTGCAGGGCTGTGGATTGGATCATAGAAGAGTCAATGGTTGTAGGAGGACAGACAGAAGTCTCAGAAGTTGACAGACACATTGGTGGCTCAGGAATGGAGGGCACCTTTAGGGCAGTAGACTCCTTGGCAAAAGTAACCAAAGACTGAGCTGTACCCTTGCAGTCCCTTTCTTTAGTGGGAGACACAGAGTCTCTTTCTTTGTAGAAGTCAAAATCAACCAGTGGAATCACCATAGTAAAGTCTCTGTTAATCAGGATTTCGTCAATTGTCCATTCCTCTGTTTTAGCTTCTGAAAGAGGCAGATTAACAATCAACAGTTCAGGAATCGCCTGCCGGTTTTTTGGTTCTGTATACTGTGGAATGAGTCCATCAGAACATGAAATCTGTACTGTGTCTGACTGTTCGTATTGATCAGAATTGGCAGAAGGAAGAGTGAACCCAGAGGTAACATCGTTTTCCACATCAGCTTTAACATCTACTTCAGTCTCAGCAGCTGTATCAAGAGCAGGGCCTAAGCCTACTGTAATGACTGAATCTGTGTATGCCACCATTGTGGATTGTGTTTGGAAATCAGAAGCTTGTATGTGTGCTAGCTCAGAATTATGACAAACTGCTACACAGGAAATTTTAGGTAAAGGAGTGGCTTGTAAATCTTCAGCTAACTGCATTCCCTGACAAACAGCAAAACAATTGTTAGAAACTGTGCCCAGATTAAGCGCTGTGCTAGACGAAAGACCTTCACTCCCAATAGATCTAACATATTGACAAATATCATGGTTTACCAAAGTCTCTGCACTCAGGGGCTGAACAGTGTTCACTTCCTCAACATCAACAGATAAAGTCTGAGGTGTATTCAGTAAAGAGTGCAAGGTTTTATTCTCCTCTTGTAAAGAAATGAATTCTTGTCTTAACTCCTCAAGCTTAGCTCTTAGCATGCCCTGCATTAACTGTACATTACTATCAGTAGGCACAGGGGGAGGCATAGTGGCATCAGGGCTGGATCCTGCACTAGCAATCTGGATGTGCACCGATTGTACATTGTCCTCTACTACTTGCAGGTTCTGTGATTTATAGTTTCTCTTACCAACTAGGTCTGTGTTTCCCTTAAGCAAACTATTGACATTAGACCTCTTGGCATTAGGGACTGCAGTATGTACCTGTGCAAAGGAGTATGCTTTAGACTGAGGGTAGAAAACAGAAGTTATGCAAGGAACCCCTCCTTTCTTTATGTTTGTACAATGAAACTGTTCTATCTGAGGTGAAGCACAACTGGAATCATGGGGTCCAACAACAGAGGTACTCTTGTATAATAAGTCTAACAGTGTGTTGTTTTCTGCGGCTAAGGCTTGCGCTGACATAGAATCGGGATCAAAACAAAAGATAGAACTAGGATCAGGCAATGTAGGATGTGCCATCCTATGGGAAAAATACTTTGCACGTAAATGCCCATTCGTGACAAGGAGTTCATTTAAGTCAGGACTAGTGATTTGATTGTCACAGGTAAATGTAGGGGAAGCTTTCTGTACAAACTTGTTAGAGGCATTGCTATCTTTCTTTCTTAAACTTGCCATATTCAATGGGAATTTTGGGCTGGTCATTCTGTCAGGATTAGTCAGGCGAGTACAAAGGCAGCGAATATGGCAAGGGAAATGTGCACTAAATCACACAGTGAATAGCTTCGAATTAAACTACGTGCACACAGGAACAACGACTCATGTATGCTAGAACCCAGGAGTGCAAATAGAGTGTGACAACAAAACCAATATATGAAAAGGGATGTGGGGTAAGCACCTGACTGTGAGGAAAGTCGGCAAGCGCCTTACCCCCAATTGCTGTTGCAGGTACTGACAGCGCTAAACCCACGTGGAGGGCAAGCAATGACAGGATCTGTGAACTAACACTCTTGATGGTATTAAATAAGGGAACTAAAGAACTGTACTCACGAGGACGAGATAAACCTCTTGAATGTCAGCTAGCCCACAAATCCTGTTGATGAAACTGGGACCCAGAAAGGCTAGAACAGCAATGGGAGGAAAACTAAATACCTAAGTTGGAATAGTGATTACAAATTAGTGAGGAAAACATAAGCATTCACACAGGAGCTAGCTACAACCGCACACCACACCTAATAATCAAATGGGAAATAAATGCAGAAGTGCAATGGAAAACATGGAATGGATCCCAATAGAAAGTAAGGATCAGGAGCAGGGAAAAACGAAATAACCAATGCAAACTTCTCCCTACCCCTCCAAGGAAAAGACAGGAAGCTAATCTAAGAGGAAGGCTAATGCATACGGGTTTACAGCAGCAAAGGACAGAGTCAAAGAAATATAGAACACAGACAAACTGGGCTGCATCTTAAAGGGGAAAGCACTGAGAAATGCTCCCTGCAAACAGAGGAAGACAAAAAGGGAATCAAGGGAGCAGAAATCAATTAGCGCATGAATCCGAGATTCAGGGCGGAGGAACAAGAAAACAGGAACTAGGAACTAGGTACAAAGGCAAGGAACAAGGAACAAGGGACTAGTCACAACAGGAACACTGCAAACGATGACCAGCGCTGGACTTAAGTAAGACTGAGGCTTTTAAAGCTGCTTAACGAGCACACGCCTCAGGTGTGCTGATTGCTGCACCTGCAGCCACAGCTGTTACCTATCCTCCACCCAACCTTGTCCTGCAAGGGTGGAGGTGGAGCAGTGGGCCAGGCATTCTGGGAAGCATAGTCATTTGGTTAAAGAAGCATGCTGGCTGCCAAAAACCTGGAATGGATCCGGAAGGGAAGTAGCTTGGAAAATAGGGATTTAGCGCTCCCAATTCATCACAGCACTGTAGCATAAGGTTCGGAGGAAAGGTCCAGTAGGGAATAAACCCCAAATCATGCCCCCAATTGGTGGGAACGGGAGCGAAGGGAGCGAGTCGTGACACCCACGTCTCCGTCCCACTCGGGGTGACATAGCAAAAACAAAGAGGTGATGGCTGGAAGGTTTAGCCTTAATCTTAACCACAGGCAATGCTCTGGGCAACCCTCCAGACCACCGTTCTTCGCCTGCCAAGCCATTACAGAAGGGAAAGACCATATGCAAATCAGGCTTGGCTCCACCCGAAAAGGGGCAGTCCAGCCCGAACTGCTAGGCCACATCCCTTCTGCACGAGACCACAAGCATCCCCAAACATGTTTCGCCCTTGTTGGGGCTCCTCAGTGAGGAGTAGCTTGGGTCTCTAGGCCCAGCAGGCACGGGACCCATGTCTGGGCATACCCGTCCCACTCGGGGTGACATAGCAAAAACAAAGAGGTGATGGCTGGAAGGTTTAGACTTAATCTTAACCACTGGCAATGCTCTTGGCAACCCTCCAGAGCACCGTTCTTCGCCTGCCAAGCCATTACAGAAGGGAAAGACCATATGCAAATCAGGCTTGGCTCCACCCCAAAAGGGGCAGTCCAGCCCGAACTGCTAGGCCACATCCCTTCTGCACGAGACCACAAGCATCCCCAAACATATTTCGCCCTTGTTGGGGCTCATCAGTGAGGAATAGCTTGGGTCTCTAGGCCCAGCAGGCACGGGACCCACGTCTGGGCATACCCGTCCCACTCGGGGTGACATAGCAAAAACAAAGAGGTGATGGCTGGAAGGTTTAGACTTAATCTTAACCACTGGCAATGCTCTGGGCAACCCTCCAGACCACCGTTCTTCGCCTGCCAAGCCATTACAGAAGGGAAAGACCATATGCAAATCAGGCTTGGCTCCACCCCAAAATTGGCAGTCCAGCCCGAACTGCTAGGCCACATCCCTTCTGCACGAGACCACAAGCATCCCCAAACATGTTTCGCCCTTGTTGGGGCTCATCAGTGAGGAGTAGCTTGGGTCTCTAGGCCCAGCAGGCACGGGACCCACGTCTGGACATACCCGTCCCACTCGGGGTGACATAGCAAAAACAAAGAGTTGATGGCTGGAAGGTTTAGACTTAATCTTAACCACTGGCAATGCTCTGGGCAACCCTCCAGAGCACCATTCTTCGCCTGCCAAGCCATTACAGAAGGGAAAGACCATATGCAAATCAGGCTTGGCTCCACCCCAAAAGGGGCAGTCCAGCCCGAACTGCTAGGCCACATCCCTTCTGCACGAGACCACAAGCATCCCCAAACATGTTTCGCCCTTGTTGGGACTCATCAGTGAGGAGTAGCTTGGGTCTCTAGGCCCAGCAGGCACGGGACCCACGTCTGGGCATACCCGTCCCACTCGGGGTGACATAGCAAAAACAAAGAGGTGATGGCTGGAAGGTTTAGACTTAATCTTAACCACTGCCAATGCTGTGGGCTACCCTCCAGACCACCGTTCTTCGCCTGCCAAGCCATTACAGAAGGGAAAGACCATATGCAAATCAGGCTTGGCTCCACCCCAAAAGGGGCAGACCAGCCCGAAATGCTAGGCCACATCCCTTCTGCACGAGACCACAAGCATCCCCAAACATGTTTCGCCCTTGTTGGGGCTCATCAGTGAGGAGTAGCTTGGGTCTCTAGGCCCAGCAGGCACAGGACGACGTCTGGGCATACCCGTCCCACTCGGGGTGACATAGCAAAAACAAAGAGGTGATGGCTGGAAGGTTTGGACTTAATCTTAACCACTGGCAATGCTCTGGGAAACCCTCCAGACCACTGTTCTTCGCCTGCCAAGACATTACAGAAGGGAAAGACCATATGCAAATCAGTCTTGGCTCCACCCCAAAAGGGGCAGTCCAGCCCGAACTGCTAGGCCACATCCCTTCTGCACGAGACCACAAGCATCCCCAAACATGTTTCACCCTTGTTGGGGCTCATCAGTGAGGAGTAGCTTGGGTCTCTAGGCCCAGCAGGCACGGGACCCACGTCTGGGCATACCCGTCCCACTCGGGGTGACATAGCAAAAACAAAGAGGTGATGGCTGGAAGGTTTAGACTTAATCTTAACCACTGGCAATGCTCTGGGAAACCCTCCAGACCACTGTTCTTCGCCTGCCAAGCCATTACAGAAGGGAAAGACCATATGCAAATCAGGCTTGGCTCCACCCCAAAAGGGGCAGTCCAGCCCGAACTGCTAGGCCACATCCCTTCTGCACGAGACCACAAGCATCCCCAAACATGTTTCGCCCTTGTTGGGGTTCATCAGTGAGGAGTAGCTTGGGTCTCTAGGCCCAGCAGGCAAGGGACCCACGTCTGGGCATACCTGTCCCACTCGGGGTGACATAGCAAAAACAAAGAGGTGATGGCTGGAAGGTTTAGACCTAATCTTAACCACTGGCAATGCTCTGGGACACCCTCCAGACCACTGTTCTTCGCCTGCCAAGCCATTACAGAAGGGAAAGACCATATGCAAATCAGGCTTGGCTCCACCCCAAAAGGGGCAGTCCAGCCCGAACTGCTAGGCCACATCCCTTCTGCACGAGACCACAAGCATCCCCAAACATGTTTCGCCATTGTTGGGACTCATCAGTGAGGAGTAGCTTGGGTCTCTAGGCCCAGCAGGCACGGGACCCACGTCTGGGCATACCCGTCCCACTCGGGGTGACATAGCAAAAACAAAGAGGTGATGGCTGGAAGGTTTATACTTAATCTTAACCACTGCCAATGCTGTGGGCAACCCTCCAGACCACTGTTCTTCGCCTGCCAAGCCATTACAGAAGGGAAAGACCATATGCAAATCAGGCTTGGCTCCACCCCAAAAGGGGCAGACCAGCCCGAAATGCTAGGCCACATCCCTTCTGCACGAGACCACAAGCATCCCCAAACATGTTTCGCCCTTGTTGGGGCTCATCAGTGAGGAGTAGCTTGGGTCTCTAGGCCCAGCAGGCACGGGACCCACGTCTGGGCATACCCGTCCCACTCGGGGTGACATAGCAAAAACAAAGAGGTGATGGCTGGAAGGTTTAGACTTAATCTTAACCACTGGCAATGCTCTGGGAAACCCTCCAGACCACTGTTCTTCGCCTGCCAAGCCATTACAGAAGGGAAAGACCATATGCAAATCAAGCTTGGCTCCACCCCGAAAGGGGCAGTCCAGCCCGAACTGCTAGGCCACATCCCTTCTGCACGAGACCACAAGCATCCCCAAACATGTTTCGCCCTTGTTGGGGCTCATCAGTGAGGAGTAGCTTGGGTCTCTAGGCCCAGCAGGCACGGGACCCACGTCTGGGCATACCCGCCCCACTCGCGGTGACATAGCAAAAACAAAGAGGTGATGGCTGGAAGGTTTAGACTTAATCTTAACCACTGGCAATGCTCTGGGAAACCCTCCAGACCACTGTTCTTCGCCTGCCAAGCCATTACAGAAGGGAAAGACCATATGCAAATCAGGCTTGGCTCCACCCCAAAAGGGGCAGTCCAGCCCGAACTGCTAGGCCACATCCCTTCTGCACGAGACCACAAGCATCCCCAAACATGTTTCGCCCTTGTTGGGGTTCATCAGTGAGGAGTAGCTTGGGTCTCTAGGCCCAGCAGGCACGGGACCCACGTCTGGGCATACCTGTCCCACTCAGGGTGACATAGCAAAAACAAAGAGGTGATGGCTGGAAGGTTTAGACCTAATCTTAACCACTGGCAATGCTCTGGGACACCCTCCAGACCACCGTTCTTCGCCTGCCAAGCCATTACAGAAGGGAAAGACAATATGCAAATCAGGCTTGGCTCCACCCCAAAAGGGGCAGTCCAGCCCGAACTGCTAGGCCACATGCCTTCTGCACGAGACCACAAGCATCCCCAAACATGTTTCGCCCTTGTTGGGACTCATCAGTGAGGAGTAGCTTGGGTCTCTAGGCCCAGCAGGCACGGGACCCATGTCTGGGCATACCCGTCCCACTCGGGGTGACATAGCAAAAACAAAGAGGTGATGGCTGGAAGGTTTAGACTTAATCTTAACCACTGGCAATGCTCTGGGAAACCCTCCAGACCACTGTTCTTCGCCTGCCAAGCCATTACAGAAGGGAAAGACCATATGCAAATCAGGCTTGGCTCCACCCCAAAAGGGGCAGTCCAGCCCGAACTGCTAGGCCACATCCCTTCTGCACGAGACCACACGCATCCCCAAACATGTTTCGCCCTTGTTGGGGCTCATCAGTGAGGAGTAGCTTGGGTCTCTAGGCCCAGCAGGCACGGGACCCATGTCTGGGCATACCCGTCCCACTCGGGGTGACATAGCAAAAACAAAGAGGTGATGGCTGGAAGGTTTAGACTTAATCTTAACCACTGGCAATGCTCTGGACAACCCTCCAGACCACCGTTCTTCGCCTGCCAAGCCATTACAGAAGGGAAAGACCATATGCAAATCAGGCTTGGCTCCACCCCAAAAGGGGCAGTTCAGCCCGAACTGCTAGGCCACATCCCTTCTGCACGAGACCACAAGCATCCCCAAACATGTTTCGCCCTTGTTGGGGTTCATCAGTGAGGAGTAGCTTGGGTCTCTAGGCCCAGCAGGCACGGGACCCACGTCTGGGCATACCCGTCCCACTCGGGGTGACATAGCAAAAACAAAGAGGTGATGGCTGGAAGGTTTAGACTTAATCTTAACCACTGGCAATGCTCTGGGCAACCCTCCAGACCACCGTTCTTCGCCTGCCAAGCCATTACAGAAGGGAAAGACCATATGCAAATCAGGCTTGGCTCCACCCCAAAAGGGGCAGACCAGCCCGAAATGCTAGGCCACATCCCTTCTGCACGAGACCACAAGCATGCCCAAACATGTTTCGCCCTTGTTGGAGCTCATCAGTGAGGAGTAGCTTGGGTCTCTAGGCCCAGCAGGCACGGGACCCACGTCTGGGCATACCCGTCCCACTCCGGGTGACATAGCAAAAACAAAGAGGTGATGGCTGGAAGGTTTAGACTTAATCTTAACCACTGGCAATGCTCTGGGCAACCCTCCAGACGACCGTTCGCGTGCCGAGCCATTACAGAAGGGAAAGACCATATGCAAATCAGGCTTAGCTCCACCCCAAAAGGGGCAGTCCAGCCCGAACTGCTAGGCCACATCCCTTCTGCACGAGACCACAATCATCCCCAAACATGTTTCGCCCTTGTTGGGGCTCATTAGTGAGGAGTAGCTTGGGTCTCTAGGCCCAGCAGGCACGGGACCCACGTCTGGGCATACCCGTCCCACTCGGGGTGACATAGCAAAAACAAAGAGGTGATGGCTGGAAGGTTTAGACTTAATCTTAACCACTGGCAATGCTCTGGGCAATCCTCCAGACCACTGTTCTTCGCCTGCCAAGCCATTACAGAAGGGAAAGACCATATGCAAATCAGGCTTGGCTCCACCCCAAAAGGGGCAGTCCAGCCTGAACTGCTAGGCCACATCCCTTCTGCACGAGACCACAAGCATCCCCAAACATGTTTCGCCCTTCTTGGGGCTCATCAGTGAGGAGTAGCTTGGGTCTCTAGGCCCAGCAGGCACGGGACCCACGTCTGGGCATACCCGTCCCACTCGGGGTGACATAGCAAAAACAAAGAGGTGATGGCTGGAAGGTTTAGACTTAATCTTAACCACTGGCAATGCTCTGGGCAACCCTCCAGACCACCGTTCTTCTCCTGCCAAGCCATTACAGAAGGGAAAGACCATATGCAAATCAGGGTTGGCTCCACCCCAAAAGGGGCAGTCCAGCCCGAACTGCTAGGCCACATCCCTTCTGCACGAGACCACAAGCATCCCCAAACATGTTTTGCCCTTGTTGGGGCTCATCAGTGAGGAGTAGCTTGGGTCTCTAGGCCCAGCAGGCACGGGACCCACGTCTGGGCATACCCGTCGCACTCGAGGTGACATAGCAAAAACAAAGAGGTGATGGCTGGAAGGTTTAGACTTAATCTTAACCACTGGAAATGCTCTGGGCAACCCTCCAGACCACCGTTCTTCGCCTGCCAAGCCATTACAGAAGGGAAAGACCATAGGCAAATCAGGCTTGGCTCCACCCCAAAAGGGGCAGTCCAGCCCGAACTGCTAGGCCACATCCCTTCTGCACGAGACCACAAGCATCCCCAAACATGTTTCGCCCTTGTTGGGGCTCAACAGTGAGGAGTAGCTTGGGTCTCTAGGCCCAGCAGGCACGGGACCCACGTCTGGGCATACCCGTCCCACTCGGGGTGACATAGCAAAAACAAAGAGGTGATGGCTGGAAGGTTTAGACTTAATCTTAACCACTGGCAATGCTCTGGGCAACCCTCCAGACCACCGTTCTTCGCCTGCCAAGCCATTACAGAAGGGAAAGACCATATGCAAATCAGGCTTGGCTCCACTCCAAAAGGGGCAGTCCAGCACGAAATGCTAGGCCACATCCCTTCTGCACGAGACCACAAGCATCCCCAAACATGTTTCGCCCTTGTTGGCGTTCATCAGTGAGGTGTAGCTTGGGTCTCTAGACCCAGCAGGCACGGGACCCACATCTGGGCATACCCGTCCCACTTGGGGTGACATAGCAAAAACAAAGAGGTGATGGCTGGAAGGTTTAGACTTACTCTTAACCACTGGCAATGCTCTGGGCAACCCTCCAGACCACCGTTCTTCACCTGCCAAGCCATTACAGAAGGGAAAGACCATATGCAAATCAGGCTTGGCTCCACCCCAAAAGGGGCAGTCCAGCCCGAACTGCTAGGCCACATCCCTTCTGCACGAGACCACAAGGATCCCCAAACATGTTTCGCACTTGTTGGGGCTCATCAGTGAGGAGTAGCTTGGGTCTCTAGGCCCAGCAGGCATGGGACCCACATCTGGGCATACCCGTCCCACTCGGGGTGACATAGCAAAAACAAAGAGGTGATGGCTGGAAGGTTTAGACTTAATCTTAACCACTGGCAATGCTCTGGACAACCCTCCAGACCACCGTTCTTCGCCTGCCAAGCCATTACAGAAGGGAAAGACCATATGCAAATCAGGCTTGGCTCCACCCCAAAAGGGGCAGTCCAGCCTGAACTGCTAGGCCACATCCCTTCTGCACGAGACCACAAGCATCCCCAAACATGTTTCGCCCTTGTTGGGGCTCACCCTGAGTGGGAAGGGTATGCCCAGACGTGGGTCCCTTGCCTGCTGGGCCTAGAGACCCAAGCTACTCCTCACTGATGACGCCCAAAAAGGCTGAAACATGTCTGGGGATGCTTGTGGTCTCGTGCAAAAGGGATGTGACCTAGCAGTTCGAGCTGGACTACCCCTTTGGGGGTGGGACCAAGCCTGATTTGCATATGGTTTTTCCCCTTTTGTAATGGCTTGGCAGGCGAAGAACAATGGTCTGGAGGGTTGCCCAGAGCAATGCCAGAGGTCAAGATTTATTCTAAACCTTCCAGCCATCAACTCTTTTGTTTTGCTATTGTCGCCCTGAGTGGGAAGGGTATGCCCAGACGTGGGTCCCTTGCCTGCTGGGCCTAGAGACTCAAGCTACTCCTCACTGATGACGTCCAACAAGGCTGAAACATGTCTGGGGATGCTTGTGGTCTCGGGCAAAAGGGATGTGACCTAGCAGTTCGGGCTGGACTACCCCTTTGTGGGTGGGACCAAGCCTGATTTGCATATGGTTTTTCCCCTTTTGTAATGGCTTGCCAGGCGAAGAACGATGGTCTGGAGGGTTGCCCAAAGCAATGCCAGAGGTCAAGATTTTTTCTAAACCTTCCAGCCATCAACTCTTTTGTTTTGCTATTGTCACCCCGAGTGGGAAGGGTATGCCCAGACGTGGGTCCCTTGCCTGCTGGGCCTAGAGACCCAAGCTACTCCTCACTGATGACGCCTAACAAGGCTGAAACATGTCTGGGGATGCTTGTGGTCTCGTGCAAAAGGGATGTGACCTAGCAGTTCGGGCTGGACTACCCCTTTGGGGGTGGGATCAAGCCTGATTTGCTTATGGCTTTTCCCCTTTTGTAATGGCTTGGCAGGCGAAGAACGATGGTCTGGAGGGTTGCCCAGAGCAATGCCAGAGGTCAAGATTTATTCTAAACCTTCCAGCCATCAACTCTTTTGTTTTGCTATTGTCACCCCGAGTGGGAAGGGTATGCCCAGACGTGGGTCCCTTGCCTGCTGGGTCTAGAGACCAAAGCTACTCCTCACTGATGACGCCCAACAAGGCTGAAACATGTCTGGGGATGCTTGTGGTCTCGTGCAAAAGGGATGTGACCTAGCAGTTCGGGCTGGACTACCCCTTTGGGGGTGGGACCACGCCTGATTTGCATATGGTTTTTCCCCTTTTGTAATGGCTTGGCAGGCGAAGAACGATGGTCTGGAGGGTTGCCCAGAGCAATGCCAGAGGTCAAGATTTATTCTAAACCTTCCAGCCATCAACTCTTTTGTTTTGCTATTGTCACCCCGAGTGGAAGGGTATGCCCAGACGTGGGTCCCTTGCCTGCTGGGCCTAGAGACCCAAGCTACTCCTCACTGATGATGCCCAACAAGGCTGAAACATGTCTGGGGATGCTTGTGGTCTCGTGCAAAAGGGATGTGACCTAGCAGTTTGGGCTGGACTACCCCTTTGGGGGTGGGACCAAGCCTGATTTGCATATGGTTTTTCCCCTTTTGTAATGGCTTGGCAGGTGAAGAACGATGGTCTGGAGGGTTGCCCAGAGCAATGCCAGAGGTCAAGATTTATTCTAAACCTTCCAGCCATCAACTCTTTTGTTTTGCTATTGTCACCCCGAGTGGAAAGGGTATGCCCAGACGTGGGTCCCTTGCCTGCTGGGCCTAGAGACTCAAGCTACTCCTCACTGATGACGCCCAACAAGGCTGAAACATGTCTGGGGATGCTTGTGGTCTCGTGCAAAAGGGATGTGACCTAGCAGTTCGGGCTGGACTACCCCTTTGGGGGTGGGAACAAGCCTGATTTGCAGATGGTTTTTCCACTTTTGTAATGGCTTGGCAGGCGAAGAACGATGGGCTGGAGGGTTGCCCAGAGCAATGCCAGATGTCAAGATTTATTCTCAACCTTCCAGCCATCAACTCTTTTGTTTTGCTATTGTCACCCCGAGTGGGAAGGGTATGCCCAGACGTGGGTCCCTTGCCTGCTGGGCCTAGAGACCCAAGCTACTCCTCACTGATGACGCCCAACAAGGCTGAAACATGTCTGGGGATGCTTGTGGTCTCGTGAAAAAGGAATGTGACCTAGCAGTTCGGGCTGGACTACCCTTTTGGGGGTGGGACCAAGCCTGATTTGCATATGGTTTTTCCCCTTTTGTAATGGCTTGGCAGGCGAAGAACGATGGTCTGGAGGGTTGCCCAGAGCAATGTCAGAGGTCAAGATTTATTCTAAACCTTCCAGCCATCAACTCTTTTGTTTTGCTATTGTCACCCCGAGTGGGAAGGGTATGCCCAGACGTGGGTCCGTTGCCTGCTGGGCCTAGAGACCCAAGCTACTCCTCACTGATGACGCCCAACAAGGCTGAAACATGTCTGGGGATGCTTGTGGTCTCGTGCAAAAGGGATGTGACCTAGCAGTTCGGGCTGGACTACCCCTTTGGGGGTGGGACCAAGCCTGATTTGCATATGGTTTTTCCCCTTTTGTAATGGCTTGGCAGGTGAAGAACGATGGTCTGGAGGGTTGCCCAAAGCAATGCCAGAGGTCAAGATTTATTCTAAACCTTCCAGCCATCAACTCTTTTGTTTTGCTATTGTCATCCCGAGTGGGAAGGGTATGCCCAGACGTGGGTCCCTTGCCTGCTGGGCCTAGAGACCCAAGCTACTCCTCACTGATGACGCCCAACAAGGCTGAAACATGTCTGGGGATGCTTGTGGTCTCGTGCAAAAGGGATGTGACCTAGCAGTTCGGGCTGGACTACCCCTTTCGGGGTGGGACCAAGCCTTATTTGCATATGGTTTTTCCCCTTTTGTAATGGCTTGGCAGGCGAAGAACGATGGTCTGGAGGGTTGCCCAGAGCAATGCCAGAGGTCAAGATTTATTCTAAACCTTCCAGCCATCAACTCTTTTGTTTTGCTATTGTCACCCCAAATGGGAAGGGTATGCCCAGACGTGGGTCCCTTGCCTGCTGGGCCTAGAGACTCAAGCTACTCCTCACTGATGACGCCCAACAAGGCTGAAACATGTCTGGGGATGCTTGTGGTCTTGTGCAAAAGGGATGTGACCTAGCAGTTCGGGCTGGACTACCCCTTTGGGGGTGGGACCAAGCCTGATTTGCATATGGTTTTTCCCCTTTTGTAATGGCTTGGCAGGCGAAAAACGATGGTCTGGAGGGTTGCCCAGAGCAATGCCAGAGGTCAAGATTTATTCTAAACCTTCCAGCCATCAACTCTTTTGTTTTGCTATTGTCACCCCGACTGGGAAGGGTATGCCCAGACGTGGGTCCCTTGCCTGCTGGGCCTAGAGACCCAAGCTACTCCTCCCTGATGACGCCCAACAAGGCTGAAACATGTCTGGGGATGCTTGTGGTCTCGTGCAAAAGGGATGTGACCTAGCAGTTTGGGCTGGACTACCCCTTTGGGGGTGCGACCAAGCCTGATTTGCATATGGTTTTTCCCCTTTTGTAATGGCTTGGCAGGCGAAGAACGATGGTCTGGAGGGTTGCCCAGAGCAATGCCAGAGGTCAAGATTTATTCTAAACCTTCCAGCCGTCAACTCTTTTGTTTTGCTATTGTCACCCCGAGTGGGAAGGGTATGCCCAGACGTGGGTCCCTTGCCTGCTGGGCCTAGAGACCCAAGCTACTCCTCACTGATGACGCCCAACAAGGCTGAAACATGTCTGGGGATGCTTGTGGTCTCGTGCAAAAGGGATGTAACCTCGCATTTTGGGCTGGACTACCCCTTTGGGGGTGGGACCAAGCCTGATTTGCATATGGTTTTTCCCCTTTTGTAATGGCTTGGCAGGCGAAGAACGATGGTCTGGAGGGTTGCCCAGAGCAATGCCAGAGGTCAAGATTTATTCTAAACCTTCCAGCCATCAACTCTTTTGTTTTGCTATTGTCACCCCGAGTGGAAGGGTATGCCCAGACGTGGGTCCCTTGCCTGCTGGGCCTAGAGACCCAAGCTACTCCTCACTGATGACGCCCAACAAGGCTGAAACATGTCTGGGGATGCTTGTGGTCTTGTGCAAAAGGGATGTGACCTAGCAGTTCGGGCTGGACTACCCCTTTGGGGGTGGGACCACGCCTGATTTGCATATGGTTTTTCCCCTTTTGTAATGGCTTGGCAGGCGAAGAACGATGGTCTGGAGGGTTGCCCAGAGCAATGCCAGAGGTCAAGATTTATTCTAAACCTTCCAGCCATCAACTCTTTTGTTTTGCTATTGTCACCCCGAGTGGAAGGGTATGCCCAGACGTGGGTCCCTTGCCTGCTGGGCCTAGAGACCCAAGCTACTCCTCACTGATGATGCCCAACAAGGCTGAAACATGTCTGGGGATGCTTGTGGTCTCGTGCAAAAGGGATGTGACCTAGCAGTTTGGGCTGGACTACCCCTTTGGGGGTGGGACCAAGCCTGATTTGCATATGGTTTTTCCCCTTTTGTAATGGCTTGGCAGGTGAAGAACGATGGTCTGGAGGGTTGCCCAGAGCAATGCCAGAGGTCAAGATTTATTCTAAACCTTCCAGCCATCAACTCTTTTGTTTTGCTATTGTCACCCCGAGTGGAAAGGGTATGCCCAGACGTGGGTCCCTTGCCTGCTGGGCCTAGAGACTCAAGCTACTCCTCACTGATGACGCCCAACAAGGCTGAAACATGTCTGGGGATGCTTGTGGTCTCGTGCAAAAGGGATGTGACCTAGCAGTTCGGGCTGGACTACCCCTTTGGGGGTGGGAACAAGCCTGATTTGCAGATGGTTTTTCCACTTTTGTAATGGCTTGGCAGGCGAAGAACGATGGGCTGGAGGGTTGCCCAGAGCAATGCCAGATGTCAAGATTTATTCTCAACCTTCCAGCCATCAACTCTTTTGTTTTGCTATTGTCACCCCGAGTGGGAAGGGTATGCCCAGACGTGGGTCCCTTGCCTGCTGGGCCTAGAGACCCAAGCTACTCCTCACTGATGACGCCCAACAAGGCTGAAACATGTCTGGGGATGCTTGTGGTCTCGTGAAAAAGGAATGTGACCTAGCAGTTCGGGCTGGACTACCCTTTTGGGGGTGGGACCAAGCCTGATTTGCATATGGTTTTTCCCCTTTTGTAATGGCTTGGCAGGCGAAGAACGATGGTCTGGAGGGTTGCCCAGAGCAATGTCAGAGGTCAAGATTTATTCTAAACCTTCCAGCCATCAACTCTTTTGTTTTGCTATTGTCACCCCGAGTGGGAAGGGTATGCCCAGACGTGGGTCCGTTGCCTGCTGGGCCTAGAGACCCAAGCTACTCCTCACTGATGACGCCCAACAAGGCTGAAACATGTCTGGGGATGCTTGTGGTCTCGTGCAAAAGGGATGTGACCTAGCAGTTCGGGCTGGACTACCCCTTTGGGGGTGGGACCAAGCCTGATTTGCATATGGTTTTTCCCCTTTTGTAATGGCTTGGCAGGTGAAGAACGATGGTCTGGAGGGTTGCCCAAAGCAATGCCAGAGGTCAAGATTTATTCTAAACCTTCCAGCCATCAACTCTTTTGTTTTGCTATTGTCATCCCGAGTGGGAAGGGTATGCCCAGACGTGGGTCCCTTGCCTGCTGGGCCTAGAGACCCAAGCTACTCCTCACTGATGACGCCCAACAAGGCTGAAACATGTCTGGGGATGCTTGTGGTCTCGTGCAAAAGGGATGTGACCTAGCAGTTCGGGCTGGACTACCCCTTTCGGGGTGGGACCAAGCCTTATTTGCATATGGTTTTTCCCCTTTTGTAATGGCTTGGCAGGCGAAGAACGATGGTCTGGAGGGTTGCCCAGAGCAATGCCAGAGGTCAAGATTTATTCTAAACCTTCCAGCCATCAACTCTTTTGTTTTGCTATTGTCACCCCAAATGGGAAGGGTATGCCCAGACGTGGGTCCCTTGCCTGCTGGGCCTAGAGACTCAAGCTACTCCTCACTGATGACGCCCAACAAGGCTGAAACATGTCTGGGGATGCTTGTGGTCTTGTGCAAAAGGGATGTGACCTAGCAGTTCGGGCTGGACTACCCCTTTGGGGGTGGGACCAAGCCTGATTTGCATATGGTTTTTCCCCTTTTGTAATGGCTTGGCAGGCGAAAAACGATGGTCTGGAGGGTTGCCCAGAGCAATGCCAGAGGTCAAGATTTATTCTAAACCTTCCAGCCATCAACTCTTTTGTTTTGCTATTGTCACCCCGACTGGGAAGGGTATGCCCAGACGTGGGTCCCTTGCCTGCTGGGCCTAGAGACCCAAGCTACTCCTCCCTGATGACGCCCAACAAGGCTGAAACATGTCTGGGGATGCTTGTGGTCTCGTGCAAAAGGGATGTGACCTAGCAGTTTGGGCTGGACTACCCCTTTGGGGGTGCGACCAAGCCTGATTTGCATATGGTTTTTCCCCTTTTGTAATGGCTTGGCAGGCGAAGAACGATGGTCTGGAGGGTTGCCCAGAGCAATGCCAGAGGTCAAGATTTATTCTAAACCTTCCAGCCGTCAACTCTTTTGTTTTGCTATTGTCACCCCGAGTGGGAAGGGTATGCCCAGACGTGGGTCCCTTGCCTGCTGGGCCTAGAGACCCAAGCTACTCCTCACTGATGACGCCCAACAAGGCTGAAACATGTCTGGGGATGCTTGTGGTCTCGTGCAAAAGGGATGTAACCTCGCATTTTGGGCTGGACTACCCCTTTGGGGGTGGGACCAAGCCTGATTTGCATATGGTTTTTCCCCTTTTGTAATGGCTTGGCAGGCGAAGAACGATGGTCTGGAGGGTTGCCCAGAGCAATGCCAGAGGTCAAGATTTATTCTAAACCTTCCAGCCATCAACTCTTTTGTTTTGCTATTGTCACCCCGAGTGGGAAGGGTATGCCCAGACGAGGGTCCCTTGCCTGCTGGGCCTGGGTCATGACGCCCAACAAGGCTGAAACATGTCTGGGGATGCTTGTGGTCTCGTGCAAAAGGGATGTGACCTTGCAGTTCGGGCTGGACTACCCCTTTGGGGGTGGGACCAAGCCTGATTTGCATATGGTTTTTCCCCTTTTGTTATGGCTTGGCAGGCGAAGAACGATGGTCTGGAGGGTTTCCCAGAGCAATGGCAGAGGTCAAGATTTATTCTAAACCTTCCAACCATCAACTCTTTTGTTTTGCTATTGTCACCCCGAGTGGGAAGGGTATGCCCAGACGTGGGTCCCTTGCCTGCTGGGCCTCGAGACCCAAGCTACTCCTCACTGATGACGCCCAACAAGGCTGAAACATGTCTGGGGATGCTTGTGGTCTCATGCAAAAGGGATGTGACCAAGCAGTTCGGGCTGGACTACCCCTTTGGGGGTGGGACCAAGCCTGTTTTGCATAAGGTTTTTCCCCTTTTGTAATGGCTTGGCAGGCAAAGAACGATGGTCTGGAGGGTTGCCCAGAGCAATGCCTGAGGTCAAGATTTATTCTAAACCTTCCAGCCATCAACTCTTTTGTTTTGCTATTGTCACCCCGAGTGGGAAGGGTATGCCCAGACATGGGTCCCTTGCCTGCTGGGCCTAGAGACCCAAGCTACTCTTCACCGATGACGCCCAATAAGGCTGAAACATGTCTGGGGATGCTTGTGATCTCGTGCAAAAGGGATGTGACCTAGCAGTTCGGGCTGGACTACCCCTTTGGGGGTGGGACCAAGCCTGATTTGCATATGGTTTTTCCCCTTTTGTAATGGCTTGGTAGGCGAAGAACGATGGTCTGGAGGGTTGCCCAGAGCAATGCCAGAGGTCAAGATTTATTCTAAACCTTCCAGCCATCAACGCTTTTGTTTTGCTATTGTCACCCCGAGTGCGAAGGGTATGCCCAGACGTGGGTCCCTTGCCTGCTGGGCCTAGAGACCCAAGCTACTCCTCACTAATGACGCCCAACAAGGCTGAAACATGTCTGGGGATGCTTTTGGTCTCGTGCAAAAGGGATGTGACCTAGCAGTTCGGGCTGGACTACCCCTTTGGGGGTGGGACCAAGCCTGATTTGCATATGGTTTTTCCCCTTTTGTAATGGCTTGGCAGGCGAAGAACGATGGTCTGGAGGGTTGCCCAGAGCAATGCCAGAGGTCAAGATTTATTCTAAACCTTCCAGCCATCAACTCTTTTGTTTTGCTATTGTGACCCCGAGTGGGAAGGGTATGCCCAGACGTGGGTCCCTTGTCTGCTGGGCCTAGAGACCCAAGCTACTCCTCACTGATGACGCCCAACAAGGCTGAAACATGTCTGGGGATGCTTGTGGTCTCGTGCAAAAGGGATGTGGCCTAGCAGTTCGGGCTGGACTACCCCTTTGGGGGTGGGACCAAGCCTGATTTGCATATGGTTTTTCCCCTTTTGTAATGGCTTGGCAGGCGAAAAACGATGGTCTGGAGGGTTGGCCAGAGCAATGCCAGAGGTCAAGATTTATTCTAAACCTTCCAGCCATCAACTCTTTTGTTTTGCTATTGTCACCCCGAGTGGGAAGGGTATGCCCAGACGTGGGTCCCTTGCCTGCTGGGCCTAGAGACCCAAGCTACTCCTCACTGATGACGCCCAACAAGGCTGAAACATGTCTGGGGATGCTTGTGGTCTCGTGCAAAAGGGATGTGGCCTAGCAGTTCGGGCTGGACTACCCCTTTGGGGGAGGGACCAAGCCTGACTTGCATATGGTTTTTCCCCTTTTGTAATGGCTTGGCAGGTGAAAAACGATGGTCTGGAGGGTTGGCCAGAGCAATGCCATAGGTCAAGATTTATTCTAAACCTTCCAGCCATCAACTCTTTTGTTTTGCTATTGTCACCCCGAGTGGGAAGGGTATGCCCAGACGTGGGTCCCTTGCCTGCTGGGCCTAGAGACCCAAGCTACTCCTCACTGATGACGCCCAACAAGGCTGAAACATGTCTGGGGATGCTTGTGGTCTCGTGCAAAAGGGATGTGACCTAGCAGTTTGGGCTGGACTACCCCTTTGGGGGTGGGGCCAAGCCTGATTTGCATATGGTTTTTCCCCTTTTGTAATGGCTTGGCAGGCGAAGAACGATGGTCTGGAGGGTTGCCCAGAACAATGCCAGAGGTCAAGATTTATTCTAAACCTTCCAGCCATCAACTCTTTTGTTTTGCTATTGTCACCCCGAGTGGGAAGGGTATGTCCAGACGTGGGTCCCTTGCCTGCTGGGCCTAGAGACCCAAGCAACTCCTCACTGATGACGCCCAACAAGGCTGAAACCTGTCTGGGGATGCTTGTGGTCTCGTGCAAAAGGGATGTGACCTAGCAGTTCGGGCTGGACTACCCCTTTGGGGGTGGGACCAAGCCTGATTTGCATATGGTTTTTCCCCTTTTGTAATGGCTTGGTAGGTGAAGAAAGATGGTCTGGAGGGTTGCCCAGAGCAATGCCAGAGGTCAAGATTTATTCTAAACCTTCCAGCCATCAACGCTTTTGTTTTGCTATTGTCACCCCGAGTGGGAAGGGTATGCCCAGACGTGGGTCCCTTGCCTGCTGGGCCTAGAGACCCAAGCTACTCCTCACTAATGACGCCCAACAAGGCTGAAACATGTCTAGGGATGCTTGTGGTCTCGTGCAAAAGGGATGTGACCTAGCAGTTCGGGCTGGACTACCTCTTTGGGAGTGGGACCAAGCCTGATTTGCATATGGTTTTTCACCTTTTGTAATGGCTTGGCAGGCGAAGAACGATGGTCTGGAGGGTTGCCCAGAGCAATGCCAGAGGTCAAGATTTATTCTAAACCTTCCAGCCACCAACTCTTTTGTTTTGCTATTGTCACCCCGAGTGGGAAGGGTATGCCCAGACGTGGGTCCCTTGCCTGCTGGGCCTAGAGACCCAAGCTACTCCTCACTGATGACGCCCAACAAGGCTGAAACATGTCTGGGGATGCTTGTGGTCTCGTGCAAAAGGGATGTGACCTAGCAGTTCGGGCTGGACTACCCCTTTGGGGGTGGGACCAAGCCTGATTTGCATATGGTTTTTCCCCTTTTGTAATGGCTTGGCAGGCGAAGAACGATGGTCTGGAGGGTTGCCCAGAGCAATGCCAGAGGTCAAGATTTATTCTAAACCTTCCAGCCATCAACTCTTTTGTTTTGCTATTGTCACCTCGAGTGGGATGGGTATGCCCAGACGTGGGTCCCTTGCCTGCTGGGCCTAGAGACCCAAGCTACTCCTCACTGATGACGCCCAACAAGGCTGAAACATGTCTGGGGATGCTTGTGGTCTCGTGCAAAAGGGATGTGACCTAGCAGTTCGGGCTGGACTACCCCTTTGGGGGTGGGACCAAGCCTGATTTGCATATGGTTTTTCCCCTTTTGTAATGGCTTGGCAGGCGAAGAACGATGGTCTGGAGGGTTGCCCAGAGCAATGCCAGAGGTCAGGATTTATTCTAAACCTTCCAGCCATCAACTCTATTGTTTTGCTATTGTCACCCCGAGTGTGAAGTGTATGCCCAGACATGGGTCCCTTACCTGCTGGGCCTAGAGACCCTAGCTACTCCTCACTGATGACGCCCAACAAGGCTGAAACATGTCTGGGGATGCTTGTGGTCTCGTGCAAAAGGGATGTGACCTAGCAGTTCGGGCTGGACTACCCCTTTGGGGGTGGGACCAAGCCTGTTTTGCCTATTGTTTTTCCCCTTTTGTAATGGCTTGGCAGGCAAAGAACGATGGTCTGGAGGGTTGCCCAGAGCAATGCCAGAGGTCAAGATTTATTCTAAACCTTCCAGCCATCAACTCTTTTGTTTTGCTATTGTCACCCCGAGTGGGAAGGGTATGCCCAGACGTGGGTCCCTTGCCTGCTGGGCCTAGAGACCCAAGCTACTCCTCACTGATGACGCCCAACAAGGCTGAAACATGTCTGGGGATGCTTGTGGTCTCGTGCAAAAGGGATGTGACCTAGCAGTTTGGGCTGGACTACCCCTTTGGGGGTGGGACCAAGCCTGATTTGCATATGGTTTTTCCCCTTTTGTAATGGCTTGGCAGGCGAAGAACGATGGTCTGGAGGGTTGCCCAGAGCAATGCCAGAGGTCAAGATTTATTCTAAACCTTCCAGCCATCAACTCTTTTGTTTTGCTATTGTCACCCCGAGTGGGAAGGGTATGTCCAGACGTGGGTCCCTTGCCTGCTGGGCCTAGAGACCCAAGCAACTCCTCACTGATGACGCCCAACAAGGCTGAATCCTGTCTGGGGATGCTTGTGGTCTCGTGCAAAAGGGATGTGACCAAGCACTTTGGGCTGGACTACCCCTTTGGGGATGGGACCAAGCCTGATTTGCCTATGGTTTTTCCCCTTTTGTAATGGCTTGGCAGGCGAAGAACGATGGTCTGGAGGGTTGCCCAGAGCAATGCCAGAGGTCAAGATTTATTCTAAACCTTCCAGCCATCAACTCATTTGTTTTGCTATTGTCACCCCGAGTGGGAAGGGTATGCCCAGACGTGGGTCCCTTGCCTGCTGGGCCTAGAGACCCAAGCTACTCCTCACTGATGACGCCCAACAAGGCTGAAACATGTCTGGGGATGCTTGTGATCTCGTGCAAAAGGGATGTGACCTAGCAGTTCGGGCTGGACTACCCCTTTGGGTGTGGGACCAAGCCTGATTTGCATATGGTTTTTCCCCTTTTGTAATGGCTTGGTAGGCGAAGAAAGATGGTCTGGAGGGTTGCCCAGAGCAATGCCAGAGGTCAAGATTTATTCTAAACCTTCCAGCCATCAACGCTTTTGTTTTGCTATTGTCACCCCTAGTGGGAAGGGTATGCCCAGACGTGGGTCCCTTGCCTGCTGGGCCTAGAGACCCAAGCTACTCCTCACTAATGACGCCCAACAAGGCTGAAACATGTCTAGGGATGCTTGTGGTCTCGTGCAAAAGGGATGTGACCTAGCAGTTCGGGCTGGACTACCTCTTTGGGAGTGGGACCAAGCCTGATTTGCATATGGTTTTTCACCTTTTGTAATGGCTTGGCAGGCGAAGAACGATGGTCTGGAGGGTTGCCCAGAGCAATGCCAGAGGTCAAGATTTATTCTAAACCTTCCAGCCACCAACTCTTTTGTTTTGCTATTGTCACCTCGAGTGGGAAGGGTATGCCCAGACGTGGGTCCCTTGCCTGCTGGGCCTAGAGACCCAAGCTACTCCTCACTGATGATGCCCAACAAGGCTGAAACATGTCTGGGGATGCTTGTGGTCTCGTGCACAATGGATGTGACCTAGCAGTTCGGGCTGGACTACCCCTTTGGGGGTGGGACCAAGCCTGATTTGCATATGGTTTTTCCCCTTTTGTAATTGCTTGGCAGGCGAAGAACGATGGTCTGGAGGGTTGCCCAGAGCAATGCCAGAGGTCAAGATTTATTCTAAACCTTCCAGCCATCAACTCTTTTGTTTTGCTATTGTCACCCCGAGTGGGAAGGGTATGCCCAGGCGTGGGTCCCTTGCCTGCTGGGCCTAGAGACCCAAGCTACTCCTCACTGATGATGCCCAACAAGGCTGAAACATGTCTGGGGATGCTTGTGGTCTCGTGCAAAAGGGATGTGACCTAGCAGTTCGGGCTGGACTACCCCTTTGGGGGTGGGACCAAGCCTGATTTGCATATGGTTTTTCCCCTTTTGTAATGGCTTGGCAGGCGAAGAACAATGGTCTGGAGGGTTGCCCAGAGCAATGCCAGAGGTCAAGATTTATTCTAAATCTTCCAGCCATCAACTCTTTTGTTTTGCTATTGTCACCCCGAGTGGGAAGGGTATGCCCAGACGTGGGTCCCTTGCCTGCTGGGCCTAGAGACCCAAGCTACTCCTCACTGATGACGCCCAACAAGGCTGAAACCTGTCTGGGGATGCTTGTGGTCTCGTGCAAAAGGGATGTGACCTAGCAGTTCGGGCTTGTCATGATCTCTGCTTCCAAAAGATCAGGACTTGCCCAACTCCCTTGGAAGCAGACCCATAACCCCGGTTCCGAGTGCCAGCCAGTCCCAATTGGGACTTTTTGGACCCTGTCCTGGCGCCAGTGGCACCAGGCTCATAAAGATGCCCAGTCCCAGCGCTGGAAGCGCCGGGCTCATAATGCTTGGGTGGACTTACCTGCAGCAGACCATGCTGCTTACTTACCTGCCAGTTGAACCCCTGATCCTCTTCTGTTTGGGACTACTTTTCCTGTTGGGTGGGGCAGGAGCCACTCCCTAGGTTCAGAACACTGGAATTCTTCTGGAAAGCAGGAACTCTTTTCTTACCTAGGCGTGGCTGTGGAAGGAGACACCTAAGCACTACAGGAGGCTATTTAAACCACACCCGATGGATGAATCTTGCTTTGCGTTATTCTGCATTCTCTGCAGCAGAACGCTCATCGTGTCTTCTGCTTCTGATCCTGGGCCTAAGGGAACAAAGGCTTACCACCCTGGAATCCAGTCTCCCGCAGCACCTGTAAAGACAAAGAAAGAACAGGTTAGCACTACGGTCTTCAGTGGCAGCGCATCTCTTACCTGGTCCATCGGCTGTCACCAACGCCTCGCGCTGCATTCCGGCATCTGAAAGACAAAGGCTTACCTACTCTTCGCATGCTCCGGAGGTCTTCGCACTGCATTCCGTCATCTGAAAGACAAAAGCTTACCAGCTCTTAGCACGCTCCGGAGGCCTTTGGCGCTGCATCCCGCATCTGAAAGACAAAAGAAGGTGCGTTTAAAGACATTGGGCAACTTTATTACTCACGTGCCATTACTCCTTCCCACGCCGAATCCAGTGGGTATTCCAGCACCCTTCAGCTTCTCTAAAGCTCCGAACTTGTACCTGCAAGATAAAAGGGACAGTTAGTGCGCATCGTGAAGCAGGCTACAAGCGCTTACTTACGTGCTTCCAGGCGCTTCTATTCCTCACGCGGGTTCGATCCTCAACTCTCATCAGCCCGCCATCCGCCATCGCCGGAACCCTGCAAAACAAGAGATATCATTACAAAATACTTTTAAGACATTTGAAGTGCCCAGAACTTACCGTTCGTGCAGTTAACGACGGACAGCAGTCCTCTGAGGTCAAGAGGCCTGCACCCTTATCCAGTGAAGAAACTGGTTACGGCACCCTGCCCCGAGGCAGATGGAGAGCTCGGCGTTCACTTACCTAAGGTGAGGGCGTTAACCTTTGGGGTTCTACAGGAGAAGAGAAAGGGAAGAGGAGAGAGGCACCCAATAACCCCAGTTCATTAATCCCATATTTTCTATCTGCAGACATCTTACTCTTCGAGTCAGACATACAGTGCACAGAGGTCCAGCCCAAAGAGCCAACCGTGTGTTACACATCACCTTTGAAGATACGGCATTCACCCAGTCAAGACCGGCGCCTCTGCGGGAATCAGGTGAGCATTACAGAACGCAAAGCCTACCGCAAAACTCCCACCCAGGCGCTATGGAAACCTCGGATACCGACCAGCTAGCCCAGTTACTTGGGGAACTAAGAGCAGAAGTGCATGCAGCCCGTCAGGAAATGAATGCTCTAAGAAGGGAACTGATTATTTCCAAGGAGCGAACAGACGATCTCGCTAGACAATTGCTACAGTCACAAGCCGGACAAACTCCGTTACCCGCATCAGGGGCAAATCTTCCTTCAACATCCTCTACGAACCCAGTGCAGATCAACCTACCTGGGAATGTACCTCTGGCTACGCCCGAACGATTTTCTGGTGACCCAAAGAGGTTTGCAGTATTTATTAATCAGTGCCGGTTGCACTTCTTATGCCGGCCAGCAGCCTTTCCAACTGATCAAGCTAAGGTAGCTTTTGTGCTTTCGTACCTTAGTGGCAATGCGGCAGACTGGTCGATCCCTCTAGTTAATCAAGATGATCCGGTTCTCCATGATTTTCCAGCTTTTCAGCTCAGTATGGAAAAACTGTTTGCAAGACATTCACAGGGGCAGGCCTTGGACAATGAGCTCCTTTCATTGCGACAGGGTAATCAAGACCTTTTGGCTTATATTGCGTCTTTCAACAGACTGATAGTGGAAACTCGATGGCCTGAGGACAAAAGGATTACGCTGCTTTATAGAGGTCTATGTGGAGAGCTCAAAGATGTGTTAGCCCAAGTAGTGAATCCCCCGCAAGACTGTTCGGACTATATTGACTTAGTCGTTCAAATTGACCACAGACTACAGAACAGGAAGGCCGATCGTTCCAAGTTTGATGCCCGAGTATTTTCCAAACCACCAACTCCTACCAAAGGAGTAGACTCCGGGGGACCCATGCAAATAGGGGGCCTGAAAGGACCACTAACACAAAAGGAGCGGGAAAGGAGAAAACAGCTGCAATTATGCCTCTATTGCGGAAACTCGGGGCACTTTCTTCGAGACTGTCCGGTGAAACCAGCCAAGAAGGCAGTAGGAGCTGCAGTTACCAGGGTCACAAACTCTGAGCAGGGAAACAACCTCGCCCGACAAGAATAGAGCTCTTCTTGCCGAGCGTTAAAACCAGTTACGTGACCTCGCATTTCGTGATACCTATGGTCCTCATTAGCCCTGAACATCCGGATCGATTACATGCGATTGAAGCTTACGTCGACAGCGGTGCCATCGGCAATTATGTGGATCATGAAATGGTTTTGAGGATGAATCTGACTCTTTGTCCAAAGGCTGTAAAGGACGTCATTACTACGGTGGATGGTACGGAGATAGCCTCCGGACCAGTAACGCATACCACCCAAGAAGTGACGCTAGTAAGTCAAGATGGACACCATGAGAAGATCGTGTTCGATGTGATCAAGGCCCCTCAGTTCCAGATTATTCTAGGAATTCCTTGGTTAGAGAAGCACAATCCTCAGATCGATTGGCGAGCAAGAACGGTTCAGTTTCCAGAATGTGTCTCTACTTGTCACCCTCGACCTGGTGTTGCACTGGCAGCAATTTCCTCGGAGGCTCCCCAGTTACCTCCTGAATACCTAGAATTCCAAGATGTTTTCCGGAAGGATCAGGCTAACTCTCTACCTCCTCATAGGTCTTATGACTGCCAGATAGACCTGATACCTGGATCTACTCCTCCTTGTAGTAGAATTTATGCCCTCACCGAGCCTGAGAATCTTCACCTCCGACAATACCTGGATCAATACCTAGCGAATGGGTTTATTCGTCCTTCCAAGTCCCCTGCTTCCTCAGCTTTGTTCTTCGTTCCAAAAAAAGAAGGGGACCTTAGAACTTGTATAGATTATCGCGCCCTGAACCAGATCACCGTTAAGAATAGATATCTGTTACCTTTGATCCCTGAACTCCTGGACCAAGTCAGAAAAGCATGCATATATACAAAGCTGGATCTTAGAGGAGCCTACCACTTGGTACGAGTAAAAGAGGGCGATGAATGGAAGACGGCCTTCCGCACCAAGTATGGGCTATTTGAATATCAGGTCATGCCCTTCTGACTTTGCAATGCCCCGGCCGCCTTTCAATATTTTATGAACAATGCCCTCAGAGAGCTCATAGATGTGTGTGTTGTTGTTTACATTGACGACATCCTCGTTTATTCTTCATCGGAAACTGAACATCGGAAACACGTGAAAATGGTCCTCGAGAGATTGCGTCAACACAAACTTTTCGCTAAGTTGGAAAAATGTGTTTTCAACGTGACTGAAGTTGAATTCTTGGGATTCATATTATCACCTAGCGGAGTGCGTATGGATTCAAAGAAGGTCGATGCAATTCTCAAATGGCCATCGCCATCCTCCGTAAAAGGTGTTCAAAGCATGTTAGGCTTCGCTAACTTTTACTGCAGGTTTATCCCCGAATTCTCTCGAATAGTCCAGCCCATCACCGCCTTGTTAAAGAAAAACAAACGTTTTGAATGGTCTACCGAGGCGGAACAAGCTTTCCAGAATTTGAAGACTAGATTTATCTCTGCACCGATCTTAAAACATCCTCGCCCAGAACTCCCCTACATCGTTGAAACTGATGCTTCGAGCCTTGCCATGGGGGCAGTTCTATCACAAAAGGACCCAGTAACCAATCAGTTGCATCCCGTGGCATTTTGGTCCCGCAAATTCACGCCTCCTGAAATCAATTACACTATTACTGATAAGGAACTTCTAGCTATCAAGTCCGCCCTTAAGGCTTGGCGGCATTATCTTCTGGGGGCCCGACACACCGTTACTGTGATTACAGATCACCGAAACCTGCAATATTTGAAAACTGCAAAAGCTCAATCCTCTAGGCAACTCCGTTGGGCACTATTCTTTGCCGAGTTTGACTTCATAATTACCTATCGACCTGGTACAAAAAACGGTAAAGCTGATGCCCTTTCTCGGATGGGAGTGGAAGAACATTTGATCAATCCTAAACCTGTACCTATCATTCCCGAACAAAGAATTCTAGGTGTAATCGCCACACAATCCATAGAGGAAGTTAAGGATAAAGCCAGGCTACTGGTAACTCCAGCAGACATACAGAATTGGCATCTGCAGGGAAAGGACTTTACGGTGAAGGACAACCTATTATATTTCCAAGAACGGTTATACCTGCCCAGCACAGATTTACAGAAAAAGGTAATCTCTTGTTATCACGATTCTTTAATGGAAGGACATCCCGGTATGACCAAGACCTCGGAAAATATCAAGCGCTACTTCTGGTGGCCGTCTTGGAAAAAAGATATCAGAGACTTTATAATGTCCTGTGGAGTATGCGCCCAAAACAAGAGTCAAAAGGAAAAACCAGCCGGCCTCTTACGCCCTATTGACATCCCGCCTCGCCCTTGGCATACGCTTTCTATGGACTTCATCACCGATCTACCTCCATGCTCCGGATACAATACGATCCTAGTAATCGTGGACCTATTCTCCAAGATGGCGCATTTCATTCCACTCAAAGGCTTACCAACAGCAGCAACTTTGGCCCAAGAATTTCTCGAAAACATCGTCCGACTGCACGGTTTTCCTTCAGTTCTAATTTCGGATCGAGGTAGTCAATTTATTTCTCATTTTTGGCGAAGTTGCTGTCGGTTGGCTCAAATTGATGTGAGACTTTCGACCAGCCACCACCCTCAAACCGACGGACAAACCGAGAGGACCAATCAAACTCTGGAACAGTATTTGCGCTGCATGCTACAACAAACTGAAAAAACTTGGAAAGATATCCTTTGGATAGCCGAATATGCCTACAATAACTCTGTCCACTCGGGAACTGGGAAGACCCCGTTTTTTCTTTTATACGGTAGTCACCCTCGAACCTCGGAGTTGGATCCACTACAAGATCTTGGAACACCAGCAGTAGACCACCTGCATTCTACAATCACCCAAGCCTTTAAGGAAGCCGTTTCTCACCTTCAAAGGGCTAAAGAACAATACAAGAAAGGAGCAGACCAACATCGGAAGGAAGCCCCCCAATATCAAGTAGGAGATCAAGTCTGGTTATCCACCAAATATCTACCTCTAAAAGGACCACGCACATTCAACCCAAGATACCTTGGTCCCTATTCCATCACTACCATAGTAAATCCAGTAGCGGTCAAGTTGGACTTGCCCCCTCACATGAAGATACATCCGGTCTTCCACGCCTCTCTATTAAAACCCGTGCAACCTCAAACCCGACTAACTACATCTCCAAAACCTATTCTAGTTGATGGAGAACTCGAGTTTGAAGTCAAAAGCATCCTGGATTCCAAGATCTCCAAATCTAAACTATTTTACCTGATTGACTGGAAAGGCTACGGTCCCCAAGAAAGATCCTGGGAACCTGCAGAATATGTCCACGCGCCTCGTCTAATCAAAAGATTTCATCGAACATTTCCTAACAAGCCCAAACCCCGGGAGAAGCCCGGTTTGGGAGGGGCCTTGAGGGGGGGTGCTGTCATGATCTCTGCTTCCAAAAGATCAGGACTTGCCCAACTCCCTTGGAAGCAGACCCATAACCCCGGTTCCGAGTGCCAGCCAGTCCCAATTGGGACCTTTTGGACCCTGTCCTGGCGCCAGTGGCACCAGGCTCATAAAGATGCCCAGTCCCAGCGCTGGAAGCGCCGGGCTCATAATGCTTGGGTGGACTTACCTGCAGCAGACCATGCTGCTTACTTACCTGCCAGTTGAACCCCTGATCCTCTTCTGTTTGGGACTACTTTTCCTGTTGGGTGGGGCAGGAGCCACTCCCTAGGTTCAGAACACTGGAACTCTTCTGGAAAGCAGGAACTCTTTTCTTACCTAGGCGTGGCTGTGGAAGGAGACACCTAAGCACTACAGGAGGCTATTTAAACCACACCCGATGGATGAATCTTGCTTTGCGTTATTCTGCATTCTCTGCAGCAGAACGCTCATTGTGTCTTCTGCTTCTGATGCTGGGCCTAAGGGAACAAAGGCTTACCACCCTGGAACCCATTCTTCCGCAGCACCTGTAAAGACAAAGAAAGAACAGGTTAGCACTACGGTCTTCAGTGGCAGCGCATCTCTTACCTGGTCCATCGGCTGTCACCAACGCCTCGCGCTGCATTCCGGCATCTGAAAGACAATGGCTTACCACCTCTTTGCATGCTCCGGAGGTCTTCGCAATGCATTCCGGCATCTGAAAGACAAAAGCTTACCAGCTCTTCGCACGCTCCGGAGGCCTTCGGCGCTGCATCCCGCATCTGAAAGACAAAAGAAGGTGCGTTTAAAGACATTGGGCAACTTTATTACTCACGTGCCATTACTCCTTCCCACGCCGAATCCAGTGGGTATTCCAGCACCCTTCAGCTTCTCTAAAGCTCCGAACTTGTACCTGCAAGATAAAAGGGACAGTTATTGCGCATCGTGAAGCAGGCTACAAGCGCTTACTTACGTGCTTCCAGGCGCTTCTATTCCTCACGCGGGTTCGATCCTCAACTCTCATTAGCCCGCCATCCGCCATCGCCGGAACCCTGCAAAACAAGAGATATCATTACAAAAGACTTTTAAGACATTTGAAGTGCCCAGAACTTACCGTTCGTGCAGTTAACGACGGACAGCAGTCCTCTGAGGTCAAGAGGCCTGCACCCTTATCCAGTGAAGAAACTGGTTATGGCGGCACCCTGCCCCGAGGCAGATGGAGAGCTCGGCGTTCACTTACCTAAGGTGAGGGCGTTAACCTTTGGGGTTCTACAGGAGAAGAGAAAGGGAAGAGGAGAGAGGCACCCAATAACCCCAGTTCATTAATCCCATATTTTCTATCTGCAGACATCTTACTCTTCGAGTCAGACATACAGTGCACAGAGGTCCAGCCCAAAGAGCCAACCGTGTGTTACACATCACCTTTGAAGATACGGCATTCACCCAGTCAAGACCGGCGCCTCTGCGGGAATCAGGTGAGCGTTACAGGGCTGGACTACCCCTTTGGGGGTGGGACCAAGCCTGATTTGCATATGGTTTTTCCCCTTTTGTAATGGCTTGGCAGGCGAAGAACGATGGTCTGGAGGGTTGCCCAGAGCAATGTCAGAGGTCAAGATTTATTCTAAACCTTCCAGCCATCAACTCTTTTGTTTTGCTATTGTCACCCCGAGTGGGAAGGGTATGCCCAGACGTGGGTCCCTTGCCTGCTGGGCCTAGAGACCCAACCTACTCCTCACTGATGACGCCCAACAAGGCTGAAACATGTCTGGGGATGCTTGTGGTCTCGTGCAAAAGGGATGTGACCAGCAGTTCGGGCTGGACTACCCCTTTGGGGGTGGGACCAAGCCTGATTTGCATATGGTTTTTCCCCTTTTGTAATGGCTTGGCAGGCGAAGAACGATGGTCTGGTGGGTTGCCCAGAGCAATGCCAGAGGTCAAGATTTATTCTAAACCTTCCAGCCATCAACTCTATTGTTTTGCTATTGTCACCCCGAGTGTGAAGGGTACGCCCAGACGTGGGTCCCTTGCCTGCTGGGCCTAGAGACCCAAGCTACTCCTCACTGATGACGCCCAACAAGGCTGAAACATGTCTGGGGATGCTTGTGGTCTCTTGCAAAAGGGATGTGACCTAGCAATTCGGGCTGAACTACCCCTTTAAGGGTGGGACCAAGCCTGATTTGCATATGGTTTTTCCCCTTTTGTAATGGCTTGGCAGGCGAAGAACGATGGTGTGGAGGATTGCCCAGAGCAATGCCAGAGGTCAAGATTTATTCTAAACCTTCCAGCCATCAACTCTTTTGTTTTGCTATTGTCACCCCGAGTGCGAAGGGTATGCCCAGACGTGGGTCCCTGCTGGGCCTAGAGACCCAAGCTACTCCTCACTGATGATGCCCAACAAGGCTGAAACATGTCTGGGGATGCTTGTGGTCTCGTGCAAAAGGGATGTGACCTAGCAGTTCGGGCTAGACTACCCCTTTTGGGGTGGGACCAAGCCTGATTTGCATATGGTTTTTCCCCTTTTGTAATGGCTTGGCAGGCGAAGAACGATGGTCTGGAGGGTTGCCCAGAGCAATGCCAGAGGTCAAGATTTATTCTAAACCTTCCAGCCATCAACTCTTTTGTTTTGCTATTGTCACCCCGAGTCGGAAGGGTATGCCCAGACGTGGGTCCCTTGCCTGCTGGGCCTAGAGACCCAAGCTACTCCTCACTGATGACGCCCAACAAGGCTGAAACATGTCTGGGGATGCTTGTGGTCTCGTGCAAAAGGGGTGTGACCTAGCAGTTCGGGCTGGACTACCCCTTTGGGGGTGGGACCAAGCTTGATTTGCATATGGTTTTTTCCCTTTTGTAATGGCTTGGCAGGCGAAGAACGATGGTCTGGAGGGTTGCCCGGAGCAATGCCAGAGGTCAAGATTTATTCTAAACCTTCCAGCCATCAACTCTTTTGTTTTGCTATTGTCACCCCGAGTGGGAAGGGTATGCCCAGACGTGGGTGCCTTGCCTGCTGGGTCTAGAGACCCAAGCTACTCCTCACTGATGACGCCCAACAAGGCTGAAACATGTCTGGGGATGCTTGTGGTCTCGTGCAAAAGGGATGTGACCTAGCAGTTCGGGCTGGACTACCCCTTTGGGGGTGGGACCAAGCCTGATTTGCATATGGTTTTTCCCCTTTTGTAATGGCTTGGCAGGCGAAGAACGATGGTCTGGAGGGTTGCCCAAAGCAATGCCAGAGGTCAAGATTTATTCTAAACCTTCCAGCCATCAACTCTTTTGTTTTGCTATTGTCACCCCAAGTGGGAAGGGTATGCCCAGACGTGGGTCCCTTGCCTGCTGGGCCTAGAGACCCAAGCTACTCCTCACTGATGACGCCCAACACGTGCAAAAGGGATGTGACCTAGCAGTTCGGGCTGGACTTCCCCTTTGGGGGTGGGACCAAGCCTGTTTTGCATATGGTTTTTCCCCTTTTGTAATGGCTTAGCAGGCGAAGAACGATGGTCAGGAGGGTTGCCCAGAGCAATGCCAGAGGTCAAGATTTATTCTAAACCTTCCAGCCATCAACTCTTTTGTTTTGCTATTGATACCCCGAGTGGGAAGGGTATGTCCAGACGTGGGTCCCTTGCCTGCTGGGCCTAGAGACCCAAGCTACTCCTCACTGATGACGCCCAACAAGGCTGAAACCTGTCTGGGGATGCTTGTGGTCTCGTGCCAAAGGGATGTGACCTAGCAGTTCGGGCTGGACTACCCCTTTGGGGGTGGGACCAAGCCTGATTTGCCTATGGTTTTTCCCCTTTTGTAATGGCTTGGCAGGCGAAGAACGATGGTCTGGAGGGTTGCCCAGAGCAATGCCAGAGGTCAAGATTTATTCTAAACCTTCCAGCCATCAACTCTTTTGTTTTGCTATTGTCACCCCGAGTGGGAGGGGTATGCCCAGACGTGGGTGCCTTGCCTGCTGGGTCTAGAGACCCAAGCTACTCCTCACTGATGACGCCCAACAAGGCTGAAACATGTCTGGGGATGCTTGTGGTCTCGTGCAAAAGGGATGTGAACTAGCAGTTTGGGCTGGACTACCCCTTTGGGGGTGGGATCAAGCCTGATTTGCATATGGTTTTTCCCCTTTTGTAATGGCTTAGCAGGCGAAGAACGATGGTCAGGAGGGTTGCCCAGAGCAATGCCAGAGGTCAAGATTTATTCTAAACCTTCCAGCCATCAACTCTTTTGTTTTGCTATTGATACCCCGAGTGGGAAGGGTATGTCCAGACGTGGGTCCCTTGCCTGCTGGGCCTAGAGACCCAAGCTACTCCTCACTGATGACGCCCAACAAGGCTGAAACCTGTCTGGGGATGCTTGTGGTCTCGTGCCAAAGGGATGTGACCTAGCAGTTCGGGCTGGACTACCCCTTTGGGGGTGGGACCAAGCCTGATTTGCCTATGGTTTTTCCCCTTTTGTAATGGCTTGGCAGGCGAAGAACGATGGTCTGGAGGGTTGCCCAGAGCAATGCCAGAGGTCAAGATTTATTCTAAACCTTCCAGCCATCAACTCTTTTGTTTTGCTATTGTCACCCCGAGTGGGAGGGGTATGCCCAGACGTGGGTACCTTGCCTGCTGGGCCTAGAGACCCAAGCTACTCCTCACTGATGACACCCAACAAGGCTGAAACATGTCTGGGGATGCTTGTGATCTCTTACAAAAGGGATGTGACCTAGCAGTTCGGGCTGGACTACCTCTTTGGGGGTGGGACCAAGCCTGATTTGCATATGGTTTTTCCCCTTTTGTAATGGCTTGGTAGGCGAAGAAAGATGGTCTGGAGGGTTGCCCAGAGCAATGCCAGAGGTCAAGATTTATTGTAAACCTTCCAGCCATCAACTCTTTTGTTTTGCTATTGTCACCCCGAGTGGGAAGGGTATGCCCAGACGTGGGTCCCTTGCCTGCTGGGCCTAGAGACCCAAGCTACTCCTCACTGATGACGCCCAACAAGGCTGAAACATGTCTGGGGATGCTTGTGGTCTCGTGCAAAAGGGATGTGACCTAGCAGTTTGGGCTGGACTACCCCTTTGGGGGTGGGATCAAGCCTGGTTTGCATATGGTTTTTCCCCTTTTGTAATGGCTTGGCAGGCGAAGAACGATGGTCTGGAGGGTTGCCCAGAGCAATGCCAGAGGTCAAGATTTATTCTAAACCTTCCAGCCATCAACTCTTTTGTTTTGCTATTGTCACCCCGAGTGGGAGGGGTATGCCCAGACGTGGGTACCTTGCCTGCTGGGCCTAGAGACCCAAGCTACTCCTCACTGATGACGCCCAACAAGGTTGAAACATGTCTGGGGATGCTTGTGATCTCTTGCAAAAGGGATGTGACCTAGCAGTTTGGGCTGGACTACCTCTTTGGGGGTGGGACCAAGCCTGATTTGCATATGGTTTTTCCCCTTTTGTAATGGCTTGGTAGGCGAAGAAAGATGGTCTGGAGGGTTGCCCAGAACAATGCCAGAGGTCAAGATTTATTCTAAACCTTCCAGCCATCAACTCTTTTGTTTTGCTATTGTCACCCCGAGTGGGAAGGGTATGCCCAGACGTGGGTCCCTTGCCTGCTGGGTCTAGAGACCCAAGCTACTCCTCACTGATGACGCCCAACAAGGCTGAAACATGTCTGGGGATGCTTGTGGTCTCGTGCAAAAGGGATGTGACCTAGCAGTTCGGGCTGGACTACCCCTTTGGGGGTGGGACCAAGCCTGATTTGCATATGCTTTTTCCCCTTTTGTAATGGCTTGGCAGGCGAAGAACGATGGTCTGGAGGGTTGCCCAAAGCAATGCCAGAGGTCAAGATTTATTCTAAACCTTCCAGCCATCAACTCTTTTGTTTTGCTATTGTCACCCCAAGTGGGAAGGGTATGCCCAGACGTGGGTCCCTTGCCTGCTGGGCCTAGAGACCCAAGCTACTCCTCACTGATGACGCCCAACAAGGCTGAAACATGTCTGGGGATGCTTGTGGTCTCGTGCAAAAGGGATGTGACCTAGCAGTTCGGGCTGGACTACCCCTTTGGGGGTGGGACCAAGCCTGTTTTGCATATGGTTTTTCCCCTTTTGTAATGGCTTGGCAGGCAAAGAACGATGGTCTGGAGGGTTGCCCAGGGCAATGCCAGAGGTCAAGATTTATTCTAAACCTTCCAGCCATCAACTCTTTTGTTTTGCTATTGTCACCCCGAGTGGGAAGGGTATGCCCAGACGTGGGTCCCTTGCCTGCTGGGCCTAGAGTCCCAAGCTACTCCTCACTGATGACGCCCAACAAGGCTGAGACATGTCTGGGGATGCTTGTGGTCTCGTGCAAAAGGGATGTGACCTAGCAGTTTTGCTGGACTACCCCTTTGGGGGTGGGATCAAGCCTGATTTGCATATGGTTTTTCCCCTTTTGTAATGGCTTGGCAGGTGAAGAACAATGGTCTGGAGGGTTGCCCAGAGCAATGCCAGAGGTTAAGATTTATTCTAAACCTTCCAGCCATCAACTCTTTTGTTTTGCTATTGTCACCCCGAGTGGGAAGGGTATGTCTAGACGTGGGTCCCTTGCCTGCTGGGCCTAGAGACCCAAGCTACTCCTCACTGATGACGCCCAACAAGGCTGAAACCTGTCTGGGGATGCTTGTGGTCTCGTGCCAAAGGGATGTGACCTAGCAGTTCGGGCTGGACTACCCCTTTGGGGGTGGGACCAAGCCTGATTTGCCTATGGTTTTTCCCCCTTTTGTAATGGCTTGGCAGGCGAAGAACGATGGTCTGGAGAGTTGCCCAGAGCAATGCCAGAGGTCAAGATTTATTCTAAACCTTCCAGCCATCAACTCTTTTGTTTTGCTATTGTCACCCCGAGTGGGAGGGGTATGCCCAGACGTGGGTACCTTGCCTGCTGGGCCTAGAGACCCAAGCTACTCCTCACTGATGACGCCCAACAAGGCTGAAACATGTCTGGGGATGCTTGTGGTCTCGTGCAAAAGGGATGTGACCTAGCAGTTTGGGCTGGACTACCCCTTTGGGGGTGGGATCAAGCCTGGTTTGCATATGGTTTTTCCCCTTTTGTAATGGCTTGGCAGGCGAAGAACGATGGTCTGGAGGGTTGCCCAGAGCAATGATAGAGGTCAAGATTTATTCTAAACCTTCCAGCCATCAACTCTTTTGTTTTGCTATTGTCACCCCGAGTGGGAGGGGTATGCCCAGACGTGGGTACCTTGCCTGCTGGGCCTAGAGACCCAAGCTACTCCTCACTGATGACGCCCAACAAGGCTGAAACATGTCTGGGGATGCTTGTGATCTCTTGCAAAAGGGATGTGACCTAGCAGTTCGGGCTGGACTACCTCTTTGGGGGTGGGACCAGGCCTGATTTGCATATGGTTTTTCCCCTTTTGTAATGGCTTGGTAGGCGAAGAAAGATGGTCTGGAGGGTTGCCCAGAGCAATGCCAGAGGTCAAGATTTATTCTAAACCTTCCAGCCATCAACGCTTTTGTTTTGCTATTGTCACCCAGAGTGGGAAGGGTATGCCCAGACGTGGGTCCCTTGCCTGCTGGGCCTAGAGACCCAAGCTACTCCTCACTAATGACGCCCAACAAGGCTGAAACATGTCTGGGGATGCTTGTGGTCTCGTGCAAAAGGGATGGGACCTAGCAGTTCGGGCTGGACTACCCCTTTGGGGGTGGGACCAAGCCTGATTTGCATATGGTTTTTCACCTTTTGTAATGGCTTGGCAGGCGAAGAACAATGGTCTGGAGGGTTGCCCAGAGCAATGCCAGAGGTCAAGATTTATTCTAAACCTTCCAGCCATCAACTCTTTTGTTTTGCTATTGTCACCCCGAGTGGGAAGTGTATGCCCAGACTTGGGTCCCTTGCCTGCTGGGCCTAGAGACCCAAGCTACTCCTCACTGATGACGCCCAACAAGGCTGAAACATGTCTGGGGATGCTTGTGGTCTCGTGCAAAAGGGATGTGACCTAGCAGTTCGGGCTGGACTACCCCTTTGGGGGTGGGACCAAGCCTGATTTGCAAATGGTTTTTCCCCTTTTGTAATGGCTTGGCAGGCGAAGAACGATGGTCTGGAGGGTTGCCCAAAGCAATGCCAGAGGTCAAGATTTATTCTAAACCTTCCAGCCATCAACTCTTTTGTTTTGCTATTGTCACCCCGAGTGGGAAGGGTATGCCCAGACGTGGGTCCCTTGCCTGCTGGGCCTAGAGACCCAAGCTACTCCTCACTGATGACGCCCAACAAGGCTGAAACATGTCTGGGGATGCTTGTGGTCTCGTGCAAAAGGGATGTGACCTAGCAGTTCAGGCTGGACTACCCCTTTGGTGCTGGGACCAAGCCTGTTTTGCATATGGTTTTTCCCCTTTTGTAATGGCTTGGCAGGCGAAGAACGATGGTCTGGAGAGTTGCCCAGAGCAATGCCAGAGGTCAAGATTTATTCTAAACCTTCCAGCCATCAACTCTTTTGTTTTGCTATTGTCACCCCGAGTGGGAAGGGTATGCCCAGACGTGGGTCCCTTGCCTGCTGGGCCTAGAGACCCAAGCTACTCCTCACTGATGAAGCCCAACAAGGCTGAAATATGTCTGGGGATGCTTGTGGTCTCGTGCAAAAGGGATGTGACCTAGCAGTTCGGGCTGGACTACCCTTTGGGGGTGGGACCAAGCCTGATTTGCATATGGTTTTTCCCCTTTTGCAATGGCTTGGCAGGCGAAGAACGATGGTGTGGAGGGTTGCCCAGAGCAATGCCAGAGGTCAAGATTTATTCTAAACCTTCCAGCCATCAACTCTTTTGTTTTGCTATTGTAACCCCGAGTGCGAAGGGTATGCCCAGACGTGGGTCCCTTGCCTGCTGGGCCTAGAGACCCAAGCTACTCCTCACTGATGACGCCCAACAAGGCTGAAACATGTCTGGGGATGCTTGTGGTCTCGTGCAAAAGGGATGTGACCTAGCAGTTCGGGCTGGACTACCCCTTTGGGGGTGGGACCAAGCCTGATTTGCATATGGTGTTTCCCCTTTTGTAATGGCTTGGCAGGCGAAGAACGATGGTCTGGAGGGTTGCCCAAAGCAATGCCAGAGGTCAAGATTTATTCTAAACCTTCCAGCCATCAACTCTTTTGTTTTGCTATTGTCACCCCAAGTGGGAAGGGTATGCCCAGACGTGGGTCCCTTGCCTGCTGGGCCTAGAGACCCAAGCTACTCCTCACTGATGACGCCCAACAAGGCTGAAACATGTCTGGGGATGCTTGTGGTCTCGTGCAAAAGGGATGTGACCTAGCAGTTCGGGCTGGACTACCCCTTTGGGGGTGGGACCAAGCCTGTTTTGCATATGGTTTTTCCCCTTTTGTAATGGCTTGGCAGGCAAAGAACGATGGTCTGGAGGGTTGCCCAGAGCAATGCCAGAGGTCAAGATTTATTCTAAACCTTCCAGCCTTCAACTCTTTTGTTTTGCTATTGTCACCCCGAGTGGGAAGGGTATGCCCAGACGTGGGTCCCTTGCCTGCTGGGCCTAGAGACCCAAGCTACTCCTCACTGATGACGCCCAACAAGGCTGAAACATGTCTGGGGATGCTTGTGGTCTCGTGCAAAAGGGATGTGACCTAGCAGTTTGGGCTGGACTACCCCTTTGGGGGTGGGATCAAGCCTGATTTGCATATGGTTTTTCCCCTTTTGTAATGGCTTGGCAGGTGAAGAACAATGGTCTGGAGGGTTGCCCAGAGCAATGCCAGAGGTCAAGATTTATTCTAAACCTTCCAGCCATCAACTCTTTTGTTTTGCTATTGTCACCCCGAGTGGGAAGGGTATGTCCAGACGTGGGTCCCTTGCCTGCTGGGCCTAGAGACCCAAGCTACTCCTCACTGATGACGCCCAACAAGGCTGAAACCTGTCTGGGGATGCTTGTGGTCTCGTGCCAAAGGTATGTGACCTAGCAGTTCGGGCTGGACTACCCCTTTGGGGGTGGTACCAAGCCTGATTTGCTTATGGTTTTTACCCTTTTGTAATGGCTTGGCAGGCGAAGAACGGTGGTCTGGAGGGTTGCCCAGAGCAATGCCAGAGGTCAAGATTTATTCTAAACCTTCCAGCCATCAACTCTTTTGTTTTGCTATTGTCACCTCGAGTGGGAGGGGTATGCCCAGACGTGGGTACCTTGCCTGCTGGGCCTAGAGACCCAAGCTACTCCTCACTGATGACGCCCAACAAGGTTGAAACATGTCTGGGGATGCTTGTGATCTCTTGCAAAAGGGATGTGACCTAGCAGTTCGGGCTGGACTACCTCTTTGGGGGTGGGACCAAGCCTGATTTGCATATGGTTTTTCCCCTTTTGTAATGGCTTGGTAGGCGAAGAAAGATGGTCTGGAGGGTTGCCCAGAACAATGCCAGAGGTCAAGATTTATTCTAAACCTTCCAGCCATCAACTCTTTTGTTTTGCTATTGTCACCCCGAGTGGGAAGGGTATGCCCAGACGTGGGTCCCTTGCCTGCTGGGTCTAGAGACCCAAGCTACTCCTCACTGATGACGCCCAACAAGGCTGAAACATGTCTGGGGATGCTTGTGGTCTCGTGCAAAAGGGATGTGACCTAGCAGTTCGGGCTGGACTACCCCTTTGGGGGTGGGACCAAGCCTGATTTGCATATGGTTTTTCCCCTTTTGTAATGGCTTGGCAGGCGAAGAACGATGGTCTGGAGGGTTGCCCAAAGCAATGCCAGAGGTCAAGATTTATTCTAAACCTTCCAGCCATCAACTCTTTTGTTTTGCTATTGTCACCCCAAGTGGGAAGGGTATGCCCAGACGTGGGTCCCTTGCCTGCTGGGCCTAGAGACCCAAGCTACTCCTCACTGATGACGCCCAACAAGGCTGAAACATGTCTGGGGATGCTTGTGGTCTCGTGCAAAAGGGATGTGACCTAGCAGTTCGGGCTGGACTACCCCTTTGGGGGTGGGACCAAGCCTGTTTTGCATATGGTTTTTCCCCTTTTGTAATGGCTTGGCAGGCAAAGAACGATGGTCTGGAGGGTTGCCCAGGGCAATGCCAGAGGTCAAGATTTATTCTAAACCTTCCAGCCATCAACTCTTTTGTTTTGCTATTGTCACCCCGAGTGGGAAGGGTATGCCCAGACGTGGGTCCCTTGCCTGCTGGGCCTAGAGACCCAAGCTACTCCTCACTGATGACGCCCAACAAGGCTGAAACATGTCTGGGGATGCTTGTGGTCTCGTGCAAAAGGGATGTGACCTAGCAGTTTTGCTGGACTACCCCTTTGGGGGTGGGATCAAGCCTGATTTGCATATGGTTTTTCCCCTTTTGTAATGGCTTGGCAGGTGAAGAACAATGGTCTGGAGGGTTGCCCAGAGCAATGCCAGAGGTCAAGATTTATTCTAAACCTTCCAGCCATCAACTCTTTTGTTTTGCTATTGTCACCCCGAGTGGGAAGGGTATGTCCAGACGTGGGTCCCTTGCCTGCTGGGCCTAGAGACCCAAGCACTGATGACGCCCAACAAGGCTGAAACCTGTCTGGGGATGCTTGTGGTCTCGTGCCAAAGGGATGTGACCTAGTAGTTCGGGCTGGACTACCCCTTTGGGGGTGGGACCAAGCCTGATTTGCCTATGGTTTTTCCCCTTTTGTAATGGCTTGGCAGGCGAAGAACGATGGTCTGGAGGGTTGCCCAGAGCAATGCCAGAGGTCAAGATTTATTCTAAACCTTCCAGCCATCAACTCTTTTGTTTTGCTATTGTCACCCCGAGTGGGAGGGGTATGCCCAGACGTGGGTACCTTGCCTGCTGGGCCTAGAGACCCAAGCTACTCCTCACTGATGATGCCCAACAAGGCTGAAACATGTCTGGGGATGCTTGTGATCTCTTGCAAAAGGGATGTGACCTAGCAGTTCGGGCTGGACTACCTCTTTGGGGGTGGGACCAGGCCTGATTTGCATATGGTTTTTCCCCTTTTGTAATGGCTTGGTAGGCGAAGAAAGATGGTCTGGAGGGTTGCCCAGAGCAATGCCAAAGGTCAAGATTTATTCTAAACCTTCCAGCCATCAACGCTTTTGTTTTGCTATTGTCACCCAGAGTGGGAAGGGTATGCCCAGACGTGGGTCCCTTGCCTGCTGGGCCTAGAGACCCAAGCTACTCCTCACTAATGACGCCCAACAAGGCTGAAACATGTCTGGGGATGCTTGTGGTCTCGTGCAAAAGGGATGGGACCTAGCAGTTCGGGCTGGACTACCCCTTTGGGGGTGGGACCAAGCCTGATTTGCATATGGTTTTTCACCTTTTGTAATCGCTTGGCAGGCGAAGAACAATGGTCTGGAGGGTTGCCCAGAGCAATGCCAGAGGTCAAGATTTATTCTAAACCTTCCAGCCATCAACTCTTTTGTTTTGCTATTGTCACCCCGAGTGGGAAGTGTATGCCCAGACTTGGGTCCCTTGCCTGCTGGGCCTAGAGACCCAAGCTACTTCTCACTGATGACGCCCAACAAGGCTGAAACATGTCTGGGGATGCTTGTGGTCTCGTGCAAAAGGGATGTGACCTAGCAGTTCGGGCTGGACTACCCCTTTGGGGGTGGGACCAAGCCTGATTTGCATATGGTTTTTCCCCTTTTGTAATGGCTTGGCAGGCGAAGAACGATGGTCTGGAGGGTTGCCCAAAGCAATGCCAGAGGTCAAGATTTATTCTAAACCTTCCAGCCATCAACTCTTTTGTTTTGCTATTGTCACCCCGAGTGGGAAGGGTATGCCCAGACGTGGGTCCCTTGCCTGCTGGGCCTAGAGACCCAAGCTACTCCTCACTGATGACACCCAACAAGGCTGAAACATGTCTGGGGATGCTTGTGGTCTCGTGCAAAAGGGATGTGACCTAGCAGTTCGGGCTGGACTACCCCTTTGGGGGTGGGACCAAGCCTGATTTGCATATGGTTTTTCCCCTTTTGTAATGGCTTGACAGGCGAAGAACGATGGTCTGGAGGGTTGCCCAGAGCAATGCCAGAGGTCAAGATTTATTCTAAACCTTCCAGCCATCAACTCTTTTGTTTTGCTATTGTCACCCCGAGTGGGAAGGGTATGCCCAGACGTGGGTCCCTTGCCTGCTGGGCCTAGAGACCCAAGCTACTCCTCACTGATGAAGCCCAACAAGGCTGAAATATGTCTGGGGATGCTTGTGGTCTCGTGCAAAAGGGATGTGACCTAGCAGTTCGGGCTGGACTACCCTTTGGGGGTGGGACCAAGCTTGATTTGCATATGGTTTTTCCCCTTTTGTAATGGCTTGGCAGGCGAAGAACGATGGTCTGGAGGGTTGCCCAGAGCAATGCCAGAGGTCAAGATTTATTCTAAACCTTCCAGCCATCAACTCTTTTGTTTTGCTATTGTCACCCCGAGTGGGAAGGGTATGCCCAGACGTGGGTCCCTTGCCTGCTGGGTCTAGAGACCCAAGCTACTCCTCACTGATGACGCCCAACAAGGCTGAAACATGTCTGGGGATGCTTGTGGTCTCGTGCAAAAGGGATGTGACCTAGCAGTTCGGGCTGGACTACCCCTTTGGGGGTGGGACCAAGCCTGATTTGCATATGGTTTTTTCCCCTTTTGTAATGGCTTGGCAGGCGAAGAACGATGGTCTGGAGGGTTGCCCAAAGCAATGCCAGAGGTCAAGATTTATTCTAAACCTTCCAGCCATCAACTCTTTTGTTTTGCTATTGTCACCCCAAGTGGGAAGGGTATGCCCAGACGTGGGTCCCTTGCCTGCTGGGCCTAGAGACCCAAGCTACTCCTCACTGATGACGCCCAACAAGGCTGAAACATGTCTGGGGATGCTTGTGGTCTCGTGCAAAAGGGATGTGACCTAGCAGTTCGGGCTGGACTACCCCTTTGGTGCTGGGACCAAGCCTGTTTTGCATATGGTTTTTCCCCTTTTGTAATGGCTTGGCAGGCAAAGAACGATGGTCTGGAGGGTTGCCCAGAGCAATGCCAGAGGTCAAGATTTATTCTAAACCTTCCAGCCATCAACTCTTTTGTTTTGCTATTGTCACCCCGAGTGGGAAGGGTATGCCCAGACGTGGGTCCCTTGCCTGCTGGGCCTAGAGACCCAAGCTACTCCTCACAGATGACGCCCAACAAGGCTGAAACATGTCTGGGGATGCTTGTGGTCTCGTGCAAAAGGGATGTGACCTAGCAGTTTGGGCTGGACTACCGCTTTGGGGGTGGGATCAAGCCTGATTTGCATATGGTTTTTCCCCTTTTGTAATGGCTTGGCAGGTGAAGAACAATGGTCTGGAGGGTTGCCCAGAGCAATGCCAGAGGTCAAGATTTATTCTAAACCTTCCAGCCATCAACTCTTTTGTTTTGCTATTGTCACCCCGAGTGGGAAGGGTATGTCCAGACGTGGGTCCCTTGCCTGCTGGGCCTAGAGACCCAAGCTACTCCTCACTGATGACGCCCAACAAGGCTGAAACCTGTCTGGGGATGCTTGTGGTCTCGTGCCAAAGGGATGTGACCTAGCAGTTTGGGCTGGACTACCCCTTTGGGGGTGGGACCAAGCCTGATTTGCCTATGGTTTTTCCCCTTTTGTAATGGCTTGGCAGCCGAAGAACGATGGTCTGGAGGGTTGCCCAGAGCAATGCCAGAGGTCAAGATTTATTCTAAACCTTCCAGCCATCAACTCTTTTGTTTTGCTATTGTCACCCCGAGTGGGAGGGGTATGCCCAGACATGGGTACCTTGCCTGCTGGGCCTAGAGACCCAAGCTACTCCTCACTGATGACGCCCAACAAGGTTGAAACATGTCTGGGGATGCTTGTGATCTCTTGCAAAAGGGATGTGACCTAGCAGTTCGGGCTGGACTACTTCTTTGGGGGTGGGACCAAGCCTGATTTGCATATGGTTTTTCCCCTTTTGTAATGGCTTGGTAGGCGAAGAAAGATGGTCTGGAGGGTTGCCCAGAACAATGCCAGAGGTCAAGATTTATTCTAAACCTTCCAGCCATCAACTCTTTTGTTTTGCTATTGTCACCCCGAGTGGGAAGGGTATGCCCAGACGTGGGTCCCTTGCCTGCTGGGCCTAGAGACCCAAGCTACTCCTCACTGATGAAGCCCAACAAGGCTGAAATATGTCTGGGGATGCTTGTGGTCTCGTGCAAAAGGGATGTGACCTAGCAGTTCGGGCTGGACTACCCTTTGGGGGTGGGACCAAGCTTGATTTGCATATGGTTTTTCCCCTTTTGTAATGGCTTGGCAGGCGAAGAACGATGGTCTGGAGGGTTGCCCAGAGCAATGCCAGAGGTCAAGATTTATTCTAAACCTTCCAGCCATCAACTCTTTTGTTTTGCTATTGTCACCCCGAGTGGGAAGGGTATGCCCAGACGTGGGTCCCTTGCCTGCTGGACCTAGAGACCCAAGCTACTCCTCACTGATGACGCCCAACAAGGCTGAAACATGTCTGGGGATGCTTGTGGTCTCGTGCAAAAGGGGTGTGACCTAGCAGTTCGGGCTGGACTACCCCTTTGGGGGTGGGACCAAGCTTGATTTCCATATGGTTTTTTCCCTTTTGTAATGGCTTGGCAGGCGAAGAACGATGGTCTGGAGGGTTGCCCGGAGCAATGCCAGAGGTCAAGATTTATTCTAAACCTTCCAGCCATCAACTCTTTTGTTTTGCTATTGTCACCCCGAGTGGGAAGGGTATGCCCAGACGTGGGTCCCTTGCCTGCTGGGTCTAGAGACCCAAGCTACTCCTCACTGATGACGCCCAACAAGGCTGAAACATGTCTGGGGATGCTTGTGGTCTCGTGCAAAAGGGATGTGACCTAGCAGTTCGGGCTGGACTACCCCTTTGGGGGTGGGACCAAGCCTGATTTGCATATGGTTTTTTCCCCTTTTGTAATGGCTTGGCAGGCGAAGAACGATGGTCTGGAGGGTTGCCCAAAGCAATGCCAGAGGTCAAGATTTATTCTAAACCTTCCAGCCATCAACTCTTTTGTTTTGCTATTGTCACCCCAAGTGGGAAGGGTATGCCCAGACGTGGGTCCCTTGCCTGCTGGGCCTAGAGACCCAAGCTACTCCTCACTGATGACGCCCAACAAGGCTGAAACATGTCTGGGGATGCTTGTGGTCTCGTGCAAAAGGGATGTGACCTAGCAGTTCGGGCTGGATTACCCCTTTGGTGCTGGGACCAAGCCTGTTTTGCATATGGTTTTTCCCCTTTTGTAATGGCTTGGCAGGCAAAGAACGATGGTCTGGAGGGTTGCCCAGAGCAATGCCAGAGGTCAAGATTTATTCTAAACCTTCCAGCCATCAACTCTTTTGTTTTGCTATTGTCACCCCGAGTGGGAAGGGTATGCCCAGACGTGGGTCCCTTGCCTGCTGGGCCTAGAGACCCAAGCTACTCCTCACAGATGACGCCCAACAAGGCTGAAACATGTCTGGGGATGCTTGTGGTCTCGTGCAAAAGGGATGTGACCTAGCAGTTTGGGCTGGACTACCGCTTTGGGGGTGGGATCAAGCCTGATTTGCATATGGTTTTTCCCCTTTTGTAATGGCTTGGCAGGTGAAGAACAATGGTCTGGAGGGTTGCCCAGAGCAATGCCAGAGGTCAAGATTTATTCTAAACCTTCCAGCCATCAACTCTTTTGTTTTGCTATTGTCACCCCGAGTGGGAAGGGTATGTCCAGACGTGGGTCCCTTGCCTGCTGGGCCTAGAGACCCAAGCTACTCCTCACTGATGACGCCCAACAAGGCTGAAACCTGTCTGGGGATGCTTGTGGTCTCGTGCCAAAGGGATGTGACCTAGCAGTTTGGGCTGGACTACCCCTTTGGGGGTGGGACCAAGCCTGATTTGCCTATGGTTTTTCCCCTTTTGTAATGGCTTGGCAGCCGAAGAACGATGGTCTGGAGGGTTGCCCAGAGCAATGCCAGAGGTCAAGATTTATTCTAAACCTTCCAGCCATCAACTCTTTTGTTTTGCTATTGTCACCCCGAGTGGGAGGGGTATGCCCAGACGTGGGTACCTTGCCTGCTGGGCCTAGAGACCCAAGCTACTCCTCACTGATGACGCCCAACAAGGTTGAAACATGTCTGGGGATGCTTGTGATCTCTTGCAAAAGGGATGTGACCTAGCAGTTCGGGCTGAACTACTTCTTTGGGGGTGGGACCAAGCCTGATTTGCATATGGTTTTTCCCCTTTTGTAATGGCTTGGTAGGCGAAGAAAGATGGTCTGGAGGGTTGCCCAGAACAATGCCAGAGGTCAAGATTTATTCTAAACCTTCCAGCCATCAACTCTTTTGTTTTGCTATTGTCACCCCGAGTGGGAAGGGTATGCCCAGACGTGGGTCCCTTGCCTGCTGGGTCTAGAGACCCAAGCTACTCCTCACTGATGACGCCCAACAAGGCTGAAACATGTCTGGGGATGCTTGTGGTCTCGTGCAAAAAGGATGTGACCTAGCAGTTCGGGCTGGACTACCCCTTTGGGGGTGGGACCAAGCCTGATTTGCATATGCTTTTTCCCCTTTTGTAATGGCTTGGCAGGCGAAGAACGATGGTCTGGAGGGTTGCCCAAAGCAATGCCAGAGGTCAAGATTTATTCTAAACCTTCCAGCCATCAACTCTTTTGTTTTGCTATTGTCACCCCAAGTGGGAAGGGTATGCCCAGACGTGGGTCCCTTGTCTGCTGGGCCTAGAGACCCAAGCTACTCCTCACTGATGACGCCCAACAAGGCTGAAACATGTCTGGGGATGCTTGTGGTCTCGTGCAAAAGGGATGTGACCTAGCAGTTCGGGCTGGACTACCCCTTTGGGGGTGGGACCAAGCCTGTTTTGCATATGGTTTTTCCCCTTTTGTAATGGCTTGGCAGGCAAAGAACGATGGTCTGGAGGGTTGCCCAGGGCAATGCCAGAGGTCAAGATTTATTCTAAACCTTCCAGCCATCAACTCTTTTGTTTTGCTATTGTCACCCCGAGTGGGAAGGGTGTGCCCAGACGTGGGTCCCTTGCCTGCTGGCCCTAGAGACCCAAGCTACTCCTCACTGATGACGCCCAACAAGGCTGAAACATGTCTGGGGATGCTTGTGGTCTCTTGCAAAAGGGATGTGACCTAGCAATTCGGGCTGAACTACCCCTTTGGGGGTGGGACCAAGCCTGATTTGCATATGGTTTTTTCCCCTTTTGCAATGGCTTGGCAGGCGAAGAACGATGGTGTGGAGGGTTGCCCAGAGCAATGCCAGAGGTCAAGATTTATTCTAAACCTTCCAGCCATCAACTCTTTTGTTTTGCTATTGTAACCCCAAGTGCGAAGGGTATGCCCAGACGTGGGTCCCTTGCCTGCTGGGCCTAGAGACCCAAGCTACTCCTCACTGATGACGCCCAACAAGGCTGAAACATGTCTGGGGATGCTTGTGGTCTCTTGCAAAAGGGATGTGACCTAGCAATTCGGGCTGAACTACCCCTTTGGGGGTGGGACCAAGCCTGATTTGCATATGGTTTTTCCCCTTTTGCAATGGCTTGGCAGGCGAAGAACGATGGTCTGGAGGGTTGCCCAGAGCAATGCCAGAGGTCAAGATTTATTGTAAACCTTCCAGCCATCAACTCTTTTGTTTTGCTATTGTCACCCCGAGTGGGAAGGGTATGCCCAGACGAGGGTCCCTTGCCTGCTGGGCCTAGAGACCCAAGCTACTCCTCACTGATGAGGCCCAACAAGGCTGAAACATGTCTGGGGATGCTTGTGGTCTCATGCCAAAGGGGTGTGACCTAGCAGTTCGGGCTGGACTACCCCTTTGGGGGTGGGACCAAGTCTGATTTGCCTATGGTTTTTCCCCTTTTGTAATGGCTTGGAAGGCGAAGAACGATGGTCTAGAGGGTTGCCCAGAGCAATGCCAGAGGTCAAGATTTATTCTAAACCTTCCAGCCATCAACTCTTTTGTTTTGCTATTGTCACCCCGAGTGGGAGGGGTATGCCCAGACGTGGGTACCTTGCCTGCTGGGCCTAGAGACCCAAGCTACTCCTCACTGATGACGCCCAACAAGGCTGAAACATGTCTGGGGATACTTGTAATCTCTTGCAAAAGGGATGTGACCTAGCAGTTCGGGCGGGACTACCTCTTTGGGGGTGGGACCAGGCCTGATTTGCATATGGTTTTTCCCCTTTTGTAATGGCTTGGTAGGCGAAGAAAGATGGTCTGGAGGGTTGCCCAGAGCAATGCCAGAGGTCAAGATTTATTCTAAACCTTCCAGCCATCAACGCTTTTGTTTTGCTATTGTCACCCAGAGTGGGAAGGGTATGCCCAGACGTGGGTCCCTTGCCTGCTGGGCCTAGAGACCCAAGCTACTCCTCACTAATGACGCCCAACAAGGCTGAAACATGTCTGGGGATGCTTGTGGTCTCGTGCAAAAGGGATGGGACCTAGCAGTTCGGGCTGGACTACCCCTTTGGGGGTGGGACCAAGCCTGATTTGCATATGGTTTTTCACCTTTTGTAATGGCTTGGCAGGCGAAGAACAATGGTCTGGAGGGTTGCCCAGAGCAATGCCAGAGGTCAAGATTTATTCTAAACCTTCCAGCCATCAACTCTTTTGTTTTGCTATTGTCACCCTGAGTGGGAAGTGTATGCCCAGACTTGGGTCCCTTGCCTGCTGGGCCTAGAGACCCAAGCTACTCCTCACTGATGACGCCCAACAAGGCTGAAACATGTCTGGGGATGCTTGTGGTCTCGTGCAAAAGGGATGTGACCTAGCAGTTCGGGCTGGACTACCCCTTTGGGGGTGGGACCAAGCCTGATTTGCATATGGTTTTTCCCCTTTTGTAATGGCTTGGCAGGCGAAGAACGATGGTCTGGAGGGTTGCCCAAAGCAATGCCAGAGGTCAAGATTTATTCTAAACCTTCCAGCCATCAACTCTTTTGTTTTGCTATTGTCACCCCGAGTGGGAAGGGTATGCCCAGACGTGGGTCCCTTGCCTGCTGGGCCTAGAGACCCAAGCTACTCCTCACTGATGACGCCCAACAAGGCTGAAACATGTCTGGGGATGCTTGTGGTCTCGTGCAAAAGGGATGTGACCTAGCAGTTCGGGCTGGACTACCCCTTTGGGGGTGGGACCAAGCCTGATTTGCATATGGTTTTTCCCCTTTTGTAATGGCTTGGCAGGCGAAGAACGATGGTCTGGAGGGTTGCCCAGAGCAATGCCAGAGGTCAAGATTTATTCTAAACCTTCCAGCCATCAACTCTTTTGTTTTGCTATTGTCACCCCGAGTGGGAAGGGTATGCCCAGACGTGGGTCCCTTGCCTGCTGGGCCTAGAGACCCAAGCTACTCCTCACTGATGAAGCCCAACAAGGCTGAAATATGTCTGGGGATGCTTGTGGTCTCGTGCAAAAGGGATGTGACCTAGCAGTTCGGGCTGGACTACCCTTTGGGGGTGGGACCAAGCTTGATTTGCATATGGTTTTTCCCCTTTTGTAATGGCTTGGCAGGCGAAGAACGATGGTCTGGAGGGTTGCCCAGAGCAATGCCAGAGGTCAAGATTTATTCCAAACCTTCCAGCCATCAACTCTTTTGTTTTGCTATTGTCACCCCGAGTGGGAAGGGTATGCCCAGACGTGGGTCCCTTGCCTGCTGGGCCTAGAGACCCAAGCTACTCCTCACTGATGACGCCCAACAAGGCTGAAACATGTCTGGGGATGCTTGTGGTCTCGTGCAAAAGGGGTGTGACCTAGCAGTTCGGGCTGGACTACCCCTTTGGGGGTGGGACCAAGCTTGATTTCCATATGGTTTTTTCCCTTTTGTAATCCTTGGCAGGCGAAGAACGATGGTCTGGAGGGTTGCCCGGAGCAATGCCAGAGGTCAAGATTTATTCTAAACCTTCCAGCCATCAACTCTTTTGTTTTGCTATTGTCACCCCGAGTGGGAAGGGTATGCCCAGACGTGGGTCCCTTGCCTGCTGGGTCTAGAGACCCAAGCTACTCCTCACTGATGACGCCCAACAAGGCTGAAACATGTCTGGGGATGCTTGTGGCCTCGTGCAAAAGGGATGTGACCTAGCAGTTCGGGCTGGACTACCCCTTTGGGGGTGGGACCAAGCCTGATTTGCATATGGTTTTTCCCCTTTTGTAATGGCTTGGCAGGCGAAGAACGATGGTCTGGAGGGTTGCCCAAAGCAATGCCAGAGGTCAAGATTTATTCTAAACCTTCCAGCCATCAACTCTTTTGTTTTGCTATTGTCACCCCAAGTGGGAAGGGTATGCCCAGACGTGGGTCCCTTGCCTGCTGGGCCTAGAGACCCAAGCTACTCCTCACTGATGACGCCCAACAAGGCTGAAACATGTCTGGGGATGCTTGTGGTCTCGTGCAAAAGGGATGTGACCTAGCAGTTCGGGCTGGACTACCCCTTTGGGGGTGGGACCAAGCCTGTTTTGCATATGGTTTTTCCCCTTTTGTAATGGCTTGGCAGGCAAAGAACGATGGTCTGGAGGGTTGCCCAGAGCAATGCCAGAGGTCAAGATTTATTCTAAACCTTCCAGCCATCAACTCTTTTGTTTTGCTATTGTCACCCCGAGTGGGAAGGGTATGCCCAGACGTGGGTCCCTTGCCTGCTGGGCCTAGAGACCCAAGCTACTCCTCACTGATGACGCCCAACAAGGCTGAAACATGTCTGGGGATGCTTGTGGTCTCGTGCAAAAGGGATGTGACCTAGCAGTTTGGGCTGGACTACCCCTTTGGGGGTGGGATCAAGCCTGATTTGCATATGGTTTTTCCCCTTTTGTAATGGCTTGGCAGGTGAAGAACAATGGTCTGGAGGGTTGCCCAGAGCAATGCCAGAGGTCAAGATTTATTCTAAACCTTCCAGCCATCAACTCTTTTGTTTTGCTATTGTCACCCAGAGTGGGAAGGGTATGTCCAGACGTGGGTCCCTTGCCTGCTGGGCCTAGAGACCCAAGCTACTCCTCACTGATGACGCCCAACAAGGCTGAAACCTGTCTGGGTATGCTTGTGGTCTCGTGCCAAGGGGATATGACCTAGCAGTTCGGGCTGGACTACCCCTTTGGGGGTGGGACCAAGCCTGATTTGCCTATGGTTTTTCCCCTTTTGTAATGGCTTGGCAGGCGAAGAACGATGGTCTGGAGGGTTGCCCAGAGCAATGCCAGAGGTCAAGATTTATTCTAAACCTTCCAGCCATCAACTCTTTTGTTTTGCTATTGTCACCCCGAGTGGGAGGGGTATGCCCAGACGTGGGTACCTTGCCTGCTGGGCCTAGAGACCCAAGCTACTCCTCACTGATGACGCCCAACAAGGTTGAAACATGTCTGGGGATGCTTGTGATCTCTTGAAAAAGGGATGTGACCTAGCAGTTCGGGCTGGACTACCTCTTTGGGGGTGGGACCAAGCCTGATTTGCAAATGGTTTTTCCCCTTTTGTAATGGCTTGGTAGGCGAAGAAAGATGGTCTGGAGGGTTGCCCAGAACAATGCCAGAGGTCAAGATTTATTCTAAACCTTCCAGCCATCAACTCTTTTGTTTTGCTATTGTCACCCCGAGTGGGAAGGGTATGCCCAGACGTGGGTCCCTTGCCTGCTGGGTCTAGAGACCCAAGCTACTCCTCACTGATGACGCCCAACAAGGCTGAAACATGTCTGGGGATGCTTGTGGTCTCGTGCAAAAGGGATGTGACCTAGCAGTTCGGGCTGGACTACCCCTTTGGGGGTGGGACCAAGCCTGATTTGCATATGGTTTTTCCCCTTTTGTAATGGCTTGGCAGGCGAAGAATGATGGTCTGGAGGGTTGCCCAAAGCAATGCCAGAGGTCAAGATTTATTCTAAACCTTCCAGCCATCAACTCTTTTGTTTTGCTATTGTCACCCCAAGTGGGAAGGGTATGCCCAGACGTGGGTCCCTTGCCTGCTGGGCCTAGAGACCCAAGCTACTCCTCACTGATGACGCCCAACAAGGCTGAAACATGTCTGGGGATGCTTGTGGTCTCGTGCCAAAGGGATGTGACCTAGCAGTTCGGGCTGGACTACCCCTTTGGGGGTGGGACCAAGCCTGATTTGCCTATGGTTTTTCCCCTTTTGTAATGGCTTGGCAGGCGAAGAACGATGGTCTGGAGGGTTGCCCAGAGCAATGCCAGAGGTCGAGATTTATTCTAAACCTTCCAGCCATCAACTCTTTTGTTTTGCTATTGTCACCCCGAGTGGGAGGGGTATGCCCAGACGTGGGTACCTTGCCTGCTGGGCCTAGAGACCCAAGCTACTCCTCACTGATGACGCCCAACAAGGCTGAAACATGTCTGGGGATGCTTGTGATCTCTTGCAAAAGGGATGTGACCTAGCAGTTCGGGCTGGACTACCTCTTTGGGGGTGGGACCAGGCCTGATTTGCATATGGTTTTTCCCCTTTTGTAATGGCTTGGTAGGCGAAGAAAGATGGTCTGGAGGGTTGCCCAGAGCAATGCCAGAGGTCAAGATTTATTCTAAACCTTCCAGCCATCAACGCTTTTGTTTTGCTATTGTCACCCAGAGTGGGAAGGGTATGCCCAGACGTGGGTCCCTTGCCTGCTGGGCCTAGAGACCCAAGCTACTCCTCACTGATGACGCCGAACAAGGCTGAAACCTGTCTGGGGATGCTTGTGGTCTCGTGCCAAAGGGATGTGACCTAGCAGTTCGGGCTGGACTACCCCTTTGGGGGTGGGACCAAGCCTGATTTGCCTTTGGTTTTTCCCCTTTTGTAATGGCTTGGCAGGCGAAGAACGATGGTCTGGAGGGTTGCCCAGAGCAATGCCAGAGGTCAAGATTTATTCTAAACCTTCCAGCCATCAACTCTTTTGTTTTGCTATTGTCACCCCGAGTGGGAGGGGTATGCCCAGACGTGGGTACCTTGCCTGCTGGGCCTAGAGACCCAAGCTACTCCTCACTGATGACGCCCAACAAGGTTGAAACATGTCTGGGGATGCTTGTGATCTCTTGCAAAAGGGATGTGACCTAGCAGTTCGGGCTGGACTACCTCTTTGGGGGTGGGACCAAGCCTGATTTGCATATGGTTTTTCCCCTTTTGTAATGGCTTGGTAGGCGAAGAAAGATGGTCTGGAGGGTTGCCCAGAACAATGCCAGTGGTCAAGATTTATTCTAAACCTTCCAGCCATCAACTCTTTTGTTTTGCTATTGTCACCCCGAGTGGGAAGGGTATGCCCAGACGTGGGTCCCTTACCTGCTGGGTCTAGAGACCCAAGCTACTCCTCACTGATGACGCCCAACAAGGCTGAAACATGTCTGGGGATGCTTGTGGTCTCGTGCAAAAGGGATGTGACCTAGCAGTTCGGGCTGGACTACCCCTTTGGGGGTGGGACCAAGCCTGATTTGCATATGGTTTTTCCCCTTTTGTAATGGCTTGGCAGGCGAAGAACGATGGTCTGGAGGGTTGCCCAAAGCAATGCCAGAGGTCAAGATTTATTCTAAACCTTCCAGCCATCAACTCTTTTGTTTTGCTATTGTCACCCCAAGTGGGAAGGGTATGCCCAGACGTGGGTCCCTTGCCTGCTGGGCCTAGAGACCCAAGCTACTCCTCACTGATGACGCCCAACAAGGCTGAAACATGTCTGGGGATGCTTGTGGTCTCGTGCAAAAGGGATGTGACCTAGCAGTTCGGGCTGGACTACCCCTTTGGGGGTGGGACCAAGCCTGTTTTGCATATGGTTTTTCCCCTTTTGTAATGGCTTGGCAGGCAAAGAACGATGGTCTGGAGGGTTGCCCAGGGCAATGCCAGAGGTCAAGATTTATTCTAAACCTTCCAGCCATCAACTCTTTTGTTTTGCTATTGTCACCCCGAGTGGGAAGGGTATGCCCAGACGTGGGTCCCTTGCCTGCTGGGCCTAGAGACCCAAGCTACTCCTCACTGATGACGCCCAACAAGGCTGAAACATGTCTGGGGATGCTTGTGGTCTTGTGCAAAAGGGATGTGACCTAGCAGTTTTGCTGGACTACCCCTTTGGGGGTGGGATCAAGCCTGATTTGCATATGGTTTTTCCCCTTTTGTAATGGCTTGGCAGGTGAAGAACAATGGTCTGGAGGGTTGCCCAGAGCAATGCCAGAGGTCAAGATTTATTCTAAACCTTCCAGCCATCAACTCTTTTGTTTTGCTATTGTCACCCCGAGTGGGAAGGGTATGTCCAGACGTGGGTCCCTTGCCTGCTGGGCCTAGAGACCCAAGCTACTCCTCACTGATGACGCCCAACAAGGCTGAAACATGTCTGGGGATGCTTGTGGTCTCGTGCAAAAGGGATGTGACCTAGCAGTTCGGGCTGGACTACCCCTTTGGGGGTGGGACCAAGCCTGTTTTGCATATGGTTTTTCCCCTTTTGTAATGGCTTGGCAGGCAAAGAACGATGGTCTGGAGGGTTGCCCAGAGCAATGCCAGAGGTCAAGATTTATTCTAAACCTTCCAGCCATCAACTCTTTTGTTTTGCTATTGTCACCCCGAGTGGGAAGGGTATGCCCAGACGTGGGTCCCTTGCCTGCTGGGCCTAGAGACCCAAGCTACTCCTCACTGATGACGCCCAACAAGGCTGAAACATGTCTGGGGATGCTTGTGGTCTCGTGCAAAAGGGATGTGACCTAGCAGTTTGGGCTGGACTACCCCTTTGGGGGTGGGATCAAGCCTGATTTGCATATGGTTTTTCCCCTTTTGTAATGGCTTGGCAGGTGAAGAACAATGGTCTGGAGGGTTGCCCAGAGCAATGCCAGAGGTCAAGATTTATTCTAAACCTTCCAGCCATCAACTCTTTTGTTTTGCTATTGTCACCCAGAGTGGGAAGGGTATGTCCAGACGTGGGTCCCTTGCCTGCTGGGCCTAGAGACCCAAGCTACTCCTCACTGATGACGCCCAACAAGGCTGAAACCTGTCTGGGTATGCTTGTGGTCTCGTGCCAAGGGGATATGACCTAGCAGTTCGGGCTGGACTACCCCTTTGGGGGTGGGACCAAGCCTGATTTGCCTATGGTTTTTCCCCTTTTGTAATGGCTTGGCAGGCGAAGAACGATGGTCTGGAGGGTTGCCCAGAGCAATGCCAGAGGTCAAGATTTATTCTAAACCTTCCAGCCATCAACTCTTTTGTTTTGCTATTGTCACCCCGAGTGGGAGGGGTATGCCCAGACGTGGGTACCTTGCCTGCTGGGCCTAGAGACCCAAGCTACTCCTCACTGATGACGCCCAACAAGGTTGAAACATGTCTGGGGATGCTTGTGATCTCTTGCAAAAGGGATGTGACCTAGCAGTTCGGGCTGGACTACCTCTTTGGGGGTGGGACCAAGCCTGATTTGCATATGGTTTTTCCCCTTTTGTAATGGCTTGGTAGGCGAAGAAAGATGGTCTGGAGGGTTGCCCAGAACAATGCCAGAGGTCAAGATTTATTCTAAACCTTCCAGCCATCAACTCTTTTGTTTTGCTATTGTCACCCCGAGTGGGAAGGGTATGCCCAGACGTGGGTCCCTTGCCTGCTGGGCCTAGAGACCCAAGCTACTCCTCACTGATGACGCCCAACAAGGCTGAAACATGTCTGGGGATGCTTGTGGTCTCGTGCAAAAGGGATGTGACCTAGCAGTTCGGGCTGGACTACCCCTTTGGGGGTGGGACCAAGCCTGATTTGCATATGGTTTTTCCCCTTTTGTAATGGCTTGGCAGGTGAAGAACGATGGTCTGGAGGGTTGCCCAGAGCAATGCCAGAGGTCAAGATTTATTCTAAACCTTCCAGCCATCAACTCTTTTGTTTTGCTATTGTCACCCCGAGTGGGAAGGGTATGCCCAGACGTGGGTCCCTTGCCTGCTGGGCCTAGAGACCCAAGCTACTCCTCACTGATGAAGCCCAACAAGGCTGAAATATGTCTGGGGATGCTTGTGGTCTCGTGCAAAAGGGATGTGACCTAGCAGTTCGGGCTGGACTACCCTTTGGGGGTGGGACCAAGCTTGATTTGCATATGGTTTTTCCCCTTTTGTAATGGCTTGGCAGGCGAAGAACGATGGTCTGGAGGGTTGCCCAGAGCAATGCCAGAGGTCAAGATTTATTCTAAACCTTCCAGCCATCAACTCTTTTGTTTTGCTATTGTCACCCCGAGTGGGAAGGGTATGCCCAGACGTGGGTCCCTTGCCTGCTGGGCCTAGAGACCCAAGCTACTCCTCACTGATGACGCCCAACAAGACTGAAACATGTCTGGGGATGCTTGTGGTCTCGTGCAAAAGGGGTGTGACCTAGCAGTTCGGGCTGGACTACCCCTTTGGGGGTGGGACCAAGCTTGATTTCCATATGGTTTTTTCCCTTTTGTAATGGCTTGGCAGGCGAAGAACGATGGTCTGGAGGGTTGCCCGGAGCAATGCCAGAGGTCAAGATTTATTCTAAACCTTCCAGCCATCAACTCTTTTGTTTTGCTATTGTCACCCCGAGTGTGAAGGGTATGCCCAGACGTGGGTCCCTTGCCTGCTGGGTCTAGAGACCCAAGCTACTCCTCACTGATGACGCCCAACAAGGCTGAAACATGTCTGGGGATGCTTGTGGCCTCGTGCAAAAGGGATGTGACCTAGCAGTTCGGGCTGGACTACCCCTTTGGGGGTGGGACCAAGCCTGATTTGCATATGGTTTTTCCCCTTTTGTAATGGCTTGGCAGGCGAAGAACGATGGTCTGGAGGGTTGCCCAAAGCAATGCCAGAGGTCAAGATTTATTCTAAACCTTCCAGCCATCAACTCTTTTGTTTTGCTATTGTCACCCCAAGTGGGAAGGGTATGCCCAGACGTGGGTCCCTTGCCTGCTGGGCCTAGAGACCCAAGCTACTCCTCACTGATGACGCCCAACAAGGCTGAAACATGTCTGGGGATGCTTGTGGTCTTGTGCAAAAGGGATGTGACCTAGCAGTTCGGGCTGGACTACCCCTTTGGGGGTGGGACCAAGCCTGTTTTGCATATGGTTTTTCCCCTTTTGTAATGGCTTGGCAGGCAAAGAACGATGGTCTATAGGGTTGCCCAGAGCAATGCCAGAGGTCAAGATTTATTCTAAACCTTCCAGCCATCAACTCTTTTGTTTTGCTATTGTCACCCCGAGTGGGAAGGGTATGCCCAGACGTGGGTCCCTTGCCTGCTGGGCCTAGAGACCCAAGCTACTCCTCACTGATGACGCCCAACAAGGCTGAAACATGTCTGGGGATGCTTGTGATCTCTTGCAAAAGGGATGTGACCTAGCAGTTCGGGCGGGACTACCTCTTTGGGGGTGGGACCAGGCCTGATTTGCATATGGTTTTTCCCCTTTTGTAATGGCTTGGTAGGCGAAGAAAGATGGTCTGGAGGGTTGCCCAGAGCAATGCCAGAGGTCAAGATTTATTCTAAACCTTCCAGCCATCAACGCTTTTGTTTTGCTATTGTCACCCAGAGTGGGAAGGGTATGCCCAGACGTGGGTCCCTTGCCTGCTGGGCCTAGAGACCCAAGCTACTCCTCACTAATGACGCCCAACAAGGCTGAAACATGTCTGGGGATGCTTGTGGTCTCGTGCAAAAGGGATGGGACCTAGCAGTTCGGGCTGGACTACCCCTTTGGGGGTGGGACCAAGCCTGATTTGCATATGGTTTTTCACCTTTTGTAATGGCTTGGCAGGCGAAGAACAATGGTCTGGAGGGTTGCCCAGAGCAATGCCAGAGGTCAAGATTTATTCTAAACCTTCCAGCCATCAACTCTTTTGTTTTGCTATTGTCACCCTGAGTGGGAAGTGTATGCCCAGACTTGGGTCCCTTGCCTGCTGGGCCTAGAGACCCAAGCTACTCCTCACTGATGACGCCCAACAAGGCTGAAACATGTCTGGGGATGCTTGTGGTCTCGTGCAAAAGGGATGTGACCTAGCAGTTCGGGCTGGACTACCCCTTTGGGGGTGGGACCAAGCCTGATTTGCATATGGTTTTTCCCCTTTTGTAATGGCTTGGCAGGCGAAGAACGATGGTCTGGAGGGTTGCCCAAAGCAATGCCAGAGGTCAAGATTTATTCTAAACCTTCCAGCCATCAACTCTTTTGTTTTGCTATTGTCACCCCGAGTGGGAAGGGTATGCCCAGACGTGGGTCCCTTGCCTGCTGGGCCTAGAGATCCAAGCTACTCCTCACTGATGACGCCCAACAAGGCTGAAACATGTCTGGGGATGCTTGTGGTCTCGTGCAAAAGGGATGTGACCTAGCAGTTCGGGCTGGACTACCCCTTTGGGGGTGGGACCAAGCCTGATTTGCATATGGTTTTTCCCCTTTTGTAATGGCTTGGCAGGCGAAGAACGATGGTCTGGAGGGTTGCCCAGAGCAATGCCAGAGGTCAAGATTTATTCTAAACCTTCCAGCCATCAACTCTTTTGTTTTGCTATTGTCACCCCGAGTGGGAAGGGTATGCCCAGACGTGGGTCCCTTGCCTGCTGGGCCTAGAGACCCAAGCTACTCCTCACTGATGAAGCCCAACAAGGCTGAAATATGTCTGGGGATGCTTGTGGTCTCGTGCAAAAGGGATGTGACCTAGCAGTTCGGGCTGGACTACCCTTTGGGGGTGGGACCAAGCTTGATTTGCATATGGTTTTTCCCCTTTTGTAATGGCTTGGCAGGCGAAGAACGATGGTCTGGAGGGTTGCCCAGAGCAATGCCAGAGGTCAAGATTTATTCCAAACCTTCCAGCCATCAACTCTTTTGTTTTGCTATTGTCACCCCGAGTGGGAAGGGTATGCCCAGACGTGGGTCCCTTGCCTGCTGGGCCTAGAGACCCAAGCTACTCCTCACTGATGACGCCCAACAAGGCTGAAACATGTCTGGGGATGCTTGTGGTCTCGTGCAAAAGGGGTGTGACCTAGCAGTTCGGGCTGGACTACCCCTTTGGGGGTGGGACCAAGCTTGATTTCCATATGGTTTTTTCCCTTTTGTAATGGCTTGGCAGGCGAAGAACGATGGTCTGGAGGGTTGCCCGGAGCAATGCCAGAGGTCAAGATTTATTCTAAACCTTCCAGCCATCAACTCTTTTGTTTTGCTATTGTCACCCCGAGTGTGAAGGGTATGCCCAGACGTGGGTCCCTTGCCTGCTGGGTCTAGAGACCCAAGCTACTCCTCACTGATGACGCCCAACAAGGCTGAAACATGTCTGGGGATGCTTGTGGCCTCGTGCAAAAGGGATGTGACCTAGCAGTTCGGGCTGGACTACCCCTTTGGGGGTGGGACCAAGCCTGATTTGCATATGGTTTTTCCCCTTTTGTAATGGCTTGGCAGGCGAAGAACGATGGTCTGGAGGGTTGCCCAAAGCAATGCCAGAGGTCAAGATTTATTCTAAACCTTCCAGCCATCAACTCTTTTGTTTTGCTATTGTCACCCCAAGTGGGAAGGGTATGCCCAGACGTGGGTCCCTTGCCTGCTGGGCCTAGAGACCCAAGCTACTCCTCACTGATGACGCCCAACAAGGCTGAAACATGTCTGGGGATGCTTGTGGTCTCGTGCAAAAGGGATGTGACCTAGCAGTTCGGGCTGGACTACCCCTTTGGGGGTGGGACCAAGCCTGTTTTGCATATGGTTTTTCCCCTTTTGTAATGGCTTGGCAGGCAAAGAACGATGGTCTGGAGGGTTGCCCAGAGCAATGCCAGAGGTCAAGATTTATTCTAAACCTTCCAGCCATCAACTCTTTTGTTTTGCTATTGTCACCCCGAGTGGGAAGGGTATGCCCAGACGTGGGTCCCTTGCCTGCTGGGCCTAGAGACCCAAGCTACTCCTCACTGATGACGCCCAACAAGGCTGAAACATGTCTGGGGATGCTTGTGGTCTCGTGCAAAAGGGATGTGACCTAGCAGTTTGGGCTGGACTACCCCTTTGGGGGTGGGATCAAGCCTGATTTGCATATGGTTTTTCCCCTTTTGTAATGGCTTGGCAGGTGAAGAACAATGGTCTGGAGGGTTGCCCAGAGCAATGCCAGAGGTCAAGATTTATTCTAAACCTTCCAGCCATCAACTCTTTTGTTTTGCTATTGTCACCCAGAGTGGGAAGGGTATGTCCAGACGTGGGTCCCTTGCCTGCTGGGCCTAGAGACCCAAGCTACTCCTCACTGATGACGCCCAACAAGGCTGAAACCTGTCTGGGTATGCTTGTGGTCTCGTGCCAAGGGGATATGACCTAGCAGTTCGGGCTGGACTACCCCTTTGGGGGTGGGACCAAGCCTGATTTGCCTATGGTTTTTCCCCTTTTGTAATGGCTTGGCAGGCGAAGAACGATGGTCTGGAGGGTTGCCCAGAGCAATGCCAGAGGTCAAGATTTATTCTAAACCTTCCAGCCATCAACTCTTTTGTTTTGCTATTGTCACCCCGAGTGGGAAGGGTATGCCCAGACGTGGGTCCCTTGCCTGCTGGGCCTAGAGACCCAAGCTACTCCTCACTGATGACGCCCAACAAGGCTGAAACATGTCTGGGGATGCTTGTGGTCTCGTGCAAAAGGGGTGTGACCTAGCAGTTCGGGCTGGACTACCCCTTTGGGGGTGGGACCAAGCTTGATTTCCATATGGTTTTTTCCCTTTTGTAATGGCTTGGCAGGCGAAGAACGATGGTCTGGAGGGTTGCCCGGAGCAATGCCAGAGGTCAAGATTTATTCTAAACCTTCCAGCCATCAACTCTTTTGTTTTGCTATTGTCACCCCGAGTGGGAAGGGTATGCCCAGACGTGGGTCCCTTGCCTGCTGGGTCTAGAGACCCAAGCTACTCCTCACTGATGACGCCCAACAAGGCTGAAACATAACTGGGGATGCTTGTGGTCTCGTGCAAAAGGGATGTGACCTAGCAGTTCGGGCTGGACTACCCCTTTGGGGGTGGGACCAAGCCTGATTTGCATATGGTTTTTCCCCTTTTGTAATGGCTTGGCAGGCGAAGAACGATGGTCTGGAGGGTTGCCCAAAGCAATGCCAGAGGTCAAGATTTATTCTAAACCTTCCAGCCATCAACTCTTTTGTTTTGCTATTGTCACCCCAAGTGGGAAGGGTATGCCCAGACGTGGGTCCCTTGCCTGCTGGGCCTAGAGACCCATGCTACTCCTCACTGATGACGCCCAACAAGGCTGAAACATGTCTGGGGATGCTTGTGGTCTCGTGCAAAAGGGATGTGACCTAGCAGTTCGGGCTGGACTACCCCTTTGGGGGTGGGACCAAGCCTGTTTTGCATATGGTTTTTCCCCTTTTGTAATGGCTTGGCAGGCAAAGAACGATGGACTGGAGGGTTGCCCAGAGCAATGCCAGAGGTCAAGATTTATTCTAAACCTTCCAGCCATCAACTCTTTTGTTTTGCTATTGTCACCCCGAGTGGGAAGGGTATGCCCAGACGTGGGTCCCTTGCCTGCTGGGCCTAGAGACCCAAGCTACTCCTCACTGATGACGCCCAACAAGGCTGAAACATGTCTGGGGATGCTTGTGGTCTCGTGCAAAAGGGATGTGACCTAGCAGTTTGGGCTGGACTACCCCTTTGGGGGTGGGATCAAGCCTGATTTGCATATGGTTTTTCCCCTTTTGTAATGGCTTGGCAGGTGAAGAACAATGGTCTGGAGGGTTGCCCAGAGCAATGCCAGAGGTCAAGATTTATTCTAAACCTTCCAGCCATCAACTCTTTTGTTTTGCTATTGTCACCCCGAGTGGGAAGGGTATGTCCAGACGTGGGTCCCTTGCCTGCTGGGCCTAGAGACCCAAGCTACTCCTCACTGATGACGCCGAACAAGGCTGAAACCTGTCTGGGGATGCTTGTGGTCTCGTGCCAAAGGGATGTGACCTAGCAGTTCGGGCTGGACTACCCCTTTGGGGGTGGGACCAAGCCTGATTTGCCTTTGGTTTTTCCCCTTTTGTAATGGCTTGGCAGGCGAAGAACGATGGTCTGGAGGGTTGCCCAGAGCAATGCCAGAGGTCAAGATTTATTCTAAACCTTCCAGCCATCAACTCTTTTGTTTTGCTATTGTCACCCCGAGTGGGAGGGGTATGCCCAGACGTGGGTACCTTGCCTGCTGGGCCTAGAGACCCAAGCTACTCCTCACTGATGACGCCCAACAAGGTTGAAACATGTCTGGGGATGCTTGTGATCTCTTGCAAAAGGGATGTGACCTAGCAGTTCGGGCTGGACTACCTCTTTGGGGGTGGGACCAAGCCTGATTTGCATATGGTTTTTCCCCTTTTGTAATGGCTTGGTAGGCGAAGAAAGATGGTCTGGAGGGTTGCCCAGAACAATGCCAGTGGTCAAGATTTATTCTAAACCTTCCAGCCATCAACTCTTTTGTTTTGCTATTGTCACCCGGAGTGGGAAGGGTATGCCCAGACGTGGGTCCCTTGCCTGCTGGGTCTAGAGACCCAAGCTACTCCTCACTGATGACGCCCAACAAGGCTGAAACATGTCTGGGGATGCTTGTGGTCTCGTGCAAAAGGGATGTGACCTAGCAGTTCGGGCTGGACTACCCCTTTGGGGGTGGGACCAAGCCTGATTTGCATATGGTTTTTCCCCTTTTGTAATGGCTTGGCAGGCGAAGAACGATGGTCTGGAGGGTTGCCCAAAGCAATGCCAGAGGTCAAGATTTATTCTAAACCTTCCAGCCATCAACTCTTTTGTTTTGCTATTGTCACCCCAAGTGGGAAGGGTATGCCCAGACGTGGGTCCCTTGCCTGCTGGGCCTAGAGACCCAAGCTACTCCTCACTGATGATGCCCAACAAGGCTGAAACATGTCTGGGGATGCTTGTGGTCTCGTGCAAAAGGGATGTGACCTAGCAGTTCGGGCTGGACTACCCCTTTGGGGGTGGGACCAAGCCTGTTTTGCATATGGTTTTTCCCCTTTTGTAATGGCTTGGCAGGCAAAGAACGATGGTCTGGAGGGTTGCCCAGGGCAATGCCAGAGGTCAAGATTTATTCTAAACCTTCCAGCCATCAACTCTTTTGTTTTGCTATTGTCACCCCGAGTGGGAAGGGTATGCCCAGACGTGGGTCCCTTGCCTGCTGGGCCTAGAGACCCAAGCTACTCCTCACTGATGACGCCCAACAAGGCTGAAACATGTCTGGGGATGCTTGTGGTCTTGTGCAAAAGGGATGTGACCTAGCAGTTTTGCTGGACTACCCCTTTGGGGGTGGGATCAAGCCTGATTTGCATATGGTTTTTCCCCTTTTGTAATGGCTTGGCAGGTGAAGAACAATGGTCTGGAGGGTTGCCCAGAGCAATGCCAGAGGTCAAGATTTATTCTAAACCTTCCAGCCATCAACTCTTTTGTTTTGCTATTGTCACCCCGAGTGGGAAGGGTATGCCCAGACGTGGGTCCCTTGCCTGCTGGGCCTAGAGACCCAAGCTACTCCTCACTGATGACGCCCAACAAGGCTGAAACATGTCTGGGGATGCTTGTGGTCTCGTGCAAAAGGGATGTGACCTAGCAGTTCGGGCTGGACTACCCCTTTGGGGGTGGGACCAAGCCTGATTTGCATATGGTTTTTCCCCTTTTGTAATGGCTTGGCAGGCGAAGAACGATGGTCTGGAGGGTTGCCCAGAGCAATGCCAGAGGTCAAGATTTATTCTAAACCTTCCAGCCATCAACTCTTTTGTTTTGCTATTGTCACCCCGATTGGGAAGGGTATGCCCAGACGTGGGTCCCTTGCCTGCTGGGCCTAGAGACCCAAGCTACTCCTCACTGATGACGCCCAACAAGGCTGAAACATGTCTGGGGATGCTTGTGGTCTCGTGCAAAAGGGGTGTGACCTAGCAGTTCGGGCTGGACTACCCCTTTGGGGGTGGGACCAAGCTTGATTTCCATATGGTTTTTTCCCTTTTGTAATGGCTTGGCAGGCGAAGAACGATGGTCTGGAGGGTTGCCCGGAGCAATGCCAGAGGTCAAGATTTATTCTAAACCTTCCAGCCATCAACTCTTTTGTTTTGCTATTGTCACCCCGAGTGGGAAGGGTATGCCCAGACGTGGGTCCCTTGCCTGCTGGGTCTAGAGACCCAAGCTACTCCTCACTGATGACGCCCAACAAGGCTGAAACATGTCTGGGGATGCTTGTGGTCTCGTGCAAAAGGGATGTGACCTAGCAGTTCGGGCTGGACTACCCCTTTGGGGGTGGGACCAAGCCTGATTTGCATATGGTTTTTCCCCTTTTGTAATGGCTTGGCAGGCGAAGAACGATGGTCTGGAGGGTTGCCCAAAGCAATGCCAGAGGTCAAGATTTATTCTAAACCTTCCAGCCATCAACTCTTTTGTTTTGCTATTGTCACCCCAAGTGGGAAGGGTATGCCCAGACGTGGGTCCCTTGCCTGCTGGGCCTAGAGACCCATGCTACTCCTCACTGATGACGCCCAACAAGGCTGAAACATGTCTGGGGATGCTTGTGGTCTCGTGCAAAAGGGATGTGACCTAGCAGTTCGGGCTGGACTACCCCTTTGGGGGTGGGACCAAGCCTGTTTTGCATATGGTTTTTCCCCTTTTGTAATGGCTTGGCAGGCAAAGAACGATGGACTGGAGGGTTGCCCAGAGCAATACCAGAGGTCAAGATTTATTCTAAACCTTCCAGCCATCAACTCTTTTGTTTTGCTATTGTCACCCCGAGTGGGAAGGGTATGCCCAGACGTGGGTCCCTTGCCTGCTGGGCCTAGAGACCCAAGCTACTCCTCACTGATGACGCCCAACAAGGCTGAAACATGTCTGGGGATGCTTGTGGTCTCGTGCAAAAGGGATGTGACCTAGCAGTTTGGGCTGGACTACCCCTTTGGGGGTGGGATCAAGCCTGATTTGCATATGGTTTTTCCCCTTTTGTAATGGCTTGGCAGGTGAAGAACAATGGTCTGGAGGGTTGCCCAGAGCAATGCCAGAGGTCAAGATTTATTCTAAACCTTCCAGCCATCAACTCTTTTGTTTTGCTATTGTCACCCCGAGTGGGAAGGGTATGTCCAGACGTGGGTCCCTTGCCTGCTGGGCCTAGAGACCCAAGCTACTCCTCACTGATGACGCCGAACAAGGCTGAAACCTGTCTGGGGATGCTTGTGGTCTCGTGCCAAAGGGATGTGACCTAGCAGTTCGGGCTGGACTACCCCTTTGGGGGTGGGACCAAGCCTGATTTGCCTTTGGTTTTTCCCCTTTTGTAATGGCTTGGCAGGCGAAGAACGATGGTCTGGAGGGTTGCCCAGAGCAATGCCAGAGGTCAAGATTTATTCTAAACCTTCCAGCCATCAACTCTTTTGTTTTGCTATTGTCACCCCGAGTGGGAGGGGTATGCCCAGACGTGGGTACCTTGCCTGCTGGGCCTAGAGACCCAAGCTACTCCTCACTGATGACGCCCAACAAGGTTGAAACATGTCTGGGGATGCTTGTGATCTCTTGCAAAAGGGATGTGACCTAGCAGTTCGGGCTGGACTACCTCTTTGGGGGTGGGACCAAGCCTGATTTGCATATGGTTTTTCCCCTTTTGTAATGGCTTGGTAGGCGAAGAAAGATGGTCTGGAGGGTTGCCCAGAACAATGCCAGTGGTCAAGATTTATTCTAAACCTTCCAGCCATCAACTCTTTTGTTTTGCTATTGTCACCCGGAGTGGGAAGGGTATGCCCAGACGTGGGTCCCTTGCCTGCTGGGTCTAGAGACCCAAGCTACTCCTCACTGATGACGCCCAACAAGGCTGAAACATGTCTGGGGATGCTTGTGGTCTCGTGCAAAAGGGATGTGACCTAGCAGTTCGGGCTGGACTACCCCTTTGGGGGTGGGACCAAGCCTGATTTGCATATGGTTTTTCCCCTTTTGTAATGGCTTGGCAGGCGAAGAACGATGGTCTGGAGGGTTGCCCAAAGCAATGCCAGAGGTCAAGATTTATTCTAAACCTTCCAGCCATCAACTCTTTTGTTTTGCTATTGTCACCCCAAGTGGGAAGGGTATGCCCAGACGTGGGTCCCTTGCCTGCTGGGCCTAGAGACCCAAGCTACTCCTCACTGATGATGCCCAACAAGGCTGAAACATGTCTGGGGATGCTTGTGGTCTCGTGCAAAAGGGATGTGACCTAGCAGTTCGGGCTGGACTACCCCTTTGGGGGTGGGACCAAGCCTGTTTTGCATATGGTTTTTCCCCTTTTGTAATGGCTTGGCAGGCAAAGAACGATGGTCTGGAGGGTTGCCCAGGGCAATGCCAGAGGTCAAGATTTATTCTAAACCTTCCAGCCATCAACTCTTTTGTTTTGCTATTGTCACCCCGAGTGGGAAGGGTATGCCCAGACGTGGGTCCCTTGCCTGCTGGGCCTAGAGACCCAAGCTACTCCTCACTGATGACGCCCAACAAGGCTGAAACATGTCTGGGGATGCTTGTGGTCTTGTGCAAAAGGGATGTGACCTAGCAGTTTTGCTGGACTACCCCTTTGGGGGTGGGATCAAGCCTGATTTGCATATGGTTTTTCCCCTTTTGTAATGGCTTGGCAGGTGAAGAACAATGGTCTGGAGGGTTGCCCAGAGCAATGCCAGAGGTCAAGATTTATTCTAAACCTTCCAGCCATCAACTCTTTTGTTTTGCTATTGTCACCCCGAGTGGGAAGGGTATGTCCAGACGTGGGTCCCTTGCCTGCTGGGCCTAGAGACCCAAGCTACTCCTCACTGATGACGCCCAACAAGGCTGAAACCTGTCTGGGGATGCTTGTGGTCTCGTGCCAAAGGGATGTGACCTAGCAGTTCGGGCTGGACTACCCCTTTGGGGGTGGGACCAAGCCTGATTTGCCTATGGTTTTTCCCCTTTTGTAATGGCTTGGAAGGCGAAGAACGATGGTCTGGAGGGTTGCCCAGAGCAATGCCAGAGGTCAAGATTTATTCTAAACCTTCCAGCCATCAACTCTTTTGTTTTGCTATTGTCACCCCGAGTGGGAGGGGTATGCCCAGACGTGGGTACCTTGCCTGCTGGGCCTAGAGACCCAAGCTACTCCTCACTGATGACGCCCAACAAGGCTGAAACATGTCTGGGGATACTTGTAATCTCTTGCAAAAGGGATGTGACCTAGCAGTTCGGGCGGGACTACCTCTTTGGGGGTGGGACCAGGCCTGATTTGCATATGGTTTTTCCCCTTTTGTAATGGCTTGGTAGGCGAAGAAAGATGGTCTGGAGGGTTGCCCAGAGCAATGCCAGAGGTCAAGATTTATTCTAAACCTTCCAGCCATCAACGCTTTTGTTTTGCTATTGTCACCCAGAGTGGGAAGGGTATGCCCAGACGTGGGTCCCTTGCCTGCTGGGCCTAGAGACCCAAGCTACTCCTCACTAATGACGCCCAACAAGGCTGAAACATGTCTGGGGATGCTTGTGGTCTCGTGCAAAAGGGATGGGACCTAGCAGTTCGGGCTGGACTACCCCTTTGGGGGTGGGACCAAGCCTGATTTGCATATGGTTTTTCACCTTTTGTAATGGCTTGGCAGGCGAAGAACAATGGTCTGGAGGGTTGCCCAGAGCAATGCCAGAGGTCAAGATTTATTCTAAACCTTCCAGCCATCAACTCTTTTGTTTTGCTATTGTCACCCTGAGTGGGAAGTGTATGCCCAGACTTGGGTCCCTTGCCTGCTGGGCCTAGAGACCCAAGCTACTCCTCACTGATGACGCCCAACAAGGCTGAAACATGTCTGGGGATGCTTGTGGTCTCGTGCAAAAGGGATGTGACCTAGCAGTTCGGGCTGGACTACCCCTTTGGGGGTGGGACCAAGCCTGATTTGCATATGGTTTTTCCCCTTTTGTAATGGCTTGGCAGGCGAAGAACGATGGTCTGGAGGGTTGCCCAAAGCAATGCCAGAGGTCAAGATTTATTCTAAACCTTCCAGCCATCAACTCTTTTGTTTTGCTATTGTCACCCCGAGTGGGAAGGGTATGCCCAGACGTGGGTCCCTTGCCTGCTGGGCCTAGAGACCCAAGCTACTCCTCACTGATGACGCCCAACAAGGCTGAAACATGTCTGGGGATGCTTGTGGTCTCGTGCAAAAGGGATGTGACCTAGCAGTTCGGGCTGGACTACCCCTTTGGGGGTGGGACCAAGCCTGATTTGCATATGGTTTTTCCCCTTTTGTAATGGCTTGGCAGGCGAAGAACGATGGTCTGGAGGGTTGCCCAGAGCAATGCCAGAGGTCAAGATTTATTCTAAACCTTCCAGCCATCAACTCTTTTGTTTTGCTATTGTCACCCCGAGTGGGAAGGGTATGCCCAGACGTGGGTCCCTTGCCTGCTGGGCCTAGAGACCCAAGCTACTCCTCACTGATGAAGCCCAACAAGGCTGAAATATGTCTGGGGATGCTTGTGGTCTCGTGCAAAAGGGATGTGACCTAGCAGTTCGGGCTGGACTACCCTTTGGGGGTGGGACCAAGCTTGATTTGCATATGGTTTTTCCCCTTTTGTAATGGCTTGGCAGGCGAAGAACGATGGTCTGGAGGGTTGCCCAGAGCAATGCCAGAGGTCAAGATTTATTCCAAACCTTCCAGCCATCAACTCTTTTGTTTTGCTATTGTCACCCCGAGTGGGAAGGGTATGCCCAGACGTGGGTCCCTTGCCTGCTGGGCCTAGAGACCCAAGCTACTCCTCACTGATGACGCCCAACAAGGCTGAAACATGTCTGGGGATGCTTGTGGTCTCGTGCAAAAGGGGTGTGACCTAGCAGTTCGGGCTGGACTACCCCTTTGGGGGTGGGACCAAGCTTGATTTCCATATGGTTTTTTCCCTTTTGTAATCCTTGGCAGGCGAAGAACGATGGTCTGGAGGGTTGCCCGGAGCAATGCCAGAGGTCAAGATTTATTCTAAACCTTCCAGCCATCAACTCTTTTGTTTTGCTATTGTCACCCCGAGTGGGAAGGGTATGCCCAGACGTGGGTCCCTTGCCTGCTGGGTCTAGAGACCCAAGCTACTCCTCACTGATGACGCCCAACAAGGCTGAAACATGTCTGGGGATGCTTGTGGCCTCGTGCAAAAGGGATGTGACCTAGCAGTTCGGGCTGGACTACCCCTTTGGGGGTGGGACCAAGCCTGATTTGCATATGGTTTTTCCCCTTTTGTAATGGCTTGGCAGGCGAAGAACGATGGTCTGGAGGGTTGCCCAAAGCAATGCCAGAGGTCAAGATTTATTCTAAACCTTCCAGCCATCAACTCTTTTGTTTTGCTATTGTCACCCCAAGTGGGAAGGGTATGCCCAGACGTGGGTCCCTTGCCTGCTGGGCCTAGAGACCCAAGCTACTCCTCACTGATGACGCCCAACAAGGCTGAAACATGTCTGGGGATGCTTGTGGTCTCGTGCAAAAGGGATGTGACCTAGCAGTTCGGGCTGGACTACCCCTTTGGGGGTGGGACCAAGCCTGTTTTGCATATGGTTTTTCCCCTTTTGTAATGGCTTGGCAGGCAAAGAACGATGGTCTGGAGGGTTGCCCAGAGCAATGCCAGAGGTCAAGATTTATTCTAAACCTTCCAGCCATCAACTCTTTTGTTTTGCTATTGTCACCCCGAGTGGGAAGGGTATGCCCAGACGTGGGTCCCTTGCCTGCTGGGCCTAGAGACCCAAGCTACTCCTCACTGATGACGCCCAACAAGGCTGAAACATGTCTGGGGATGCTTGTGGTCTCGTGCAAAAGGGATGTGACCTAGCAGTTTGGGCTGGACTACCCCTTTGGGGGTGGGATCAAGCCTGATTTGCATATGGTTTTTCCCCTTTTGTAATGGCTTGGCAGGTGAAGAACAATGGTCTGGAGGGTTGCCCAGAGCAATGCCAGAGGTCAAGATTTATTCTAAACCTTCCAGCCATCAACTCTTTTGTTTTGCTATTGTCACCCAGAGTGGGAAGGGTATGTCCAGACGTGGGTCCCTTGCCTGCTGGGCCTAGAGACCCAAGCTACTCCTCACTGATGACGCCCAACAAGGCTGAAACCTGTCTGGGTATGCTTGTGGTCTCGTGCCAAGGGGATATGACCTAGCAGTTCGGGCTGGACTACCCCTTTGGGGGTGGGACCAAGCCTGATTTGCCTATGGTTTTTCCCCTTTTGTAATGGCTTGGCAGGCGAAGAACGATGGTCTGGAGGGTTGCCCAGAGCAATGCCAGAGGTCAAGATTTATTCTAAACCTTCCAGCCATCAACTCTTTTGTTTTGCTATTGTCACCCCGAGTGGGAGGGGTATGCCCAGACGTGGGTACCTTGCCTGCTGGGCCTAGAGACCCAAGCTACTCCTCACTGATGACGCCCAACAAGGTTGAAACATGTCTGGGGATGCTTGTGATCTCTTGCAAAAGGGATGTGACCTAGCAGTTCGGGCTGGACTACCTCTTTGGGGGTGGGACCAAGCCTGATTTGCATATGGTTTTTCCCCTTTTGTAATGGCTTGGTAGGCGAAGAAAGATGGTCTGGAGGGTTGCCCAGAACAATGCCAGAGGTCAAGATTTATTCTAAACCTTCCAGCCATCAACTCTTTTGTTTTGCTATTGTCACCCCGAGTGGGAAGGGTATGCCCAGACGTGGGTCCCTTGCCTGCTGGGTCTAGAGACCCAAGCTACTCCTCACTGATGACGCCCAACAAGGCTGAAACATGTCTGGGGATGCTTGTGGTCTCGTGCAAAAGGGATGTGACCTAGCAGTTCGGGCTGGACTACCCCTTTGGGGGTGGGACCAAGCCTGATTTGCATATGGTTTTTCCCCTTTTGTAATGGCTTGGCAGGCGAAGAATGATGGTCTGGAGGGTTGCCCAAAGCAATGCCAGAGGTCAAGATTTATTCTAAACCTTCCAGCCATCAACTCTTTTGTTTTGCTATTGTCACCCCAAGTGGGAAGGGTATGCCCAGACGTGGGTCCCTTGCCTGCTGGGCCTAGAGACCCAAGCTACTCCTCACTGATGACGCCCAACAAGGCTGAAACATGTCTGGGGATGCTTGTGGTCTCGTGCAAAAGGGATGTGACCTAGCAGTTCGGGCTGGACTACCCCTTTGGGGGTGGGACCAAGCCTGTTTTGCATATGGTTTTTCCCCTTTTGTAATGGCTTGGCAGGCAAAGAACGATGGTCTGGAGGGTTGCCCAGGGCAATGCCAGAGGTCAAGATTTATTCTAAACCTTCCAGCCATCAACTCTTTTGTTTTGCTATTGTCACCCCGAGTGGGAAGGGTATGCCCAGACGTGGGTCCCTTGCCTGCTGGGCCTAGAGACCCAAGCTACTCCTCACTGATGACGCCCAACAAGGCTGAAACCTGTCTGGGGATGCTTGTGGTCTCGTGCCAAAGGGATGTGACCTAGCAGTTCGGGCTGGACTACCCCTTTGGGGGTGGGACCAAGCCTGATTTGCCTATGGTTTTTCCCCTTTTGTAATGGCTTGGCAGGCGAAGAACGATGGTCTGGAGGGTTGCCCAGAGCAATGCCAGAGGTCGAGATTTATTCTAAACCTTCCAGCCATCAACTCTTTTGTTTTGCTATTGTCACCCCGAGTGGGAGGGGTATGCCCAGACGTGGGTACCTTGCCTGCTGGGCCTAGAGACCCAAGCTACTCCTCACTGATGACGCCCAACAAGGCTGAAACATGTCTGGGGATGCTTGTGATCTCTTGCAAAAGGGATGTGACCTAGCAGTTCGGGCTGGACTACCTCTTTGGGGGTGGGACCAGGCCAGATTTGCATATGGTTTTTCCCCTTTTGTAATGGCTTGGTAGGCGAAGAAAGATGGTCTGGAGGGTTGCCCAGAGCAATGCCAGAGGTCAAGATTTATTCTAAACCTTCCAGCCATCAACGCTTTTGTTTTGCTATTGTCACCCAGAGTGGGAAGGGTATGCCCAGACGTGGGTCCCTTGCCTGCTGGGCCTAGAGACCCAAGCTACTCCTCACTGATGACGCCGAACAAGGCTGAAACCTGTCTGGGGATGCTTGTGGTCTCGTGCCAAAGGGATGTGACCTAGCAGTTCGGGCTGGACTACCCCTTTGGGGGTGGGACCAAGCCTGATTTGCCTTTGGTTTTTCCCCTTTTGTAATGGCTTGGCAGGCGAAGAACGATGGTCTGGAGGGTTGCCCAGAGCAATGCCAGAGGTCAAGATTTATTCTAAACCTTCCAGCCATCAACTCTTTTGTTTTGCTATTGTCACCCCGAGTGGGAGGGGTATGCCCAGACGTGGGTACCTTGCCTGCTGGGCCTAGAGACCCAAGCTACTCCTCACTGATGACGCCCAACAAGGTTGAAACATGTCTGGGGATGCTTGTGATCTCTTGCAAAAGGGATGTGACCTAGCAGTTCGGGCTGGACTACCTCTTTGGGGGTGGGACCAAGCCTGATTTGCATATGGTTTTTCCCCTTTTGTAATGGCTTGGTAGGCGAAGAAAGATGGTCTGGAGGGTTGCCCAGAACAATGCCAGTGGTCAAGATTTATTCTAAACCTTCCAGCCATCAACTCTTTTGTTTTGCTATTGTCACCCCGAGTGGGAAGGGTATGCCCAGACGTGGGTCCCTTACCTGCTGGGTCTAGAGACCCAAGCTACTCCTCACTGATGACGCCCAACAAGGCTGAAACATGTCTGGGGATGCTTGTGGTCTCGTGCAAAAGGGATGTGACCTAGCAGTTCGGGCTGGACTACCCCTTTGGGGGTGGGACCAAGCCTGATTTGCATATGGTTTTTCCCCTTTTGTAATGGCTTGGCAGGCGAAGAACGATGGTCTGGAGGGTTGCCCAAAGCAATGCCAGAGGTCAAGATTTATTCTAAACCTTCCAGCCATCAACTCTTTTGTTTTGCTATTGTCACCCCAAGTGGGAAGGGTATGCCCAGACGTGGGTCCCTTGCCTGCTGGGCCTAGAGACCCAAGCTACTCCTCACTGATGACGCCCAACAAGGCTGAAACATGTCTGGGGATGCTTGTGGTCTCGTGCAAAAGGGATGTGACCTAGCAGTTCGGGCTGGACTACCCCTTTGGGGGTGAGACCAAGCCTGTTTTGCATATGGTTTTTCCCCTTTTGTAATGGCTTGGCAGGCAAAGAACGATGGTCTGGAGGGTTGCCCAGGGCAATGCCAGAGGTCAAGATTTATTCTAAACCTTCCAGCCATCAACTCTTTTGTTTTGCTATTGTCACCCCGAGTGGGAAGGGTATGCCCAGACGTGGGTCCCTTGCCTGCTGGGCCTAGAGACCCAAGCTACTCCTCACTGATGACGCCCAACAAGGCTGAAACATGTCTGGGGATGCTTGTGGTCTTGTGCAAAAGGGATGTGACCTAGCAGTTTTGCTGGACTACCCCTTTGGGGGTGGGATCAAGCCTGATTTGCATATGGTTTTTCCCCTTTTGTAATGGCTTGGCAGGTGAAGAACAATGGTCTGGAGGGTTGCCCAGAGCAATGCCAGAGGTCAAGATTTATTCTAAACCTTCCAGCCATCAACTCTTTTGTTTTGCTATTGTCACCCCGAGTGGGAAGGGTATGTCCAGACGTGGGTCCCTTGCCTGCTGGGCCTAGAGACCCAAGCTACTCCTCACTGATGACGCCCAACAAGGCTGAAACATGTCTGGGGATGCTTGTGGTCTCGTGCAAAAGGGATGTGACCTAGCAGTTCGGGCTGGACTACCCCTTTGGGGGTGGGACCAAGCCTGTTTTGCATATGGTTTTTCCCCTTTTGTAATGGCTTGGCAGGCAAAGAACGATGGTCTGGAGGGTTGCCCAGAGCAATGCCAGAGGTCAAGATTTATTCTAAACCTTCCAGCCATCAACTCTTTTGTTTTGCTATTGTCACCCCGAGTGGGAAGGGTATGCCCAGACGTGGGTCCCTTGCCTGCTGGGCCTAGAGACCCAAGCTACTCCTCACTGATGACGCCCAACAAGGCTGAAACATGTCTGGGGATGCTTGTGGTCTCGTGCAAAAGGGATGTGACCTAGCAGTTTGGGCTGGACTACCCCTTTGGGGGTGGGATCAAGCCTGATTTGCATATGGTTTTTCCCCTTTTGTAATGGCTTGGCAGGTGAAGAACAATGGTCTGGAGGGTTGCCCAGAGCAATGCCAGAGGTCAAGATTTATTCTAAACCTTCCAGCCATCAACTCTTTTGTTTTGCTATTGTCACCCAGAGTGGGAAGGGTATGTCCAGACGTGGGTCCCTTGCCTGCTGGGCCTAGAGACCCAAGCTACTCCTCACTGATGACGCCCAACAAGGCTGAAACCTGTCTGGGTATGCTTGTGGTCTCGTGCCAAGGGGATATGACCTAGCAGTTCGGGCTGGACTACCCCTTTGGGGGTGGGACCAAGCCTGATTTGCCTATGGTTTTTCCCCTTTTGTAATGGCTTGGCAGGCGAAGAACGATGGTCTGGAGGGTTGCCCAGAGCAATGCCAGAGGTCAAGATTTATTCTAAACCTTCCAGCCATCAACTCTTTTGTTTTGCTATTGTCACCCCGAGTGGGAGGGGTATGCCCAGACGTGGGTACCTTGCCTGCTGGGCCTAGAGACCCAAGCTACTCCTCACTGATGACGCCCAACAAGGTTGAAACATGTCTGGGGATGCTTGTGATCTCTTGCAAAAGGGATGTGACCTAGCAGTTCGGGCTGGACTACCTCTTTGGGGGTGGGACCAAGCCTGATTTGCATATGGTTTTTCCCCTTTTGTAATGGCTTGGTAGGCGAAGAAAGATGGTCTGGAGGGTTGCCCAGAACAATGCCAGAGGTCAAGATTTATTCTAAACCTTCCAGCCATCAACTCTTTTGTTTTGCTATTGTCACCCCGAGTGGGAAGGGTATGCCCAGACGTGGGTCCCTTGCCTGCTGGGCCTAGAGACCCAAGCTACTCCTCACTGATGACGCCCAACAAGGCTGAAACATGTCTGGGGATGCTTGTGGTCTCGTGCAAAAGGGATGTGACCTAGCAGTTCGGGCTGGACTACCCCTTTGGGGGTGGGACCAAGCCTGATTTGCATATGGTTTTTCCCCTTTTGTAATGGCTTGGCAGGTGAAGAACGATGGTCTGGAGGGTTGCCCAGAGCAATGCCAGAGGTCAAGATTTATTCTAAACCTTCCAGCCATCAACTCTTTTGTTTTGCTATTGTCACCCCGAGTGGGAAGGGTATGCCCAGACGTGGGTCCCTTGCCTGCTGGGCCTAGAGACCCAAGCTACTCCTCACTGATGAAGCCCAACAAGGCTGAAATATGTCTGGGGATGCTTGTGGTCTCGTGCAAAAGGGATGTGACCTAGCAGTTCGGGCTGGACTACCCTTTGGGGGTGGGACCAAGCTTGATTTGCATATGGTTTTTCCCCTTTTGTAATGGCTTGGCAGGCGAAGAACGATGGTCTGGAGGGTTGCCCAGAGCAATGCCAGAGGTCAAGATTTATTCTAAACCTTCCAGCCATCAACTCTTTTGTTTTGCTATTGTCACCCCGAGTGGGAAGGGTATGCCCAGACGTGGGTCCCTTGCCTGCTGGGCCTAGAGACCCAAGCTACTCCTCACTGATGACGCCCAACAAGGCTGAAACATGTCTGGGGATGCTTGTGGTCTCGTGCAAAAGGGGTGTGACCTAGCAGTTCGGGCTGGACTACCCCTTTGGGGGTGGGACCAAGCTTGATTTCCATATGGTTTTTTCCCTTTTGTAATGGCTTGGCAGGCGAAGAACGATGGTCTGGAGGGTTGCCCGGAGCAATGCCAGAGGTCAAGATTTATTCTAAACCTTCCAGCCATCAACTCTTTTGTTTTGCTATTGTCACCCCGAGTGTGAAGGGTATGCCCAGACGTGGGTCCCTTGCCTGCTGGGTCTAGAGACCCAAGCTACTCCTCACTGATGACGCCCAACAAGGCTGAAACATGTCTGGGGATGCTTGTGGCCTCGTGCAAAAGGGATGTGACCTAGCAGTTCGGGCTGGACTACCCCTTTGGGGGTGGGACCAAGCCTGATTTGCATATGGTTTTTCCCCTTTTGTAATGGCTTGGCAGGCGAAGAACGATGGTCTGGAGGGTTGCCCAAAGCAATGCCAGAGGTCAAGATTTATTCTAAACCTTCCAGCCATCAACTCTTTTGTTTTGCTATTGTCACCCCAAGTGGGAAGGGTATGCCCAGACGTGGGTCCCTTGCCTGCTGGGCCTAGAGACCCAAGCTACTCCTCACTGATGACGCCCAACAAGGCTGAAACATGTCTGGGGATGCTTGTGGTCTTGTGCAAAAGGGATGTGACCTAGCAGTTCGGGCTGGACTACCCCTTTGGGGGTGGGACCAAGCCTGTTTTGCATATGGTTTTTCCCCTTTTGTAATGGCTTGGCAGGCAAAGAACGATGGTCTATAGGGTTGCCCAGAGCAATGCCAGAGGTCAAGATTTATTCTAAACCTTCCAGCCATCAACTCTTTTGTTTTGCTATTGTCACCCCGAGTGGGAAGGGTATGCCCAGACGTGGGTCCCTTGCCTGCTGGGCCTAGAGACCCAAGCTACTCCTCACTGATGACGCCCAACAAGGCTGAAACATGTCTGGGGATGCTTGTGATCTCTTGCAAAAGGGATGTGACCTAGCAGTTCGGGCGGGACTACCTCTTTGGGGGTGGGACCAGGCCTGATTTGCATATGGTTTTTCCCCTTTTGTAATGGCTTGGTAGGCGAAGAAAGATGGTCTGGAGGGTTGCCCAGAGCAATGCCAGAGGTCAAGATTTATTCTAAACCTTCCAGCCATCAACGCTTTTGTTTTGCTATTGTCACCCAGAGTGGGAAGGGTATGCCCAGACGTGGGTCCCTTGCCTGCTGGGCCTAGAGACCCAAGCTACTCCTCACTAATGACGCCCAACAAGGCTGAAACATGTCTGGGGATGCTTGTGGTCTCGTGCAAAAGGGATGGGACCTAGCAGTTCGGGCTGGACTACCCCTTTGGGGGTGGGACCAAGCCTGATTTGCATATGGTTTTTCACCTTTTGTAATGGCTTGGCAGGCGAAGAACAATGGTCTGGAGGGTTGCCCAGAGCAATGCCAGAGGTCAAGATTTATTCTAAACCTTCCAGCCATCAACTCTTTTGTTTTGCTATTGTCACCCTGAGTGGGAAGTGTATGCCCAGACTTGGGTCCCTTGCCTGCTGGGCCTAGAGACCCAAGCTACTCCTCACTGATGACGCCCAACAAGGCTGAAACATGTCTGGGGATGCTTGTGGTCTCGTGCAAAAGGGATGTGACCTAGCAGTTCGGGCTGGACTACCCCTTTGGGGGTGGGACCAAGCCTGATTTGCATATGGTTTTTCCCCTTTTGTAATGGCTTGGCAGGCGAAGAACGATGGTCTGGAGGGTTGCCCAAAGCAATGCCAGAGGTCAAGATTTATTCTAAACCTTCCAGCCATCAACTCTTTTGTTTTGCTATTGTCACCCCGAGTGGGAAGGGTATGCCCAGACGTGGGTCCCTTGCCTGCTGGGCCTAGAGACCCAAGCTACTCCTCACTGATGACGCCCAACAAGGCTGAAACATGTCTGGGGATGCTTGTGGTCTCGTGCAAAAGGGATGTGACCTAGCAGTTCGGGCTGGACTACCCCTTTGGGGGTGGGACCAAGCCTGATTTGCATATGGTTTTTCCCCTTTTGTAATGGCTTGGCAGGCGAAGAACGATGGTCTGGAGGGTTGCCCAGAGCAATGCCAGAGGTCAAGATTTATTCTAAACCTTCCAGCCATCAACTCTTTTGTTTTGCTATTGTCACCCCGAGTGGGAAGGGTATGCCCAGACGTGGGTCCCTTGCCTGCTGGGCCTAGAGACCCAAGCTACTCCTCACTGATGAAGCCCAACAAGGCTGAAATATGTCTGGGGATGCTTGTGGTCTCGTGCAAAAGGGATGTGACCTAGCAGTTCGGGCTGGACTACCCTTTGGGGGTGGGACCAAGCTTGATTTGCATATGGTTTTTCCCCTTTTGTAATGGCTTGGCAGGCGAAGAACGATGGTCTGGAGGGTTGCCCAGAGCAATGCCAGAGGTCAAGATTTATTCTAAACCTTCCAGCCATCAACTCTTTTGTTTTGCTATTGTCACCCCGAGTGGGAAGGGTATGCCCAGACGTGGGTCCCTTGCCTGCTGGGCCTAGAGACCCAAGCTACTCCTCACTGATGACGCCCAACAAGGCTGAAACATGTCTGGGGATGCTTGTGGTCTCGTGCAAAAGGGGTGTGACCTAGCAGTTCGGGCTGGACTACCCCTTTGGGGGTGGGACCAAGCTTGATTTCCATATGGTTTTTTCCCTTTTGTAATGGCTTGGCAGGCGAAGAACGATGGTCTGGAGGGTTGCCCGGAGCAATGCCAGAGGTCAAGATTTATTCTAAACCTTCCAGCCATCAACTCTTTTGTTTTGCTATTGTCACCCCGAGTGTGAAGGGTATGCCCAGACGTGGGTCCCTTGCCTGCTGGGTCTAGAGACCCAAGCTACTCCTCACTGATGACGCCCAACAAGGCTGAAACATGTCTGGGGATGCTTGTGGCCTCGTGCAAAAGGGATGTGACCTAGCAGTTCGGGCTGGACTACCCCTTTGGGGGTGGGACCAAGCCTGATTTGCATATGGTTTTTCCCCTTTTGTAATGGCTTGGCAGGCGAAGAACGATGGTCTGGAGGGTTGCCCAAAGCAATGCCAGAGGTCAAGATTTATTCTAAACCTTCCAGCCATCAACTCTTTTGTTTTGCTATTGTCACCCCAAGTGGGAAGGGTATGCCCAGACGTGGGTCCCTTGCCTGCTGGGCCTAGAGACCCAAGCTACTCCTCACTGATGACGCCCAACAAGGCTGAAACATGTCTGGGGATGCTTGTGGTCTCGTGCAAAAGGGATGTGACCTAGCAGTTCGGGCTGGACTACCCCTTTGGGGGTGGGACCAAGCCTGTTTTGCATATGGTTTTTCCCCTTTTGTAATGGCTTGGCAGGCAAAGAACGATGGTCTGGAGGGTTGCCCAGAGCAATGCCAGAGGTCAAGATTTATTCTAAACCTTCCAGCCATCAACTCTTTTGTTTTGCTATTGTCACCCCGAGTGGGAAGGGTATGCCCAGACGTGGGTCCCTTGCCTGCTGGGCCTAGAGACCCAAGCTACTCCTCACTGATGACGCCCAACAAGGCTGAAACATGTCTGGGGATGCTTGTGGTCTCGTGCAAAAGGGATGTGACCTAGCAGTTTGGGCTGGACTACCCCTTTGGGGGTGGGATCAAGCCTGATTTGCATATGGTTTTTCCCCTTTTGTAATGGCTTGGCAGGTGAAGAACAATGGTCTGGAGGGTTGCCCAGAGCAATGCCAGAGGTCAAGATTTATTCTAAACCTTCCAGCCATCAACTCTTTTGTTTTGCTATTGTCACCCAGAGTGGGAAGGGTATGTCCAGACGTGGGTCCCTTGCCTGCTGGGCCTAGAGACCCAAGCTACTCCTCACTGATGACGCCCAACAAGGCTGAAACCTGTCTGGGGATGCTTGTGGTCTCGTGCCAAGGGGATATGACCTAGCAGTTCGGGCTGGACTACCCCTTTGGGGGTGGGACCAAGCCTGATTTGCCTATGGTTTTTCCCCTTTTGTAATGGCTTGGCAGGCGAAGAACGATGGTCTGGAGGGTTGCCCAGAGCAATGCCAGAGGTCAAGATTTATTCTAAACCTTCCAGCCATCAACTCTTTTGTTTTGCTATTGTCACCCCGAGTGGGAGGGGTATGCCCAGACGTGGGTACCTTGCCTGCTGGGCCTAGAGACCCAAGCTACTCCTCACTGATGACGCCCAACAAGGTTGAAACATGTCTGGGGATGCTTGTGATCTCTTGCAAAAGGGATGTGACCTAGCAGTTCGGGCTGGACTACCTCTTTGGGGGTGGGACCAAGCCTGATTTGCATATGGTTTTTCCCCTTTTGTAATGGCTTGGTAGGCGAAGAAAGATGGTCTGGAGGGTTGCCCAGAACAATGCCAGAGGTCAAGATTTATTCTAAACCTTCCAGCCATCAACTCTTTTGTTTTGCTATTGTCACCCCGAGTGGGAAGGGTATGCCCAGACGTGGGTCCCTTGCCTGCTGGGTCTAGAGACCCAAGCTACTCCTCACTGATGACGCCCAACAAGGCTGAAACATGTCTGGGGATGCTTGTGGTCTCGTGCAAAAGGGATGTGACCTAGCAGTTCGGGCTGGACTACCCCTTTGGGGGTGGGACCAAGCCTGATTTGCATATGGTTTTTCCCCTTTTGTAATGGCTTGGCAGGCGAAGAATGATGGTCTGGAGGGTTGCCCAAAGCAATGCCAGAGGTCAAGATTTATTCTAAACCTTCCAGCCATCAACTCTTTTGTTTTGCTATTGTCACCCCAAGTGGGAAGGGTATGCCCAGACGTGGGTCCCTTGCCTGCTGGGCCTAGAGACCCAAGCTACTCCTCACTGATGACGCCCAACAAGGCTGAAACATGTCTGGGGATGCTTGTGGTCTCGTGCAAAAGGGATGTGACCTAGCAGTTCGGGCTGGACTACCCCTTTGGGGGTGGGACCAAGCCTGTTTTGCATATGGTTTTTCCCCTTTTGTAATGGCTTGGCAGGCAAAGAACGATGGTCTGGAGGGTTGCCCAGGGCAATGCCAGAGGTCAAGATTTATTCTAAACCTTCCAGCCATCAACTCTTTTGTTTTGCTATTGTCACCCCGAGTGGGAAGGGTATGCCCAGACGTGGGTCCCTTGCCTGCTGGGCCTAGAGACCCAAGCTACTCCTCACTGATGACGCCCAACAAGGCTGAAACCTGTCTGGGGATGCTTGTGGTCTCGTGCCAAAGGGATGTGACCTAGCAGTTCGGGCTGGACTACCCCTTTGGGGGTGGGACCAAGCCTGATTTGCCTATGGTTTTTCCCCTTTTGTAATGGCTTGGCAGGCGAAGAACGATGGTCTGGAGGGTTGCCCAGAGCAATGCCAGAGGTCGAGATTTATTCTAAACCTTCCAGCCATCAACTCTTTTGTTTTGCTATTGTCACCCCGAGTGGGAGGGGTATGCCCAGACGTGGGTACCTTGCCTGCTGGGCCTAGAGACCCAAGCTACTCCTCACTGATGACGCCCAACAAGGCTGAAACATGTCTGGGGATGCTTGTGATCTCTTGCAAAAGGGATGTGACCTAGCAGTTCGGGCTGGACTACCTCTTTGGGGGTGGGACCAGGCCTGATTTGCATATGGTTTTTCCCCTTTTGTAATGGCTTGGTAGGCGAAGAAAGATGGTCTGGAGGGTTGCCCAGAGCAATGCCAGAGGTCAAGATTTATTCTAAACCTTCCAGCCATCAACGCTTTTGTTTTGCTATTGTCACCCAGGTTGGGAAGTGTATGCCCAGACGTGGGTCCCTTGCCTGCTGGGCCTAGAGACCCAAGCTACTCCTCACTAATGACGCCCAACAAGGCTGAAACATGTCTGGGGATGCTTGTGGTCTCGTGCAAAAGGGATGGGACCTAGCAGTTCGGGCTGGACTACCCCTTTGGGGGTGGGACCAAGCCTGATTTGCATATGGTTTTTCACCTTTTGTAATGGCTTGGCAGGCGAAGAACAATGGTCTGGAGGGTTGCCCAGAGCAATGCCAGAGGTCAAGATTTATTCTAAACCTTCCAGCCATCAACTCTTTTGTTTTGCTATTGTCACCCCGAGTGGGAAGTGTATGCCCAGACTTGGGTCCCTTGCCTGCTGGGCCTAGAGACCCAAGCTACTCCTCACTGATGACGCCCAACAAGGCTGAAACATGTCTGGGGATGCTTGTGGTCTCGTGCAAAAGGGATGTGACCTAGCAGTTCGGGCTGGACTACCCCTTTGGGGGTGGGACCAAGCCTGATTTGCATATGGTTTTTCCCCTTTTGTAATGGCTTGGCAGGCGAAGAACGATGGTCTGGAGAGTTGCCCAGAGCAATGCCAGAGGTCAAGATTTATTCTAAACCTTCCAGCCATCAACTCTTTTGTTTTGCTATTGTCACCCCGAGTGGGAAGGGTATGCCCAGACGTGGGTCCCTTGCCTGCTGGGCCTAGAGACCCAAGCTACTCCTCACTGATGACGCCCAACAAGGCTGAAACATGTCTGGGGATGCTTGTGGTCTCTTGCAAAAGGGATGTGACCTAGCAATTCGGGCTGAACTACCCCTTTGGGGGTGGGACCAAGCCTGATTTGCATATGGTTTTTCCCCTTTTGCAATGGCTTGGCAGGCGAAGAACGATGGTGTGGAGGGTTGCCCAGAGCAATGCCAGAGGTCAAGATTTATTCTAAACCTTCCAGCCATCAACTCTTTTGTTTTGCTATTGTCACCCCGAGTGGGAAGGGTATGCCCAGACGTGGGTCCCTTGCCTGCTGGGCCTAGAGACCCAAGCTACTCCTCACTGATGAAGCCCAACAAGGCTGAAATATGTCTGGGGATGCTTGTGGTCTCGTGCAAAAGTGATGTGACCTAGCAGTTCGGGCTGGACTACCCTTTGGGGGTGGGACCAAGCTTGATTTGCATATGGTTTTTCCCCTTTTGTAATGGCTTGGCAGGCGAAGAACGATGGTCTGGAGAGTTGCCCAGAGCAATGCCAGAGGTCAAGATTTATTCTAAACCTTCCAGCCATCAACTCTTTTGTTTTGCTATTGTAACCCCGAGTGCGAAGGGTATGCCCAGACGTGGGTCCCTTGCCTGCTGGGCCTAGAGACCCAAGCTACTCCTCACTGATGAGGCCCAACAAGGCTGAAACATGTCTGGGGATGCTTGTGGTCTCATGCAAAAGGGGTGTGACCTAGCAGTTCGGGCAGGACTACCCCTTTGGGGGTGGGACCAAGCCTGATTTGCATATGGTTTTTTCCCTTTAGTAATGGCTTGGCAGGTGAAGAACGATGGTCTGGAGGGTTGCCCAGAGCAATGCCAGAGGTCAAGATTTATTCTAAACCTTCCAGCCATCAACTCTTTTGTTTTGCTATTGTCACCCCAAGTGGGAAGGGTATGCCCAGACGTGGGTCCCTTGCCTGCTGGGCCTAGAGACCCAAGCTACTCCTCACTGATGACGCCCAACAAGGCTGAAACATGTCTGGGGATGCTTGTGGTCTCGTGCAAAAGGGATGTGACCTAGCAGTTCGGGCTGGACTACCCCTTTGGGGGTGGGACCAAGCCTGATTTGCATATGGTTTTTCCCCTTTTGTAATGGCTTGGCAGGCGAAGAACGATGGTCTGGAGGGTTGCCCACAGCAATGCCAGAGGTCAAGATTTATTCTAAACCTTCCAGCCATCAACTCTTTTGTTTTGCTATTGTCACCCCGAGTGGGAAGGTTATGCCCAGATGTGGGTCCCTTGCCTGCTGGGCCTAGAGACCCAAGCTACTCCTCCCTGATGACGCCCAACAAGGCTGAAACATGTCTGGGGATGCTTGTGGTCTCGTGCAAAAGGGATGTGACCTAGCAGTTCGGGCTGGACTACCCCTTTGGGGGTGGAACCAAGCCTGATTTGCATATGGTTTTTCCCCTTTTGTAATGGCTTGGCAGGCGAAGAACGATGGTCTGGAGGGTTGCCCAAAGCAAAGCCAGAGGTCAAGATTTATTCTAAACCTTCCAGTCATCAACTCCTTTGTTTTGCTATTGTCACTCCGAGTGGGAAGGGTATGCCCAGACGTGGGTCAATTGCCTGCTGGGCCTAGAGACCCAAGCTACTCCTCCCTGATGACGCCCAACAAGTCTGAAACATGTCTGGGGATGCTTGTGGTTTCGTGCAAAAGGGATGTGACCTAGCAGTTCGGGCTTGGTTACCCCTTTGGGGGTGGGACCAAGCCTGATTTGTATATGGTTTTTTTCCCCTTTTGTAATGGCTTGGCAGGCGAAGAACGATGGTCTGGAGGGTTGCCCAGAGCAATGCCAGAGGTCAAGATTTATTCTAAACCTTCCAGCCATCAACTCTTTTGTTTTGCTATTGTCACCCCGAGTGGGAAGGGTATGCCCAGACGTGGGTCCCTTGCCTGCTGGGCCTAGAGATCCAAGCTACTTCTCACTGATGACGCCCAACAAGGCTGAAACATGTCTGGGGATGCTTCTGGTCTCGTGCAAAAGGGATGTGACCTAGCAGTTCGGGCTGGACTACCCCTTTGGGGTGGGAGCAAGCCTGATTTGCATATGGTTTTTCCCCTTTTGTAATGGCTTGGTAGGCGAAGAACGATGGTCTGGAGGGTTGCCCAGAGCAATGCCAGAGGTCAAGATTTATTCTAAACCTTCCAGCCATCAACTCTTTTGTTTTGCTATTGTCACCCCGAGTGGGAAGGTTATGCCCAGATGTGGGTCCCTTGCCTGCTGGGCCTAGAGACCCAAGCTACTCCTCCCTGATGACGCCCAACAAGGCTGAAACATGTCTGGGGATGCTTGTGGTCTCGTGCAAAAGGGATGTGACCTAGCAGTTCGGGCTGGACTACCCCTTTGGGGGTGGAACCAAGCCTGATTTGCATATGGTTTTTCCCCTTTTGTAATGGCTTGGCAGGCGAAGAACGATGGTCTGGAGGGTTGCCCAAAGCAAAGCCAGAGGTCAAGATTTATTCTAAACCTTCCAGTCATCAACTCCTTTGTTTTGCTATTGTCACTCCGAGTGGGAAGGGTATGCCCAGACGTGGGTCAATTGCCTGCTGGGCCTAGAGACCCAAGCTACTCCTCCCTGATGACGCCCAACAAGGCTGAAACATGTCTGGGGATGCTTGTGGTTTCGTGCAAAAGGGATGTGACCTAGCAGTTCGGGCTTGGTTACCCCTTTGGGGGTGGGACCAAGCCTGATTTGTATATGGTTTTTTTCCCCTTTTGTAATGGCTTGGCAGGCGAAGAACGATGGTCTGGAGGGTTGCCCAGAGCAATGCCAGAGGTCAAGATTTATTCTAAACCTTCCAGCCATCAACTCTTTTGTTTTGCTATTGTCACCCCGAGTGGGAAGGGTATGCCCAGACGTGGGTCCCTTGCCTGCTGGGCCTAGAGATCCAAGCTACTTCTCACTGATGACGCCCAACAAGGCTGAAACATGTCTGGGGATGCTTCTGGTCTCGTGCAAAAGGGATGTGACCTAGCAGTTCGGGCTGGACTACCCCTTTGGGGTGGGAGCAAGCCTGATTTGCATATGGTTTTTCCCCTTTTGTAATGGCTTGGTAGGCGAAGAACGATGGTCTGGAGGGTTGCCCAGAGCAATGCCAGAGGTCAAGATTTATTCTAAACCTTCCAGCCATCAACTCTTTTGTTTTGCTATTGTCACCCCGAGTGGGAAGGGTATGCCCAGACGTGGGTCCCTTGCCTGCTGGGCCTAGAGACCCAAGCTACTCCTCACTGATGACGCCCAACAAGGCTGAAACATGTCTGGGGATGCTTGTGGTCTCTGCAAAAGGGATGTGACCTAGCAGTTCGGGCTGGACTACCCCTTTGGGGGTGGGACCAAGCCTGATTTGCATATAGTTTTTCCCCTTTTGTAATGGCTTGGCAGGCGAAGAAAGATGGTCTGGAGGGTTGCCCAGAGCAATGCCAGAGGTCAAGATTTATTCTAAACCTTCCAGCCATCAACTCTATTGTTTTGCTATTGTCACCCCGAGTGGGAAGGGTATGCCCAGACGTGGGTCCCTTGCCTGCTGGGCCTAGAGACCCAAGCTACTCCTCACTGATGACACCCAACAAGGCTGAAACATGTCTAGGGATGCTTGTGGTCTCGTGCAAAAGGGATGTGACCTAGCAGTTTGGGCTGGACTACCCCTTTGGGGGTGGGACCAAGCCTGATTTGCATATGGTTTTCCCCTTTTGTAATGGCTTGGCAGGCGAAGAACGATGGTCTGGAGGGTTGCCCAGAGCAATGCCAGAGGTCAAGATTTATTCTAAACCTTCCAGCCATCAACTCTTTTGTTTTGCTATTGTCACCCGAGTGGGAAGGGTATGCCCAGACGTGGGTCCCTTGCCTGATGGGCCTAGAGACCCAAGCTACTCCTCACTGATGACGCCCAACAAGGCTGAAACATGTCTGGGGATGCTTGTGGTCTCGTGCAAAAGGGATGTGACCTAGCAGTTCGGGCTGGACTACCCCTTTGGGGGTGGGACCAAGCCTGATTTGCATATGGTTTTTCCCCTTTTGTAATGGCTTGGTAGGCGAAGAATGATGGTCTGGAGGGTTGCCCAGAGCAATGCCAGAGGTCAAGATTTATTCTAAACCTTCCAGCCATCAACTCTTTTGTTTTGCTATTGTCACTCCGAGTGGGAAGGGTATGCCCAGACGTGGGTCCCTTACCTGCTGGGCCTAGAGACCCCAGCTACTCCTCCCTGATGACGCCCAACAAGGCTGAAACATGTCTGGGGCTGCTTGTGGTCTCGTGCAAAAGGGATGTGACCTAGCAGTTTGGACTGGACTACCCCTTTGGGGGTAGGACCAAGCCTGATTTGCATATGGTTTTTCCCCTTTTGTAATGGCTTGGCAGGCGAAGAACGATGGTCTGGAGGGTTGCCCAGAGCAATGCCAGAGGTCAAGATTTATTCCAAACCTTCCAGCCGTCAACTCTTTTGTTTTGCTATTGTCACCCCGAGTGGGAAGCGTATGCCCAGACGTGGGTCCCTTGCCTGCTGGGCCTAGAGACCCAAGCTACTCCTCACTGATGACGCCCAACAAGGCTGAAACATGTCTGGGGATGTTTGTGGTCTCGTGCAAAAGGGATGTGACCTAGCAGTTCTGGCTGGACTACCCCTTTGGGGGTGGGAGCAAGCCTGATTTGCATATGGTTTTTCCCCTTTTGTAATGGCTTGGCAGGCGAAGAACGATGGTCTGGAGGGTTGCCCAGAACAATGCCAGAGGTCAAGATTTATTCTAAACCTTCCAGCCATCAACTCTTTTGTTTTGCTATTGTCACCCCGAGTGGGAAGGGTATGCCCAGACGTGGGTCCCTTGCCTGCTGGGCCTAGAGACCCAAGCTACTTCTCACTGATGACGCCCAACAAGGCTGAAACATGTCTGGGGATGCTTGTGGTCTCGTGCAAAAGGGATGTGACCTAGCAGTTCGGGCTGGACTACCCCTTTGGGGGTGGGAGCAAGCCTGATTTGCATATGGTTTTTCCCCTTTTGTAATGGCTTGGCAGGCGAAGAACGATGGTCTGGAGGGTTGCCCAGAGCAATGCCAGAGGTCAAGATTTATTCTAAACCTTCCAGCCATCAACTCTTTTGTTTTGCTATTGTCACCCCGAGTGGGAAGGGTATGCCCAGATGTGGGTCCCTTGCCTTGTGTGTTTAGAGACCCAAGCTACTCCTCACTGATGACGCCCAACAAGGCTGAAACATGTCTGGGGATGCTTGTGGTCTCGTGCAAAAGGGATGTGACCTAGCAGTTCGGGCTGGACTACCCCTTTGGGGGTGGGACCAAGCCTGATTTGCATATAGTTTGTCCCCTTTGGTAATGGCTTGGCAGGCGAAGAACGATGGTCTGGAGGGTTGCCCAGAGCAATGCCAGAGGTCAAGATTTATTCTAAACCTTCCAGCCATCAACTCTATTGTTTTGCTATTGTCACCCCGAGTGGGAAGGGTTTGCCTAGACGTGGGTCCCTTGCCTGCTGGGCCTAGAGACCCAAGCTACTCCTCACTGATGATGCCCAACAAGGCTGAAACATGTCTGGGGATGCTTGTGGTCTTGTGCAAAAGGGATGTGACCAAGCAGTTCGGGCTGGACTACCCCTTTGGGGGTGGGACCAAGCCTGATTTGCATATGGTTTTTCCCCTTTTGTAATGGCTTGGCAGGCGAAGAACGATGGTCTGAAGGGTTGCCCAGAGCAATGCCAGAGGTCAAGATGTATTCTAAACCTTCCAGCCATCAACTCTTTTGTTTTGCTATTGTCACCCCGAGTGTGAAGGGTATGCCCAGACGTGGGTCCCTTACCTGCTGGGCCTAGAGACCCCAGCTACTCCTCCCTGATGACGCCCAACAAGGCTGAAACATGTCTGGGGATGCTTGTGGTCTCGTGCAAAAGGGATGTGACCTAGCAGTTTGGACTGGACTACCCCTTTGGGGGTAGGACCAAGCCTGATTTGCATATGGTTTTTCCCCTTTTGTAATGGCTTGGCAGGCGAAGAACGATGGTCTGGAGGGTTGCCCAGAGCAATGCCAGAGGTCAAGATTTATTCCAAACCTTCCAGCCGTCAACTCTTTTGTTTTGCTATTGTCACCCCGAGTGGGAAGCGTATGCCCAGACGTGGGTCCCTTGCCTGCTGGGCCTAGAGACCCAAGCTACTCCTCACTGATGACGCCCAACAAGGCTGAAACATGTCTGGGGATGTTTGTGGTCTCCTGCAAAAGGGATGTGACCTAGCAGTTCTGGCTGGACTACCCCTTTGGGGGTGGGAGCAAGCCTGATTTGCATATGGTTTTTCCCCTTTTGTAATGGCTTGGCAGGCGAAGAACGATGGTCTGGAGGGTTGCCCAGAACAATGCCAGAGGTCAAGATTTATTCTAAACCTTCCAGCCATCAACTCTTTTGTTTTGCTATTGTCACCCCGAGTGGGAAGGGTATGCCCAGACGTGGGTCCCTTGCCTGCTGGGCCTAGAGACCCAAGCTACTTCTCACTGATGACGCCCAACAAGGCTGAAACATGTCTGGGGATGCTTGTGGTCTCGTGCAAAAGGGATGTGACCTAGCAGTTCGGGCTGGACTACCCCTTTGGGGGTGGGAGCAAGCCTGATTTGCATATGGTTTTTCCCCTTTTGTAATGGCTTGGCAGGCGAAGAACGATGGTCTGGAGGGTTGCCCAGAGCAATGCCAGAGGTCAAGATTTATTCTAAACCTTCCAGCCATCAACTCTTTTGTTTTGCTATTGTCACCCCGAGTGGGAAGGGTATGCCCAGATGTGGGTCCCTTGCCTTGTGTGTTTAGAGACCCAAGCTACTCCTCACTGATGACGCCCAACAAGGCTGAAACATGTCTGGGGATGCTTGTGGTCTCGTGCAAAAGGGATGTGACCTAGCAGTTCGGGCTGGACTACCCCTTTGGGGGTGGGACCAAGCCTGATTTGCATATAGTTTGTCCCCTTTTGTAATGGCTTGGCAGGCGAAGAACGATGGTCTGGAGGGTTGCCCAGAGCAATGCCAGAGGTCAAGATTTATTCTAAACCTTCCAGCCATCAACTCTATTGTTTTGCTATTGTCACCCCGAGTGGGAAGGGTTTGCCTAGACGTGGGTCCCTTGCCTGCTGGGCCTAGAGACCCAAGCTACTCCTCACTGATGATGCCCAACAAGGCTGAAACATGTCTGGGGATGCTTGTGGTCTTGTGCAAAAGGGATGTGACCAAGCAGTTCGGGCTGGACTACCCCTTTGGGGGTGGGACCAAGCCTGATTTGCATATGGTTTTTCCCCTTTTGTAATGGCTTGGCAGGCGAAGAACGATGGTCTGAAGGGTTGCCCAGAGCAATGCCAGAGGTCAAGATGTATTCTAAACCTTCCAGCCATCAACTCTTTTGTTTTGCTATTGTCACCCCGAGTGTGAAGGGTATGCCCAGACGTGGGTCCCTTACCTGCTGGGCCTAGAGACCCCAGCTACTCCTCCCTGATGACGCCCAACAAGGCTGAAACATGTCTGGGGATGCTTGTGGTCTCGTGCAAAAGGGATGTGACCTAGCAGTTTGGACTGGACTACCCCTTTGGGGGTAGGACCAAGCCTGATTTGCATATGGTTTTTCCCCTTTTGTAATGGCTTGGCAGGCGAAGAACGATGGTCTGGAGGGTTGCCCAGAGCAATGCCAGAGGTCAAGATTTATTCCAAACCTTCCAGCCGTCAACTCTTTTGTTTTGCTATTGTCACCCCGAGTGGGAAGCGTATGCCCAGACGTGGGTCCCTTGCCTGCTGGGCCTAGAGACCCAAGCTACTCCTCACTAATGACGCCCAACAAGGCTGAAACATGTCTGGGGATGTTTGTGGTCTCGTGCAAAAGGGATGTGACCTAGCAGTTCTGGCTGGACTACCCCTTTGGGGGTGGGAGCAAGCCTGATTTGCATATGGTTTTTCCCCTTTTGTAATGGCTTGGCAGGCGAAGAACGATGGTCTGGAGGGTTGCCCAGAACAATGCCAGAGGTCAAGATTTATTCTAAACCTTCCAGCCATCAACTCTTTTGTTTTGCTATTGTCACCCCGAGTGGGAAGGGTATGCCCAGACGTGGGTCCCTTGCCTGCTGGGCCTAGAGACCCAAGCTACTTCTCACTGATGACGCCCAACAAGGCTGAAACATGTCTGGGGATGCTTGTGGTCTCGTGCAAAAGGGATGTGACCTAGCAGTTCGGGCTGGACTACCCCTTTGGGGGTGGGAGCAAGCCTGATTTGCATATGGTTTTTCCCCTTTTGTAATGGCTTGGCAGGCGAAGAACGATGGTCTGGAGGGTTGCCCAGAGCAATGCCAGAGGTCAAGATTTATTCTAAACCTTCCAGCCATCAACTCTTTTGTTTTGCTATTGTCACCCCGAGTGGGAAGGGTATGCCCAGATGTGGGTCCCTTGCCTTGTGTGTTTAGAGACCCAAGCTACTCCTCACTGATGACGCCCAACAAGGCTGAAACATGTCTGGGGATGCTTGTGGTCTCGTGCAAAAGGGATGTGACCTAGCAGTTCGGGCTGGACTACCCCTTTGGGGGTGGGACCAAGCCTGATTTGCATATAGTTTGTCCCCTTTTGTAATGGCTTGGCAGGCGAAGAACGATGGTCTGGAGGGTTGCCCAGAGCAATGCCAGAGGTCAAGATTTATTCTAAACCTTCCAGCCATCAACTCTATTGTTTTGCTATTGTCACCCCGAGTGGGAAGGGTTTGCCTAGACGTGGGTCCCTTGCCTGCTGGGCCTAGAGACCCAAGCTACTCCTCACTGATGATGCCCAACAAGGCTGAAACATGTCTGGGGATGCTTGTGGTCTCGTGCAAAAGGGATGTGACCAAGCAGTTCGGGCTGGACTACCCCTTTGGGGGTGGGACCAAGCCTGATTTGCATATGGTTTTTCCCCTTTTGTAATGGCTTGGCAGGCGAAGAACGATGGTCTGAAGGGTTGCCCAGAGCAATGCCAGAGGTCAAGATGTATTCTAAACCTTCCAGCCATCAAGTCTTTTGTTTTGCTATTGTCACCCCGAGTGTGAAGGGTATGCCCAGACGTGGGTCCCTTGCCTGCTGGGCCTAGAGACCCAAGCTACTCCTCACTGATGACGCCCAACAAGGCTGAAACATGTCTGGGGATGCTTGTGGTATCGTGCAAAAGGGATGTGACCTAGCAGTTCGGGCTGGACTACACCTTTGGGGGTGGGACCAAGCCTGATTTGCATATGGTTTTTCCCCTTTTGTAATGGCTTGGCAGGCGAAGAACGATGGTCTGGAGGGTTGCCCAGAGCAATGCCAGAGGTCAAGATTTATTCTAAACCTTCCAGCCATCAACTCCTTTGTTTACTATTGTCACCCCGAGTGGGAAGGGTATGCCCAGACGTGGGTCCCTTACCTGCTGGGCCTAGAGACCCAAGCTACTCCTCACTGATGACGCCCAACAAGGCTGAAACATGTCTGGGGATGCTTGTGGTCTCATGCAAAAGGGATGTGACCTAGCAGTTCGAACTAGAATACCCCTTTGGGGGTGGGACCAAGCCTGATTTGCATATAGTTTTTCCCCTTTTGTAATGACTTGGCAGGCGAAGAACGATGGTCTGGAGGGTTGCCCAGAGCAATGCCAGAGGTCAAGATGTATTCTAAACCTTCCAGCCATCAACTCTTTTGTTTTGCTATTGTCACCCCGAGTGTGAAGGGTATGCCCAACCGTGGGTCCCTTGCCTGCTGGGCCTAGAGACCCAAGCTACTCCTCACTGATGACGCCCAACAAGGCTGAAACATGTCTGGGGATGCTTGTGGTATCGGGCAAAAGGGATGTGACCTAGCAGTTCGGGCTGGACTACCTCTTTGGGGGTGGGACCAAGCCTGATTTGCATATGGTTTTTCCCCTTTTATAATGGCTTGGCAGGCGAAGAACGATGGTCTGGAGGGTTGCCCAGAGCAATGCCAGAGGTCAAGATTTATTCTAAACCTTCCAGCCATCAACTCTTTTGTTTTGCTATTGTCACCCCGAGTGGGAAGGGTATGCCCAGACTTGGGTCCCTTGCCTGCTGGGCCTAGAAACCCAAGCTACTCCTCACTGATGACGCCCAACAAGGCTGAAACATGTCTGGGGATGCTTGTGGTCTCGTGCAAAAGGGATGTGACCTAGCAGTTCGGGCTGGACTACCCCTTTGGGGGTGGGACCAAGCCTGATTTGCATATGGTTTTTCCCCTTTTGTAATGGCTTGGCAGGCGAAGAACGATGGTCTGGAGGGTTGCCCAGAGCAATGCCAGAGGTCAAGATTTATTCTAAACCTTCCAGCCATCAACTCTTTTGTTTTGCTATTGTCACCCCGAGTGGGAAGGGTATGCCCGGACGTGGGTCCCTTGCCTGCTGGGCCTAGAGACCCAAGCTACTTCTCACTGATGACACCCAACAAGGCTGAAACATGTCTGGGGATGCTTGTGGTCTTGTGCAAAAGGGATGTGACCTAGCAGTTCGGGCTGGACTACCCCTTTGGGGGTGGGAGCAAGCCTGATTTGCATATGGTTTTTCCCCTTTTGTAATGGCTTGGCAGGCGAAGAACGATGGTCTGGAGGGTTGCCCAGAGCAATGCCAGAGGTCAAGATTTATTCTAAACCTTCCAGCCATCAACTCTTTTGTTTTGATATTGTCACCCCGAGTGGGAAGGGTATGCCCAGACGTGGGTCCCTTGCCTGCTGGGCCTAGAGACCCAAGCTACTCCTCACTGATGACGCCCAACAAGGCTGAAACATGTCTGGGGATGTTTGTGGTCTCGTGCAAAAGGGATGTGACCTAGCAGTTCGGGCTGGACTACCCCTTTGGGGGTGGGACCAAGCCTGATTTGCATATAGTTTTTCCCCTTTTGTAATGGCTTGGCAGGCGAAGAACGATGGTCTGGAGGGTTGCCCAGAGCAATGCCAGAGGTCAAGATTTATTCTAAACCTTCCAGCCATCAACTCTTTTGTTTTGCTATTGTCACCCCGAGTGGGAAGGGTATGCCCAGACGTGGGTCCCTTGCCTGCTGGGCCTAGAAACCCAAGCTACTCCTCACTGATGACGCCCAACAAGGCTGAAACACGTCTGGGGATGCTTGTGGTCTCGTGCAAAAGGGATGTGACCTAGCAGTTCTGGCTGGACTACCCCTTTGGGGGTGGGACCAAGCCTGATTTGCATATGGTTTTTCCCCTTTTGTAATGGCTTGGCAGGCGAAGAACGATGGTCTGGAGGGTTGCCCAGAACAATGCCAGAGGTCAAGATTTATTCTAAACCTTCCAGCCATCAACTCTTTTGTTTTGCTATTGTCACCACGAGTGGGAAGGGTATGCCCAGACGTGGGTCCCTTGCCTGCTGGGCCTAGAGACCCAACCTACTTCTCACTGATGACGCCCAACAAGGCTGAAACATGTCTGGGGATGCTTGTGGTCTCGTGCAAAAGGGATGTGACCTAGCAGTTTGGGCTGGACTACCCCTTTGGGGGTGGGAGCAAGCCTGATTTGCATATGGTTTTTCCTCTTTTGTAATGGCTTGGCAGGCGAAGAACGATGGTCTGGAGGGTTGCCCAGAGCAATGCCAGAGGTCAAGATTTATTCTAAACCTTCCAGCCATCAACTCTTTTGTTTTGCTATTGTCACCCCGAGTGGGAAGGGTATGCCCAGACGTGGGTCCCTTGCCTTGTGTGTTTAGAGACCCAAGCTACTCCTCACTGATGACGCCCAACAAGGCTGAAACATGTCTGGGGATGCTTGTGGTCTCGTGCAAATGGGATGTGACCTAGCAGTTCGGGCTGGACTACCCCTTTGGGGGTGGGACCAAGCCTGATTTGCATATAGTTTGTCCCCTTTTGTAATGGCTTGGCAGGCGAAGAACGATGGTCTGGAGGGTTTCCCAGAGCAATGCCAGAGGTCAAGATTTATTCTAAACCTTCCAGCCATCAACTCTATTGTTTTGCTATTGTCACCCCGAGTGGGAAGGGTTTGCCCAGACGTGGGTCCCTTTCCTGCTGGGCCTAGAGATCCAAGCTACTCCTCACTGATGACACCCAACAAGGCTGAAACATGTCTGGGGATGCTTGTGGTCTCGTGCAAAAGGGATGTGACCTAGCAGTTCAGGCTGGACTACCCCTTTGGGGGTGGGACCAAGCCTGATTTGCATATGGTTTTTCCCCTTTTGTAATGGCTTGGCAGGCGAAGAACGATGGTCTGGAGGGTTGCCCAGAGCAATGCCAGAGGTCAAGATTTATTCTAAACCTTCCAGCCATCAACTCTTTTGTTTTGCTATTGTCACCTCGAGTGGGAAGGGTATGCCGAGACGTGGGTCCCTTGCCTGCTGGGCCTAGAGACCCAAGCTACTCCTCACTGATGATGCCCTACAAGGCTGAAACATGTCTGGGGATGCTTGTGGTCTCGTGCAAAAGGGATGTGACCAAGCAGTTCGGGCTGGACTACCTCTTTGGGGGTGGGACCAAGCCTGATTTGCATATGGGTTTTCCCCTTTTGTAATGGCTTGGCAGGCGAAGAACGATGGTCTGGAGGGTTGCCCAGAGCAATGCCAGAGGTCAAGATGTATTCTAAACCTTCAAGCCATCAACTCTTTTGTTTTGCTATTGTCACCCCGAGTGTGAAGGGTATGCCCAGATGTGGGTCCCTTGCCTGCTGGGCCTAGAGACCCACGCTACTCCTCACTGATGACGCCCAACAAGGCTGAAACATGTCTGGGGATGCTTGTGGTATCGTGCAAAAGGGATGTGACCTAGCAGTTCGGGCTGGACTACACCTTTGGGGGTGGGACCAAGCCTGATTTGCATATGGTTTTTCCCCTTTTGTAATGGCTTGGCAGGCGAAGAACGATGGTCTGGAGGGTTGCCCAGAGCAATGCCAGAGGTCAAGATTTATTCTAAACCTTCCAGCCATCAACTCTTTTGTTTTGCTATTGTCACCCCGAGTGGGAAGGGTATGCCCAGACGTGGGTCCCTTGCCTGCTGGGCCTAGAGACCCAAGCTACTCCTCACTAATGACGCCCAACAAGGCTGAAACATGTCTGGGGATGCTTGTGGTCTCGTGCAAAAGGGATGTGACCTAGCAGTTCGGGCTGGACTACCTCTTTGGGGGTGGGACATAGCCTGATTTGCATATGGTTTTTCCCCTTTTATAATGGCTTGGCAGGCGAAGAACGATGGTCTGGAGGGTTGCCCAGAGCAATGCCAGAGGTCAAGATTTATTCTAAACCTTCCAGCCATCAACTCTTTTGTTTTGCTATTGTCACCCCGAGTGGGAAGGGTATGCCCAGACGTGGGTCCCTTGCCTGCTGGGCCTAGAAACCCAAGCTACTCCTCACTGATGACGCCCAACAAGGCTGAAACATGTCTGGGGATGCTTGTGGTCTCGTGCAAAAGGGATGTGACCTAGCAGTTCGGGCTGGACTACCCCTTTGGGGGGTGGGACCAATCCTGATTTGCATATGGTTTTTCCCCTTTTGTAATGGCTTGGCAGGCGAAGAACGATGGTCTGGAGGGTTGCCCAGAGCAATGCCAGAGGTCAAGATTTATTCTAAACCTTCCAGCCATCAACTCTTTTGTTTTGCTATTGTCACCCCAAGTGGGAAGGGTATGCCCAGACGTGGGTCCCTTGCCTGCTGGGCCTAGAGACCCAAGCTACTCCTCACTGATGACGCCCAACAAGGCCGAAACATGTCTGGGGATGCTTGTGGTCTCGTGCAAAAGGGATGTGACCTAGCAGTTCCGGCTGGACTACCCCTTTGGGGGTGGGACCAAGCCTGATTTGCATATGGTTTTTCCACTTTTGTAATGGCTTGGCAGGCGAAGAACGATGGTCTGGAGGGTTGCCCAGAGCAATGCCAGAGGTCAAGATTTATTCTAAACCTTCCAGCCATCAACTCTTTTGTTTTGCTATTGTCACCCCGAGTGGGAAGGGTATGCCCAGACGTGGGTCCCTTGCCTGCTGGGCCTAGAGACCCAAGCTACTTCTCACTGATGACGCCCAACAAGGCAGAAACATGTCTGGGGATGCTTGTGGTCTTGTGCAAAAGGGATGTGACCTAGCAGTTCGGGCTGGACTACCCCTTTGGGGGTGGGAGCAAGCCTGATTTGCATATGGTTTTTCCCCTTTTGTAATGGCTTGGCAGGCGAAGAACGATGGTCTGGAGGGTTGCCCAGAGCAATGCCAAAGATCAAGATTTATTCTAAACCTTCCAGCCATCAACTCTTTTGTTTTGCTATTGTCACCCCGAATGGGAAGGGTATGCCCAGACGTGGGTCCCTTGCCTGCTGGGCCTAGAGACCCAAGCTACTCCTCACTGATGACGCCCAACAAGGCTGAAACATGTCTGGGGATGCTTGTGGTCTCGTGCAAAAGGGATGTGACCTAGCAGTTTGGGCTGGACTACCCCTTGGGGGTGGGACCAAGCCTGATTTGCTATAGTTTTTCCCCTTTTGTAATGGCTTGGCAGGCGAAGAACGATGGTCTGGAGGGTTGCCCAGAGCAATGCCAGAGGTCAAGATTTATTCTAAACCTTCCAGCCATCAACTATTTTGTTTTGCTATTGTCACCCCGAGTGGGAAGGGTATTCCCAGACGTGGGTACCTTGCCTGCTGGGCCTAGAGACCCAAGCTACTCCTCACTGATGACGCCCAACAAGGCTGAAACATGTCTGGGGATGCTTGTGATCTCTTGCAAAAGGGATGTGACCTAGCAGTTCGGGCTGGACTACCTCTTTGGGGGTGGGACCAAGCCTGATTTGCATATGGTTTTTCCCCTTTTGTAATGGCTTGGTAGGCGAAGAAAGATGGTCTGGAGGGTTGCCCAGAGCAATGCCAGAGGTCAAGATTTATTCTAAACCTTCCAGCCATCAACGCTTTTGTTTTGCTATTGTCACCCCGAGTGGGAAGGGTATGCCCAGACGTGGGTCCCTTGCCTGCTGGGCCTAGAGACCCAAGCTACTCCTCACTAATGACGCCCAACAAGGCTGAAACATGTCTGGGGATGCTTGTGGTCTCGTGCAAAAGGGATGTGACCTAGCAGTTCGGGCTGGACTACCCCTTTGGGGGTGGGACCAAGCCTGATTTGCATATGGTTTTTCACCTTTTGTAATGGCTTGGCAGGCGAAGAACGATGGTCTGGAGGGTTGCCCAGAGCAATGCCAGAGGTCAAGATTTATTCTAAACCTTCCAGCCATCAACTCTTTTGTTTTGCTATTGTCACCCCGAGTGGGAAGGGTATGCCCAGACGTGGGTCCCTTGCCTGCTGGGCCTAGGGACCCAAGCTACTCCTCACTGATGACGCCCAACAAGGCTGAAACATGTCTGGGGATGCTTGTGGTCTCGTGCAAAAGGGATGTGACCTAGCAGTTCGGGCTGGACTACCCCTTTGGGGGTGGGACCAAGCCTGATTTGCATATGGTTTTTCCCCTTTTGTAATGGCTTGGCAGGCGAAGAACGATGGTCTGGAGGGTTGCCCAGAGCAATGCCAGAGGTCAAGATTTATTCTAAACCTTCCAGCCATCAACTCTTTTGTTTTGCTATTGTCACCCCGAGTGGGAAGTGTATGCCCAGACGTGGGTCCCTTGCCTGCTGGGCCTAGAGACCCAAGCTACTCCTCACTGATGAGGCCCAACAAGACTGAAACATGTCTGGGGATGCTTGTGGTCTCGTGCAAAAGGGATGTGACCTAGCAGTTCGGGCTGGACTACCCCTTTGGGGGTGGGACCAAGCCTGATTTGCATATGGTTTTTCCCCTTTTGTAATGGCTTGGCAGGCGAAGAACGATGGTCTGGAGGGTTGCCCAGAGCAATGCCAGAGGTCAAGATTTATTCTAAACCTTCCAGCCATCAACTCTTTTGTTTTGCTATTGTCACCCCGAGTGGGAAGTTAATGCCCAGACGTGGGTCCCTTGCCTGCTGGGCCTAGGGACCCAAGCTACTCCTCACTGATGACGCCCAACAAGGCTGAAACATGTCTGGGGATGCTTGTGGTCTCGTGCAAAAGGGATGTGACCTAGCAGTTCGGGCTGGACTACCCCTTTGGGGGTGGGACCAAGCCTGATTTGCATATGGTTTTTCCCCTTTTGTAATGGCTTGGCAGGCGAAGAACGATGGTCTGGAGGGTTGCCCAGAGCAATGCCAGAGGTCAAGATTTATTCTAAACCTTCCAGCCATCAACTCTTTTGTTTTGCTATTGTCACCCCGAGTGGGAAGTGTATGCCCAGACGTGGGTCCCTTGCCTGCTGGGCCTAGAGACCCAAGCTACTCCTCACTGATGACGCCCAACAAGACTGAAACATGTCTGGGGATGCTTGTGGTCTCGTGCAAAAGGGATGTGACCTAGCAGTTCGGGCTGGACGACCCCTTTGGGGGTGGGACCAAGCCTGATTTGCATATGGTTTTTCCCCTTTTGTAATGGCTTGGCAGGCGAAGAACGATGGTCTGGAGGGTTGCCCAGAGCAATGCCAGAGGTCAAGATTTATTCTAAACGTTCCAGCCATCAACTCTTTTGTTTTGCTATTGTCACCCGAGTGGGAAGGGTATGCCCAGACGTGGGTCTCTTGCCTGCTGGGCCTAGAGACCCAAGCTACTCCTCACTGATGACGCCCAACAAAGCTGAAACATGTCTGGGGATGCTTGTGGTCTCGTGCAAAAGGGATGTGACCTAGCAGTTCGGGCTGGACTACCCCTTTGGGGGTGGGACCAAGCCTGATTTGCATATGGTTTTTCCCCTTTTGTAATGGCTTGGCAGGCGAAGAACAATGGTCTGGAGGGTTGCCCAGAGCAATGCCAGAGGTCAAGATTTATTCTAAACCTTCCAGCCATCAACTCTTTTGTTTTGCTATTGTCACCCCGAGTGGGAAGGGTATGCCCAGACGTGGGTCCCTTGCCTGCTGCGCCTAGAGACCCAAGCTACTCCTCACTGATGACGCCCAACAAGGCTGAAACATGTCTGGGGATGCTTGTGGTCTCGTGCAAAAGGGATGTGACCTAGCAGTTCGGGCTGGACTACCCCTTTGGGGGTGGGACCAAGCCTGATTTGCATATGGTTTTTCCCCTTTTGCAATGGCTTGGCAGGCGAAGAACGATGGTGTGGAGGGTTGCCCAGAGCAATGCCAGAGGTCAAGATTTATTCTAAACCTTCCAGCCATCAACTCTTTTGTTTTGCTATTGTCACCCCGAGTGCGAAGGGTATGCCCAGACGTGGGTCCCTTGCCTGCTGGGCCTAGAGACCCAAGCTACTCCTCACTGATGATGCCCAACAAGGCTGAAACATTTCTGGTGATGCTTGTGGTCTCGTGCAAAAGGGATGTGACCTAGCAGTTCGGGCTGGACTACCCCTTTGGGGGTGGGACCAAGCTTGATTTGCATATGGTTTTTCCCCTTTTGTAATGGCTTGGCAGGCGAAGAACGATGGTCTGGAGGGTTGCCCAGAGCAATGCCAGAGGTCAAGATTTATTCTAAACCTTCCAGCCATCAACTCTTTTGTTTTGCTATTGTCACCCCGAGTGGGAAGGGTATGCCCAGACGTGGGTCCCTTGCCTGCTGGGTCTAGAGACCCAAGCTACTCCTCACTGATGACGCCCAACAAGGCTGAAACATGTCTGGGGATGCTTGTGGTCTCGTGCAAAAGGGATGTGACCTAGCAGTTCGGGCTGGACTACCCCTTTGGGGGTGGGACCAAGCCTGATTTGCATATGCTTTTTCCCCTTTTGTAATGGCTTGGCAGGCGAAGAACGATGGTCTGGAGGGTTGCCCAGAGCAATGCCAGAGGTCAAGATTTATTCTAAACCTTCCAGCCATCAACTCTTTTGTTTTGCTATTGTCACCCCAAGTGGGAAGGGTATGCCCAGACGTGGGTCCCTTGCCTGCTGGGCCTAGAGACCCAAGCTACTCCTCACTGATGACGCCCAACAAGGCTGAAACATGTCTGAGGATGCTTCTGGTCTCGTGCAAAAGGGATGTGACCTAGCAGTTCGGGCTGGACTACCCCTTTGGGGGTGGGAGCAAGCCTGATTTGCATATGGTTTTTCCCCTTTTGTAATGGCTTGGCAGGCGAAGAACGATGGTCTGGAGGGTTGCCCAGAGAAATGCCAGAGTTCAAGATTTATTCTAAACCTTCCAGCCATCAACTCTTTTGTTTTGCTATTGTCACCCCGAGTGGGAAGGGTATGCCCAGACGTGGGTCCCTTGCCTGCTGAGC